>NC_081412.1:389926910-391135660 GCF_030272615.1 Cryptomeria japonica | reverse complement strand
AAAGGATGATGAGAGCTCATAGGTTTGTCTTCCCAACCCTCTTACAATGATCCTAAAAGAGGAAACTAAAAAGTTAAGTGTAAGGTGTGGAAGTTCATCTAACACAAGAATGGAAGGTTGTATTACCAAGACTCAATCTTCTAAAAGTTGATTTTCATCCATAAAAAAAAGGTCACTTTTGAAGTGACTTGGAAATCACATGAGAGTGGTTCTATGCCCAAAAAGGTCCCTTACCCATAGGTATATCAAGTGCGCCTTCAAAGATGCCTTACCCTCAACTATAGGAGTTAGTTTGACCCCCCAAAAACCCACCTAAAGTTTACCTATGGGTCAAACTTGATTTAACCATTCCAAGGGCTCCCTAACCAACTTGTCTTTTGAGAAAACTAAATGAGGTTTGAAACATGCATAGGTTTTCACATTTCCCTCTCAAAGAATATCACATCCTAGTTCACAACACATCACAAGTGTCAAGTGACACCGTAAAATACAACACATCAACATACACTTGGACATGTCTTTTCAAGGTGAAAATTAAATAAATTAAAATAACACACATTGAACACACACACATCCATTCACTTATACAAAAGTAAACACATTAAAAATGAGGTATTGTCTCTCCAAATAGATAAACCTTGGCTTCACAATCACACAAAGGTTTGGCTCTAGTTCTCCCATATATTTCTATGGTCACATGTATTAATATCCTACACATCACAATCCACACATTAATAGGTCCAAAACAATATGCATACATATATGAAGGAATACACTTTTAAACACATAGCATCCAATTTTGCATCATGTTCTGAATTGATCTCATAATGAAAGAATAATAAAGATAGAATCCAATTACTTTTCCTAACAATCCATATGTGATCATTTAATCGATTGCAATATCATTGAAATCATATAAAGCATTCATTAATAAGGCATGTATACATGAATCATAATCATCATCAACATAAGTACTGAAATCAAACATAATATGGGATATATCATATCCTATGATATCAAATCATTTATCAAATAGTCTCTAAATCCATAGTGCAGAAAAGTACTGTATGAAATGATAATTCCATAGAGAAAAATAAAAAAGTGCCATGATAGGCTCAGTGTAGGGCCTCACACCCTCCCCCCTAAGCATGAACTTCCTCCTAGAGTTCATAAAAAATATAGGGATACTGAGATCTCATCTATGTTGTGTCCTCCCATGATGTTGTCCCCTTGTCATAACAATCCCACTAGGCCCTAACCTGGTCCAGCTCTTGGCCTCAAAGAGATAGCATCCGGTGAGCCAAAATTCCACCTATAAGGCATCCTAATCTAGAATACGAGACTCATCTTAAATATATTTCCTCAACAAGTACACATGAAACACATCGTTGATGCATGACAAGCTAGGTGGAAAATCTATACAATAAGCAATAGGTCCTATCCTCTCTAGGATCTCAAATGGTCCAAAAAAGTGAGGTGCAAGCTTAGAACCCTTTCCATAACGGACTGGGATCCTATGTGGTCATACTCTCAAGAAAAATCTATCTCCAACCATGTAGCTATGATCTATCCTCTTCACATCTGCATACTTCTTTTGTCTATCCCAAGCCTCTCTAAGGCATTGTCTAATCATATCCACCCATTGCTCCATATATCAAACTAGCTCTGGACCAATGGTTACTCTATCCTCAATGTGGTCCCAACTTAAAGGTGTCTTGCATGGTCTTCCATACAATGCTTGATATGGTGGTATCCCCAAGGAAGTGTGATGCCCATTGTTATAGGAAAATTCTACCAAGTGAAGATACTATTCCCATCTAGTATGCTGATCCATGACATACATATAGAGCATATCCTCTAGTACTCGGTTCAATCTCTCTATCTATCCATTTGTTTTTGGATGATAGGTTGTGATAAATTTGAGTTTTGTACCCAATGCTACCTATAATGCCTTCCAAAAGGAAGAAGTAAAGAGGGAATCCCAATCTAAAATGATCCAGCATGGAATGCCATGAAGTCTGGCAATATCCTGCAAGAACACCTGTGTCACTACTAGAGATATAAAAGTAGTTTGAATGGGTGAGAAGTGAGCCACTTTGGTCATCTTATCAACTGCCACCATGATGGCATCATGGCAGCAAGATGACACAGGAAGGCCAATGATGGAATCGATCAAAATTATGCCCCACTTCCACTCTAGTATTGCATGAGACTAGAGCAATCCACCTAGATGGTGGTGCTCCACCTTAACTCTCTTGCACTCAAGGAATCGAGCTACTAACTTTGCAATGTGTTGCCACATACCCAACCAGTGATACAACTATCTCAAATCTGCATGTAAATTCTTAACCCCAAGATGTGTTGCATAGGGTGCTCTATGAGCCTCAGTTATAATGAAATCTCACAATTTTTTGCAATAAGGTACATAAATGCACCCTCTATGGTGTAGTAGTCCATCCGAATCCAAACAATAATCTACATATTTCCCTTCTAGGGCCCCTTGAGATTGCACTACCTAACACACCTCTAAATACCACTCATCCTTAGGAAAGTGTTGCAATATGTGATATCTCAAATCTGTATTTGTGGTCATGGAGTATAACTCATGACTTCTTCTACTCAATGCATATGCAACTATGTTCTCCTTCCCCTTGATGTAGTAAACATCAAAATCATACTCACACAAGAACTCCATCCATCTCCTCTGATGAGCATTAAGGTTAGGCTAAGTAAATATGTACTACAAGCTCTGATGATTAGAATGAAGCTCAAAGAAA
Organism: Cryptomeria japonica; assembly: GCF_030272615.1. NCBI lineage: Eukaryota > Viridiplantae > Streptophyta > Pinopsida > Cupressales > Cupressaceae > Cryptomeria > Cryptomeria japonica. The sequence continues at coordinate 391,132,883 of NC_081412.1, read as the reverse complement.
TGTCCTAAAAGAAAGTGTCTCCATTTCACTAGTGTGTGCACCACTGCTGCAAGCTCAAGGTCATGAATAGGGTAGTTAATCTTGTGACTCTTAAGTTTCCTAGACTCATATGCAATAGCTTGACCACCCTGCATAAGTATTCCTCCCAAATCATCCAAGGAAGCATTTGTGCATACCACAAAATTAGTTGAGGGATCCGACACAACAAGAATAGGTGCACTAGTAAGTGCCTTTTTGAGTTCCTAAAAGGCTCTCTTGCACTTTTCTATGTTGGCAAATCAGAGGAATTGATTATGTGTTGCATTGATATTTTGTCATTGATGGCAACACTGATTGTTTTGGTTGTTTGCCGATTTCTGGTAGGTTCCGGTAGAGCGGTTGGATTATGATATTGATATGGTATGCTTTGGTATGCTTTATTTTGTGGAATTGGTTTGGATTTTTCATTCATGCTATTCAGATGTGTATCATGATCAGTTGGTTCAGGATTTGATGACTTAGGAGCTATCATTTGTTCTAGTAAGCCTTTTGGTTACCGGTAAGGGTTTTACCAATAGAGCTTTGTTGAAGATCTTTTGATGCACTTGATAAGTGGTGTTGGTGAGGCTTCTAGATAGTTTTCAGGATGCAATTGGTTATCTTGTTTGTGTTCCTGTTGATCGATGGTGTTGCGTTTCAGACTAGACCTAATGTTATCTTATTCTGCGAAGTTATGGATCAGTTTATGTAACATGTTGATGGATGATCCCGTTGCATTTTCGATTGGATGTATTGATTGGATTATGTTGTTTCGGTCTTATGCCAACTTGGTTGTTCATTGGATTGCAGGTTTATGTTATGAATTTATTGTATTATCTTTTAGGTAGCAGACCAAATTGTTTAGGTCCCGGGTTGGTATAAATATGATGTAAGATCTCTTTGTAGATCGTGGGTTTTTGGGATATCGGATTATCTGTGTGCAAATAAGATTGTAATCATATGCAAAGGTTTTGGTCAATCATCAATGATTGAATTGGGCTGGTGAAAGAGGTTTAAGACCTCTGGTACTAAGCTTAATTGGAACTATATTGAGGCATAGGAGATGATATTCTTGCAGTTCACTCTTCTTTCCAGATTGTAGTTTGGATTTATTTTGTAGTCAATGAGGCTCCTTTTGTGATGAGGAGTGTGCTCTAGGCTATTGGCCTACCTACATGTGCAGGACCCTCTTTTTTTAATCACATATTTATTGTAGAAGTATTATTTGACTATGGGTAGGCTTCCCATCATGGTTTTTCCCTTTACTAGGCTTTCCATGTACAAATATTGGTGTTATCTTTTGTGGATGGTTGGTAAATGTTTTGTGGTTTATATTTGTGCTTAATTGTTATATCTACTATTTTGATAATAAGGTTTGAATGTTTAAAGTTCTATAATCTGTTAACAACTAGTTCACCTCCCCTCTCAGTTGTTCATCGGTTATCTGAGTTGTCTAACATTTGGTATCGGAGCTTGGTCCTCTTTGCAAAAGCTTAACCTCTTGAGGAAGATCCTATGGAATCTAATAGTTCAAGTTCATCAAGTTCATTTGCAGTTGTTTTCCAAAGAGAAATTTCTAGGCTTGATGGAACAAATTACAGAGTATGGAAGATTCAGATGGATACTCATCTGAGATATCTTGGTAAGGAGATTTTGTAGATCACTAAGAAAGGATATATACCTCATAATACGACATCTGGAAATATTCCTCTAGAAGGCTTGGATAAGGACATTGAAAATGATTGTAGAGCTAGAGAAGCCCTTTTGTGTGCACTTTCTAATCAACAAGTTATGGGACTAACTGACAAATCAACCGCAAAGGCTATATGGGATAAATTGGAGACTCTAAATGAAGGTGACCCTACTGTTAAAATTGCTAAAATTGATGGTTACCAGATGAGATATGAGAACATGAAGATGGAAGAGGATGAAAGGATTACTACTTTTATGGAGAGAGTTAATGAATTTTTTTTGGGAATTCAGTGTTGTGGTGGATCTCTAAGCGAAGATGAAATAGTTTCTAAAGTATTGAGAGCTTTACTATTGGCTTATAAGATGAAGACTACTACAATTAATGAGTTGAGAACAATGGAAAACACCTCTGTTAATAGGGATACCTTGGTTGGGAAGTTATCTTCTTTTGAGCTTGATGAATTTGGTCCTTTTGGAGTTGCAAAATCTGAACCTACTTTTCATGCATCTACATCATCTACCGACAAGAGTGATTAGAAAGCCGTATATGCTATAGAACTGGAGGAAATGAAGAAACAAGATGAAGATTTTGACAAAATTGAAGCGCTATTTTCTACAAGGGTACCTAAAGGTCTGATAGGAGGTAAGTATGAAGGAAAATCACCTTTTAAATGTTTTGCATGTAATAAGATCGGTCATTTTGCATCTAGCTATCCTCAAAGGAATTCAAGATTTGAGGAAAGAGATAGAATATCTTTTAGGCCTAACCATGATTATTAGAATAAGCATAAGTACAAGAGAAACAAAGACAAATCATGCTACTATGTGGATCAAGAAGGTGTGACTAATTCTGATGATGAACCGGCAAAAGATTCAGCTAGTAGATCCGGCAATGGAAAGGAATGGGTATTCTTGACTATCAAGGAAGATGATCTCGTACCTAAAGAAAAGGCCCTTGCTGCTAAAGTTGGAGACAAGAATAAATGAGTGATGACAAGAAGAAGGTTGGGAGCTAATGAGGTGTGTTTAATTTCTCAAATTGAACTAGCATCAGTAATTGAAGCATGTAAAGATGAATGTTGGATAAAAACTATGGAAGAGGAATTAGATCAAATAGAAAAGAAAAATACATGGACTTTAGCTTCCCGACCTAAAAATAAGAATGTTGCTAGGACTAAATGGGTTTTTAGGAACAAATTGAATTAAGATGGACAATTTGTGAGGAATAAGGCTAGATTGGTTTGTAAAGGATATCCTCAGAAGGAAGGAATTGGTTATGATGAGACTTTTGCTCCAGTAGCTAGGATTGAAGCTGTGAGATTATTTATTGCTTATGTTTCCCATAAGAACTACAAGGTTTACTAGATGGATGTTAAGTGTGCATTTCTGAATGGAGATCTTGAAGAGGAAGTTTACATTGAGCAACCTAATGGATTTTCACTTTCAGATGACAAAAACATGATTTGTAGGTTAAGGAAAGCTTTATATGGATTGAAACAAGACCCTAGAGATTGGTATGTAGGATTGGATAAATATCTTTTGAAACTTGGTTTCAATAAAGGTAATGATAACAGTAATTTATATTATTAGATCACTGATGATGCTATATTGATTATTGAAGTCTTTATTCATGAAATCATTTTTGGAGGTGAGGATAAGCTATGTATGGAATTCTCTCATAATATGAAGATTGAATTTGAGATGTCTATGATTGGGGAGATGATATTTTTCTGAGGCTTGTAGATTACTCGAACTGATAAAGGTATTTTCATCTATCAAACTAAGTATGCTAGGGAATTGTTGAAGAAATTTGGTATGGAAAATTATAAACTGGTTGGTACTGCTATGGTTACAAGTGATAAATTGACTAAGATAGATGCATCAGCACCCGTAAATCCTACAAGGTATAAGTCTATAATTGGAGGTTTTGTTATATCTTACTCAGACTAGATTGGATATAATGAATGCATTTTGTATTGTATCAAGATATCAAAGTGATCCTAGAGAGAATCATGAGACTGTGGTGAAAAGGATTTTTTAGGTATTTATAAGGAACAACTGAATATGGTTTGTGGTATCCTAAAAATGATGATTTTACACTATGTGCATATACAAATGCAGATTGGGCTAGAGATGTTCATGATCGGAAGAGCACATCTGGTGGAGCTTTATTTCTTGAAAAGAAACTTGTTTCATGGATCAGCAAGAAGCAATCATGTACCTCTTTATCTACTACTGAAGCTGAGTATGTTGCTGCTTCTACTAACTATACACAAGCTCTATGGATGAATAAAATGTTGAAGGATAAAGGGTGGATTGTAATGAACCGGTAGTTATTCACTTTGATAACTTTGATGTTATTGACATATAAAAGAATCTGGTGTTTTGTTCTAAGACAAAGCACATATCTATCAAGTAGAACTTTTTGAAGGAGAAGGTGGAAGAAAATGAAGTCAGATTGATTAACGTGAACAATAAAGAGCAGATTGCATATATCTTCACTAAACCTTTGCCTAAGGAATCATTTGAGTACTTCAGGAATCATTTGAGTACATCAGTAGGTCCAAAACAATATGCATACATATATGAAGGAATACACTTTTAAACACATAGCATCCAATTTCACATCATATCATGAATTGATATCCTAATCAAAGAACAATAAAGATCGAATCCAATTAATTTTCCTAACAATCCATATGTGATCATTTAATCGATTGCAACATCATTGAAATCATATAAATCATTCATCAATAAGGTACGCATACACGAATCATAAACATCATCAACATAAGTACTAAAATCAAACATAATATGGGATATATCATATCTTATGATATCAAATCATCTATCAAATAGTCTCTAAATCCATAGTACATACTGTATTGAATGATAAGTCCATAGAAAAAATAAACAAATGCTATGACGGGCTTGGGTAGGGCCTCACAGAGAGATTTTATTGAGAAACTAGAGAGATTGAAAGAGGAGAAAGATAGGTTTAAACTAAAATAATAGGAGGGAAAGAAGAGGTCAATGAGCCATTTAGAAGATTCAAGGTCATTTCCATTGACATGCGCAAGTGACAAGTGGAAAGGCGCACTTAGAATTATCATTCAAATGTTAAGATGTCGTAGGATGAATGCATGATGCATAGACGTTCGTGCGATGCACTAGTGTCCAAATGAATCATGCTAAAAAACAATAGGAGACAAGGGAGACACGTGGCTCACAAGACTAACACCATGAGGGAGTTGATAAAAAGGGGTTCGTGAGCATCCTGAGAGGGAAAAGGCTGATCCAAACATAGAAGTGAGCCTACTTAGGTGTGAGGGGAATGGACACCAAAGTGGTTATAAAGGATGTAGGTTGAATTACAAAGGGGTATGCAATTTTTGACACTACACAACACAACCCTTACTCAATCTTGTATGCATCCATCTTATACAATTTGTCAAATATGACACCTCTAGCAATCACTATAGAACCCTTCACTATTTTACTTATTTCATTAAAAAAAACTACCTCCATTAAATTCTTCATATTTAGAAAACTATTCTCTATCGGAAGTCATATGAAAATATGGACCGGAGTCAATTAACCATGCATGATTAATTGCATGAGTAGCCAATTTTGCGATGAAGGCATCACCATCATGCTTTTCAAACTTAGATTCAAAATAAAATTTCTTCTTTTTCTTCATTACAATCCTTACAAAAGTGTCTATATTTATCACAATTTCAACAAATGACTTTGGACTTTCTAGGAGATTTGGATCTCCCCTTGGATGTGAATTTATCATGCTTCTCATTCTTCTTTCCTTTTTCCTTAGGTCTTCAATGGATAGTTAGGGATTCATTTAAATTGATGGATATCTTCATCCACATCTCTTCACCAAGAAAGGAAGACACAAATTCTTCAGACTCCAAAACAACAGAAGTACTACCGATAGCCATAACAAGAGAATCCCATGAATGAGGTAAAGAACAAAGCAAGATTTGACATTTCTCCTACTCCATCTTGATCCCAATAGATGTGAATTGAGCTAGAACCAAATTTAATGCATGCATACCACAACATAGTGATTTATGTGGGAAAAATCCTTTTAGGAGAAAAAACCCACACTCCAAAACTTACCCAATATATTATTGAAAAATCAATTGCAAATTACAATATAATTGCAAATCAAGCTTCTCACATGATTATAATTAAAGAGATATAGAGGTGACTCAACTGCTATCAAACTCTTTAAATACATCACAATACACAATACCCTCATAATATAGGGTTGCCTTCTAGGGAAACAAAGTACACAAAATATCCATTGTATGATCTATGAGCTAATGATAAATGGTCAATATTTATAATGATAAATTATACCTAATTTTTTTGGGGGGGTGCTATCCCCAAACCCTCAATAGTCGAGGGCATTCCCTCAAACCTCCATCATTGTGTAGTGACAATAACCTTTTATCAATAGTATATTTTATTATTGAAAGGTTGAGACACTATTTTCCTAACATTGATGTCCCTACCCCTTTCATTTTTGTACCCTCTATACCCCTACCATATTATCCTTCTACCCTCAATCATGATGTTCAATGGATTTTATGTTTTTCTTGAAACACATTCTTACCCACCTCTAAAACTACTCTTCTTCCTCATCTTGATGTCTCTCTACCTTCCTTTCAATTTTGCACTGTCAACTCCCCTCACCTTTCTCTTTCTTCTTCCTTTTTTTTATGTCCTTGGTCTCTTTTGTTATTTTGTTGGTCCGAGTTAATCAACATTGGTGATTATTATTTGTCTTTGTTCTAGTATTTCTCCCTCCCTATTTATCTTTCCATTGTTCTCCATTTTCTCTATCTCATGTATGATTTCCTCTTGCTTCTCTTGATTCCTTTTTCTCTCCTCTTTCCTTTACTTGACCCAAGCAATATTGAAAATGATATTAATAGGTGTGGATTGTTAGAGGATTGTTAGAGGATTAAAGGGTCAAGGAGTTTGAGGTTGCACAAAATTTGAATTCTACCTTATCTATGGAATAAATATTCTGGTTACAAAAATATAGCATTAAATAATTGAAGGAGTGGGATCAAAATACAAGATTATTCCACCTTCAAGTTGTAGGAAATTCAGAGGAATTGATTATGTGTTGCATTGATGGCAACACTGGTTATTTTGGTTGTTTACCGATTTCTAGTTGGTTCCGATAGAGTAATTGAATTATGATATTGATCTAGTATGCTCCGGTATGCTTTGGTTTGTGGAATTTATTTGGATATGTCATTCATGCTATTCAGATGCATATCACGATCAGTTAGTTTGGGAATTGATGACTCAGATACTATCATTTGTTCTAGTAAGCCTTTTGGTCACCGGTAAGGGTTTTACCGACAAAGCTTTGTTGAAGATATTTTGATGCACATGATAAGTGGTGTTGGTGTGGCTTCTAGATGGCTTTTGGGATGTTGATGGTTATCATGTTCATGTTTCAGTTCATCGATGGTGTTGCATTTGTCTTATGGAAACCTATTTTAGGTATGGTGCTATTATGTGTTATTCTCCTAGGTTATGGACTAGTTTGTGTAATGTGTTGATGGGTGATCCCGATGTGTTACCAAATGGATTCATTGATTGCATTATGTTGTTTTGGTCTTAGGCCAACTTGGTTAATCATTGGATTGTGGGTTTATATTATGAATTTATTGTATTATCTTTTAGGTGGCCAATCAAATTTTTTAGGTCCCGGGTTGGTATATATGATGTAAGATCTCTTTGTAGATCATGGGATAATGGGATTATGATTATGGGATGGCTATGCGATTACCTATGTGAATAATGTTATAATCATATGTAGGAGTTTTGTTTGATCATAGGTGATCGAATTAGGTTCGTAAGAGAGGTTTAAGACCTCTGGTACTGAGCTTAATCAGAACTATACTTAGGCATAGGAGATGCTATCTTTGCAATTCAACTTCTTTCCGGATTTTAGTTTGGATTTAATTTTTAGTCAGTGAAGCTCCTTTTTGTGATGAGCAGTGTGCTCTAGGCTATTGGCCTTCCTACATGTGCAAGAACCTCATTTTGTAATCACATACTTATTGCAGAAGTATTATCTAACTATGGGTAGGCTTCCCACCATGGTTTTTCCCTTTACCAGGTTTTCCACATACAATCTTGGTGTCATGTGTTCTGGATGGATGGTAACTATTATATGATTTTTTTTATGCCTAGTTGCTATATCAATTATTCTGGTATTTGGTTTATGCATTCTGGTATTGGGTTTATGTGTTCCGGTAATAAGGATTTGAATGCTTAAATTTTTGTAATTTGTTGACAACTAATTCACCCCCCCCTCTCAGTTGTCCTCTGGTTATTTGAGTTCTCTAACAATTAGTATCAGAGCTTGGTCCTCTCTGCAGAAGTTTAATTTCTTGAGGAAGATCCTATGGCATCTAACAGTTCAAGCTCATCAAATACATCTCCAACTATTTTCTGGAGAGAAATTCCTAGGCTTGATGAAACAAATTACAAGGTATGGAATATTCAGATGGAGACTCATCTAAGATGTCTTGGAAAGGAAATTTGGGAGATCATTGAGAAAGGTATTACACTTTTTAATTTGGCATCTGGAAATCCTCCTCCAGTAGAGCTGGATAAGGAGCTTGAGAGTGGTTGTAGAGCTAGAGAAGACCTTTTGTGTGCACTTTATGATCAACAAATAATGGAACTAACTGATAAATCAACTGCAAAGGGTATATGGGATAAATTGGAGACTTTGAATGAAGGTGACCCTATTGTTAAAATCACTAAACTTGATAATTACTAGGTGATGTATGAGAACCTGAAGATGGAAGAAGATGAAACAATTACTTCTTTTATGGAGAGAGTTAATGAGATTGTTATGGAAATTTAGTGTTGTGGTGGATCTTGGAGTGAAGATGAAATAGTTTCTAAATTACTGAGAGATTTGCCACTGGCTTATAAGATGAAGGATACTACAATTAATGAGCTGAGAACTATGGAAAACACCTATGTTAATAGGGATACCTTCATTGGGAAGTTATCTACTTTTGAACTTGAGGAATTCAGACCTTCTAGAACCATAAAATCTAAACCTTCTTTTCATGCATCTACGTCATCTATAAGCAAGAGTGATTGGAAAGATTTATATGTGAAGGAACTAGAGGATATGAAGAAAGAAGATGAAGAGTTTGAGAAAATTTAATCCTTTTTTTCTAGAAGAGTATCTAAAGGACCGGCAGGAAGTAAGTATGAAGGAAAATCACCTTTTAAATTCTTTGCATGTAATAAGATAGGTCATTTTGCATCTAGATGTCTTGAAAGGAATTCAAGATTTGAAGAAAGAGCTAGAAGATATTTAAGGCCTAACCATGATTATCAGAACAAGCATAAGTATAGGAGGAACAAAGACAAATCATGCTACTTTGCTAATGAGGAAGGTGCGATTGATTATGATGATGAACCAGTACAAGATTCAACTAGTGGATCCAACAATGGAAAGGAATGAGAATTTTCAGCACAAGATTCAGCTAGTGATTGATAGTGGATGTTCACATCATATGACTAGAGATAAAATGAAGTTCTTATCTTTGCAAGAATTTGATGGCAGTCGGGTTAGATTTGGAGATAACAAAGCATGCATGATCAAGGGAAGAGGAACAATATTATTGGATGGTAAAAATAACACTGATAATGTTTATTATGTTAAAGGTTTAAGGCATAATCTTTTCAGTGTAGGACAGTTGGTGGATAAGGGATTTTAGTTATAGTTCAAGGATGGAAAATGCAAGATTTTCAACAGATCTGGATTGGAGATTACAACCGGTACATAGACTAAAGGTAACATATTTCCTTTTGAACTCTAGTGAGAAGACATGTTTGATTGCATAAATTGATGAGAGTTGGCTATGACATAAGAGGTTGTGTAATGTGAATTTTGATTGCATTGTGAAGATCAGTTCTACTAAGGTAGTTAGAGATATACCTAAGATTGAATCCCCTATAATCCGGTATGTAAGGAATGTAAAATGGGAAAGCAAGTCAAAAATTCTTATAAGAGTTTACAAGACAAATCTAATGATGTTATTGATCTTATTCATACCGGTTTGTGTGGTCCTACTAGAATCAAAAGTTTGTTAGGGTGATAGATATTTCATGCTAATCATTGATGACTATTCAAGAATGATGTGGGTTACTTTTCTAAGGGAAAAGTTTGAAGCATTTGAAAAAATTTAAAATCTTTAAATCTAAAGTTAAGATAGAGATGGGATTGAAGATTAAATGCTTAAGGTCAGATCAGGGTGGAGAATTCACATCTAGTGAATTTAATAGCTATTGTGAGAAGAATGGGATAAGGAGACAATCTACACCCCAGACACCTCAGCAGAATGGAGCTATGGAAAGGAAGAACAAAACTATCTTAGATGTAGCTAGAATTATGATGATGGAAGCTAATATGCCTCATGTCTACTGAAGAGAAGCTATAAGAACAATGATATACACATTCAACAAAGTTCATATCAAAGGAGATATCGGTAAGACACCATATTATTTATACACCGACAGTTAATTATTTCATAATCTTTAGTAGTAAATGCCATATCGAAAGAGATGATTCCATTGGAAAGTTTGATCCTAGATGTGATGAAGGAATATTTCTTGGTTATTCTAATGAAAGAAAAGTATATAGATGTTACAACAAAAGATTGGAGAGAATTATGGAGAGAACAAATGTCAAGGTGGATGAGCAGAACACAAGTCAAATCAGAACATATAAGAGAGAACTGGTAGTGGAAATGATCATAAATGAACTGGTAGCACCTACACCAGAATAAAATGTTGAACTAGTTACTCTAGCGATATCAAAAAAATTCAACAATTATTGAAGATTGGGATAGAGGAACAAAAAATCAGAAGACTCCTAGTTATGTAAGGTTGAATCATTCAAAAGATCAGATCATTGAAGACAAAAACAAAGGAGTGATGACAAGAAGAAGGTTGGTAGCTGATGAGGTATGTTTAATTTCTCAAGTTGAATTGGCAACAGTAATTAAAGCTTGTAAAGATGAATGTTGGATGAAAGCAATGGAAGAATAATTAGATCAGATAGAAAATAATAACACATGGGCTTTAGTTCCCCAGCCTAAAAATAAGAATGTTATTAGAACTAAATGGGTTTTTAGGAATAAATTGAATGAAGATGGAAAATTTGTGAGGAATAAAGCTATATTGGTTTGTAAAGGATATTCTCAAAAGGAAGGAATTGATTATGATCAAACCTTTGCCTCGGTAGCTAGGATTGAAGCTGTGAGATTATTTCTTGCTTATGCTGCACATAAGAACTACAAGGTTTATCAGATGGATGTTAAGTGTGTATTACTAAATGGATATCTTGAAGAGGAAGTTTATATTGAGAAACCTGATGGATTTTCACTTTTAAATGACAAAAACATGGTTTGCAGGTTAAGGAAAGCTTTATATGGATTGAAACAAGCCCCTAGAGATTGGTATGCAAGATTGGATAAATATATTTTGAAGCTTGGTTTCAGTAAAGGTAATGGTAATATTAATTTATATTATAAGATCACTGATGATGCCATATTGATTGTTGAAGTCTTTGTTGATGATATCATTTTTGGAGGTGAGGATAAGTTATGTATGAAATTCTTTGATAATATGAAGAGTTAATTTGAGATGTCTATGATTGGGGAGATGAAATTTTTCTAAGGCTTGCAAATTACTCAAACTGATAAAGGTATTTTCATCTATCAAACTAAGTATGCTAGGGAGTTGTTGAAGAAATTTGGTATGGAAAATTATAAACTAGTTGGTACTCCTATGGTTAGAAGTGAGAAATTGACTAAGATAGATGCACCAACACCCGCAAATCCTACAAGGTACAAGTCTATGATTGGAGGTTTTTTTATATCTTACTCAAACTAGACTGGATATAATGAATGCAGTTTGTATTGTATCAAGATATTAGAGTGATCCTAGAGAGAATCATGAGAGTGTGGTGAAAAGGATTTTTCAAGTATTTAAAAGGAACAACAGAATATGGTTTGTGGTATCCTTAAAATGATGAATTTACATTATGTGCATATACAGATACAGATTGGGCTGGAGATCTTGATGACCGGAAGAGAACATTCGGTGGAGCTTTCTTTCTTGGAAAGAAACTTGTTTCATGGATCAACAAAAAATAGTCATTTACCTCTTTATCTACTACTGAAGCTGTGTATGTTTGTTCTACTACTAATTGTACATAAGTTCTATTGATGAAGCAAATGTTGAAGGATATAAAGGTGGATTGTAATGAAGTGACTATCATTCATTGTGATAACTCTACTGCTATTGATATATCAAAGAATCTGGTATTTCATTCTAAGACAAAGCACTTATCTATCAAGTATAACTTTTTGAAGGAGAAGGTGGAAGCAAATGAAGTCAGACTGGTTCATGTGAACACTAAAGAGAAGATTGTAGACATCTTCACTAAACCTTTGTCTAAAGAATCATTTGAGTGCTTCAGAGACAGATTGGGGGTTTCTACCCCTCTAGTAGATACCTGAGGATTTATGATTTGACTTTGATATTTATGTTAGATCTTTGGCATGTATGTCAAAGGGAGAGAGTTATTCTTGTGAAAAATATAAGGGAGAGATATATTCATTACGGGAGTTTGGTTCAAAGCTTCATTGTTATATCATTTTGTGGGAGATTATTGGATGTCTTCCATAGGGGGGACTTGTTTGGCATTTCTTGGCACTTGGATGTTTTTCACATCTAGTGTTTCCATCAATGCCAAAGGGGGAGATTCTTGGAAATTTGGAGGAATTTGTTATTTGTTACATTGATGTTTTGTCATTGATGGCAACATTGACTGTTTTGGTTGTTTACCAGTTTCTGGTTGGTTCTGGTAGAGTGATTGGATTATAATATTGATCCGGTATGCTTTGGTTTGTGGAATTGATTTGGATCTATCATTCATTCTAATCAGATGCATATCGCGATCAATTATTTTGGGATTTGATGACTTAGATACTATCATTTGTTCTATTAAGCCTTTTGGTCACCGATAAGGGTTTTACTGACAGAGCTTTGTTGAAGATCTTTTGATGCACATGATAAGTGGTGTTGGTGCCGATTCTAGATGGATTTTGACATACTAATGGTTATCCTGTTCGTGCTCTAGATCATCAGTGGTTTTTCATTTATCTTATGGTGACCTATTTTAGGTCCAGTGCTATTTTGTGTTATTCTCCTATGTTATGGACCGATTTGTGTAACATGTTGATGGGTGATCCTGATGCGTTATAAGATGGATTCATTAATTGGATTATGTTGTTTTGATCTTATGCTGACTTGGTTGATCATTGGATTGTGGTTTTATGTTATGAATTTATTGTATTATCTTTTAGGTGGCTAACCTAATTGTTTAGGTCCCAGGTTGGTATATATATGATGTAAGATCTCTTTGTAGATCATGGGGCTAATGGGATTATGGTTATGGGATGGTTATGCGATTACCTATGCGAATAATTCTATAATCATATGCAGGAGTTTTTTTTGATCATAGGTGATCAACTTGGGTTGGTAAGAGAGGTTTAAGACCTCTATTACGAGCTTAACCAAAATTGTACTTAGGCATAGGAGATTCTATCTTTGCAGTTTTCTCTTCTTTCCAGATTGTAGTCTGGATTTATTTTGTAGTCAGTGAGGCTTCTTTTGTGATGAGAAGTGCGCTCTAGGTTGTTGGCCATCTTACATGTGCAAGCCCCTCATTTTGTAATCACATACTTACTGCAGAAGTATTATCTGACTGTGGGTAGGCTTCCCACTGCGGTTTTTCCCTTTACCAGGTTTTCCATGTACAAATCTTGGTGTCATGTGTTCTGGATGGATGGTAACTGTTATGTGATTTATGTTTATGCTTAATTTCTATATAAGTTATTCTGGTATTTGGTTTATGCATTTCAATATTGTATTTATGTGTTCTAGTAGTAAGGATTTGAATGCTTAAAGTTATGTAATCTATTGACAATTGATTCACCCCCCCCCCCCTCTTAGTTATCCTCTTGATATTTGAGTTGTCTAACACAACCTATATTAGAATAATTGTAAATAAAATTGATAAAATTTCTCCCTCTAGCAAATAAATACTACATTTTGAGGATTTAAGAAAGGAATAGAAAAATTATCTCTTGGATATGTTGGGGTATGTGAGTATTGGTGGTACAAAGGCACAAGAGGCTCTTATTAGATACAATCCATGCCCAATATCTCAAGATAAAAAAGATGCCTTCTTGGGCCCCTTGACCTTGGAAGAGGTTGGATTGGCCACTTTTCTCTTGGGGCAAAAAAACTCTTTGTTTTGATGGTTTTTACGTTACCTTTTTCCAAAAGTTATGGCACAATGTGGGTAATGATGTGTTGTTGGTGATGCATGAGCATTGGATTCAAAAGTATATTCTTAAAGGGTGGAATGCCACATTCTTAGCATTTATTCCAAAGGTCAATAATCCTAAGTTCGTCAATGACTATCAAAATATTGCTCTCTCAAATACAAAATACAAGATTGTAACTAAGATTGTCATTTTAATTTAAAAATGCAATTTATGGGGTAATTTTGGAGGAATAGAGTGGGTTTTCAAAGGGAAGATAGATTTTGGATGGTATCATTATTGCCCATGAGAGCAAACATTTGATCCCGTGGAAGGATGAAATTTTATTAAAGAGAAATATGAGTAAAACCTATAAGAGGGTTGAGTGAATTTTTTTATTAAAGACTCTAAGTAGGTTTGGGTTTTGTAAGGATTGGTTTAAATGGGTCTATAGCTACTTTGGGCCCACTTCCCATTTAGTACTTCTCCATGGAGTGCTTATAGATTATTTTTAAGTGGGTGGGGGGATTAGACAAGGAGACATTGTTTCTTTTTTTAGTTGTTGCATAAGTATTGGGGAGGAACATAAAGGAAGAAGGTCCATGGCATTGAAAGGGCTTCACGTCTCCTCAAAGGTAACAACTATGACACATTTGCAATTTGTAGGCGATACTCTTCAATTTGGTAAGGCTATGGCTATGGAGACAATACTCATCAAAAGAATTTTGGATATATACGAAAGGATGTCTTGGAAGAAAGCTAATGCTAATAAATCTAAAATAGTCTTCAAATAATGTAGTTAAGCATTGAAAATTCAAGATATTCTAACTTTTAATAGGGCTTCATTGTCGATCTCTTAATTGGGAATTCTCCTAGCCATTAATAAGATTACATTTGGGGAATGGAAGGTGATTGTTGATATAATTCAGAGCAAACCATCTTCCTATAAGGGAAGGTGGCTTTCATTCACTACTATGATTGCATTCATTAAGGTTACACTATCGACCATCTCTATTTATGTGATGTTGATTCACAATATCCTAGATAATATTGCAAACACTATTTTAGATCTACTATAATCCTTTTCATGGAGTGTGTGATGGGGTAATAGATGAAATACATCCTAGTTTCTTTGATGGTCTACTCTTAAAAAGATGAGGCGACTTGAATTTTAATAATTTTATAAAAATGAATAAAGCCCTTGGTATGAAGTTGACATTGAGAATATATGTTGAAAAGGACAAATTATGTAGCGATATTCAAGGTAAATATTTGGATGATTCTTTGGTTGAATTGATATGTATTTTTGTTAAGGTCCCTTAGGGCTCTAGTGTGTAGATTTTTTCAAGGATGTGTAGATATAGTAGTGTATCTAATTACTGATGGAGGGTTGGAAAGTGAGAAATGATAAATTTTTAGTGGGATGCTTGGATGGAAAATCAAGATTTGATACATCATGATAGGTTCATTTTTTTCGTCACATATTTTTAAGGTCATTGGTAACAAAGTTAAAGATTACCTCCAATCAATAGGGAGATAAAATCATGGAGAGAAGATTCGAGTCCCCATTTCTTGAACTATAGGATTCTTATAGAGAAGTTGTAGATATGATTATGAGGTGGCTTGTCCCTTTGGAACTTGGATATGATATATTAGTGTGGTATAAAGGATGTATGAAGAAATAACAAATATTGAGGCTTATATCTCTATTAGCCAATAAAGGGTTAATGATATAGTATTTCTTGACAATAAGATATTGATTGTTAAAGGTTTACCCAAGGAAAATAAATCATTATAGGTGGATGTGAATGAAAGTTCTTTAATATGATATATATTGATAAAATTGGGCAAAGAAGGGTTGTCAAAATGTTTGTGTAGAGAGGAGGAGGATACTGATGAGCATATCTCTATCCATTGCAAAAAATTAAGTAATATTTGGAATTGTGTTTTCTATTTATGGGGATTAGATGGCCCTCTTCTAGGGAGTATTGAGGATCTTCTTCACAGATGCTCTAATAACTTGAAGTCAAAGGGGTTGAATTTTATTCGGGACCTCTTCCCTTCTATAGCTATTTCATGCATTTGGTTAGAGAGGAACAAAATATCAATGTTTGGGAAGGAAAGAGAGTGGAACAAATATGGGATAAGAATGAATCTTGATGGAGGATTCGACAAGAAAGAATATTTATGTAGAAGTTGTTAACATATGTTGCATTTGGTTAAGTATTGTCATTGATGTTTGTTAACATTATTTTTGAAGTCGTCTATAGGCGACATTTTGTTCAAGTGGTGCCCATTCATTTTGAGTTTCCAACTATGCTCCCCATACCAAAAGCAAGTTAGGTGTCATCTTGGTGTTGCTTCTGATCGCTCGCCTTTCTCATTCAAAGTTTGGAGGAATGTGGAGTTGTCATATGGCTTGGGATTTTATGGCATGGCACTCCTCTCGATACCACCATCCATCATGTAAAGGTTAAGACACTTGGTGTCTCTGTGTTGCATGATTAGATGATCTCTTTGCACTCATTTCTGGTTCTCCCCTCGATCTACCATGTGTCCTCCATGATAGTTCATGAATCAGGCTGCAATTTGGATCACAATTTTCTTGTTGGGAAGGTGCAGGCGTATTGCCATGATATGTTGGAAATAACAACTTCAGGAGTGATTTTTGTTGGCTATGATCTCACAGGATGCCATGATATATTTTCTAGTTAGAGGCGGTTGCTAGAAGGTTGTTGATGCTATGAGCTGTTAGTTAAGCTAAGGGATCTATTTATGCTTATGTTTTCTTTGTTTAAAGGGTTCAGAATTTTACAAAGTTTTTCAAAAACTTCAGCTCATTAAGAAGCCTTTATGTTAATGAAATTTGGTGAATGATAATTGTGTCAAATTGTGCCTATGGTCTTTGTGATGATTTTATTTGAAGCTTAATATATTAAATTTTGTGTTGTTTTCTAGTTCATTAGCTTTTGTGATATTCACTGTGAGTCTCTACAGATTAAACTATGTCATGAGACTTGCTATCTGTTAGATGAATTGTTAAATGCCATTTTATGTTAAATGAGTTCTTGTTGGATTACTCTCTCAAAATTTTCTAGGCATGTAGATTGTTGAATGAGCTTTAAAACTGCATATGTCTGAGTTTTATATGCTATCAATACTATTATGAAATTCTCTAGTGTATTGCCTAAGTAGTATAGATCATTTTCTTTAAAGTTTCCTCTTTCCCCTTTTCTTCCCCAACTATATGAAGAGCCAACTTCTCAAACCTAGAGGTCATTTAATGAGTTTCACACAATCGGTCCCCCATCATTGAATTTCCCTTAAGGTTGTTTAAGTTTAAGGTAAAATTAAGAGTCAACAATTATTTTTTTGGCATGCCTGGTGGGACTCAAATTTTGAATAAGATCAAGCTAGTCTATGAGCCACAGACTTGTTACCAAGAGCCATACAACTTTGAATCCCAGTTTTCTTATTCCACCCTTGGTAAACATCCATCAACTTGCTCCCTCCTATTCCCAGAACCCACCTATTTTTCCCACAGTTGTTCCTATAATAATGGCTCAGTTTCCTCCTAGAATTTTTGTGACATGGAATAATGGATGCCTCTCATTACTCTAGAGAATGTCCCAAAACCCCTGGGGAGCACCTGCAAGATGTAGCCAATGTCTACACAATCCATGGTATAATAGAACAAAATATCACTTTGACATTGCTTGTAGCATCTTTCAAAGGGAGTGCTCTAGACTAGTACAGGTCCCTTGCTCCAAACTCTACAGGCAATTGGGATCAGCTAGGAGACCACTTTTTTCAGAGGTTCTCCAACAAGGCTGACAGGTCATCCTTGATGCATCAATTGAGTACAATAAAGAGAGCCCCTCAGGAAGTGGTAACAGAATTCATTTTAAGATTTTAGAGAACTTGGCAAAGAATGCCGCTCTCTACCCATCCCACTACTGACATAGTGTGTGTTTTCTATCTAAAGGCGTTCAACTTTGACATATCAGTGATGATTCAATCTCTAGGAGACAAAACTCTCCCTCAAGCATTTGATTTGGTAGTCTCCATAGAAATAATCTGATCGATGCTAGGAAGCTATCACCATGACCACTCATGCCTATCTTTCCAGAGCTATCAAACCAAGTCCCGAAACCAGCTGCACTTGGCTCATCCGCTTCCCAATCCATGTATGCGTATCCCAACTCCTAACAAGAAAGTCTACCTCCTCCCTCATCCTTGTCTACAGAGGTTAGTGATATGCAATTTTTTTTGAGATCTTTCTTGAATGTGATGGTCAATCTGAAAAGGTCCCAAATCTTGCCAGCTAGACCCCCTTTCCAATAAAATTATCAAGGAAATAGGCCTGATTATCAGCAAAACCAATTTATAAATAGTTGGGCTTCCCCAAATCAGCCAAATGGCTAGAGAGTTCTGGTACCCAATCCTTTACAAATTGTCTACCCTAACATTGGTAAAGAGTTGACAGTGGGACAAAATAATTTGGCAGATGATACCAATTCTTGGTGTTTTCTGTGTAACAATGCTCACACCCCAAGGAATTGTCCTAGAGGTAATTTACAACCAAAGGTTGCAGATCAATGTAGCCAAGGCATGGTGTTAGATGATTCAGCTTACATAGCCCCCGACATGGATAATGCATCTTTCATTGTACATATGCAAGGCATGTCAATGGAGAAGGAAATAGAGATAGCTCCCGACCATGCACTATTCTCTTGGATGGAAGAAGAAGATGTTGTGCTGACCAATGGTGCAACCTCATCAAGCTCAGGGGCTCCTCAAGTGCAATCAGATTATAACCTTTGATCGAAGAGGCACTTCATGAGAGAGAATGTAGGCATGCAAGGGAGGTTCTCTATGGATAAAGTTCCCAAACAACCTGCAACCACTATTACATATCCAAGGAAGGAATTTATTCCCTATAAGCCAAGAGAGACAAAGGCATCGGTGCCATCAGTATTAGACGTGGTGGAGCAGTTGAGTAAAGCCCCGACCAACATTTCTTTATGTGATCTCCTTAGTATTCTAGAGTAGAGGAATCATTTGAAAGAAGATTTGTCAGAGAAGGGTAAACCTCTCGGTGGAAATTCTACTACTTCCTCCCAAGTTAGCGAAGAAAGGTTTCAACCTCCCATAGATAAATCATGCTCACCGATGGTGTTGACGAATGAGGCCATACCTTTAGAATCTCAAGCTGAGGGTAAGACTTAGCCTAATCCTTTCTAATTGACCCTCACAGTAGGGGATAAGCTTTTACATAACTCTATGATAGACTCTAGTACCAACACTACTGTCATACCTAAGCAAATTGCTGAGGTGTTGAATATCAAGTATGAACCTTTGAATCAAGGTGTTATGCAGCTAGACAGGAATAAGGTTCAGACTGTGGGTCTTATCAAAAACCTTCCATTAACATTGTTTGCATGTCCTAGTGTCATGGTGTCTCAAGAGGTGGTAATTATTGATATTCCCCCCATTTTTGGCCTCTGCCTCTCTAGGGACTTCACCACCAAGATAGGAGGTTATTTGTCTTTAGACTAGTCTCACCATATCCTTTGTACTCAGTAGGGTGCTAAAATCAAAATCCTTTCAGAACCCCTTCATACTGAACATGTAGCGGATCAGGCCATGCTCAATTTTGAGCCCACTCATGCCTCCATCTCCAATAAAGAGAGAAATATCATAGAATTCATCGAAGAAGAATAAATAACTGGAGATATCCCACCAGAATAAGAGTTTTTTCTTGATGAATTAATTGATTCTAATCCATTTTCCAATTATCATACCATAGGTCTTGGTACCTACTACATTTTTTATGAAGGTCGAGTTATTCTAAAACTAGTTAAAGACCCCTTGACACAAGAATATTTTTCCTTTGTGCTCTAGACCTTGCACTTTGATGGCATAAGATGCAAAGTAGGTTCAAGAACTAAGATTTTCCTTACTTCACCTTTAGGTGAACATATTCTAAAGTCTTTCCACCTATAGTTTGCTTGTTTCAATAATGAAGTAGAATATGAAGGGATGATTCAAGGCCTAAGCTTGGTGGAAAGGTCAGGTATAAAGTAGTTGAAATTTTTGGGTGACTCTTAGGTGATAATACATCAAGTCTAAGGGATCTCCAATGCCAAACATGTCTGTATGAGTTCCTATCACCACAGAAAGTGGGATCTAATCGAAATATTTGGTGCTTTCAACATCTAGAGGATTCCTTGAAAGACAAATGCATTCGTTGATCGGATGGCAACTATAGGATCACAATTTGACCCCATTGTGGACTTTCTCATCAATCCCTAGAAAATTTGTGTGATTGTTCGACCACCTATTCCTAATAATGATGCCCACTGGAAAGGTTTTGAAAGTGACAAGAAAATTGCTTTGTTCATTCAAAATTTTGGAGAGTTTGCTGACCAATTGGAGCCTACAGTAAAGGAAGCTTACGAGGATCAAATCATTCAACTAGAATCCAACAAGCTCCCAAATGGATTGATCACCCTAGAAAATTTGTTCGATCATGATGATGTTAGGAATGACAAACGAAAGCTCATAACTGATAAGGGTGATTATGTCAAGATGTCATTAGGAAATGGGAGAATACTCAAAGTTGGGAAGGAGGTTCCCTCAAAAGATAGAGAGAGTGGTCTGATACTGTGATGAATATATGGGCATGCTAGAATGGTACTATGAAGATATGAAAGGCTACAATTATAGCATCATTTAGCATATTATTGAGCTTGATGATGGTGCCAAGACGGTCTAGCAAAAGCAGAGACCTATCAATCCCAAGATTGAGTCCCTCATGGCACAGGAATTGAGAAAGCTGATAGAATCCAAAATCATCTATCCCATCAAGCACAGTACATGGGTGTCCAATTTGGTGCAAGTCGGGAAGAAAAATGGAGATATCTAGCTTTGTGTAGATTTTCAGGATTTGAACCAAGCATCTCTAAAGGACCATTATCCGTTGCCACCAATGGAACAGTTGTTGAGCATAGTGGCAGGGTTAGAGATGTTCTTAATGTTGGATTGTTTCTCAGGCTATAACCAAGTGTTGGTGAAGCTGGAAGATCAACATAAGACAACCTTTATGACTAAATGAGGAACATTTTCTTACTAGAAGATGCCTTTTGGGTTGTCAAACGCTGGTGTAACTTTTCAGAGAGAAATGGATCTAGCTTTCAGGGAGCTCATTAAAAAAATCATCCTCATATATTTGGATGACTTGACCATGTTTTCAAAACACAAAGAAGATCACTTTGATAATCTTGAACTAGTTTTCCAGAAGTGCTTAGAATTTGGCATCTCATTAAACCCAAAGAAATGCATCTTCGGAGTTCTACAAGGGAATTTCTAGGACATGTAGTATCAAAGGAAGGAGTCTCCATCGATCCTGATCGAGTGAAAGCAATAAAGGAGCTTCCTCTCCTCGTCAACAAAAAGGGCATTTAGTCTTTCTTGGGAAAGGTTAACTTTGTTAGCCAATTTATTTCAAACTTTGTTGGGATGGTAAGTCCCATCATTCTGATGCTTAAAAAAGAAATGCATTTTAATTGGACCCCCGAAGCTAAAGAGGATTTTGAAAAATTCAAAGATGTCCTTTCTTTAGCTCTTGTGCTCAACCCTGATATGTCAAAAGACTTTATAATGTATGTTTTCTTTGGTAATTACAGCATTGTTGTGGTTCTCACCCAAAAGGATGTAGATAAAAGAAGTGAGCACCCCATAGCTTTCCATTCAAAAAATCTAAAGGAATATGAGGCCAAGTACAATTTTGTAGAAAAGCAAGCCTTGGCCATCATCAAAGGGCTTAAAAAGTTCAAGAATTTTATTGCTTGTAATAAAACTACTGTATATGTCACCCACCCTTCAGTCAGGGAGTATATAATGGAAGGTGACATTACAGAGAAGAGGGCGAACTCGATTACTAAAATCCTAGAATATGACATTGATGTCAGGCCTACTAAGGTAATCCACGACAAAGGTTTGTGCAAGTACATAGCCCAAGAGTCTAAACCCCAGAAGGCTAAGGATGATAAAGGGGAAATTGTAATGGTTACCTCCAAATTGACAGAGGAATGTTGGCTGGAAGCTCAGAAACATTTTATGAGGACTGGTGTTTTTTCAGAAGGTCTCCCTCTTGAGAAGAGGAGATTCTACAGGATGTAGAATAGTGGCTTCCGTCTGGTTGAAGAAGTGTTGTTTAAAAGAAATTTTGATGAAGTTTTGTTCCACTGCATGGACCAAGACCAAGCCAGTAGGATTCTAAATGAATTCCATCATGGGCTATTCAGAGGCCACTATTTAGTGCAAACCACCTTCATTAAGATCACTTGCATTGGGTATTTTTGGCCCTCCATGTTTAAAAATGTGCACACTTTGGTAAGAGAGTGCAAAGAATGTCAGTACTACAGTGGTAGGACTAGAAAAGTGGCCATGCCACTCAAGCCTATAATGGTGGAAGAGCCCTTCACTTAGTGGGGCCTTGACTTCATCAGGATGATCAATCCCCCAAGTTCAACCAAACACAAGTGGATTCTAAGATATTAACACTTCTAGAAGACTTGGTGTGCCGATATGGTCCACCTAAGACCATAATCTTGGATAATGTGTGAGCATTCGTATGCTCCCAGGTCACCTAGTTCACTCTTGACAAAGGAATCTACCTAAAGACCTCCTTAAACTATTACCCTAAGGGGAATGGCCTAGCTAAGTCTACCAATAAGAACTACATAAGGCTCATTAAAAGGATGGGCTCTGAGCATAAAAGTGAGTGGCATCACCACTTAAAGAGTGCGTTGTGGGTAGATCAGGTAACACCCAAGTAGGTTCTAAAAAAATCCCCTTATAAGCTGGTCTACAACAATGATGCATTGTTCCCTATGTCTTTGGAGATCCTCACCATACAATTGCTCAAATCTACCGAGCTGGCAAAAAATGGTCCCATGGAAGTAAGACTGGCAAAAATATGGAACTAGATGAAGCAAGGGAAGCAACATTTATGTCCCTTTAGAACCGCCAAAAAACAGTCAAAAGGTGGTTTGATAAGAAGAAAATTTCTAACCCAGGTTTCAAACAAGGCAACCTCATTTTGAAATACAATGAGAGTGCAGCCAAGCTAGGTTAGCATGCCAAATTTGATGGTTTTTGGGAGGGACCCTTCCGCATTATCAATTGCAAAGGATTCAATGCCTTTGACCTTGAAGATATGCAGGGAGCTTCTCTCGAGATTCTGGTTAATGGATTCCACCTTAAGCCTTTCCATTAGTGGATTTTTGCCTTATGTACATAATGTAAAAATGTTTCTTCATGTGCTTTATTTATTTATTTATTTTTCCTCATGTATTCCCAAAGCAAAGTGAAAATCACAAGATACGCCTTAATTAAGGAAAAAGAAAATTATTATATTATGAGTATTTTTTATAATTTATCGACAGGCCTCTAGCCTAATTTTTAACAAAAAGAAGCAAGATGAAGTTTTCAAAGACAGGAAGCCATTTACTCAAGGATCCTCTTCATCCTCATCATCCTCCATCTAGAAATCAGAGTCTCCAACATCATCTGCAGCATCCTCTCGCTCTAACCACTCATGGTTGGAAATGTCACCAGGATCCTCAGCTATGGACACAACAACCAGATTGGGTTGAACGTGCAGCATCAGGACCTATGGGAATATGTAATCCCTAAAATTGGTGTACCATTCAGTAACATCGCGAATAGGAAGTACTATCAGGTGAATCTAGAGGAGAAACTCGGCAGCGAGCTCCGCTTGAAAGCAATGAGATGACAATGTCATTGTTCTCAGGCCGTTGATAAGCAAGTTCCAAGTCACCTCCTCACAAGAAGTGATGAAATGTGTCAAATATAATGCCAGAGGAAGGCCTCTAAAAGGGATGTGGTATGCCATGACATCCTCCAAACCCCCCAAATAATCCTGGGAGAAAAGTGCTTTGGTGAGATCCGAGGTCAGAAGCCTAGTCATCCCAGAATCTAGCAGTGAAGCCACGAAATGTGAATAAATGTTTGTGTTTACACAATATTTTTCCATGTCATCTATGAAGGCCTCACCGAGCACCCATTTGATGGTAACAATGACTAAGGGATTCTTCAATCTTGTCAACTATTGCATCCTTTGGTCTGAAATATTTCTGACGAAAGCAACTTGAGCTTTATTGTTGATGAACCTAATGGGAGTATCCATTTCTTCAAGAAGCTTCATCATTAAAGCTATTACTATGTAAAGGAATGTTTGAAAAGACATATTTATAGTGAACTCTAGCTCCAGGTGACAACTGATGAAAAAGACTAGTGTTCTTGATTTTTGATGCATCTGTCATTCCTCATCAATTTGCAAAAGTAAGCGAAGTCTGGTTTGGAGTTGGCAGATGTCTTGTCTGATACCTCAAAGTAAGAGGTGATGTCTTCAGATGCCACACATATGTATAGGTGCATCATGTTTAAACCATAATCTTTGTAGGATTGTCTTAGCTTGTGCAAGCACTGTTGGCTATTGATATTCTTCATTAAGGGGGAGATTCATCTGGACAAGCAAATCATCTCAAGTGGATCCAATTAATGGCAGATTGAGTAGGTTTTCTCTTGGGAAACATAAATGGAGGTGCTCTTCCTCCTCAATAATAATTATGACTGGAAAATGAATTGGCATACATACAAATGGGTGCTTGTCATTAAACACCTTCTTTCACAAAGATCTAGGCATGCAGTGCATTAAAAGAGGAAGGTCGCCAGATATCCATCTTATTGCTCATTTACAACATAAGGTGCCCAAAAAATTTTGAAGAGCTGAGAGAAAATAGTTCTCTTGAAGAAAATGGAAGTGGAAGCGACTCCCTCTAGTGTTGTTTAAGAAAGATTATGGGTGGATGTTTTCAATGAACTCTCTTATTCTTCTCACGCTATTCCACCCAAGCTAGAATACTCGAGGACTAAGGCCAAGTCTAAGTTGGCTACTCGCAACACATCTGCAGTGATATATTCTCTTGAGAGTGTGGTTGAGCCCGAGCTGCATAAACAACCCAAAATGTCAGAGAGGCCACATGCACCAGGATGATTCATCATAGGGCAGAGCCTCAATCCACAAAAGCTAATTTCTGGAACAATGGCGCCCTTCAATTTGTGGTCCTTGTTATCACTGTTTAGAAAATTGGGTATTCTTGTCCCATAGTTGGCTAAATATCTACAAATGTTCTTGGTATGGCCTTATTGCCTCTATGTTTCTTGGGTCAAAGAGGGTTTAAGGTTTTTGAATTTTTATCCCTCTCCAATGTTTTGGAAAAACCCTCGTGTTCTATTCTTCCATTACTTTTTCCACTTAAGGGTCGGTCTATCATGAAAAGTGTTCCCCCCTATCAGAATTTCCCTAGGTGGTCTTTTTAATGATTTCAAATATTACGCCTTTGCCAATGTATTGTTTTAAATTTGTCAGGCTTCTTAACTATTGTGCAAGTTAAGGTTCATCCTGCGGTGTGCATTGGTTCACTGAGAAAAGACGCTCATGGTTTATATCTTTGTGAAGTGGCCAAAAAGTAAGTGGGCTCGACCAGAGGATTTCTCATCATGATAAAAGGCTACATCTCATATTTGATCCAATGATTGGCATTTCTTTGCGAAGCCCAAGATGCATGTGATTTACCTTTCACGAAATAGAAAAAGACTTGGTGGGTGCCAGAGGAAAGCGGTTTCATTGGATAAAGGACAATCAATTCAGAAGAGATCAATGGCTGGTGTTGTTTCGCGAAGAAAAAGATGCATGTGTTTTACCTTTCATGAAGTAGCAAAAAGGTGGAGGGCCTGTGTAAGGTGACCATGGCAAGGGTAATAGATGAGTGGTTATCTAAGATCTAATAGTGGTCGTTGCTTCACAAAAATGATGCTGCCTAAGATTTAAGGTCCGCAAAGTAATGAAAAGGTCTGTGGGCCCAAAGACAGGCAGGTCATAGTTTTAAAGACTGATTAAGTGGGATTTAATCAGATAGTTGTCGTGGATTCATAGCCTCAAGTCAAGTGAAGGTTAAATGTTTGCAAAATAGAAAAATGATGTGGCAGTATAGATGGATTGCTTCGTGGAAGGAATTGGTAACTCGTAAGAAAAACATGTGGCAGCCTTAGAATGGAACCCAATGGAATTATCTAAGAAAATAGCCGATTTCCACGTGGCATTTATTCACTGGCGATGAAACAAAGGCAAGTGGTTTTTGAGTTGGCAGCCCACTTTAAAGGTATGCATGTGTTAAATATTGTGCATCTCGTGTTTGATCCAATGGTTGTCATTGTTTCGCAACCCATAGATGCTTGCAGTTTATGTCTTTGCAAAGTGGTGAAAATCGTTAGCCATCATGGTTGAGCGTGGTTGGTTAAGAAGAATGGCGGTCACTATAAGAGGTAAAGATTGAGTAAGTAGATGATGATCTATTGGCTGGCATTGTTTCCTATGGTGAAAGTGCACAAGGTTTAGTGTTCGTGAAATAGTGAAAAGAAGGTAGGGCCTGTCACTAATGCAAAGGGACCAGAAGGAATAAAGGTAGTGCAAGTTCTAAGGATTCGATGTTCATTGGTGCTTCACAAAAGGAAAGCTACAGGGGTTTTAAATTCTGCTAAATGGCGAAACAACGAAACAAGAAAGTACTCAAAAGGTTTGTGATCTATTGGAGCCTGTTTTTGATTTCAATTTTATGAATTCAATTCTGAGGTGATGGTCAAAGAACGTGGGATTAATTTCTCAATTCAATGCTAAATTGTCATATTAAGGTCCGCATCAATTGAATACTGGTACCATTTCGACAAGTTTGTTGTAGAGGAGCTGGTGTAGAGCGAGTTTCTTTATGTGCATAACCAAGTTTTTTCTATGTTTTCCTTGCTAGTTGCAATCTGAGAATCGATGTTGTTGTGTGAATTGTTTCATTAGAGCTTTGTGCAAATCTCAATTGATATAATTACATTAACAAGATAGCGACAAGAAGGGAGTTAACATGAAAGGTAAACTACCAAGATAGGAATATATGTGACAACTTTCTGGAACAACTAACTATGTCTACCAATTCCTGGGCCAAGGCAAAAGAATTGGTGAGAAAGAACCCTCATTTAAGAATTGGGGATAGCCTATATGACAAAGGAAATTGGTTAAGGGATCCACAGATAGGGATGTCAGGTTTAGGACTGTTCAAGGTAGGTTTTGGTCAGAGACATTCCCTTGCCCCTTTAAATTGTCTATGGAAATTGGATGTGGTGAAGCTTATAGTTCCTGGGGTCTTCATGGATGTACATCTGTTGACTCTAGTTGCACAAAATTATGACCCTGTAGCTAGATGTATCAGGAATGTGAAGGGATCAGTCCTGATTGAAATTAATGATGATGAATTCAGAAGAGTGTTTAAGCTTAGTGAGGCCTCAAATTTGTTAGAGCCTATTGACTTTGAATCACTGGCTCAGGTCTATAATGCACAAAGGGATCACCTTAGGAGTGGCCCACTAAAAGAATTTTTTGTTAAGATAGGAGGGTTGACTATTGTAGGCCCCAGCACCATTGAATCTTTCTCCCTAAATCTATTTACTTTAAGAGCTAAGGGCATGTATTGGGCACTTTGTCAGATTTTTGGAGAAGATGCTAAGAAAAACATGCCAACCCATTATATGCTGATGACTGCATAGATTCTAAACCCCTCTCTGGCAATACCATTTGACTATGCCCATTACTACACTGATGCAATTCATGCAGGGCTGGTAGGGATAAAAAATGGTAAGGTGGACAGAACATTTGAATGGTATTCTCTTCTAATGCACATGTTTTTGTACAAGGGTGATGATTATTTTGCAAAAGAAATGGATTTGGTCAAGGTGAAAGATAAGGAATAGATGTATGTTCAAATTTGGAGTACTCTTTTGTCTTGGGATAGAGAGGATGCTAGCTATTTAAGATTTGACAGATGCTTTGCATCTAAGATTAGGATTCTTTTGTACACAAAAAACCCTAGGATCCCTAAGGCTCTCTTAGAATTCCTCAGACCCAAAGAGTTTGCTGAAGGTATTAAGATTGTTAATATTTGGGGAGATATGTATTTGTACCCTATTTCTATAGTTTTCAGAGTATATGGTTTTATGGGCACTCCATATTTATTGCCTTATCAAGTCTCATTGAAGAGAGGAATTGCAGAAGTCTGAAGGCAGATTGGAGGTGTGCAAGAGGTAGACCTGACAAATAGGGGTAAAGGGACTATTTTCCCAACTTTTACCATGGCCCATCAGTTTGTGATCACCAAAGGTGGTTGGAAGTATCTTGAAGAATTCTTTAAACCATATAGATTGTCAACTATAGTTTCATGATTTGTAGACCCTGAAGACTTTTTCAATGACATGTTTAGAAAAAGAGTAGTTTGTAAAGATAGGCCTCACCAATTTCATTTCCTTGAAGATTTGATTAGGAATGAATTCAATTTCGATGAGCAAGAATTGAGAAAAGAGAAGTGGGTTGCATACAAAAGGGCTCTTGATTTCATTCATCAATTTGATAATAGTTATGATCCTCTTTCTAGATTCAATCCCTTTGAGGAGAAAATCAAATTCTTAATTCTTTATTTTGAAGATCTCATGCAAACTTTGAAGGAAAAGAGGGAGGTTATAATGAGAAATGACCCTGATAGGGATAAATTGGTTCTAGCTAAGCCTAGCTTTGCTAAGGGAATCCCACTGGGTGATTATGTCATGCACAAAAAATTAAAATACAGTGTAATGATGCCAGTGACTGGTGAGCCTTCTACTTCAAGAGAAAAAGAGTAATTGAAGATGTCATTGACATCCAAGAATCTCCTAAAAGGAAAAGAGTGGGGAAGGAAGTCCAAACTAATGAGCCTCTGTATTCTCCATCTTAGTCCCCTATCCACATAGGAAATGAACAAGCAGTGGCTAAACAGTTGTTATGGTTAGGGAGTCTCAGAGAGATTGCCTACACATATGAGGAAACACAAGAAGGGATTCCAGAAGAGCCACCTAGTGCTGAGATGGACTTGACTGAAATTGAGTTCAAAGGTAAAGAGCTAGACCCAACTGTTAAAGAAGCCAGTGAGGAGTTCTTGGCTGATAGTAACTTTGTTACAACTTGGGCCTTCATGCAATTTGTATGGAAACAGGACATGCAACAATATAAGGATAGATGCGAAAAAAGGAAAATCGGGCAGCCTCATAGAGATGTAACTCAGGTGGAGGAAGAGGTAAAACAAGAAATGATTGAAGAATTCAAGACCATTACTCCTGAAAAGGGAAGAGAGATGGTATCAAAGGCTGGTGTTGTGATCCTCCCTGAGTTGGATATAGCTGATGCTCTAGTACTTGAAGCGGTCAGGAAGGAAACTAAACCCATGGAAGGAGTGACCTTCAGCAAAGATAATGTTTCTTTAGTTATGTGGTTATTGAAAAAGAATGAAAATAGAAGAAGGAAAGATGCCTCAGATTCTAGTTTGCTAGGAGGTATGATTGTAAAAAGAGTTCAAGATACATGGATGGTGGAAGCTACAAGAAAAGTCTTAGAAACTGCAAAGTTTAGTGTAGTAGCGGCAGAAAAGGAGGCAAAAGAAAAGGCTAATCTCTAGTTGAAATTGGAAACAATCTCGATGGCTTACAATGAAGCCGAAAGAAGGAATAGCCAACTGAGATAGCATTATTGCTAAGCTTCAGAGTCAGTTGGCAAGACGACACCATCAAGGTGAATCCTCTACTCTTATGATAGCTTCTTCTCCCGCAAGACCTCCACCTACAAGTCCTATCATAGAATATCCCCCTTCTCCGATGCCTTCTAGTTTCCAACCAACTGAAACTGTTCAACATGAGTTGGAAAAGCTAAAAGAGGCTCAAGCCCTATTTGCAAGCAAATATGAGGAAAAGGTAAAGGCCACAATTTTGAAATTTGTTGATTCAGTTAGGGCTTCTATTGTGCATACCTCTATGAAGAGGATTATTAATGTTTTGATTGAATTAAGAGAAGATGAGACCACTTTGGAACCAATTTTAAGTAAGTGGGTGACTAGGGGAAAAGAGTTAGAGCTTATGTGTTCATCCCATGTAGATACAGAGGCAAATGATAGTCTCAGATCAACCTGTGAATTTATCATAGAAGTGAATATACTCTCAGAAGAAAGTGCAGGTGTGAAAAGAAAAGCCCAATTGTATAGAAAAGAATATTTTGATCACAAGTATGAGTTGTTTCTAGGGGGTTTTGTTGGTCTCACTCAACTAAAAAAGGAAAAGGCATGGTTGGAAGAACTGGACCATAAATTGTTCCAAAGGGTCAATGAAATCATTAACACTGATGACACATCCTTATTTGCCAAGACAATTCAGGAGATTGAAAAGGTAAAATCTCATTATGGTTTCATAGAAATAGAAATTGGGTAGTTAAGAGTTATTTGGAAAAGGCTAGAAGGGATGAAGAAGAAGATTGTTATCTTCTCTTTAGCAAGTGATGACGTGGTCCAGGAGTGGAAAGGTAAGTATGCCAGACAAAGAGAATATATTCCAGAATAGCTAGAAGATGTTGCAATGGAGCAACCAACTGAAGAGGTTGTTGATGCTGAAAAGGACTTATAACTATTTCTTGGAGAATATTGCAATCTGTAACAAACTTTTCTTAGGAATTTTTGAAGCTTGTATGCATCCATGATATTATAAATGGATACCAGGACTAGTAAAAGAATCATCACAAGAATTTTGTAAAGAAACTCTAGCAAAATATATTGGCGCTCTTTTCTAGTTTTAAGGAGATTATTCTAAGTTATGTAATATTTTTCAAGAATGAATATGAATATACATATCAAATTTCTAGGCCTAAAATTTCTTTGTCTTCTGGTGTGCATTCTTTAGTTTGCTGGTTTCATTTGGATAATCTAGGGTTGTTCGAATGAGAATGGATTGTAAGGCAATCTGATAGATGTTATTTTTGACTTTTCTCTTGAGGAGGGATTAAATGTGCATGAAATATTTCTGTCAGCAAATCTATTGTTTGTTGCTATGAATCTGATGAATTGTTTTAGTTAAATGGGAGAGGACCTATGTATATGTTAGGCATGTATGGGGTTCATGAAAGCTGAAGTGATGAAATGTATAAGAATGTTCAGTTTTTGAAAACTCTTGCTTGATTTAGGTGACTCTGTGGCCCGGATAAGGCATTGGTATCCTATTGTAGGATTTCTTTCTATCTTTTCTTGAAGATCAATATTGAAAATGAATACAAGTTTTTCTTTTAGTGTTTTAGTTTCTTTGAGGTGATGAAATCCATGGGTTTTTAGCACTGGTTTACTATGGATCTCAAGTTTAAAGTGTGAAAATAGTCATAGAAGGTATACCCACCTGAACTTTGGATAAGTTCAAATTGTAGAAGGTCTCAAACCCTTGTTATATGTTACTCTTGAGTTCTCTTCCCTGATCTTTTCATATTCAGACAAAGTTATTTTATTTCTTACAGGAAGGATAGAAGGGAAATCAAAATTTGAGACTAATAAAAGTGGCGACTCTGCTGGGGAGAGTCATAGTGTGTATCTATGCTACAGATTGGTTCTTGAAATTGGTTCAGAAATTTTTTATGGATATCTTTGTGTTTGTGGTAGATTTTATTATCTCTCATTTGTATTATTCTTTTCTCTAGAAATTCTCCTAATCTTTGAGGTCTTTGCAAGAAATTTGTTAATCTTGGTTTCTTATTTTCTCGCAATTGGCAGCTGGCGACTCTGACAAATTATAACCAGTCCTTTTGAAATAAGTGTAACTCCTGTAAGAAAAGCAAGTATAATGCAGAGAGGAAGGAACAACCGGTCTTTCATGAGGAAGCATCCTCATGAGATGTTGCAAGAGGGACTACCTGAACAGGCACGGAGAGGCCAAAAAAGATCAGCCATACATGAGCCATCTAATGCTGATGCTTGGGTATAGAAGAGCATCAATACAGGTAAGTCATCTGAGAGACCCGTATATGCAAATTCAAACTCTTCTTCCTGTGACTGTGAGCAAGATATTTTAGGTTTCCAATCTAGTTTGTTTGGTAATATTGAAGATGTCCAAGTTCTAAATCAGTGGATCTCCCATGCTAGTTTGTCTGGGAAGGACAAAAATAGTTCAAATATTAAGAGAGATTTTGTACCTAGGATAGTTGATGAAAAGATCAGTTTAATTGATATTGACCAAGTCAATGGGTTAGACTCTAAAGAAATTTTCCCTAATGAAGATAAGGTGTCTCAAGAAATTGAAGTCTTGAATAGAAAAGTCCATCATTTTAATTTCCTTAAGAGCACAAAAGGAAGCGAACAAGGAAAAAGAGGTAAAAGCAAAATTGATGGAGAGAGATAGACTTTTAAGATAGATTGCTGATCTTGAGTTATTTACTCAAGAGAAAGCCAAGAGTGAGGATGAGGGTCCGGTTATCAGAGAAATTCTAGTGCCCAAGACCAACCTTCCATATAAATCTATTGTGCAACCAGATAGGGAAATCCTTAGTGACCCACAACCTATTAGAAATAATGTAGACAAGGGAAAATAGAAGTGCATGGAAGATGGGTCTGGATCTAGGACTATAGCAGAGATCTCTCATATGTTATTTACACATGAGAGAGAGATGGAGAGGATGAGAAAAGAGAAAGAAGATTTGCAAATGGAATTGGAAAAGGCTGAATTAGAAGCAGCCAATTTAGAGGTTAAAAGAAAGATTAATTATCTAAAAGATCCTCCTGTAATTTTTCCTTCAGAAAACCCAAATAAACTTGTTCCTTAGCAAGCTTCACTCCCTCCAGTCAAAATTCAGTCAACCTTGCCTATGAGTAGTGTCCCAATAAATGTAGCCCTTGTTAGTAACCGAGGTAACCAAATCCCTCTAACTCATAGCCCTAATGTAAGAATGAACATGGGAAATAACCTTGCTTCTAACCAATTCTACAGAAGACCCATTAATTTAGAACTATATAGGCAACTATTTTTTGATGGAATCCTAGGCTATCCTAACCATGTTCCTATAGAATTAAGGGATAGACTCCACAAATTTGCTGGCAACAATGCAATCAGTGCAGAGGAGAACTTAAAATCTTTTGGTGACTTAATAAATGATTATGAAATTATAGATGAAGATGTCATCATGAAATTGTTTATGCAGTCCTTAGTAGATGATGCAAGGGATTGGTATAGAGGTCTCCCTGTGAATAGAATTGGGTCTTGGGAAGATTTTAAAAACTACTTTCAAGAATAATATGGTGACAAGACAAATGTGAGCTTTATGCTCAATGAGTTCAATAATATCAGAAAGTCTGATAATGAAATTGTCATAGACTTCAATGCTAGATTTTAGAAAGCAATGCATAGACTATATCAAGTAATGAGGTTGGATGATAATATGTGTCTGAATACTTCTTATAATGCTTTTGATTCTAAAATGGCCTATACTATGAGGGATAAAAATCTGCATAGTTTGAGAGATGCATTTAGAATTGCCATCAATGTGGAGAGTAATAGGAGGCATCTGGGAAAGTAGGGAGAAGAATTGATGGTAGGTTGTGGCAGGAATCAAAATAGCAACCCAATAAAGTTGCTAAAGAAGAAGACAAAATAGAGAAATTAGTGACTGACATGAAAGATCTTGCTACCAAGGTAAGTAAAAATGATAAGCCTCATTACAATTGGCAAGATAGACCTCCTAGGTTGCATGACATGCCTTATAACACCACTTGGAAGGATGGAAAACCCCAAAATGAAAAGCCAAAGAATACTCAGAACCAAGATACCCCAGATCCTTTAAAAGGAGGAAATGTTCATAATATGGAGAATACTCCTTGGTGCATGGCTTGTGATGGACCACATTCTCCTCATCAATGTGTTGTAGCTCAAGCCCTTGAAGAATCCATGAGACAAGAGGCTGAGCCCGATATCAATATGTTTGAAACTATTATTGAAAGTGATGATGAGTCATTACAAAGTGAACTTAGTGAATGTGATGTGTTGAATAGTAAAAGATCTTACCAAGGATAGTTGACCCTTGATTGGCATCCCAGTTTGAATGTGGTAACAATTGAAGATGAAGAAGTTCATCTTAGAAGACATAGTGATGAAGAAGTAAGAAATCTCACTAAGGCTGCCATAACCAAAGCCAAGCACAATTACAATTTGAGAAGTACTAAGAAGGATGGGGATCAAGGTGAACCTTGTTCGATGTTCCTAAAAGAAGTGTCCCAAAAGAAAGCAACAAGTAATGCCACCTTGCCTCAAGATGGTCAAGAAAAGAAAAACCAAATTAAGATGTAGCCAAGGGTACGGATAATAATGTTATTGGTGATATACAAGGAACTGCTGCAATGAAGAAGACAAGTCAGCCTAAAATAGAGAAAGTCAAGACTAATAGTGAGTTGATTAATAATTCCACATTTGATATGACTCGGGCTCTAACCCAGATGAAAGTTATTGGCCCATTGATAGAATTATTGAAAAATGAAGAAACATAGAGAAGCTACTTTATCTTTATTTTCTAAGATATCTGACAGTAGCACAACTTTTCCTTCAGGTTCAATCAAGGATGAAAAGGATCATGAGCTGCAAACCCCTAAGGTATATGTTGGAACAAATATTACACAAGAGCCTTCATAGGTTGATCCTTTCTATGTTACTTTTTTAGTGAATAACTGATTAATTACGAACTGTATGATAGATTCCAGTGCAGCTG
The DNA here is from genome assembly GCF_030272615.1 of Cryptomeria japonica. NCBI lineage: Eukaryota > Viridiplantae > Streptophyta > Pinopsida > Cupressales > Cupressaceae > Cryptomeria > Cryptomeria japonica. The sequence continues at coordinate 391,098,050 of NC_081412.1, read as the reverse complement.
CAAATGTAATGCCATATGGTGTCATGAAAGAATTGGGATTGTCAGTAAATACAGTGTATGGAAAGTGTTATGCTATGGACAATAGAGAAGTGCTAGTGATAGGTACAATGAAATATGTGGAAGTAAAAATAGTAGCATTCCCTGAAGCAACATATAAGATGGATGCCATTGTGACTGACACTAAACCTCACTATGACATGTTGTTATCTAGACAGTGGTTTGCAGCAATAGGTGGAAATGTTCAGTTGGATCTGTCATATGCTACCATCCTAATTAATGGAAACCAAGTCAAATTGTATAGAGAACCATGTGCCCCTAGGGTAATTGAGAAAGTAGACCCTAGTATGCTCAACTGTATGATTGATGTGGATCTTGACAATTTTAGAATACAACCAATTTTACCTAAATTGAAGAATACTGACTCTATTGTGACTGAATTGGAATCTCAACAGCATGATCTATGGCACATGTATTTTGATGGAGCTTTCTCTAAAGAAGGATCTAGAGCAAGAGTTCTTTTTGTGTCCCCATCAGGTATAACCTTCAAATATTCCTTTTTGTCAACCTTGTAGTGTACAAACAACACTGTTGAATATGAAGCCTTGTTATTGGGGCTTGAAGTTGCAAAAAGGCATGTGATCCAGTTGTTAAAAGTGTTAGGAGATTTAGAATTGGTTGTTTCTCAGGTTAGATCTAAGTATGCATCTAAGAATGATAGACTGAAAAGATATAAGCATGCAATAATGGATGTGATTGAACATTTTAGTGCATTCTCTATTGATTGGATAGAAATGTCAAAGAATATTATGGCCGATTTCTTAGCAAATGTTGCATTAAAAAATGATGTCCACTATTGAGATAAAAGCTAGGCTTGCTATTCCTAATAATGTATGTAATTGGCAAGTGTTTGCTGATGATGAAGACATTCTCATATTCATACAATGCATTGATGACTATGATGGACGAAAAATTGATTGCAATGCATTGGTAGAAGTGGTTGAAGATAAAGAAACTGTGTTTGGAAATGACTTGGTTCAATTGGAAACTAATGAAATTCCTAAAGGGTTAGTAGAATTGGAAGGTATGTTCAGTTATAGTGACAGTCATTTGTATCAGCAGTCAACCACCAAGTTAAGTGAATTAGAGGAAGTGAACTTAGAGACCGAATCATCCCCCAAGTTGGTGTATATTGGAAAAAATTTGTCTTCTCATGTCAGAGTTAACCTTATTAATTTGTTAAAAAAATATAAGCATGTTTTTGCTTGGTCTTATGAAGATCTGAAGGCATATAGACAAGACCTGTTTCAGCATGAAGTTCCCTTGCTTCCAGATGCTAAGTCATTTAGACAGAAACAAAGACCTATCAACCCCCTGCTGGAATCTAAAATGAAACAAGAATCAACCAAGCTAAGGGAAGGGGGAATTATTAAGCCTATAAGGCATTCATCATGGGTGTCTAATTTGGTTGCAGTTAGAAAGAAGAATGGGGACATAAGGCTTTGTGTTGATTTTAGAAACCTAAATGTTGCCTCTTTGAAGGACAATTATTCTTCTCCTAATATGGAAGCAATGTTACAGAGGGTAACTGGCTGTGACCTATTGTCTATGATGGATGGGTTTTTAGGCTACAACTAGGTGTTAGTGAAGAAATCTGAACAATTCAAGACTTCTTTTACCACCCCTTGGGGAGCATATGTATATGCAAGAATGCCTTTTGGTTTGAAGAATGCTGGAGCTACTTTTCAGAGAGCAATGGATGCAGCCTTCAAGGAATTCATTAACATTATCATGGTAGTGTATAGGGATGATTTAACATGTTTCTCCAAAAGGGTAGATGACCACTGTGGGCACTTGGAAAAGGTTTTCAGTAAAGCTCTTGAATATGGTGTCTCCTTAAATCCAAAGAAGTGTCATTTTGCTGTCACTGAAGGGAAGTTGCTTGGGCATATTGTCTCTAAGGAAGGGGTTAGAATTGACCCTGAAAGAATTGAAGCTATAAACAATGTACCTGAGCCAAAGAGTGTTAAAGGTATCCAATCTTTCTTAGGCAAGGTAAATTTTGTTAGAAGGTTTATTGCAAATTTTGCAGAGATAGTCAAGCCCATTGTTAAATTGCTTAAGAAGGATACAAAGTTTTATTGGGATGAAGAAGCTTCAAAGGCTTTTGACAAAATTAAAAAAGCTATTCAGGAGGCACCAGTGTTGAAGTCCCCTATCTACAGTAAGCCTTTCTCTCTGTTTTCTTTTGCTTCATATCACACAGTAGATGCATTTCTTCTACAAAAGGATAATGAAGGATATGAACATCCTATAGCTTTTTATAGAAAATCTTTACAGGCTACAGAGTTAAAATATGAAATTATGGAAAAACAAGTGTATGCTTTGGTTAAGGCTATAAAAGAGTTTAGGCCATATCTTTTAAATGCTCAAGTAATTGCTTATGTTCCACATGCGGCTATCAAAGACATTTTGCCTCAGTCCAAGGTCATTGGTAAAAGATGTAGATGGATAACCAGAATTTAGGAGTTTGATCTGGAGATTAAAATTACTAAATTGGTAAGAGGCTTAGGTCTTGCTAAGCTAATGGCTGAATCAAACCTTCTTGACATTGAGGTGAATAATGTTGAAGTTAGGGACATCATGGTCACCAGTATTGAGACACATTCTTGGTACTCACAGATAGTGCATTTTTTAAGGGATGCAACATTTTCAGAAGGGATGACTCATAATAAAAGAACATTGAAGTTGAAGTCTCAAAAGTACATCCTTATTTAGGGTGATTTGTACTAGCGTAACAGAGATGGGGCATTGTTAATGTGTTTGGACAAGTCCCAAGCTAAAAGAGTGTTAACTGAAATGCATGATGGAGTGTGTGGAGGTCACTATTTTGCTAAGACAACAGCCGATAAGATAGTCAGACCTGGTTATTATTGGCCCACTTTGTTCAAGGATACTTATGAACAAGTTAGGAGATGTGAGCCATGTCAAAAATTCTCATCTAAGTTGAAGTATGAAGGAGCCTTACCCCTCAACTCGGTCACAATGGAAGCCCCTTTTGTCCAATGGGGCATTGATTTTATTGGAGAGATAATTGAAAAATTAGGAAGAGGTCATAGGTGGATTATAGTGGCTACTGATTATTTCACCAAATGGATCAAAGCTATACCCACTAGGAGAGCCACAAGAAAGGTAGTCATTGACTTCCTGATGGATAATGTTATAACTAGATTTGGTGTTCCTGTGAAACTAGCAATGGATAATTCCATGAGTTTCAGGTCAGAGGAGTTGATTGAATTTTGCACTAGTCATGGGATAATTATGTCATATTCTTCACCATACCATCCTTAGGGTAATGGGCAAGTTGAATCCAGCAATAAGAGCCTTCTAAACATTATTGAGAAAATCCTTGAGGAGAACAAAAGGTCTTGGGACCAAAAGTTAAAGCTAGCCCTATGGATAGATAGGGTTACTGTCAAGAAAGCAATTAGGGTTTCACCTTTTGAACTGGTTTATGGCACACAAGCTAGGGTGCCAGTTAATAATCTTCTTCCAGTATACAAGTTCTTGCAAGCTAAAGATATGGAGTTATCTGAACCTATGGAAGGTAGAATGATTCAAATGGTGGAGGTAGAAGAGATCGGAACTTTGGCACATAAGAGGAATTTGAAAATCCAGTTGCAATCCAAATATTTGTTTGATAGAAGGACCACACTAAGGAAGTTTCAGATAGGTGACATGGTTCTTCAATGGAATGTAAGAGAGCAAGACAAAGGGAAACATATAATTTTTGAATCATTATGGTTAGGCCCTTCTGTTGTTTGTGATTTGAATGGAAAAGACTCATATTTTCTGCAAACAATGAGTGGTGAAGTATAGGAATTTCTAGTGCATGGACAATTCCTGAAGCATTACTTCTTTTAAGTCCATGCATAGTAGGTCTTAGTCTATATATATTTAGGTTTTCTTTTGTTGTTTGTTTTTTGGGCTTGTGTTTGGTCCATTTTACAGAGTTTTTTGAATTCTTGTGTTGAACTTGCAATCAACCATCCCCAATTAGAGCCACTATTATCACTGTTTAGAAAATTGGGTATTCTTGTCCCATAGTTGGCTAAATATCTACAAATGTGTTTCGTATGGCCTTATTGCCTCTATGTTTCTTGGGTCAAAGAGGATTTAAGGTTTTTGAATTTTTATCCCTCTCCAATGTCTTGGAAAAACCCTCACGTTGTATTCTTCCATTACTTTTTCCACTTAAGGAAGGGTTGGTCTATCATGAAAAGTGTTCCCCCCCATCAGATTTTCCCTAGGTGGTCTTTTTAATGATTTCAAATATTATGCCTTTACCTATGTATTGTTTTAACTTTGCGGGCTTCTTAACTATCATGAAAGTTAAGGTTCATCCTGCGGTGTGCATTGGTTTGCTGAGAAAAGATGCCCGTGGATTATATCTCCGCGAAGTGGCAAAAAAGGTAAGCGGGCCCAAACAGAGGATTCCTTATCAGGATAAAAGATTGCATCTCATATTTGATCCAATGGCTGGCATTGCTTCACGAAGCCCAAGATGTGTGTGATTTACCTTTTGCAAAATAGCGAAAGACTTGGTGGGTCCCAGAGGCAAGCGGTTTCGTTGGATAAAGGATGATCAATTCAGAAGAGATCAACAACTAGCGTTGTTTCACGAAGAAAAAGATGCATGTGTTTTACCTTTCACGAAGTAGCAAAAAAGTGGAGGGCCTGGGCAAGGTGACCATGACAAGGGTAACAGACGAGCAGGTTTCTAAGAACTAATGGTGGTCATTTCTTTGTGAATAGGATGTTGCCTAAGATTTAAGGTCCGCGAAGTAGCGAAAAGGTCTATGGGCCCAAAGATAGGTAGGTCATAGTTTTAAAGATCGATTAAGTAGGATTTAATCAAATAGTTATCATGGATTCCTAGCCTCAAGTCAAGTGAAGGTTAAATGTTTGCGAAATAGAAAAATGGCATGGCAGCATAGATGGATTGCTTTGTGGAAGGAATTGGTGACTCGTAAGAAAAACACGTGGTGGCCTTAGAATGGAACCTGATGGAATTATCTAAGCAAATAGCTGATTTCCACGTGGCATTTATTTGCTGACGATGAAACAAATGCAAGTGGTTTCTAAGTTGGGGGCCCACTTTGAAGGTTTGAGTGTGTTAAATGTTGTGCATCTCATATTTGATCCAACATTTGTCATTGTTTCGCAGCCCAAAGATGCTTGCAGTTGATGTCTTTGCGAAGTGGCAAAAACCGTTAGCCATCATGGTTGAGTGCAGTTAGTTAAGAAGACTGGAAGTCACTGTAATAGGTAAAGATCAAGCAAGTAGATGACGATCTAATGGCCGGCCTTGTTTCATGTGGTGAAAGTGTGCAAGGTTTAGTGTTCGTGAAATAGTGACAAGAAGGTAGGGTCCATCACTAATGCAAAGGGACCAGAAGGAATAAAGGTAGTGCAAGTTCCAGGCATCCGATGATCATCGGTGCTTCACGAATGGAAAGTTACAGGGGTTTTAAACTCTGCAAAATGGTGAAACAAGAAAGTACTCAGAAGGTTTGTGATCTGTTGGAGCCTATTTTTGAATTCGATTTTATGAATTCAATTTTGAGGTGATGGTAAAAGCATGCAAGATTAATTTCTTAATTCAATGCTAAATTGTCATATTAAGGTCTGCATCAATTGAATACTAGTACCATATTGACAAGTTTGTTGCAGAGGAGCTAGTGCAGAGTGAGTTTCTTCAGGCGCATAACTAGGGTTTTTCTGTGTTTTCCTTACTAGTTGTAGTTTGAGAATCAATGTTGCTATGTGAATTGTTTCATTAGACCTTTGTGAAAATCTTAATTGATATAATTACATTAACGAGATGGTGCCAAGAAGGGAGTTACTAGGAAAGGTAAACTAACAAGATAGGAATATATGTGATGACTTTCTGGAACAACTAACTATGTCTACCAATGTCAGGGCCAAGGAAAAATAATTGGTGCCAAAGAACCCTCATTTAAGAATTGGGGAGGGCCTATATGACAAAGGAAATTGGTTAAGGGATGCACAGATAGGGATGTCAGGTTTAGGACTATTCAAGGTAGGTTTTGGTCAGAGACATTCCCTTTCCCCTTTAAATTGTATATGGGAATTTGATGTGGGGAATCTTATAGTTCCTGGGCTCTTCATGGATGTAGATCTGTTGACTCTAGTTGCACAAAATTATGACCCTGTAGCTAGATGTATTAGGAATGTGAAGGGATCAGCCCTGATTGAAATTAATGATGATGAATTAAGAAGAGTGTTTAAGCTCAGTGAGGCTTCAAATTTGTTAGAGCCTATTGACTTTGAATCACTGGCTCAAGTCTATAATGCACAAAGGGATCACATTAGGAGTGGCCCACTGAAAGAGTTTTTTGTTAAGATAGGAGGGCTGACTACTATAGGCCCCAACACCATGGAACCTTTCTCCCTGAATCTATTTACTTTAAGAGCTAAGGGTATGTATTAGGCACTTTGTCAGATTTTTGGAGAAGTTGCTGAGAAAAATATGCCAACCCATTATATGTTGATGATTACATAGATCTTAAACCCCTCTCTGACAATAAAATTTGACTATACCCCTTACCTCACTGATGCAATTCATGCAGGGCTGGTAGGGATAAAAAATGGTAAGGTGGATAGACCTTTTCGATGGTATTCTCTTCTAATACACATGTTTTTAGTCAAGGGTGCTGATTATTTTGCAAAAGAAATGGATTTGGTCAAGGTGAAAGATAAGGAAGAGATGTCTGTTAAACTTTGGAGTACTATTTTGTCCAAGGACAGAGAGGATGCTAGCTATTTAAGGTTTGATAGATGCTTTGCATCTAAGATTAGGATTCTTTTGTGCATAGAAAACCCTAAGATCCTTAAGGCTCTCTTAGAATTCCTCAGACCTAAAGATCTTACTGAAGTTATTAAGATTGTTCATATTTTGGGAGATATGTATTTGTACCCTATTTCTACAGTTTTTAGAGTATATGGTTTCAGGGGCACTACATATTTATTGCCTTATCAAGTCCTATTGAAGATAGGAATTGCAGAAGTCTTAAGGTAGATTGGAGGTGTGCAAGAGGTAGACCTGACAAATAGGGGTAGAGGGACTATTTTCCCAACTATTACCATGGCCCATCATTTTGTGATCACCAAAGGTGGTTGGAGGTATCTTGAAGAATTCTTTAAACCATATAGATTATCAACTGCAGTTTCAAGATTTGTAGACCCCTGAAGACTTTTTCAATGACATGTTTAGAAAAAGAGTAGTTTGTAAAGGTAGGCATCAGCAATTTCATATCCCTGAAGATTTGATTAGGAATGAAGTCAATTTAGATGAGCAAGAACTGAGGAAAGAGAAGTGGGTTGCATACAAAAGGGCTCTTGATTTCATTCATCAATTTGATAATAGCTATGATCCTCTTTCTAGTTTCAATCCCTTTGAGGAGAAAATCAAATTCTTTATTCTTTATTTTAAAGACCTCATGCAAAATTTGAAGGAAAAGAGGGAGGTTATAATGAGAAATGACCCTGATAAAGTTAAATTGGTTCTAGCTAATCCTACCTTTGCTAAGGCAATCCCACTAGGTGATTATGTCATGCACAAAAAATCAAAATATAGTGTAATGATGCCAGTGACTTGTGAGCCTTCTACTTCAAGAGGGAAAATAGAAATTGAAGATGTCATTGACATCCAAGACTCCCCTAAAAGGCAAAGAGTGGGAAAGGAAGTGCAAACAAATAAGCCTCTATATTCTCCATCTCATTCTCCTATCCACATAGGAGATGAACAGGTGGTGTCCGAATAGTTGTTACAGTTAGGGAGTCTCAGAGAGATTGCCTACACATATGAGGAAACACAAGAAGGCATGGCAGAAGAGCCACCTAGTGCTGAGATGGACTTGACTGAAATTGAGTTCAAAGGTAAAGAGCTAGACCCAACTGTTAAACAAGCCAATGAGGAGTTCCTAGGTTATAGTAACTCTGTTACAATAGGGGCCTTCATGCAATTTGTATGGAAATAGAACATGGAACAATATAAGGTCAGATGTGAAAAAAGGAAGAGTGGGCAGCCTCATACAGATGTAACTCAGGTGGAGGAAGAGGTAAAACAAGAAATGATTGAAGAATTCAAGACCATTACTCCTGAAAAGGGAAGAGAGATGGTATCAAAGGCTAGTGTTGTGATCCTCCCTAAGTTGGATATAGTTGATGCTCTGGTACTTGAAGTGGTCAGGAAGGAAGCTAAACCCATGGAAGGAGTGACCTTCAGCAAAGATGATGTTGCTTTAGTTATGTGGTTATTGAAAAAGAATGAAAATAGAAGAAGGAAAGATGCCTCAGATTCTAGTTTCCTAGGAGGTATGATTGTAAAAAGAGTTCAAGATACAGGGATGGTGGAAGCTACAAGCATAGTCTTAGAAACTGCAAAGTTCAGTGTAGCAGTGGCAGAAAAGGAGGCAAAAGAAAAGGCTAATCTCCAATTGAAATTGGAAACAATCTTGAAGGCTTACAATGAAGCCGAAAGAAGGAATAACCAACTGAGATAGCATTATTGCTAAGCTTCAAAGTCAGTTGGTAGGTTGGCACCATCAAGGTGAATCCTCTACTCTTATGATAGCTTATTCTCCAGCAAGACCTCCACCTACAAGTCCCATCATAGAATATCCCCCTTCTCCTATGCCTTCTAGTTTCTAACCAACTGAAACTATTCAACATGAGTTGGAAAAGCTGAAAGAGGCTCTGTTTGCAAGAAAATATGAGGAAAAGGTAAAGGCCACAATTTTGAAATTTGTTGATTCAGTTAGGGCTTCTATTGTGCATACCTCTATGAAGAGGATTCTTAATATTTTGACTAAATTAAGAGAAGATGAGACCACTTTGGAACCAATTTTAAGTAAGTGGGTGCCTAGGGGAAAAGAGTTAGAGCTTATGTGTTCATCCCATGCAGATACAGAGGCAAATGATAGTCTCAGATAAACATTTGAATTTATCATAGAAATGAATATACTCTCAGAAGAAAGTGCAAGTGTGAAAAGAAAAGCCCAATTGTATAGAAAAGAATATTCTGATCACAAGTATGAGTTGTTTCTAGGTGGTTTTGTTAGTCTCACTCAACTAAAAGAGGAAAAGGCATGGTTGGAAGAACTGGACAACAAATTGTTCCAAAGGGTCAATGAAATCATTAACACTGATGACATGTCCTTATTTGTCAAGACAATTTAGGAGATTGAAAAGGTAAAATCTCATTATGGTTTCATAGAAATAGAAATTGGGCAGTTAAGTGTTATTTGGAAAAGGCTAGAAGGGATGAAGAAGAAGATTGTTATCTTCTCTTGGGTGAGTGATGATGTGGTCCAGGAGTGGAAAGATAAGTATGTCAGACAAAGAGAAGATATTCTAGAACAATTAGAAGATGTTGCAGTGGAGCAACCAACTGAAGAGGCTGTTGATGCTGAAAAGGACTTATAACTGTTTCTTGGAAAATATTGCGATCTGTAACAAACTTTTCTTAGGAATGTTTGAAGTTTGTATGCATTCATGATATTATAAATGGATACCAGGACTAGTAAAAGAATCATCACAAGAATTTTGTAAAGAAACTCTGGCAAAATATATTGAGTGCTCTTTTTTGGTTTTAAGGAGATTATTCTGAGATGTAATATTTTCAAGAATGAATATAAATATACAGATCAAAATTCCAGGCCTAAAATTTCTTTATCTTCTGGTGTGCATTCTTTAGTTTACTGGTTTCATTTGGATAATCTAGGGTTGTTCGATGAGCATGGATTGTAAGGCAATCTTATAGATGTTATTTCTAGCTTTTCTCTCTAGGAGAGGGATTAAATGTTCATGAAATATTTTTGTCAGCAAATCTATTGTTTGTTTATATGAATCTGATGAATTGTTTTAGTTAAATGGGAGAGGACCTATGTATATGTTAGGCATGTAAGGGATTCATGAAAGACGAAGTGATGAAATGTATAAGAATGTTCAGTTTTTGAAAACTCTTGCTTGATTTAGGTGACTCTATGGCCTGGATAAGGCACTGGTATTCGATGGTAGGATTTCTTTCTATCTTTTCTTGAAGATCAATACTGAAAATGAATACAAGTTTTTCTTTTAGTGTTTTAGTTTCTTTGAGGTGATTAAATCCACAGGTTTTTAGCACTGGTTTACTATGGATCTCAAGTTTAAAGTGTGAAAACAGTCACAAAAGGTATACCCACCTAAACTTTGGACAAGTTCAAAGTGTAGAAGGTCTCAAACCCTTTTTATATGTTACTCTGGAGTTCTATTCCCTAATCTTTTTATATGTAGACAGAGTTATTTTATTTTTTACAAGAAGGATAGAAGGGAAATCAAAATTTGAGACTAACAGTCCCCATGGTTCCACACTATCTAGAGTTCGTGGCTATGTGTACCAATGGGTTTGACCCAGTTTCTTGTTCAGTTAGCGGCTCTTTCCTAAAAATGGTAATATCCCCAGAGGCCATAAGGGACATGATGCGCTGTCCCATTTTTGAAGGGATGGAGGTGTTCTCTAAAGTTGTTATGGAAGAATATTGGAACACCAGAAGAGATGTTGTCTCATTCTTTCATGGTGTCGTTAATCAAAGTCCATTATTCAGACTCTCAAGACTCCCCTTCTCTTATAGTGACTTGAGACAAGATGAGCTCAAGGACATTTCATCCACTCTTGCATGGTTATGTGATCATGACAATGATCGGGAGATCATAGCTGCAATGATGGGCTTCATGTTCAAATGTAGGAAGTAGAGGGGGTCTCTTGCCTTTGACTTGTCTATCCTCATGGCCAGAGAAATGGTCAAACAACTAACTGAGTTTCAGCTGTTTTGGCTTTTCATATTTGCCTTATTCCTTGTTCACCTATTTTTGCATCAAAATAAGGTTTTCTTTAGCTAATACATGTAGTTGGCTATCGGTGATGAGTCATGGAGCAAGATGTGAGTGTCAACCTGGACACTCATTATGTTGGCTTCTTATGGCACCTATCAATTTTTTGATTGTTTTCTATCTGCCATCCTTAGAGACCTCGATTCAATCCTAGATGAGTCACTTTCTCATTTTTGTCATGTTCAAATGAATTGAATGTACAGTGAGCGTCGTCCTTGTGACTAGTTCTTAAGTAGTGATTTTTCCTTTATCTGTGTGCATGGTTTCTTAGAGGATCCCTTTTGCCTACCTACCTATGTCACCTAAAGGACCATCACCCTTGAAATTGCATGACATTTGGTGATAATTGAAAGTGAAATAGGGGCAGGAAATAATGACATCTCCATTTGAGAGGACCACAAAGGTATTGGTCCCATCACTCTTAACCAGAGAAACATTGCATAAAATGTTCTGACATCTAAGTTGGTGCAACTTGTCTTAGTAGTGATTGATGACACATAGAGTTATGACCCAGATGGGTGCCTTTCTAGAAGAAATAATGCTATAAAACATGAACCACGAAGCTCGTGGGAAGGGCGCACTAACCCATAGGTGGATGACCCAAATCTCTATGTGGGTCTCAATGATTTTCCCATGCTAAAGAGACCACCATGGTTGAGCTTCTACTCTGTCATGCAAAATTACAATCCTACCAAACCCATCCCTCGGACCATGCTAGAAGCCATGAAATTAGATTCTTGGCCAAAGAAAAAGAGGGAGGATTTTTGGGTCTACTGACAATAAGTGAGTCAACCCAGAGCCAACATCGAAAATGCTCCTTTGGATGAGCGGTTCAAGGTTGAATGGTGCCAGTACAACAAATCTGATGAAGAGACATGTGATAGCTCCCCACGTGGATACTCCTCCCCTGAGGTCACTCACCGGTAGGACATAGAGGTTATAAGTATTGAAGAGAAAGATAATGAGCCTCATATTCTTCTTCCTCTTGTCAGTTCTGCTCGAAGACCCTATTCCCATGTTGGTAAGAGATAAGCTAAGAAGTAGGTGCCTGACTCCCCTTCCAGAAAGAAGCAATATCTAGGTTCTACAAAGAAAGGTTCATCTTCTTGAGCTCGAGAGGTTCCCTCAGTTCCTCAGCAATTGATGACTTCCATGGTTCAAGCACACCCTTCTTTTCCTTTTCCCTTTTCTCAAGTTGTTTCCTCTACTACTACCCATTTCATATCTATGCCAACCCATATTCCCACCACCCTTATGTTAGCACCCACTGGGACACCAATTGACCCTCAAGAAGCATTTTCGCAGGTCTCCATTTCTTTCCCACCCCTAGATTTTATTCTTGTACTATATTCCTCATAGATTCCTAAAGCAACCACCATCTCACATAGGCTTGGTTTTGGAGAGTCCACCCCTCCCCCAAATGTTGGAGCAGTGTCCGCTGATCCATTTTCTTTAGGAGTGTCTCCCTTTGTCCCATTGTTTTCCCCAACCATGCTTGCATGACCTATTCAGACCTCTTTTGGTAGTCCTATTTCCCAATTCCTGTGCAATCCATCCTAGGGTAGCATTTTCAGGCCAAGCTATTACCAACACAAATGATTATCAACAATAGGTTACCTATTCCAAGACTACCTGTATTGGCAAGACTAGTAAAAGAAAGGAAAAAGATGGTGCCACGATAGCTCACGTGCACTTACATACACACTTCAGCAAGGAGAAGGATAGTATTTTATTTGTAACCATGTTCTGCAAGGTTGACAAGCTAGAAGCCCAAAGGAGACCCAATGATTACATTTTGCATGTTATCAGGGTCAACCTCCTAAATGCTACGGTGTGTGACAAGGTCAAAATTATAGAAGAAAATTCAAAGGTTGTGTCTTCAGATTTCATCAAAAAGAGTCGATGTCTGGAGAAAATGCAAGCGGAGAATACAAGCCTCTCAGAGTCTCTGGCCCAACAGAGAAAAGAAGACAAAGCCCAGAATGCTAAAATCAATTGCTTATAGGGATTGTTGACATAGGCTAACTCTAAAAAAGGAAAGTTGCAGTCTTCTTTTAACAATTTGAGATCTTAGTTGAAAGGCCAAGAGGCAACAAGAAGTGTGGCCTTGAAATAATTGTGGGAGAAAGACCAAGAAATTCAGCAGTAAAGGCAGCTTCCGGAGATGCCACTCAAATGCATGCATAGTTGCATGAGGAGATCTGCCTAAAAGAAGGGTATTCTTAGCAACTGAGTGACACACAGGTCATGCTTTTGGAAGAGAAAGCAAAGTTTAAAACAAAGTTACATGGAAAAGGGAGTAGCCTGGAGCAAGCCGACAACAAATTTTTGGATATGGAAAGTTTGTTGTGTCAAGAGCGAGATCACATGTCTCAACTCCAACAAAATGTGTAAGATGGAAGTGCCAAAATCCTTGTTCTAGAGAGTCAAGTGGTCCTTGAACAAGATAAGTGCAAGGAGCTACAACATGAAATAACAACAAATGACGAGGAAGTCTCATGGTTGTCAAGTATTCCCCCCCCCATGGAGGTTTCTCAATAATTTTCTTCAATTTTGGTGGAGTTATATGTATCCCATTGGGAAAGAATTAACTAGTACAACCCTTCACTACAACTTGTGTTGATATTTCTCAAAGAAGAAAAATCCCTCTGTGTCGAGGTCGGTGCCCTCATTAACAGTTATATGCTTGTTATTGGTCCTAAGCTATCATGGCCCAGGACTTAATCTAGATATTGTATGCATCTCAAGATGAAGAGTTGAGGGAAAAAGGGATTCTAGACTACAAGAAATTGATTAACAAGACTAATGTCTTCATCAACCAACATAGAGTGCTTATGCATGTATCAGTGGCGTTTGAGCCATTGCAGATTTTAGTTCCAGACATCAAGCAACGCATAGAAAAGTTTGTTTCATTGGGCTTGCCTTCTCTATTTCTTGCAGATGGTTCTATGTTAGGAATTGTGCAAGTGTTAAACTAGGTTGAGTAGCTGCAACAAGATAGGACCTTCTTACAGGGCCTGAACAATCATATTTTAGCGGCGAAGGTCGAGCATCTTTTGCATCCCCTGGCCTAGCTCTACACGCTCTTGAAATTAGTTCATGATCAACCGATAAACTTTCCATTTGATGAGATAATTTGCTTGCATCAACACTATCAGAATCTAGAAGCACAAGTGTTTCCCTCTAAGGATGAATGGTTTCCACTGCAGCAGGTCTTCGATCTACTCCACCCTGTTTTGACATAAAGTCTAGTCTTCGAGCCAACAATTTTGGGTTCTAGCATTCCACAAGCAGAATTCCCCATTTTAGTTGCCAAGAAATGTTAACATTATTTTTTAAGTCATCTGTAGGTGGCATTTTGTTTGAGTGGCACCCATTCCTTTTGATTTTCCAGCTATGCTCCTCGTACCAAAAGCAAGCCAGGTGTCATCTCGACATTTCTTCTAATCACTCACCTTTCTCATTCAAAGGTTGGAGGAACACGCAGTAGCCGCGTGGTTCAGGTTTTTATGGCATGGCACTCCTCTCAGTCCCATCATCCATCATGTTAAGGTTAAGACACTTGGTGTCTCCACGTTGCATGATCGGATGATCTCTCTGCACTTGTTTCTGGTTCTCTCCCCAAGATGTTGCGTGTCCTCCATGATAGTTCATGAATCAAGCTGTGATTTGGATCATGATTTTGTTGTTGGGTAGGTGCAGGTGTATCACCATGATATGGTGAAATAACAACTTTGGGGGTGATTTTTGCTGGGTATGATATCACGAGGTGCCACGATAGTTTTTCTGGTCAGAAGCGGTTGCTAGAAGGTTGTTGATGCTATGAGCTGTTAGTTGAGCTAAGGGCTCTATTTATGCTTATGTTTTCTTTGTTTAGAGGGTTCAGGCTTTTAGAGAGATTTTCAAAAACTTTTGCTCATTAAGAAGCCTTTATGTTAATGAAATTTGGTGAATGATAATTGTGTCAGATTGTGCCTATGGCCTTTGTGATGATTTTATTTGAAGCTTAATATATTAACTTCTGTGTTGTTTTCTAGTTCATTAGCTTATGCGATATTCATTGTGAGACTCCATGTATTAAACTATGTCATGAGACTTGTTATTTGTTAGATGAATGGTTAAATGTCATTTTATGTTAAATAAGTTCTTGTTGGATTACTCTCTCAAAAGTTTATGTGCATGTAGATTGTTGAATGAGATTTAAAACTACATATCTCTGAGTTTTATAGGCTATCAATATTGTTCTAAAATGCTTTGGCGTATCGCCTAAGTAGTATAGATCATTTGCTTTAAAGTTTCCTCTTTCCCATTCTCTCCCCCAACTATATGAAGAGCCAACCTCTCAAACTTGGAGATCATTCAGTGAGGTTTGTGCAATTGGTCCCTCATCACTGAATTTCCCATAAGGTCCTTCAAGTTTAAGGTAAAATTAAGAGTCAACAATGTCAACAATGTATCCTAGTTGGACCTATCCTAGGTAGTCTTGGTGATCATCTTGGTTTTGGCTATGATTCTGATCCGATATGAGTAGATCTCTAGAATTGTTTTAGATGCTTACTCTATATGGTTATATGCTTGTCATATTCTATTGGTTCATGTTTTGGTGCTCTAGTAGCTATCACTTATGTTCCCGGTTGATATTTTTGGTACCGATTAGCTTTATCGGTAAGTGATGTTTGATGTTTTGGTTAGACGATTTTGGTCTGGCTTATGGGAACAATTTCTATCATGTTGAAGGTGTTTCTTGATCGTTTCTGAGTGTTTGGTGACTTTCCATTAATTGGTGTGCTATTATGGTGGTTCTATTTGGATCTAGTTATACTTTTTGTTTTACTTCACTAAGGGTTTCTACCAGTTGGTGAAGTGTGTTGGATTTTAGTCTTAACGGAATTTTGGATGGCTATAATTGTTTGGATATTTGAACTAGGTCGATGCTATGTAATTTAAATCATAATATTGGTTAGCGGATATCGTCTAATGTAATCTTTTTAATTATGGGTTTATGGTTTATCTAACCTTATCATAAGGTTGATGATTTGTATTTATAGATGACTTATTCATGTTATTTTCATATCGATGGTTTGTGGGATCAATGGTTATGTCTACATTATTAGAGGAAGGTTTATGTGCAAACAAGTGATATATCATTCGACAAAAGGTTTTTGGTATTGCAAGGCATACATCTATGCTTAACTAGAACTATATCAAGCATTAGGAGATGCTACTTTCACAGTTCATTCTTTCCAGATTGTAGTCCAATGTTTTATAAGTCAATGAGACTTCTCTTTGTGATGAGGAGTGACCTCTAGGCATTTGGCCTGATTGCATGTGCAATCCCCATTCTAATTATTTCACATACTATTGCAAAAGTATTATTTGATTATGGGTAGGGTTTCCCACCATGGTTTTTCCATTTACCATGCTTTCCACATCAAAAATATTGGTGTTGTGTGCACTGTGCTTTCATATTTTATTCTTCATTGTGTTGGTTTCTTTATGTTCTAGTTTAAAGGTTTTATGATATAATAGTTCTATTTTTTTTATAGTAAACTGATTCACCCCCCCCCCCCCCCCTCTTAGTTTGCTCCTAGTATCAAATTTGTCTAACAAATGGTATTATAGCAAGGTCCTCTTTGCAGAAGCTTAACCGCTTGAGGAGATCCGATGGAAACTACATCTAGTTCTACATTAAACCCCTATCCAAAGGAGAGTTCTAGATTTTATGGTACAAATTGCAAAATATAGAAGGATTTATTGAAGATTCATCTCAGATGTCTTGGATCTGAAGTTTGGGAGATAGTAGAGAAAGGGTATATACCTCATGATCCTAAAACTGGAACACTAAAACCTCCTAATGAACAAATGAAAGTTGAAAATGATGTTACTGCAAAAGAAGCATTGTTAAGTGTCTTATCTGATGAAAATATATTGAATGTCATAGATTTGGAGAATGCTAAGATGAGCTTGACAAAGCTTGAAACTCTTTTTGAAGGTGACTAGGTAGTGAAAATTATAAAACTTGAAGGTTTCTGGGAAAGGTATGAAACTTTCAAGATTGAAGAAGATGAGAAGATAAGTTCTTTCATGAATAAAGTAAATGAGATTGTTATGGGAATCAAATTTTGTGGTGGATCAGTTAGTGAGGATGAGACTATGTCAAAGGTTCTAGTAGTTATACCTCTGACTTATAAGATCAAGGCTACTACAATCAATGAACTCCAGACAATGTCAAGTACCCTTGTTACCAAAGATACATTACTTAGGAAATTGATTGCTTTTGAGCTTGAGGAACTTGGAGATCAAAGTGCTAATAAAACAAAAATTGCATTTTAAGCATCTACCTTTGGTAAGCAAAAGATAGATTGGAAGGATATGTATGCTAAAGATTTGGAGGATATTGAGAGAAAAGAAAGAGAATTTGAAGAGCTGGAAGCCCTAATTGCTAAAAGAATCCCTAAAGGACTAGCTGGAAGTAAGTATGAAGGAAAAGTGCCTTTTAAATGTTTTTCATGCAATAAGATTGGTCATTTTGCTTCTAGATGCCCTGAAAGAGCTGCTAAGAATCATGAAATATTTGTGAAGAGTTATAAGCCTAATTTGTAATATTAGAGAAGACCTAGATTTAGAAGGAATAAGGATAAATCATGTTATTATTCTGGTGATGATGATTTGGGTATTACTAATGATGATGATGATGATGATGAATCTATGAGTGGATCCGGCAGTGGAAGCTTTGGTAAAGGTTAGGTATTTATTGCTATCAAGGATGATTCACCGAAACTTGTTATTGAAGAAACTCATACTGAGGAGAAGGCTTTAGTTGCTAAAATTGAAGAAAAAGATGAATGAGTTATAGACAATGGATGCTCACATCACATGACTGGTGACAAGAGAAAATTTCTATCACTACAATAATTTGATGGTAGATTAGTCAGATTTGGAGACAACAAGGCATGTAGGATCTAAGGAAAGGGAACAATATCATTGGATGGTAAGACTGTACTAATAATGTTTATTATGTTGAAGGCTTGAAGCATAATCTTTTGAGTGTAGGTCATATGGTGGATAGAGGATTTCATTTACAATTCAAGTATGGGAAATGTAAGACCATCAATAGATCTTAATTGGAAATTTCTTTCAGAACCTAGACCAAAAAAAACATCTTTCATTTGAACTCCAGAGAGAAAGCTTGCTTGATTGCTTAGATTGATGAAAGTTGGTTATGACATAAGAGGATGTGTCGTGTAAATTTTGATTGCATAGTGAAGATCTGTTCAACACAAGCTATCCTAGATTTTCCCAAGATTGTTAAACCTCATAATCTAGTATGTAGAGAATGTCAAATGGGTAAGAAAGTCAGAACTTCTTTTAGAAGAATACATGATAAATCTAATGAAATTCTTGATCTTATTCATATTGATCTATGTGGAATGGAAAGGACTAAAATCTTTCAAGGTGATAGATACTTTATGTTACTTATTGATGATTATTCTAGAATGATGTGGGTAGCATTTTTGAAAGAAAAATATGAAGCTCTTGAGAAATTCAAAATCTTTAAAGCTATGGTTGAGACTAAGATGGGACTGAAGATAAAATGCTTAAGATCAAATCAAGGCAGTGAGTTTACATTTGGTGAATTTAACTACTTTTGTGAGAAGAATGGAATCAAAATATAACTTTCTACACCTAGAACTCCACATCACAATGGATTGGTGGAAAGGAAAACTAGAACCATATTGGATTCGGCAAGGACTATGATGACAAAAGCTAAATTTTCTGATATCTATTGGAGAGAAGTTTTCAATACTGCTATATACACTTTCAACATAGTACATATAAACAATGATACTAGTAAGACTCCTTATAAATTATGGTTTGGTCATACTCCTACTGTTAGATATTTTAGAGTTTTTGGAAGTAAATGCTACATTAGAAGAGATGACGCATTGGGAAAATTTAATCCTAGAAGTGACGAAGCAATATTTTTGGGTTATTCTACTTGTTGGCATTGTGTTGTCATTGATACCTACCGATGTGAGAGATGTATGTGCAACACTATCATGAAGGTGTATAGAATGAGATATATTTGATATCACCTTATGTTGCAGAACATCGATAAGGTAAGGAAGAGAATGTCATTTAGAGGAATGATCACTGGAGTCACCAGTACACAAGTTAGTGCTTGACTTGTGTGGATGAAAGGTCAAGGTTACCGATATAGTGTATCACTGGTAAGGAAAGGATGTCAACTGATAAGTGTTATGTTGACAGTGTGTAGTTGCCATCCAACAAGCTTATGACTAATGTACATGCAGGATGGGAAAGGTGCTTGAGCTATTGTTTATGATGAAGAGGCAAATTGTTACCTTAATCACATCAACACCAGAGCAGAAGAATGAACAGGTCACCGGTATGTTGTGTGGTTGTAGAACAACAGGACTCCCATCGGATGAAGATGCAATCACCATGTGAAGAGATGATTGACAGTGAATATGCCCACACTAGATCACATGTGCCTGTTTGAAGATGTGTTGCACAAATAGGGAAATCACATGAGTGCATTACAGGATGCAGATGACAAGGTGTCACTCCACCTATAAGTGGAGCTTATCTCCTATTACACATAATGTGCATTATAGTTTTGTGAGATAAGGAAGAAGAGGTAAAGGCAAGTGTCTTAAGGCTCACACTAGATCTACCAATGAACTAATGGAATGCCTTAAGTGCATGAAATTAGGGTTATGCACTAGACCAGAAGAGAAGGCATGTTGGGATGCCAGTGTAGTTGAAGTATGTTGGGTTTGTCTCCTTGACAAACTGGTAGAAATATGGTCCAAGTTGATTAGGGAGAAGGCATGGCTGAGTAGATGCAATCAAAGGAGAATGTTTGGATTGAATATGGAGTCTGGTGAAGGGTGATGACATAGTATCATCAAGAGTGTTTATCAGTATGTGTGTCCACCAGTAATATAGACAAGGTGCAGATGAAGAATACTACCATCTAATGAAGATGAGAATGCTTTGGATAGACATGTCTGGTGACCGATTAAGGAGTTCCACTGATAGTTTAGCAAAGTGCAGACATGAGGAGTTAATTCGTAGAATGTGAGATACCGGCAAGGCTAGTGAACCGGCAAGAAAGAAGAACTAGTTGAGTAGTTGGTCATTGATCCTGTTCATATCAATATAGATGATCTAGCAGAGGTAGAGGTCAATGTGGATGACATGAAGAGATGAAGTGGCAAGCTCAAAGAGGCCAGTGAAGTGTCATGTAGGGATAGGTGTCTTTACAAGTGTGCATTTAATATAGATACCATGATTTACGGATCAGATTAGAGGAGTGTGGCTCAAGGAAGAATGAATGACAGAGAAAAATCAGGGAGTTGTTGGCACCTAGATTGAAGCAAGAAAGTCAGTTTGTGATAAGACCTCGAGAAGGAAATAGTAGAGGTATTAATGGTGTTTTGATAAATGTAGGTCGAGATATAGGGCCGCATTTTCTATATTTGGAAAACATTTATTCGAAGGCACGACAATGGTGGTCATGAGAAAACAACTATCTGGGCGATCAGATCAAATAAAATCTGATTGGATATGGTTTTCCTCAAGGTTGATGAGGAAACCCTAACCACTCATGTTTTTGAATTGGCTTTTGGTGGGAAAACTAGGTTATAAATAGGGAAGCCAAAATCAGTGAAGATTGTTGCTGAATAGCAGAAGATTGGGTTGTTGCAAAGTGATTGAGTGATGTATGAGAGAACTAGATCAATCAAAGAGAAAATAGCTAAGGATAGTAGTGACTGAGTGAGTGAAGGTTAAATTGGTGTTAGGGTTTAACAAAGGGTTAATCAGTATGGGTTGAGGCAATTGGTATAGCAACTAAAGTGCATCCGAAGAGATAACTTGTAGGAGCTTGTACCGAGAGGAAGATAGTTAGGAGATCTAAAGAGAAGAACAATGAGGAGGAGATCCAACAAAGCAAAAGAAGAGTAGAGGTGGACCGGTAGAGTTTACCGGCAATGCAGTAATAGATGAGAGCAATAGAGGAGTGAACTGGTGTAGTAGAGAAGGTGTCTCACCAGCAGAAGGAAGTTGTGTGTAGAGGTTGCAAAACTCTTTTGTAATCAGGATATTACTTTTGTATTTGAATGTTTATTGTGATCACTGAGTTGTAGCTCAGTGCAGGGGTTGTATGTCCTTTGAGTTGTAGCCCATAAACAAGTTAGGGGTTGGTGCTCCTCAGGTTGGTGCCCTAAATCAGGGGTTGTAGCTCCTTGGGTTGTAGCTCTAAATATTGTAACAAATTTCATTATGAGGCTGGATTGGAGTAGTAGATTCTAGCAACATTTCTCACTGAGGTTTTTCCCATCTTGGGTTTTCCTCGTACATATTGGTGTTATGTGATGATCTTGTGTGTGAATGCATTTGTGTTTAAGTCTCCTTTCTAACCAGTAAGTTTGCATTCAGCTAGATCTGTTAATCAATATACTTTCATAGGGATAGTTAAAGGGAAAAGTTTGAGAACCACTTATTCACCCCCCTCTCAATGGTACATTGTGTCTAACAATTGGTATCAGAGCGAACGTACCCTGTTTATCAATATTTCTCTCGCTTGGGTAGATTCTAGCTTAAGGACACAATGGTTTGTTTAGTGTCAATCCCTGCTCTAGTCTTTGATGGTTCAAACTATTCTATTTGGAGTTGTAGAATGGAAATTGTCCTCTCTAGGGTTTTATGTATGGATGTCGGTTGGTTATGGTCTCCCTAGGAATGTTTGTCCTCCCACTAGTTGTGAGGAAGAAATAAGATGCATGTGTAATGAAGAAGCTATGAAGGCTATATTATGTGGGCTCACCAGTGATGTTCTCTCATAGGTGGATAAATGTAGATCAACAAAGAGTCTATGGGATAAACTAAAGAAGCTTTATGGAAATAAGCCCTGCACTACTGGATTAGTTTGTGAGAGTAATAAATAAATGCAATAGACACATGCACGGATGATAGAGGTAGATCAGATTGTTGCAGTTGCAATGGTGATGAGGAGACTCATCTCTTCATGGAACAAGAATCTGAAGATGAGGTGCACACATCTGAAAGTGATAAGGCAAATGGATCCCACCGATATGATGTATTTTGGTAGTGATGATGAAGAAGGAGACAAGGCAGATAGATCTAGCCATCAAGATCTATTTGATAGTGAAGGTGAAGAAGAAGATGAAGCAGAAGTTGATCTTGAAGGAGATCTTGTAAATGCACTTGAAGAACTCAATAGAGTAAGAAAGGAGTATAAGATATTCAAGAATGCTACTATAATGGAGAATGATCAATTGAATAAATGCCTTGAAGAATTTGAGTAATGTATCTCAGAGTTGAATTCTCAAGAAGAAGGCACCAAGGAGTGTTGGTGTAATGATCTAGCATCTATGCTAGAAGTTAAAGATAAATAATATCTACAGCTCGTTGGAGAAATGGAGATTCTCCAAAATGACCCTAAGAAATGTCAGGATGAGCTCAAGGTAAGAATTTGGTTTGATGGTAGTAGTGATGCCTTGGACAAAATGTTGAAGAAGTAAAAGCATGCCAAGGACACTAAAGATTTAGGAAGTGGAGCTGGTGAATGCTCCACCAGCAAGAATGTCCCCCACAATGACATTTTGTTTGTCTCCTCAAATGGAGAAAACAAGGGACATACCTTCATAGTTAAAAATTCTCCCCAGAAGAAGGTTGACCTAAATACAATCGGTGAAGACTTGCAAACAAGAATAAAGACCAGTGTTGCAAAAAAAGGAACAATGCAAATCCCAAAGGTAAAGGGAAGATGGGAGAAGACAGCTTCATCAAAAGCAGGAACATGAGAAGACAACAAAGAAGACCTCCTACCAATAGAGGATAGAGGAATGCTACCACCCACAAGACAAACCAAGTGTGGGAAAAGAAGAGACAAGATGAAAGAATTGCAAAGAATGGACAACCCAATATCTATTCTCAAAGAAGGAGAAATGGAGATGATAGATCGGTAAAATCTCCCCATGCATGGCAGAATAAATTTATAAGTCATAGGCCATATTTTAGTGGTTATTTCTTTGCATGTAATGCTTATGACCATAGGGTAGAGGAATGTAAAAATAGATGTAGAAAAAATAATATAGGATCTCATAGACATCATGCGTATGAGCAAAATGTATCCAGGAGTAGATACATGCATGTCCCCTCTCCTAGTTATGCTAGAAAGAATCCATTTACTATCCCTAATAATACAAATCTTGTTTATTATTATTGCAATGGATTTGGCCATAGAGAGTTTGAATGCAGGAAGAGGAACCTGCAGTCACATAGAGGTCGGTATAGAAACTTTTCTCTGAAAAAAGATGGATACAGAGCATATGGAGGTCAGAGACCTACATGGAACCAAAGGAGAAATGTCTCTGAAGGAGCAAGAGGTCCACCAGTTTTGGTTGCTAGTCACAACAATATGCCCAGAGAAGGTGGTCAAACCGATATGCTAAGAGATTCCCAAATCATGAAGTTGTGATGGATGTTGTGTGCTACTATAGCACTACTTCCTATTGTGATGAAGAATCCAGAAATGAAAGGATCCATTAGCAGAAGGTGGTAAGACCTGCTCCCAAGCCTAAAAATGGGAAGAAGATTAAGGCCAAGTAGGTATGGAGGAAGAAGACCATCGACCTGCACTGTGCATTCATTGCACAGGTTATTTGATACAACAATAGCAATAATAACTATAGTTAAAGTCTCAACCAGAAGTTTGGACATTCACTCTATCAAGTTACTATCTCCATAACTGGAGTTCATTTGAATTTCAACCCAGGGACATATTACTTGAAATGGGTTTGCACTATATATGCACTAAGTTCCTACGATAGTAAGTGTACATAAATGGGGTCTACACATGCAGAGAGGCCAAGCGCCTAGAGCTCACTGCTCAATCACAAAATGGGAGTCACACTGACTACAATTGGATGGTTAAATCCAATAAGAATGTATTGCACAAAATAACATCTTCATATGGTAGATTTAGTACCGGTGTAGTTCTGATTGTCTTCACAAAAACCCTCCTTCAATCTTCAAATGATGTCTGTGTGTATAGCTCTTCTTATTCTCGCATATACCTTCACACAATCCCTTTTCACATTTTACATTTGATCTTACAAATAAGATCTTACATTTATACCATAACCTAAGACCAATTTTAGTAGGTCGGCTCTACAAGATATTTATAATAAAAGCATTTTACAAACAAAACAATATCTGATGCAATAACCAATTGAACATGTTGGCTTAATGCATTTACAACAATAATTAATCATCTCCAAAGCGTGCCATGCTGATCATTCTTTCGAGGTTGACATGATTGTGGATACTTATGTACAACAGTTGGAGGAGGTCTCTTTATTTTTTGAGGAGACATGTGAGTCTTTGGGACATGTTCTACATCCATCTCCACTAGATCTTGGAGTGCCTTTTTCAGCAGTGTGGCACAAGTTACCACCTTTGGAGGGGGTATCTTTCAGCATTGACATGGGGACACTTGAGCAATTTTTAGAGATTCCTTTCATCATGAGTTTTCTTCATACATCTTCCCTTCATGATGTGTAGAATCATTAAATGTGAAATCATCATCATCAACAAAATCTAAAAAGGAGTATAACTGAGATGCATGATCAACCACCCCATTCGCAATGATAGCTCTAGTTTGCAAGTCTCGAATGAAAACTAACTCAGGTGTGAACTCCACAACTCTCTTAGTTGTGCCATGTGTGATTTGATAGATAGAAAGGAGATTGTTTGTCAAGTGGGGTACACACAACACATCATTGAAGGAGTTATCCCCAATGTCAATAGATCCTTTCCCAATCATATCCATGTATGTATGATTGCCCATGAAAATTTGTGGCATGGTGCAAGGCTCAAATGTAGAGAACATAGACTGTGAAGATGCCATATGATGAGAAGCCCCTGAATCTAGAAGCCATCTCTCTGAATCATGACTAATAGTAGCACATAGAGCTTTTCCTTTTCTTGTCCCAAAAGAGTGAGTCTTCCCACTTGTAGAAGCCATGAATGCTTTCCCTTTTCCTTTTGAATATGAGGAAGTGGAAGTTGATGAATCATCCTTCTTGTAGACATTAGGCAAATCAATGTTATGCTTTTTGATGATATGTGTGAGCTCATCAATCTTCTTAGAATGGCAATGACGCTCCTCATGACCAACCTTTTTACAATAGTCACAAGTAGGTCTCTCCTTCTTTGGTGAATTATCCCTCTTGGAATAGGATGAATCTCCTTGTTGTGGAGAAGATGGTGCTTTGTCCTTAGGCTTTGATTGCCATTTCTTCTTATTTGAGTTGTCCTTTCCTTGATTTCCTTTGTGCCCTTGATTTGCCACTAATGCTTGAGACTTAGAAGCCTTAAGAATGCCCATGCTTATCAACTTAGTTTGTTCCATCATCAACATTTCATTGAAATCATCAAAAGTAGGCATTGTGTAGCTTGAACCCATTGTCATCCTATGGGTTTGGAAACTAGAAAAAAATGTTGCATATTCTTGTGGAAGCTTGCCTATCAAGTTGAATATCAATTGAGCATCCTTCTTATCAATGCCACAATCTTTGAGTTGTGCCCTCAACTCATTTGCCTTAGTGACATAATCTTGTATAGTATCAAAGTTCTTGGGATCTAACATGGTGAGATCACTATCAATTTGATATCCCCTAGTCTCATCAACTTGACCATACAAGTCTTGAAACTTTTGCCAAGCATCCTTGATTAGAGTACACTTCTCAATATGAAAAATGAGATCCTTTGATCCATACTTTCTTAAGGTACCAATTGCCATGATATTTTTAGTGAGCCAATCCAAGTGACCAACTAGATTAACCTTAGGATCAGTGGGAGCAACAATAGTTCCATCAATGTTATGAGTTAGTCCTTTTTCCATAAGTTTACTCCATGCATCAATTTTCCAAGTAGCATAATTATGAGGAGTTAAGAGAGGAAACTTAGAAGAACCCATAGCAACAAAAAGGAAGGAACACAAGAGCAGAAAAGCACAAGAGACACCCCCCCAAATTCACTCAATCAAAGTACCCCCCCCCAAAAATGATGATTTTGGCACTTTATATGTAGTGCATGTACAATAGGCCACTTGCAAACAATGGAAAGGTGGAATTCTAATTTTGTTTTACAACTACCCCAATAGGCTGAGAACTTCAAAGCAAAAGATCAGAAAGATAGATCTATACAATACAAATGCCAAATTGGCCAAATAAGAACATATGATGAAAGTACAATTTCTACCCACAATTGTTGCAAACTGATAGCATATTTTGAGAGTAGACAAAAAATAATGTACTTTCAAAACAAACGGCACCTGAAAAGGAGTTCGTATGAGCTCGAACGGAGACCTGGAAGTTGTAGAAATGGGGATTGGATAGGTACAGTCACCAAAAATTGAGAATTCTGAAAAATTTCTCCATCAAAATTAGAAAATAATTCCACTAGGTGAAAGTATACGAAATTTTAGCCCATTTCAAAAAAACTTACACCAAAAAATGAGCAAAAATGAGCAAGATATGGCCATTTGAAGTTGAACTACAAAATCAAAAATCTCAATGAGAGGGGCTTGCAAAATTTTTGAAAAAAATGATGATTTCAGAAGACTGGGGGGTTAAATTTGATGGCCATATGACCATCGCCCAAACTTCATGGCTAACTGGGCGCTGACTATGCAAGTGATTTGGCAGGTGATGTGGCAACCAACTAGGCTACTGATGTGGTAGGGTGATTTGGCAGCCAACTGGACTGCTGATGTGGCGTTGACTGTGTGTTGCTAACTGGGAAGAAGGTACGGATCCCAAAAAAATATTTCCAAATTTTATTTTTTTTAAAAAAAATTTTCAAACTAGAAAATAATTTTCAGAAAAAAAAGTATTTTTTTTGAAAAAAATCTGAAAATTTCGTACTGTACCGCCCAAATTGGGCAGAAAATTTCCTCCACACCCAAAAATTGATTTTTGCTGAAATATGTTGAATTTATACTTGATTTTTATGGAAATGGCCTCCCAGATGCAATGGTGAGGTCGAAAACGCTCTAAGATGCCTCCAAAAATGTAGTCCCTCAAATCCAAAAATAGAAGTCTTCCACAATGTCTCCAAAAACCAATCAATGAAGCCCCAATGGCTCTGATACCATGTGAGATTTTTTCAAGATCAAGAGCTTAATGAAAAGTACAATAGAGACAAAATATAGGATAAGAATAAACTATATTCTCATCAATAGATAAATGATCAATTGTTCCATTTTATACAATGTAGATGAGCCTGCTTATATAGGCAAGGCTTATGGATATGTGAGCACACAAACATGGCATGTGGCTCAATAAGAAACAAGGGTAGGTAGGAAATAGGTGTGGGTAGGTAGGAGAAATAATATAATAGTCCGCATGAGGTGGATCACCCACTAAATGTGGAGTGTAACAACAAGATCAACACCATAAAAGGTGGAATTTCTCCTACACACACTATCCCAATGTGGCACAAACACCCAAGTGTCTCATACCCAAACTACTATGAAATGCATTTCCTAAGTAAACTTAAGTAAGTGTAATAATATCCAAGATGAATAATTATTTACACCAACAATAATCTCTCCCAAACAACAATCTCTCCCCTTGGGAGCAACATGTGTTTTCCTTCTATTTTTTGATACTAATCTCTCCCCCCTTGACATCAAATGCCAAATTTCTTACCAAGCCAAGTTCATATACAAAATACCAATCAATTTAGTATACCAACTACTCCCCCTGAGAAGTAGCTTCCCATCAAAGCCAGAATAAAGATTTCTCTATTAATTCTACCAGTTGATGACAATCATCAACTTCCTAAGTCTCTACCGGTGGGGGTATGACCCCAAGTTGATCTCTGAGATATTCAAAAGTCTCCTTAGGAAGAGGTTTAGTAAAGATATCTATAATATGCTCTTTAGTATTCACATAAACTAGTTTTATTTCATTTGCTTCAACATTTTCCCTTAGAAAATTCAGTTTGATAGAAACATGTTTGGTTTTAGAATGTAATACCGGATTCTTAGATATATCAATTGTTGGAGTGTTATCACAATAGATAGTAATAGGTTCCTTGCATTTTACCTTTATGTCTTTTAATATTTGCTTAAGCCATAGTACCTGTGTATAGTTAGTTGTTGCTACAACATATTCTGATTCTGTTGTTGATAAAGATGTACAACTTTGTTTCTTACTCAACCAAGAAACTAGTCTATTTCCAAGAAAGAATGCTCCACCGATGGTGCTTTTTCTATCATCCACATCTCCTGCCCAATTTGCATCTATCTATGCACATAATTCAAAGTTTTCATCTCTAGGATACCATAATCCAAGATTTATAGTGCCTTGTAAATATCGAAAAATCCTTTTTACTGTTGATTCATGATTTTCTCTAGGATTACTTTGAAATCTTGAAACAATACATACTACATCCATAATATCGGGTCTAGTTTGTGTTAAATACAGTAAACCTCCTATCATAGATTTGTATCTAGTTGGATTAATAGGTGTAGATTCATCCCTTAGTGATAGTTTGTCATTTGTAGTCATAGTTGTGCTTACCGGTTTAGAGTTCTCCATCCCAAATTTCTTTAGTAACTCTTTTAAGTACTTGGATTGACTCAAGAATATACCTTTATCAGTCTGTGAAATTTGCAATCCTAAAAAGAATTTTATTTCTCCAATCATAGACATTTCAAATTCTTGCTGCATTTTAATAGAAAATTCTTTACATAATCCATCTTCTCCTCCAAAGATTATATCATCAACAAATACTTCTATAACCAAGATGTCATCATTAGTCACTTTATAGTATAAACTGCTGTCTGCATTTCCTTTATAAAAACTAATCTTCAAAAGATACTTATCCAATCTTGCATACCAAGCTCTTGGAGCTTGCTTCAATCCATACAAGACTTTTCTTAACCTGCAAACCATATCTTTGTCATCTGTCAAAGAAAATCCATCAGGTTGTTCAATGTAGACTTCCTCTTCAAGATCTCCATTCAAAAATGCACATTTAATATCCATTTGATAAACTTTGTAGTTCTTGTGTGTTGAAAAAGCCAAGAATAATCTGACTGCTTCTATTCTAGCTACCGATGCAAAGGTTTCATTATAATCAATTCCTTCTTTCTGAGAATATCCCTTACACACTAGTCTTGCTTTATTTCTAATAACCTTACCATCTTCATTAAGTTTGTTTTTGAATACCCATTTGGTTCCAATTACATTTTTATCTTTAGGCCAGGGAACTAATGTCCAAGTGTTATTCTTCTCAATTTGTTCTAATTCTTCTTCCATAGCTTTAATCTAGTGTTTATCTTCACATGCCTCATTAACATATGATGGTTCAATTTGAGAAATAAGACATACCTCTTCATTTGCCAATCTTCCTCTTGTCATAACTCCTTCAAACTTGTTTCTAATTATCTGATCAAAATGATTTAGTCTTACATACCAGGGTGTCTTTGTTTGCTGATGTTCCTCAGTTATTGAGGAATCCTCAGATGATATCGGGGTAATTGGATCTTCATTCTGTACTGGTGGATTCAGTGTAGGTTCATTTATCAAAATTTTTGTTGCCTGTTCAGAGTCTATATACCTTGAAGTTCCTCTGAATTGTTCATCAATCTTTACGTTTGTACTTTCAACAATTTTCTGCAATCTTTTGTTAAAACATCTATATGCCTTTCTTTTAGATGAATAACCAAGAAATATTCCTTCATCACTTCTAGGATCAAATTTGCCAATATACTCATCTTTTCTGATATAACATTTACTTCCAAAAATTCTGAAATATTTAAGAGTAGGAGTAATACCAAACCATAGTTCATGAGGGGTCTTACCAGTTTCACCTTTGATGTGAACTTTGTTGAATGTATAGATCGTTGTACTGACTACCTCTCTCCAATATACAAGTGGTAGGTTTGCTTTTGATAACATACTTCTTGCTGCATCCAAGATAGTTCTATTTTTCCTTTCAACAACTCCATTCTACTGTGGTGTTCGGCGTGTTGATAGCTGTCTTTTGATTCCATTTATGTCACTGAATGAATTAAATTCCCTAGATGTAAATTCTCCTCCTTGATTTGATCTTAGACATTTGATTTTCTTACCAGTTTCATTTTCTACCATTGCTTTGAACAGTTTCAACTTTCCAAGTGCTTTTGATTTTTCTCTAAGAAAAGTAACCCAACACATTCTAGAGTAGTCATCAATGATTAGCATGAAATATCTATCACCTTGTAAGCTTTTAGTTCTAGCTGGACCACATAAATTAGTGTGAATCAAATCAAGAGTATTATTGGATTTTTCTAGAATACTTTTGAACCTAGCTCTAACTTGTTTTCCAAATTGACATTCCTTACATACTGTATTGTGAGGTTTGACAATTTTAGGTAAATCTCTAACTGCCTTAATAGTACTAATCTTCACCATGCAATCAAAGTTTACATGACAGAGTCTCTTATGCCATAGCCAACTTTCATCAATATGAGCAATCAAGCATGTATTTTCATTATTATTCAGATGAAAGATGTTACCTCTAGTTTGATTACCGGTTGCAATTTCTAAACCAGTTCTATTCATGATTTTGCATATTCCATTTTTGAATTGTAACTGAAATCCTTTCTCAACTAATTGACCAACACTCAAAAGATTATGCTTTAATCCTTCAACATAGTAAACATTGTCAGTGTTATTCTTACCATCAAGAGATATTGTACCCTTACCTTTGATCAAACAAGCTTTGTCATCTCCAAATCTCACTAAGCCTCCATTGTATTCTTGAAAGTTCAAGAATTTACCTTTGTCTCCTGGCATATGATATGAGCATCCTGAATCAATGATCCATTCATCCTTTACTTCAACTTTAGTTGCCAAGTCCTATTCTACTAGTTGAGCAATAGGTGTCGGTTGATCTTCTATTATAGCAACAAAAACCCATCCATTGTCTGTCGGATCCTCATCAGAATCATCAGTCACACCTTCATCAGCAATGCAACAAGATTTGTCTTTATTCTTCTTAAATCTGTATCTTTGATATTCAAGGTTAGGCTTGTATGTTCTTCTAGCTTCTTCTCTTAGTCTAGCATGTCTATCAGGGCATCTTGAGGCCATATGACCAATCTTATTACAATTGAAACATTTAAAGGGTGCTTTACCTTCATACTTACTTCCAACTAGACCTTTAGGCATTTTCCTTGCAAATAGTGCTTCAAGTTCTTCATTCTCTTTCCTACTTTCTTCAAGTTCTCTTGCATAAAAGGCTTTCCAATCAGATTCGTCAAATGATGGAGTAGATGATGTTGATGCTTTAAAGGCTAAATCTATCTTTATAGTAGCAACAGGACCAAATTCTTCAATTTCAAACGCTGAAAGTTTCCCAATCAATGTATCCTAGTTACTGATGTATTAGGCATTGTTCTTAACTCATTTATAGCAGTGACTTTCATTCTATATGTCAGTGGAAATCCTCTTAAAACTTTTGAAACAATTTCATCCTCACTTAAGGTTCCACCTATAGCTAGGAATTCGGAATCATCACAAACAACTCAATATTAATCATAGCTCAATCACAATAGCTCAAATGCAATGATCAATCCTAAACACACTCAATAAAGACATGAAAGTGAAACATTCAATATTGAAAACAAAGCAAACCAAATGCAGATCTGAATGTGTCCTTCATGCGGCTCCATTGTTCTTCTTTCTTCTTCAAATAGCCTTTGTTTGTGGATTTCGCCTTCAAGTGCATAAACCTAATGTGAAAGCAAGATTGACAAGTAGCGCAAGAATACTCAAAGCGTGATTGATTTGACAAAGTGATTAGAAAAAGTGATTATTATCTGGGATTGAAGAAATTCATCCAATTTATAGATAAATTGGAGAAAAGACAAGATTAGCATTAAATTAATATTTTGGCAATTGATTTCAAAAATGGCACAATTGAGTGGAAAGAGGAAGGTTATGACACCTTCTATGTCATGAATTATGACATATTGCCAATGCAAAGGTGAGAGGACTAGAAGCTTATGACATCTTGCTATGCCAAAAGTATGACGCATGAGAAATTCATGCTTCCACCGAAGCACAAAAATAGGGAGAGACTAGAGAGAAATTGATTAGGTGGAAATTGAAATTAGGAAATTAGAAAATAGGTGGAAATTAGGAAATTTAGAAAATTAGGAAATGATGAAATTAGAAAATTAGAAATTAGGAGAATTTAGAAATTAAGTGAATTAATTAACAAGTTTTCATTAATTAATTCACATAAAGAGAGGGAATTAATTAGCCAATTAAATAAATATTTAATTGTGACAAGAAGACTTACGATAAATAAATAATTTATTAATCCTAGAGGGAGAAATGACAAACAAGGTTAAATGATTAAATCATGAAACCCTAGAAGATGAATTAGCAATGCAAGGATGACAATTAGGTCTTGATAAAAGATAATTAATGTCGATTTGATTTGATCATGATTTTGAATTGATAAACGATTTGATTGATAAACAATTGAAATTGGTTGACAAATTGACCAATATTGATAAAGAGACCAAATTGATATGCGCCCATTGACATGATCGATCACAAAATTGACAAGATTGACAAAGATGAGGATCGATGACAAATTGATCACAAGATGACAAGATTGAAAACGACAACGATCGATGACAAATCGATCACAAGTCGACAAGATTGAAAAGAGGACAACGATTAATGACAAATCAATTGCAAAATGACAAGATTGAAAAGAGGAAAAAACCCTAATTATAATTTGATGATGACAAATGAGCACACACATTAATGCGACAGGATAAGATTGACCAAAATCATGACTAAAGATTGTTTTCAACAAGACCAAATTCGAAAGTGAGATAAATGAAGAATGCAGAAGAATGATTCAATGCTCGCACATGATAAAGACTAAGTGCGTGACATAGGAGAAATGTTAATGCTATGCAAAAACCTAAAAATAAGGAAATGCACAAATGTTAAAGTATGACTTTGCAAGCATTGACCATTTTTAGATGTCTACACCTCCACAACATTTAATACCCAAAACAATCTCATTTACTCTTTCCATGAAAGTAGAAATCCTTTCATCTTCTTCCATTTTCAGATGTTCATACCTGACCCGGAAGCTTTCAAGTTTTGCAATTTTGACTGTGGAATCTCCTTCGTTCAGTGTTTCCAAATGATCCCAAATAGCTTTAGCAGTAGACCTATCTAATAGTCCCATGATTTGTTGATCTGATAATGTGCTCAAAAGTGCTTCTCTTGCTTTGCAATCATTTTCATCATCTTTTCCCAAGGTAGGTGGATTAGGCTGACTAGGAGTAGGATCAGTATAACCATTCTTTGTAACATCCTAGATGTCCTTTCCAATGCAATTTAGATGTGTCTCCATTCTGATCTTCCATATGCCATAATTGGTTCCATCAAGTTTAGGATTGTCCTTCCTGAAATAGTTACTAGACATTGGATCTCCTCAAGCTGTTAAACTTCTACAAAAGAGGACTAGGCTCTGATACCAATTGTTAGGTCCTCGAGACAACTGAGAGGGGGGGGGGGTGAATCAGTTGTCAAATAAATTCAAACCAAAACAACTTAACCAACTTAATGCTTAATACTGGTAAACTAGTTCAATATGTCGGTAGATAGATTTAACAGTTAATTGCTATACTGGTAAGGATTAGTGCATGAAACATAAAGACAAAGTCATCCACAACACATAACACCAATATTTGTACATGGAAACCTTGTAAGGGGAAAAACCACGGTGGGAAACCTTACCCACAATTAGATGATACTACTACAGATAGTAAGTGTACATAAATGGGGTCTACACATGCAGAAAGGCCAAGTGCCTAGAGCTCACTGCTCAATCACAAAATGGGAGTCACACTGACTGTAGTTGGATGGTTAAATCCAATAAGAATGTACTGCACAAAATAGCATCTTCATATGTTGGATTCAGTACCGGTGTAGTTCTGATTGTCTTCACAAAAACCCTCCTTCAATCTTCAAATGATGTCTGCGTGTATAGCTCTGCTTATTCTCGCATATACCTTCACACAATCCCTTTTCGCATTTTACATTTGATCTTACAAATAAAATCTTACATTTATACCATAACCTAAGACCAATTTTAGTAGGTCGGCTCTACAAGATATTTACAATAAAAGCATTTTACAAACAAAACAATATCTAATGCAATAATCAATTGAACATGTCAGCTTAATGCATTTACAACAATAATTAATCATCTCCAAAGCATGCCATGCTGATCTAGAAAAGATAAACCTATTAGTGTATACCTTGGACCTATTTGCCGGTAATAGCAAATATGCAAATGTGAATATACCAATAACCAATTCTCCAAGACAAGATGTCAAAATGATGTTTTTGACATTACCAAGTGTTTTCCACACCATTCCAAGTGCCGGTGATCATTATATCCTACCGGTGTACCATATACCGGTGACTATGCAAAAGTCACTTGCTTGTCGGTGAATGTTGCTGGATCTCCAAAGTGCTAGAGTTTTAGTAGGTGTTGACATCAATGACAAAACCATACCAAAATACCAACATAAAGAACCTGTGGGTCCTTGACTTCAGTCTTGAGTGGCAATGGACAATCAAATTCAAGATTCTTATATGCTCTGGCCCGAGTTCCCATGCTAATTTCATTTTGCACCCATGACATTAATGCTTTTATGTGGATATCACCGATCTATAACAAGGGATTCCTCTCATTATCAGACTTCATAGCATATTTATGCAAATAGAATTCACACAATAAATTTTTAACAACTATTGGAGAGGTCTGATAAGTATCATAAAATTCTTCCAGGGTGTCAAAGAAGGGCTAAGGTCTCTAATAATACAGTTTAGTTTAAAACTTAAATATTGCTCTTTTAGATGCAAAGCATAAACCCTTGGTGGAGCCCTACATTGCATAAATTTAGGGACCATACTGGTAATTGTATCAATCTTAGCTTCCAATTCTTCAATCAGATTATCCCTCCTTTCAATTTCCCTCTATTGCTTATCAATAATTCCATGTAACCTAGCCCTCTCTATCTCCCACTGCCTATAAAATGTTAATGCAATAGACAAACTAGTGAGAGATGATGGAGGTCCAATAGCTATTACCTTATGGCATGGAATTTTTTCAATAGGTTCTACAAATTGTTCTGCCACATATGCTAGACTTGAAAGTCTTTCAACGCCATGTTCTTCCTAGAATTTAACCTCTGTTGCACTCCCATGTTCCTCTTCTGATGTTTCTAGTGAAATGACCTCGGTTACATCGCTTGCTAGACAAAATTTTTGTGTACTATACCGAGTCCTTCTTGCATTTACCTTTGGAGTAGCTGCAAGAATGGTTTCTACTAGAGTCTTTGCTATAGGATTATTTCCCTTTGGCTTGCGCCTCTTGGCTACAGGAGAAACCTACATTGCCTGTGGCTAAACCATAGTTTCTTCTTCTGCATCAATTGTCTCTACTTCTTTCCCTTTTCTTTTAGAAGATGTCTCTCCTCTTTGGAAATGAGTGGAAGTCTACTCAATGTTTGTTTCCACCACCACATCTTTTTCCATAGTCAAAGCTTATTTAGCAATGGGAGGTTCATTTCCTATAGAAATTCTAGGAGATGAGGACTCTCCTATATCCTTTTCTTTGGCTGCTAATTCCTCTGCAATGGGAGAATCTTCAACCATAAATTGTAGTATATCTTCAAATACCCCCATGCCATTTGAGAAACATACCTAAGAGAACATTCTACTAACAATTTTATCCAACCATGATGACTGACATAACAATTCCCATTCTTTCATGTTTCTTTGGCACTTATGGAAATAAGGTGGTATAGAAAATTTGGAACATTTACCCTTCGACCATGCCATAAATGACTAAGCAATTTGAAATGGATCGAATGTAAATTTGAATACCTTCCATCATAGGTAATGTATTTCATTATATACAATGCCAGCTGGGGCCATTCTGCTGGAAGAGATACCCATCTGGCTCCCTGCTTATCCACCATTAGAGGTCCATCTGTGAGGTGTGTAAATTATGCTATGGCACTTCTTGCATCCTTGGATCTAGGAAACAACTCTCCTTCCTGTAGCAACCTAGTAACTCCAGCTATTCGCTATTCTATAGCAATAACCCTCAATCCTTTGACAGAGCTTCCCCTTGATTAAATAAATGCATGAACTTGGAAGCAGTTTCTTCATTATAATCTATTATTTTTGGAAAGTAATCAATCCACCCATGTAGCCAAAAATAATTCTCACACAGGGCATCCTGCAGCAACGTGTCATGGATTATAGGTTCATGGTGGGTGGGATCTTCATCCATTACTATCTCAACTCACAAAATAATTTCCGAAGTTGAGAATGAGGGTCTAAAGAAATCTACAGAACTGAAAATATTTGCTTCCAAATTCCTTACTTGCTTCCAGTTTTGGTGGCAGAATGCATTGCTTACTCGTACCAAAAATAAATCTCATTAAAAAGAATGATGGTAGGAAATCAAATCAAGTTACTGAAAAGGATGGATAATAACTAATCCTAGAAATCTGACCATAAAACACCCCCCAAACTTATTTTGACATGTGTCCACACTTGCCGAAAGGATAGAGGGAAGTGTATGCAAATTTGAAATAGGAAATAATCATAGTAAAATAATAAATACTTAATTAATAAAAAATAAGCTATGTACATACCTACAGTTGTGCGAATAAATGCTGCATGAAACGGTTAGCCAAAAGAATGGTGAAATGAAATGATGTGACATGAATGAAATGATAGATAAAGAAATGAAGTGAGATGATGTGGATGGAAAAATTATTAATGGAGAATAATATTTCCATAAGACATGGAAATATCTTTATGAAATGATGCTTGAAGAATTATTAAGTGCTAGGAACATTCCTCATAAGCTCCAGGAACTGCACCCTAAATGCTTCCTTTAGTTGTTGTAGGAACTTCTTCAATTGTTGAAGGAACTTCTCCATTGGCTATAGGAATGTCACTAGTAGTTGTAGGAATAGATAGTTGATCTTGATTGGTGAATTGTTGTAGGAACTGTTCTTTGGTTGTAGGCTTATGGTATAGGCGTATTCGATGACCATTTACTAAAAGCTTAAATCAAACTGGATCAATAGTGGTCAAGCGAACTGTTCTATTTTTCAAAACTTCTTCTATTTCATATGGGCCTAACCATCTTGTTTGCAGATTTCTCATAGTATCCTTATATCTAGAATCATACAACAACACCCAGTCACCTGCTTGAAATTTCTTCTCCTTTATGTACTTATCATGCCATTTCTCTCTTTGATTTTAAATAAGTTCTGTTTGTTGGACAACCATCTTTCTTAGCTCATCCAAAGCATTCAATTGTTGAATACGATCTTTTTGTGCTTTAGAAAGTGTCATATTCAATTGTAGAGTTGTTCTTAGAGTTTTGTGTTCAAACTCAATAAGCATCATTGTTACTTTATCATACAACATTTCAAAAGGTGTAAAACCAATTGGTTTTTTCCATGTTGTTCTATATGCCCAAATGGCTTCAGGAAGTCTTTGAGACCAATCTTTTTTATGAACAACAATTTTTTTAGTAAGAATGGCTTCTAGATCCCTATTTGTGACTTCTACTTGTCCATTTACTTGTGGATGGTATGGGGTAGACTTCTTGTGCCTTATATTGTATTCATTAACCAATGTTGCAATCAATGTAGAAGTAAACTATGGTCCTTGGTCTGAAATAATTTCTCTTGGAACTCCATACCTAGTAAATATTTCTTCATAGATAAATTCAGCCACTTTATTATTTCATGCATGTGTCATAGCTCGTGTTTCCACCCATTTGGTTACATAATTAGTACATACCAGAATATAATATTTTCCATTAGAAGGGGGATCAATTGGCCTAACAAAATCTAATCCCCATTTATCAAATGGTGCAACTAATATATGTGGATATAATGGCATCTCATTAGATCTAGTAGGCCTACCCACGCGTTGGCATCTATCACATTTCTTGGTGTATTATGTTGCATCCTTATATAATATTGGCCAAAAATATCCTGTGCTTAATATTTTAAGTGTTGTTCTCTTAGCAACAAAATATCCTCGACATGGATCAACATGGTATGAATGAAGGATATCATATGTTTAATCCTCTCTAACACATCTTCTCATGACTTGGTCAGGTCTAGTATAAAATAAACAATCAACAATCCATGAGAAGTTAAAGATTTTCTCAACCAACAATCTTCTTTCTTTGAGAAAGAAATGAATTGGCATTTTATTAGCAGCTAAATAATTGGCAATATCAGCATACCAGGGAATGTGTTCTTTTATAAACAATAAATATTCATCTGGAAAAGCATTATCTAT
The DNA here is from genome assembly GCF_030272615.1 of Cryptomeria japonica. NCBI lineage: Eukaryota > Viridiplantae > Streptophyta > Pinopsida > Cupressales > Cupressaceae > Cryptomeria > Cryptomeria japonica. The sequence continues at coordinate 391,059,600 of NC_081412.1, read as the reverse complement.
GGCTGCAGGATCATCCTGCAATTGAAGCCTATAAAGATAATCTACAACCACATTGGACTTTCCTATTTTATCAACAACTGTGATGTCAAATTCCTGCATCAATAGTAACCAATGAGCCAATCTTCCTTTAATTGAAGGTGTTGGCATTGAGTTGTCATTGATGTCAACTAGTATGGGATGACTAACGGTATGAGAGCTGTATGTACAACACTATCAAGGAAGAGTATAGGTTGAGATATCTTTTAAATCACCCTGTGTTGCAGAACACCGGTAAGGTAAGGTAAGGAAGATGACCTCGAGAGTCACTAGTACACAAGTTGGTGCCTGACTTGTGTGGATGGAATGGTAAGGTGATCGGTACTAGTACAGTGCATCACTAGTAAGGAAAGGATGTCAATTGGTAAGTGATGTGTTGACATGGGGAAGTCAGATCAACCAAGTGAGTGGTTGTTAGCCTGCAAATGTCATGACCAGTGTACAAGTAGGATGAGAAAGGTACTTGGATGTTGTTTGTGATGAAGAGGTAGAATGTTACCTAAATCACATCAACACTAGAGGAGAAGAATGAATAGATCATAGGTATGTTGTAAGGTTGCAGGACAATGAGACTCCCACCTTATGAAGATGTAGTCATCATGAGAAGCAATGACTGAAAGTGAATGTGCCCACACTAGATCACATGTACCTATTTGAAGATATGTTGCACAAACAGGGAAGTCACATGAGTACACTACATGATGCAAAAGACAAGGTGCCACTCCACCAGTAAGTGGAACTTATCTCCTATCATGCATTGTGCACATCATAGTTTTGTGAGATAAGGAAGAAGAGGTGTGCATTAAGTGCATGAAATCAGGGATATTCAATAGATTAACTGAGAAGGCATGTTGAGATGCCGATATAGATGAAGAGTTATTATCAGTATGTAAGTCCACTAGAAATATGTGAAAGGTGCAGATGCAAATATCCCCCCCCACCTTGTGGGAATGTGCATGCTCAGGATAGACATGTCTAAAGACTGGTTTAGGTGTTCCACCAGCAGTTCAACAAGTGTAGACATGAGGAGTTAACCGGTAAAATGTAGGATACCGATAGGGTTAGAAAAATGACAGGAAAGAGGAACTAGTAGAGTATTTGGTTGGTAATCCTATCTAGACTGACATGAAGAGCCTTGTCGGTAGTTGGTCGAAATGGATTCCACTTGGAGTCAAGGTGGCAAGCTCATAGAGATTGGTGAAGTGTCATGTATAGATAGGTATTTGTACATGTGTGCATTGAATATGGGTCCCATGATTTATGGATCAGATCATAAAAGTGTGGCTTGAGGAAGAATGAACAACAAAGAAGAATTAGGGAGTTGTTGGCACATGGATCAAAGCAAGAAGATCAAACTATGAGAAGACCTTGAGGAGGTTTGATAGAGTCAGGTCAAGATACATGACCGTGTTTGCTACATTTGGAAAATGTGTATTGGAAGGCACATTATTGGTGGAGTTGTATAGTTGGTTGTCTAGGAGATCAGATTGCGGAAGATCTGATTGGATTTGGTTTGCCTTGAGGGTGATGAGGAAACCCTAACTGCTTAGATTTTGAATTGGCTTTTGGTGGGAAAACCAGTCTATAAATATGCAGGCCAAACACATAGTTAAGGTGTTGCTGAAGAGAAGAGGATAGTGCTACTATGAAGTGATTGAGTGTTACTTTTGCATGTTAGAGAAAAGAGGGAGAGTGAAGAGCAGACCTAGTAGTGGTTATACTGGTAGAGCACAAGTTAAGAGAGTTGCAAAGAAGGCAGACAATGGACCAGTAGATTATAGCACCGGTAAAGTGTAGAGTGGTGAGGAGGAGATCCAGCAAAGAAGAAAAAAAGAAGAGGTGTACTAGTAGGGTTTGCCGACAGTAGAGCAGCAGAAGTCTAATTTGGTGTAGCAAATAAGGTATCTCACTAACAGAGTAAGGTATATGAAATAGTTACAAGATTCACTTGTAACAAGACAACTACTTTTTTAATTGACTTTTTAATGGTGAACACTGAGTTGTAGCTCCTTTGGGTTATAGCCCATTAACAAGTTAGGGGTTGGTTCTCCTTGGGTTTCTTCCCTAAATCAGGGGTTGGTTTTCCTTGGGTTGGTGCCCTAAATAGTGTAACGGACTTTTCATTGTGAGGCTAGATTGGAGAACATTGCTCACCAAGGTTTTTCCCATCTTGGGTTTTCCTCGTATATATTGTTGTTATGTGATGTCCCTTGTGTGATTGCATTTGTGTTGGTCTCCCTACTAATCGGTAAGTCTACATTGGGTTAGATCTATTAATCAGTATGCTCACATAGGATAGCTAAAGGGAAAATTTTGAGAACCACTGATTCACCCCCTCTCAGTGGTGCATTGTTTCTAAAAATTGGTATCAAAGCATAGGTTCCCAGCTAGACAAGATTTCTCTAACTTGGGTAGATTCTGGCTTAAGGACACAATGGTTTGTTTAGTGTCAATCCTTGCTCCTGTGTTTGATGGTTCAAACTATTCTATTTGGAGTTGTAGAATGGAAGTCTTCCTATCCTCTTTAGGGTTTGATGTATGGATGTCACTTATCAATAGTCTCCCTAAGAATGTCAGTCCTCCCACCAAATCTGAAGAAGAAGGAAGTTGCATGTGCAATGAAGAATCCATGAAGGCTATATTCAGTGGGCTCACCAGTGATGTCTCCTCATAGGTGGACAAGTGTAAATCAAAAAAGATTCTATGGGATAGACTAAGGAAGCTCTATGGAAATGAACCTTGCACCACTGGATATATGTGTGGAAGTGAGAAGAACATTGCAGTAGATACATGTGCAGGTGATGAAGGCAGATCCACTAGCAGTCACAGGATTGATGAAGAAGGAACCCACCTCCTCATGGCTCAACGATCTAAAGATGTGGTGCACACATCCAAAAGTGATAAGGAAAATAGACCCCACCGACAAGATGTGTTTGGCAGTGATGATGAGGAAGAAGGAGACAAGATGGATAGATCTAGCCATCAAGATCTATTTGATAGTGAAAGAGAAGAAGAAGAAGAATATGCAAAAGTAGATCTTGAGTCTGAATTGGTAAGTGATTTAGAAGAGCTTCAAAATGTTAGAAATATTTTTTAAATTTACAAAAGATCAGTTCATGAGGATTATAGTCAGTTGAGAACCTGCCTTGATGTGTTAAACCAAAAGGTTGGCCTATTGACCTCTCAACTAGAAGAGACAAAAAGATTGATTGGTGATTTGAAATCAGTCTTGGACTCCAAGGAAAGTGAAAGGGAGAACTTGCAAAATGAATAAAAGCTATTCAAGAATGCTGCTATAGTAGAGCAGAAATAACTAACAAAATGCCTTAAGGAATCTAAGAAATGCATCTCAGAGTTAAAGTCTTAGGAAAAGAACACCAAGGGGTGCTAGTGTGAAGATATAGCATACAGGCTAGAAATTAAAGATAAAGAATATCAAAAGATACTTGGAGAAATGGAGACTCTCCAAAATGACCTTGAGAAATGTTAGGATGAGCTCAAGGTAAGAATCCGGTTTGATGGTAGTAGTGATGTCTTGGACAAAATGCTGAAAAAGAAAAAGCATGCCAACAACACTGAAGGAATAGGAAGTGGTTTTGATAAATGCTCCACTAGCAAGAATGTCCCCCATAATGGCATTCTATTTGTCTCCTCCAATGGAGAAAACAAAGGCCAAACCTTCACAGTGAGAAATGCTCCTTGGAAGAAGGTTGATCTAAGTACAACCAGTGAAGATTTACAGACAAGAATGAAGACCGGTGCTGCAAGAAGGAGGAACAATGTAGATCCCAAAGGTAAAGGAAAGGTGGGAGAAGACAGCTTCATCAGAAGCAAGAACATGAGAAGTCAACGAAGAAGACCTCCTACCGGTAGTGGACAAAGAAATGCTACCACCCATAGGGAAAATCAAGTGTGGGAGAAGATGAGACCAGATGGAAGAGCTTCACAGAATGGACAACCAAGGATCCATTCTCAAAGAAGAAAAAATGGAGAGGCTAAACAGGTAAGATCTCCTCATAAAAAATTTGTGTCATATGCCATCCTTTACCGATTACTAGTTTGCATGTAATGCTTATGGTCATAGGGTAGAGAAATGTAGAAAGAAATCTAGAAAGAATAATATAGGATCTCATGGACATCATACATATGAGAAAAATGTATCTAGGAGTAGATGCATGCATATCCCCTCTTCTGGTTATGCAAATGTTGTTTGTCTTAACTATAATAGTTTTGGCCATAGAGAGTTTGAGTGAAGGAAGAGGAGCCTCCAGTCACATGGTGGCCGGTTTAACTATGCTCTACAAAAAGGTGAATATAGAGCATATGGAAGTGAGAGACCTCCATAGAACCAAAGGTTAAATGTCCCTATAGGATTAAGAGGTCCACTAGTTTCAGTTACCAGTCATAGCAATATGACCAGAAGAAGATGGTCAAATTAGTATGTCAAGAGATTCCTTAGTCATGAAGTTGGGATGGATGTTGTATGCTACTATAGCACTACTTTTGACTGTGACGGAGAATGACTAAGTGGAAGGACTCATCAGTAGAAGAAGGAAAGACTTGCTCCCAAATCTGAAAAATGGGAAGAAGAATGAGATCATGTAGGTATGGACGAAGAATACCATGGACCGACACTGTGCATCCAATACACTGGTAATATCTCCTAAGGCCTAAAGGAGATGCATGATCTTAGGGGAGTAATGCACTGAACTTATCATTCACCCCCTCAGTGATGAAATCAATAGGTGAGAACATGTTGTTGCTGGTATAAAGGAAGAAAATGAGAAGATAAGTGTGTGTAGAGGCTAACTTGGCTACACACCGACAAATTAGAGTTGAATAACTACTGTTGTATCAATGTATGACAAAAAAACAATTGGAATCAGATACAGAGTGACACAAAATGTCAGGAGTCACATAAATGTTCTTTGGTAGTGATAGTAGACTAGTACAAGAAACTGTTATGTACAGGATGTTATCGACATGAATGCTAATAGATACTTGCATGTTATGTAAGGAAATGAGGTTGGAAATCATTGCAATAGCCCCGATAGCATGGAATGTGAATTTTATGTATCAGGATCATATCATAGGTTGTGGTGAATATGATGGAGCCAAAAGATCACCAGATAATCACATATGCACAACTCAACTAGTACATGGAAGATGATTGAAGACCCGATGTTGGACTTGATTAGAGATAAGGACCTAAGATGTATGACTTAGGGGGAGTTCAAGTGGCTATGATGTAAATTCAGGATGCTTGAACTTAGAAGAGCAAGTGCACTGACTGCCCAAAACTGCAGATGATGAAAAGTCACAGTAGGAATACCCAGGAGAATTTCATTGCAAGGGGTATCTACCTATCATGTGGTTGTTTGTATTCACAGTACAATCATATTTGATTCCTACTTGTCAGTTGTCTAGTTCTATTGGTAGTACAATCACATTTGATTCCTAAAGAATTTCAGGATCAAATAGGAGGTGATGCAGGTTGATCGGAAGGTGAGTAGTGTTTACTGGTACATCCCTCTGAAAGTAAGTAGTGTAACAAATGGTATAACATTTTCATGCTCAATTGGTGTTAGTTGATAGTTTAGTCCTCCATCCCAAGTGTTGTGACTTGAGAAAATGCAACAAAATCTAACAATTGGTATCAAAGAAGGAGACACATCCGGTAAAGACAAAGGGGGAGAAATAGTTTTGTCAACTGCCTGGTAAATACAAGGAGGAATGATACCCTGACAGTGCCCTTTGCCACTTTTTTCAAAGGGGGAGAAAGATTATGTAGTATACTACATACTACATGTGTTGAGAATCCATAGATCAGTGAAAGGGGGAGAAGGATTATTTAGTATGTCGAATACTACATGAGTTGACATCAATGCCAAAGGGAGAGATTGTTGGTATTGGGTTGTCATTGATGTCAACTAGTATGGGGTGACTACTAGTATGAGAGATTTATGTGAAACACTATCAAGGAGGAGTACAAGTTGAGATATCTTTGATATTACCTTATGTTACAAAACACCGGTAAGGTAAGGAAGATGACCTTGGGAGTCATTAGTACACAAGTTGGTGTCTGACTTGTGTGGATGGAATGGTAAGGTGACCTGTACTAGTACAGTGCATCACTAGTATGGAAAGGACGTCAACTCATAAGTAATGTGTTGACATGGGGAAGTCAGATCAACCAAGTGAGTGGTTGTCACCCTACAAAGGTCATGACTAGTGTACAAGCAGGATGAGAAAGGTGCTTGGATGTTGTTTGTGATGAAGAGGCAGAATGTTACCTAAATCACTTCAACACTAGAGGAGAATAATGAACAAATCATAGGTATGTTGTAAGGTTGCAGGACAATAGGACTCCCACCTGAAGAAAGATGTAGTCATCATGAGAAGCAATGACTAACAGTGAATGTGCCCACACTGGATCACATGTGCCTATTTGAAGATATGATACACAAATAGGGAAGTCACATGAGTACACTACAAGATGCAGAAGACAAGGTGCCACTCCACCGGTAAGTGGAACTTATCTCCTATCATGCATTGTGTGCATTATAGTTTTGTGAGATAATGAAGAAGAGGTGTGCATTAAGTGCATGAAATTAGGGATATGCACTGGATCGACTGAGAAGGCATGTTGATATGCCGATATAGATGAAGAGTTCTTGTCAGTATGTAAGTCCACAGGAAATATGTGCAAGGTGTAGATGTAGATTTCCCCACCACCTTGTGGGAATTTGCATGCTTGAGATAGACATGTCTAAGGACCAATTTAGGTGTTCCACTTATAGTTCAACAAGTGCAAACATGAGGAGTTAACCAGTAGAATGTGAGATACCGATAGGGATAGAAAATTGGCAGGAAAGAGGAATTGGTATAGTATTTGGTTGGTGATCCTATATGGACCAACATGAAGAGCCTTATTGGCAGTTGGTCAACATGGATGCCACTTGGAGTCAAAGTGGAAAGCTCACAGAGATTGGTGAAGTGTCATGTAGAGATAGGTATTTCTACAGATGTGCATTGAATATGGATCCTATGATTTATGGATTGGATGAGAGAAGTGTGGTTCAAGGAGGAATGAACGACAAAGAATAATAAGGGGGTTGTTGGAAAATGGATCAAAGCAAGAAGATCAGACTATGAAAACACCTCGAGGAGGAAACAATAGAAATATTAAAGGTGTTTTGACAGTGGAAGGTCAAGATACATGACCATGTTTGATACATTTGGAAAATGTGTATTGGAAGGCGCATTATTGGTGAAGTTGTATAGTTGGCTATCTGGGAGATTAGATTGGGGAAGATCTGGTTAGATTTGGTTTGCCTCGAGGGTGATGAGGAAACCCTAACCGCTTAGATTTTGAATTGGCTTTTGGCAAGAAAACTAGTCTATAAATATGTAGGCCAAAGACATAGTTAAGGTGCTACTAAAGAGAAGAGGATAGTGCTACTATGAAGTGATTGAGTGTTACTTTTGCATGTGAAATAAAATTAGCCAAGTGCTCAATGAGTATCCTAGAAAAGAGGGAGAGTGAAGTTTTAGGATAATTGGTGAACAATTGAGAGGCGGGGGGGGTGAATCAGTTGTTAATAGATTATAACATTTAATCCACTTAATAACCCTTAAACATATTAATTACTGGTAGAAAAGAAATAGATACCTCTAAACAATAAAACTTAATAATTAAACAGATAATCAATGCAAAGCAACCATACCACATAACACCATGATTTGTACGTGGAAAACCTTGAAAGGGAAAAACCATGGTGGGAAGCCTACCCATAGTTAGATGATACTTCTGCAGAAAGTATGTGATACAATGAGGGGCTTGCACATGCAAGAAGGCACACTACCTAGAGCGTACTGCTCATTACAAAAGAGTCTCACTGACTACAGAGAGGCTACAAACATCTCAGGATAAATGGACATCAATCCAATTGAGTAAACTTCCAGAAATAACATCTACCATGCCTAATTACACTCCTGGTTAAGCTCAATACTAGAGGCCTTTGACCTCTTCCTTAATCCTAATTTGATCACCTATGATCGACCAAATCTCCTTCGCATATGATATTGCATTTCAAGACCATGAACACTTATTTCATTCACATACCATAATCTACAATGAGATCTTACATCATTTTATACAACCCTAAGGCCTAAACCAATTAGGTCGGCCAACTATAAGATATTACAATAAGATCATTACATAAATTCATATTACAATGATATGCCATGTCATCTTAAGACCAAAACAATAACAAATGTATAAATCATCCCGAAACATCCTGGTAATGTGTAGAGTACATGTTAACATGATATCAGTCCATAAGCTAGATAGGCACCAAACCTATTTTGGGTCCACCATGCCAAAGGAATGTCTTCAAGCAGTTGAAGCATGATGAAAGAACATCTTCAGTATCCTGAAATCCATGTAGAAGCTGCACCAACACCAATTATGCATCCTGTCAAGATTCCTCAGTGAGAGCTCTGTCAGTAAAGCCTTAAACTAGTGTTGGTATGGGTTTACTAGAGTGCATGATAGCATTTGATTACCAATTCAATATAATCTTACTAAGACATGCTCCAGAAGCACGTACCACATGTAACCAATCACATTCCATAGATCCAAACATGCTGGAAGTGTCCAACAGATAGTCTCTTCTATCGGTAACACTTGATCTTCTACCGGTAACCAAAACTTGTCTGTCGGTAGCCAACCATAATAGCAACATATAATCAATTCATCCATAATGCCAACAATCTTCCCCTTTGGCATTGATGGCAACACTAGATGTGAAAAACATATAAGTACCAAAAAATGCCAAACAAGTCTCCCCCTATGGAAGACAACCAACAATCTCCTAAATATCAATAACTCTCCCACTAATGTATACAACTCCTTTTCTCATTTTTCACATCAATATCTCTCCCCCTTTGACATCAATTCCATAAATATGACAAAAATATCAAACCAAGAATATACACCTCTGTATCTCAAACCTGACTACTCCCCCTAAGTAGTAGCACCACTCATTAGTGTTGGAATGAATAATATCTCTGATAATGCATGTTGGACTGATGACATCAATGAAGTCTCTATTGAAGGGTAGAAACCCCTAACTTGTCTCTCAAATACTCAAATGATTCCTTAGACAGCGGTTTAGTGAATATGTCTGCAATCTATTCTTTAGTGTTCACGTAAACCAATTTGATTTCCTTTGCTTCTACCTTGTCCTTCAGAAAGTTATACTTTATTGATATATGCTTAGTCTTAGAGTGAAATACCAGATTCTTAGATATGCCGATAGCTGCAGAGTTATCACAATAGATAACTACCGATTCACTACAATTTACCCTGATATCCTTCAATAGTTGCTTCATCCACAAGACTTGAGTTCAATTAGTTGATGCTGCAACATATGCAGCTTCTACATTAGATAAAGAAATGCATGACTATTTTTTGTTGATCCATGAAACCAATTTCTTTTCAAGAAAGAAATCTCCACTAGAAGTTCTCTTCCTATCATCTGTATCTCCTGCCCAATCTGAGTTAGTATATGCACATAAAGTGAAATCATCATTTTTAGAATACCATAAAATATATTTTGTTGTTTCTTGCAAATACTAGAATATCCTCTTTACTGCACTTTCATGATTTTCTTTAGGATTACTTTCATATCTTGAAATAGTACTTATTGCATTTATAATATATGGTCTAGTTAGAGTTAAATATAACAAACCACCAATCATAGACTTATACCTTGTCGGATTTACCAGTGTAGAAGTATCCTTGATAGATAATTTATCACTTGTCACCATAGGAGTACTTACCGGTTTGGAATTATCCATACCAAACTTCTTCAACAATTCCCTCAAATACTTAGTTTGATAGATAAAAATGCCTTCTTCATTTTGAGTAATCTACAAACCTAAGAAAAATTTCATCTCACCAATCATGGACATTTCAAATTCATTCTTCATATTGTTAGCAAATTCCATGCACAATTTATCTTCTCCTCCAAAAATGATATCATCAACAAATACTTCAATAATCAGAATATCATTATCAATGATCTTATAATATAAATTATTATCAGCACTGCCTTTAGTAAAACCAAGCTTCAAAAGATATTTATCCAATCTTACATACCATGCTCTAGGAGCCTATTTTAATCCATATAAAGATTTCTTCAATCTGCAAACCATATCTTTATCATCTGTCAGTGAAAATCCATTAGGTTGCTCAATGTATACTTCTTCTTCAAGTTCACCATTCAAAAATGCATATTTAACATCCATTCGATAAACCTTATAGTTCTTATAAGCTGCATAGGCAAGAAATAGTCTAACACCTTCAATTCTAGCTACATGTGCAAATGTCTCACCATAATCAATTCCTTCCATTTGAGAATATCCTTTACAAATAAATCTAGCCTTGTTTCTTACAAATTTACCATCCGCATTAAGTTTATTCCTAAAAACACATTTAATTCCAATAACCTTCTTATTTTTAGGTCAGGGAACTAAAGTCCAAGTTTCATTTTTCTCTATTTGATCTAATTCATCTTCCATAGCCTTTAACCAATGTTTATCCTTACAAACTTCAATAACAGATGTTGGTTCAATTAGATAAATAAGACATACCCCTTCATTTGTCAGTCTTCTTCTTGTCATAACTCCCTTGTTCCCATCTCTAATGATTTGATCTTCAGAATGATTTAATCTTACATACCTTGGTGTCTTCTGAACATCAGGTTCACTGCTCTGATCATTTATCACAGTTGAATTTTCTGATTGTATCAATGTAACTGTTTCAATTTCTTGTACCAATTGAGGCATTGTCGATTCAGTTATGATCATTTCCACTACGAGTTCCCTATCATATGATATAGATTGATTTATGTACTGCTCATCCACTTTCACATTAGCACTCCATAATTTTCTGCAATCTTTTGTTATAACATCTATATTTTTTTCTTTGAATTGAATAACCAAGAAATATCCCTTCATCACACCTAGGATCAAACTTTTCAATTGAGTCATCTCTTTTGATATAGCATTTACTTCCAAAAATACTAAAATATTTAATAGTAGGTGTATGTCCAGACCATAATTCATAAGGGGTCTTACCGGTTTCACCTTTGATGTGAACTCTGTTGAATCTCTAGACTATTGTACTCACTGCTTCTCTCCAATAAATGTGAGGCAATTTGGCTTGCATCATCATAGATCTTGCGGCATCCAAAATGGTTTTGTTCTTTCTTTTCACTACTCCATTTTGCTAAGGAGTCTGAGGTGCAGATAAATGTCTCCTAATTCTATTTGTCTCACAATAACTATTAAATTGATGAGAAGTCAACTCACCGCCTTGATCTAATCTTAAACATTTGATTTTCAATCTAGTTTTTGTATCAACCTTTTCTTTAAAGATCTTGAATTTCTCAAAGGCTTCAGACTTCTCCCTAAGAAAAGTCACCCACATCATTCTAGAATAGTCATCAATAATCAACATGAAATACCTATCAGCTTGAAAGCTTCTATTCCTTGTAGGACCACATAAGTCACTGTGAATCAAATCAAGTAAATCATTAGATTTATCATGTATGCTCTTAAAAGAAGTTCTAACTTTCTTTCCCAATTGACATTCCTTAGATATCGGATAATGAGGCTTCATAATCTTTTGTATATCTCTAACTACCTTAGTTGAACTGATCTTAACAATACAAACAAAATTAACATGACACAACCTCTTATGCCATAACCAACTCTCATCAATATGAGCAATCGAACATGTCTTATTACAAGTGTTCAAGTGAAAGATATTACCTCTAGCCTGAATACTGGTTGCAATCTCCAAACCAATCTTGTTAATGATTTTGCATTTTCTATCTTTAAACTGAAGTTGGAAACCCTTGTCCACCAATTGACCAACACTCAAAATATTATGCTTTAAACCTTCTACATAATAAACATTATCAGTGTTATTCTTACCATCCAAAGAAATAATACCTCTACCTCTAATCATACATGCTTTTTCATCTCCAATTATGACTTGACCGCCATTGTATTCTTGCAGGGATGGAAATTTCCCTTTATCTCCAGTTGTATGATGTGAGCATCCACTATCAATTACCCATTCATCCTTATCTTCAACTTTTGATAGCCGGTTTTGGTTCATATTCATTTAAAGCATAGAACACCCATTCCTTACCATTGTTAGATCCACTAGAAAGGTCTTTGGTCAGTTCATCTCCAGAGTCATCAGTTATTCCTTCCTCATCTGCTATGTAGCATTGTTTACTTTTCTTGAATCTATATCTAAACTAGTTAGGCTTAAATGATTTCTTAACTCTTTCCTCAAACCTTGCATTCCTTTCAGGATATCTATATGCAAAATGACCAATCTTATTACATGAAAAATATTTAAAAGGTTCTTTTCCTTCATACTTACTTCCTGTCAGGCCTTTAGGTACTCTTCTAGCAAATAAGGCTTCAAGTTGCTCAAATTCTTCATCTTCTTTCCTCATGTCTTCCAATTATTTTGCGTATAAGACTTTCGAATCACTTTTTCTAGTAGTTGATGATGATGATGCATGAAAAGAAGGTTCAAACTTTATAGCTCCAGAAGATCCAAATTTTTCAAGCTCAAAAGTAGATAATTTCCCAATCGGAATGTCTTTGTTAACTATAGAGTTTGCCATTGTTCTCAACTCATTAATTGTAGTTGCCTTCATCTTGTAAGTTGGTGGAAGGGCTCTCAAGACTTTGGAAACTATTTCATCTTCACTCAGAAAACCTCCACAACCTTGAATTCCCATAACAATCTCATTTACTCTTTCCATAAACACAACAATTCTTTCATTATCTTCCATCTTCAAGTTTTCATATCTTACAGCGTAGCCATCAAGTTTAGCAATTCTGACTATAGGATCACCTTCATTTAGAGTTTTCAATTTGTCCCACATAACCTTTGTCGATGATTTATCAATCAATCCCATGATCTATTGATCAGTAAGTGCACACAAGAGAGCTTCTCTAGCCCTACAATCATTTTCAATATTATTATCCAAGTCTGCAGGGGTAGGATTTCCAGATGTCAGATCATAAGGTGTGTACTCTTTCTCAGTGATCTCCCAAATATCTTTGCCAAGACATCTAAGATGAGTCTCCATTCAAATTTTCCATATCCCATGATTTGTCCAATGAAGCTTAGGGATTTCTCTTATAAAAATAGTTGCCGGTGGATTGGAAGTGTTAGATGCCATAAGATCTACCTCAAGCGGTTAAGCTTCTGCAAAAGAGGACCAAAGCTCTGATAACAATTGTTAGGATAACTGGTGAACAACTATGAGGGGGGGAGTGAATCATTTGTTAATAGATTATAATATTTAATCCACTTAATAACCCTTAAACAAATTAAGTACCGATAAAGCAAAAATAGATACCGATAAACAATACAACTTAACAATTAAACAGATAATCAATGCAAAACAACTATACCACATAACACCATGATTTGTATGTGAAAAACCCAGAAAGGGAAAAACCATGGTGGGAAGCCTACCCATAGTTAGATGATACTTCTGCAGAAAGTATGTGATACAATGAGGGGCATGCACATGCAGGAAGGCACACTGCCTAGAGAATACTACTCATTAAAATAGAGTCTCACTGACTACAGAGAGGCTAAAAACATCTTAGGATAAATGAACAACAATCTAATAGAGTGAACTACCAAAAATAGCATCTACCATGCTTGATTATAATCCCGGTTAAGCTCAATACTAGAGGCCTTTGACCTCTTCCTTAATCCCAATTTGATCACCTATGATCGACCAAATCTCCTTCACATAATATATTCAATTTCAAGACCACAAAAACTTATTTCATTCCCATACCATAATCTACAATGAGATCTTACATCATTTTATACAAACCCTAAGGCCTAAACCAATTAGGTCAGCCACCTAAAAGCTATTACAATAAGATCATTACATAAATTTATCTTACAATGATATGCCATGTTAGCTTAAGACCAAAACAACAATTATAAATATATAAGTCATCTCAAAAAATACTGGTAATGTGTAGAGTACACGTTAACATGATACTGGTCCATAACCTAGAAAGGCACCGGACCTATTCTTGGTCCACAACCCCAAAGCAATATCTTCAAGAAGTTGAAGCATAGTCAAAGAACATCTTCAACATCCTGAAATCCATGTAGAAGTTGCACCAACACCAATTATGCATCCTGTCAAGATTCCTCAATGAGAGTTATGTCGGTAAAGCCTTAAACTAGTGTCGGTAAGGGTTTACCAAAGTGTATGATAGCATTTGATTACCAAGTCAATACTATGTGACCAATACATGCTCCAGAAGCACATACCACATGTAACCAGTCATATTCCATAGATCTAAGCATGTTGGAAGTATCCAACACAATCTCTTCTATTGGTAACACTAGATCTTCTACTAGTAACCAAAACTTGTCTGTCGGTAACCAACCATAATTGCTAGTGTTGACATAAATGACAAAATATCAATACAACACATAATCAATTCATCTATAATGTCAACATGAAGAGAATAATTGGTAGTGGTTATACCGGCAGAGTAGAAGTGAAGAGAGTTACATAGAAGGCAGACAGTGGACTAGTAGAGTATAGCACTGGTAAAGTGCATAGTAGTGAGGAGGAGATCCATCAGAGAAGAAGAAGAGAAGAGGTGTACCGGTAGGGTTTTGTTGATAGTAGAGCAACAAGTGAGAGTAGTAGAAGTGTAATTCAGTGTAGTAGAGAAGGTATCTCATCGACAGAGTAAGGTGTATGAAATGGTTACAAGATTCACTTGTAACAAGACAAATACTTTTATAATTGATGTTTTTATGGTGAACAATGAGTTGTATCTTGGTGCAAGGGTTGTAGCTCCTTTGGGTTTTAGCCCATAAGAAAGTTAGGGGTTGGTGCTCATTGGGTTGATTCCCTAAATTAGGGGTTGGTTCTCCTTGGGTTGGTGCCCTAAATAGTGTAAAAGAGTTTTCATTGTGAGGCTGGATTGGAGTTGTAGACTCCAATAATGTTTCTTACCGAGGTTTTTCCCATCTTGGTTTTTCCTCGTATATATTGGTGTTATGTGATGTCCCTTGTGTGATTACATTTGTGTTCGTCTCCCTGCTAATTGGTAAGTCTGCATTGGGTTAGATATATTAATTGGTATGCTCACATAGGATGGCTAAAGGGAAAAGTTTGAGAACCACTGATTCACCCCCCCCCCTCTTAGTGGTGCATTGTATCTAACAAAAGGTTTACGCATCATATATCTGATTGTGGTATGATCAGTATGCACAAATATCAGATATCCTATTATATAATGTCTGGATTTGTTGAGTGCATATATAACTGTTAACATTTATTTTTCATTGACAGTGTAATTAAGCTCAGGCCCCTGCATGTTCTTATTGATATAATAAATTGTACTTTCCAAATTATCAATCTTCTATCCCAAAGTTGCTCCTATGGCATAATCTGATGCATCTGTCTGAATATGGAATGGTAAGGACTAGTTTGGACCCTTAAGCACTGGTGCTTGTGTCAATGCTTGTCTGAGCTTCAAGAAAGCTTCATTGCATGAGGAAGTCCAATTAAAATCCATATCCTTGGTCAAAAGAGAATATAAAGGACCTTCAATTTTGCTGAAATCTTTAATAAACCTTCTATAACATCTAGCATGACCAAGAAAACTTTTGACATCTTTTTGCTTTACTAGTGCAGTGATACTTGAATGACTTCTATTTTTGTTGGGTCAACTTGTATTCCATTTATAGAGATATGATGACCAAGAACTATACCTTCCTGCATCATCATGAAGTACTTTTCACTATTCAATGATAAATTGTAGTCTTCACACCGCTGCAAAACTTTCTTTAGGTTCTTCAATGCTTCTTCAAGTTTTGAACCATAGGTTGTAAAATCATCCATATAAATTTCCATGTTGTCTTGTGAAATATCTGAAAATATACTTATCACTACTCTTTGAAAAGTAGCTAGAGCATTACATAATCCAAAAGGAAGAACAAAGTATGCATATGTTCCCTAAGTAAAAGTAAATGTAGTATTTTCTTGATCCTCTAGGGCAATTTGAACCTGGTTGTCGCCACTGAATCCATCAAGAAATCAGAAGTATCGCTTCCCTGCCAAGGAGTCAGATACCTTATCCACAAATGGTTATGGAAAATGATCTTTTCTAGTTGTCAAATTCAAAGCTCTGCAATCCACACATACCTGCCATTTTCCTCCTTTCTTGGGAACTATCACTAAAGGTGATACCCATAGACTATCTGAAATAGGATAGATAAATCCAACATTTAATAATTTCTGCAATTCTTCTTTAACTATTTCTCTTAATGCAGGATTGATTCTTCTCTGTGGCTGTCTAAGTGGTCTACAGTCTTCTTTTATATAGATATGGTGGGTACAAACTATAGGATCAAGTCCATGCATATCCTTTTAATCCCATACAAAAGCATGTTTATGACATTTGAGTAAGTCCACAAGTGCTACTCTTTGATTTTTTGTAATCTTACAAATGATATTCAAATATTTGTTTAAATCAAATTCCACTTTGATAGTAAGATCAATCTGAGATACTTCAGAAAAATGAGAAGTGCAGACTTCTCGTGGCAACAAAGTATGCAATATACTAGTGGCTGCAGGAAAGTCCGATTCTGAAATATTTGATACTAACTCCTATGATTGTTGCTCTTGTCTTAACTCATTTGTCAGAATTTTATAAAGAATTGAGTTATCATCATGAAGTTGGATGAATGGTACTCTATTAATCATCATAAGGTGATTGATAGAGTCAACTCCTTTGAATTCTTCTCCCAAGTTAGGCCAAATGACTTGTTGTTGATCAAATTCGAGTTGAGCATGAGAATACAGAGCTAATGCTTTGGTAGTATTTCCATTTGAGATAGTCATATCCCCTGACCGACATCCAATATATGCATTAGTTGTAGCAAGTTGAGGTCTTCCCAAAATCACTGGATATCCTCCCAATGTAGCCTTAGGAGATAGGATCATAAACTCTATAGGGTATTCCCAAGAATTGAAAGCAACAAATATATCTTCAATCATACCATCAGGTCAAACTGTAGAACTATCAAGAAGTTGTAGGACTGTAGGTTTAGGTCTAAGACTATTTATTCCAAGCTGCTGCATAATATCCCTTGTCATAACATTAATGGATACCCCCAAATATATCAAAGCATTCTTTATTTGAGTGTCATTGATGACTATATTCACAACAAGGCTACCAGGATCAGCATACTTAGGAATTGAAACTTTTCCTAACATAATATCAACCAATTGACCCATTACATGCACTCTTTATGGATCTTTTTTCTTTCTACTAGGCTTCTTTAGACATGCTTCCCTAAGTGCCTTATTGTATAGAGGGACATCATTAATAGCTTGTAATAATACAATTTTAACACATACGTGTTTTAGTTGATCTATAATATCAAAACTTTATTTGTGTTTCAAAAGAATCTGTTTTTCTTGCAACCTCTAAGGAAATGGAGGTATTTGCTGATTTTGAGGCATTGGAACTATTGGACTAGAAATTTCTTGTTGTTTTGGAATCTAGTTATAACTAGTGGGGATGGATTAGGCAAAGTTGTCCCAGATCTGAGGTGAATATCACTTATAGATAGAGAATAGGTTAGGTATTGATTAGGATCAGCTAAATAAACTTGTTGTTGTTGTGATTTGCTATTAGGATTTGAAATTGGTTGAGTGGGAAACTGTGTGGGTTTAGGTGGAGGCATTATGTAGGTGGTTATTGCTGCTGCATAGGTTGTTGATATCCAGAAGACTGATTTGTCCATGGCTCACTCCCCCTCCATTGAGGAGCAGGTTTCCAATTTCCTTGAAATTGTTGCCATGGTCCCTGAGGTGGAGACCAATTTCCTTGTGGTGGCTAGCACTATGGAGTTTGATTGGAAAAATGTTGCCCTTGGCCTTCAGGACCATACCAATTTGGATAACTACTAAAATTTTGAGCATATGGAGATTGCCATTGATTATTTGATGCATAGTAATTTCCACTATAACTAGGAAAAGAAAGTGGATCGAGAGGCATACCTTGTCTTGGAAAATTTGGCCTTCTTTGAGAAAAATAGAAAACTTGTTCATCATCACCTTGTATTATCTTGAAATCAAGAACTTCAAGATTTGCAACCATTTTACATTTGCAGTCTCTTTTCCTTTGTCTACAATGGGGGCAGAATTATGTAAGAACTGCATCAGCTTCCTCATTCTTCTTCTTAGCTAAGAGTGTTTTCATTTGAGTAGCCATATTTTTTATAATATCCTCCTTAAATTCATTCAACAAATGGCTAAGTTCCATTCTAGAAACTCCATTACCACGTGTTTATGAAGAAACTCCTAGCTTGAAATGCCTATTCTTCTTAAAAGCAGATCTGAAATACTTTAGACAAATTTTTCCAATGTCATTCCATGTGGATTGTGTTATGTCACCTCCTCCCAGAAGATCCAAAGCATCTGTGCATTCATCACTAATTCCCCTAAAAAATATCAGCTTGAGAGAATCTTCATTTAGAGTGTTATGCTTGGACTTTTTGATAATGAATAGAAACCTCTCCAAATAATCTTCAAGACTCTCATCTTCTTTCTGTGTCATTCTAAAAATATCATCCCCATGGTGATCAGTGCCTCTACAATAATCCTTGTATTTCATAAGAAACAATCATTTAATCTCATCCCATGTAGTGATTGTGTTGCTCCCTAGACTCATAAACTATTTTAAAGATGATTCTTAGTCTATGGACATATGTAGTATATTCAAAACTCTTATAGAGGACATCATACTCAAACAAGAATGTGTCTGGGTCCTCTATCACTAATCCATAGAATTTAGGGAGAGAAGAAGTTGGAATGTTCTTGAGATTAGCATTATCATGTTGATCAGAGATAGGGAGCTCAAATGTTGGTGTCATAGGTGGAGGTGGATTATTCCCACCAGCGGGTAGATTTCCTTGCATTGGTCATTTGGGAGAATTCACTAAATGAAGTTCCTCTTCAGGAGGTCCAAACAGAAAATGGAGGTTGTTCTCAAGAAGTTCAAATTTAGGATGGTTCAAATTTGATGGGATTTGATAAAGTACAGCAAAAGGATTTACATCTGGGGGGTCATATGGATCGATTCATGAATGATTAGGATGATTGGAAAGGAATCTACCTTGAGAATATCTTCTTCACCTATGCATGCAAGTTCATAAGAATTACTTAAAAAAATTAGGGCTATCAAAAACAACTGAACTAAAAACTAAAAAGATAATAACCATAACAGGTTCTTAGTTTGACACCGTCCCCGACAACGATACCAAAAATGTTTAGTCCAACAATAGGAATAATAACTATAGTTAAAGTCTCAACCCAAAGTTTGGAAATTCACTCTGTGAAGCTACTATCTCCATAACTAGAGTTTATTTTATTGTCAACCCAGGGACGTATTACTTGAAATGGGTATGCACTATATATGCACTAAGTTCCTGCGATAGCTACCCTGCATTATTGCAGCAACTAAAATCTATTTGGGAAAAGTAAGAAAGAATAAAATAACTGAATGGATATAGGAAAACTCTGCATTAACATAAAACTCACTCAAGAAATGCTAACTAAGCCCAAAGATATCAAATAGGAATTACTCTGTTTGCTTTGGGTGAAGGGACAGTCAATGGATCTATTTCGAGTGGCTGTAGGAACAATCAATGTAAGGACGTCTACTGTAGTGAAATAAGAAAACTAAATTTAATAAAGGAACAGCAACACTCACCAAGTGGGCCCCCTTGGATGAGTGTATCCAGGCTTACAAAATAACTCTAAGTGCTCAGAATAATATAACTTTATTCATTGTTTCTCAAAAGTCAATACATTAATCAAAATGAAAGGAAGCTCAAAAACTCTGCAACTTTATTTCTAAATATTTTTCTCTTTTTCCCTCTCTTTCTTTCTTTCTTTCTTTCTTTCTAACCTCAAAGAAGAGACAAAGACACTTATTTAAAAGAAAACAACAACAACTTCCTACAATTGAGATCACGTTGATGAGAAGAGGCAAATAACATTCATGAAGGAGAACAGATGGACTTAAGCCACTAAAAATGTTGATCTACATCAAACCAGAGCCAAGAATATAGCATGGTGGTATTACAAGATTAATGCCCACTAAAGTCAGACATAAGTGAGTCTCACACACCCTTCTACTCCTCTCTCATTCCTCATGCTCATTATCCTCTTTGCTGATTTGAACTTTTAGTCACCCTCTTGAATATCTCTAACCACCTTCGACGTGACAAGATAACCTTCTCCGTAGCATCTCATTTATTCCTGCAATTGAAAAGAGAGAACATACAAGCATATACATATCTATTTATAATTAATCATAACACATATTCATTTCACACATAATATCTCAAAGACAAAACATGATTTAATGGGTTTAGTTAACATCTGAAATGAATATAGTCAAACTTTAATACATCATTACCATCCCATTATACAAATCAAAATGTGATAAAAACTTATGAGTTTTTGGAATAAAAGGAGCTAATATCTCAACTCATCACATGTGATATCTCCTAAGTCTTAAAGGAGATGTAGGATCTTAGGGGGAGTAATACACTAAACTTATCATTCACCCCCTCAGTGAAAGAAGATACATGGAAGAATAAGCTACTGCCGATATGAAGGATGAAAATAAGATAATAAGTGTGTGTAGAAGCTGCCTTGACTACACACCTATAGATGAAAGTTAAATCACTACCATTGTGTCAATGTATGACAAGATAAAAATTGGAATCAGATACAGAGTGACAAAAAATGTCAGGAGTCACAGGAAGGTGCTCTGGTAGTGATAGTGGACTGGTACAGGAAACTGGTATGTGCAGGATGTTACTGACATGAATGCTAATAGGTACTTGCAGATTATGTAAGACAATGAGGTTGGAGATCATTGCTATAGCCCCAGTAGCATGGAATGTGAAATTATGTCTCAAGTGGTGTTGATGAAGACCTAAATGACATATGGTGGCCCGGTGGTTGGTCATGCAAGCATGCATATTTTTGGGCTAATTGGTTTAATTTATGGCATGGTGATGTCATTGTATGACATTGTGTGGATTCAAGATCATGTCATAGGTTGTGGTGGATATGATGGAGCTAAAGATCATTAGATGATCACATATGTACAACTAAACTAATATATGGAGGTGATTGGAGACTCAGTATTAGACCTAATCAAAGATGAGGACTTGAGATGTATGACTCAGGGGGAGTTCAAGTGCTCATGATGCAAAGCCAACATGCTTGAACTTATAAGCATACTGCCTGCCCAAACTATAGATTATTAAAATTATAGTAGGATTACCTAGGAGGATTTTATGGCTATGGGTATTTGCTTGCCATTTGTTTGGTTGGATTCATAATACAATCACATGTGATTCTAAATAAATTTGGGATCAAACAGGAGGTGATGCAGTTTGATCGACAGGTGAGTAGTATTCATTGACACATCATTCTAAAATTGAGTGCTTTAAAAAATAGCATCAAATTTGCATACTCAATTGGTGTCAGTTGATGGTTGAGTCCTTCATCTCAAGTTTTGTGACTTGAGAAGTTGTAACAAGTGGTATCAAAGGAGGAGATCCATCCAATGAAGATAAAGGGGAAGAAAGAATTTTGTTAGTGACTGGTATATACAAAGAGGAATGATATCCTGACAGTGCCCTTTGCCATTGTTGTCAAACGGGGAGAAAGATTTTGTAATATACCACATACTTCATGAGTGAGAATCCATTGGATCATACAAAGGGGGAGAAAGACTATGTAGTATGTCAGATACTACATGAGTTGACATCAATGCTAAAAGGGGAGATTGTTGGCATTGTGTTGTCATTAATATCTACTGGTATGAGAGATGTATGGGAAACACTGTCATAAAGGTTTATAGAATGAGATATCTTTGATATCACCTTATGTTGCAGAACATTGGTAGGTAAGGAAGAGAATGTCATTAAGAGGAATGATCACTGGAGTCATTGGTACACAAGTTAACTTGTGTGGATGAAAGGGAAAGGTTATGGATACAGTGTATCACCAGTAAGGAAAGGATGTCAACTGATAAGTGTTATGTTGACAGTGTGTAGTTGCCATACGGAAAGCTTATGACCAGTGTACATGCAGGATGGGTAAGGTGCTTGAGTTGTTGTTTGTGTTGAAGAGGCCAAATGTTACCTTAATCACATCAACACTGGAGGAGAAGAATGAACAAGTCACCGATAGGTTGTGTGGTTGTAGAACAAAAGGACTCCCATTGGATGAAGATGGAGTCGCCATGTGAAGAGGTGACTAGTAGTGAATGTGCCCACACCAAATCACATGTGCCTATTTGAAAATGCACTACATAAATAGGGAAGTCACATGTGTGGATTACAGGATGAAAATGACAAGGTGTTACACCACTGGTAAGTGGAGCTTATCTCTATTATGCATAATGTGCATTATAGTTCTATGAGATAAGGAAGAAGAGGTAAAGGAAAGTGTCTTAAGGCTCACACCAGATCTATCAGTGAACCAAAGGAATGCCTTGAGTGCATGAAATCAAGGTTATGCACTAGACTGGAAGAGAAGGCATGTTGGGTTTGTCTCCTTGAAAAAATGGTTGAAATATGATTTGAGTTGATCAGGGAGAAGGCATGGCTGAGAAGACGTAGTCAGAGGAGAATGGACAAATTGAAGATGGAGTCTGGTGAAGGGCGATGACATAGTATCATCAAGAGCATTTATCGGTATGTGTGTCCACTAGCAATACAGACAAGGTGCAGATTCATAAGACTCCCATTTAATGAAGATGAGAATGCTCTGGATAGACATGTCTGGTGACCGGTTAAGGAGTTCCACCAACAATTCAACAAAGTGCAGAAATGAGGAGTTAACAGGTAGAATGTGAGATACCGGTAGGGCTAGTGAACTGACAGGAAAGAAGAACCGGTTGAGTAGTTGGTCGTTGATCCTATTCATATCGACATAGATGATCTAGCATAGGTGGAGGTCGACATGAATTCCACAAAGAGATGAAGTGGAAAGATCATAGAGGTTAGTGAAGTGTTGTGTGGGGATAGGTGTCTTTACAAGTGTGCATTTAATATGGATCCCATGATTTGTGGATCAGATTAGAGGAGTGTGGCTTGAGGAAGAATGAAAGATAGAGAAAAATCAAGGAGTTGTTGCCACCTGGACTAAAGAAAGAAAATAAATTTGTGAGAAGACCTTGAGAAGGAAACAACAGAGGTATTAATGGTGTTTTGACAAATGTAGGTCGAGATGTAGGGTTGTGTTTTCCATATTTGTAAAATGTATAGGAAGGGATGACAATGTTGGTGATGAGAAAATAGTTGTTTGGGCGATCACATTGGATAGGATCTAATTAGATTTGGTTTTCCTTGAGGTTGATCAGGAAACCCTAACCGCTTATGTTTTTGAATTGGATTTTTGTGGGAAAACCAAGCTATAAATAGGGAAGCAAAAATTAGTGAAGGTTGTTGTTGAATAGTAGAAGATTAGGCTGCTACGAAGTGATTGAGTGTTGTATGAGAGAGCTAGATCAGTTAGAGAGAAAATAGATAAGGATAGTAGTGAGTCAGTGAGTGAAGGTTAAACCGGTGTTAGGGTTTAACAGAGGGTTAACCAGTATAGCAATTAAAGTGCATCTAAGGAGATAACAAGTAGGATTTTGTACCAAAAGGAAGACAGTTGAGAGATCTAAAGTGCAGAGCAGTGAGGAGGAGATCTAATAGAGAAGAAGAAGAGTAGAGGTCGACCGATAGAGTTTACCAGCAATGCAACAGTAGATGAGAGCAACAAAAGAGTGAACCAGTGTAGCAGAGAAGGTGTCTCACTGGTAGAAGGAATTTAGTGCAGAGGTTGCAAAACTCTTTTGTAACCATGATATTACTTTTGTATTTGAATGTTTATTGTGATCACTGAGTTGTAGCTCAATGCAGGGGTTGTAGCTCCTTTGGTTTGGTTCTCTTTGGGTTAGTACCCTATATCAGGGGTTGGTGCCCTAAATCAGGGGTTGTAGCTCTTTGGGTTGTAGCCCTAAACATTGTAACATATTTCATTGTGAGGAAAGATTGGAGTAGTAGACTCCAGCAACATTTCTCACTGAGGTTTTTCCCATCTTAGGTTTTCCTCATACATGCTGGTGTTATGTGATGTTCCTGTGTGTGAATGCATTTGTGTTTAATTATCCTCTTTAACTAGTAAGTTTGCATTCAACTAGATCTGTTAATCTGTATACTTTCATAGGGATAGTTAAAGGGAAAAGTTTGAGAACCACTGGTTCACCCCCTCTTAGTGGTGAATTGTGTCTAGCACTACTAAGAGAAAAGCATATAGATGTTATAACAAAATATTGAATAGGATAATGGAGAGCATAAATGTAAAGGTGGATGAACAAGGCAATAATCAGATCAGATCATATGACTATGGACCGGAAGATGAATTTATCAGACCTGAACTAGTAATGCAAGAATTTGCTCAGAGCATTGAATCAGTGACTCTGGTAACATCAAAAAATTCAACTGTGGCTATTGAAAAGAAGAGAGACTCAGTAAATAAAGAAAATTCAAAGACTCTTAGGTATGTGACACTAAATTATTCTGAAGATCAGATCATTCGAGATAAAAGAAAAGGTGTGATGACTAAAAGAAGGCTAGCTATTGAAGAGGTATGTTTGATTTCTCAAATTGAACCGGAATAATTCATTGAAGCAAGTAAAAATGAAAATTAGATGAAAGCAATGGAAGAAGAATTAGATCAGATAGAAAAGAATAAGACATGGGAACTAGTTCCTAGACCTAAAGACAAAATAATTATTAGAACTAAATGGGTTTTTTAGGAATAAATTGAATGAGGAAGGTCAAATTGTAAGAAACAAGGGTAGATTGGTTTTCAGATTTTCTTTATCATAAGACAAAGACATGGTTTATAGATTGAAGAAAGCTTTATATGGACTTAAACAGGCCCCTAGAGCATGGTATGCTAGATTAGACAAATATCTTTCAAATCTTGGTTTTAGCAAAGGTAATGTTGATAGTAACTTAAATTACAAAATTGAACATGATGACATATTGATCATTGAAGTCTTTGTGGATGATATCATTTTTGGAGGAGAAGATAGTCTATTCATGAAATTTCTTGATGATATGAAGAATGAATTTGAAATTTCTATGATTGGTGAGATGAAATTTTTCTTAGGTTTGCAGAGTACTCAGACTGATAAAGGTATTTTCATTTGTCAAACTAAGTATGTGAAGGAGTTGCTTAAGAAATTTGGACTTGAGAGTTCCAAACTTGTGAGTACTCCTATGATAACTGGTTGCAAATTGTCAAAGGATGATGAATCTCCTAAAGTGAATCCAAGTAGATACAAATCAATGATTGGTGGATTGTTGTACCTAACTCAGACTAGACCTAACATTATGAGTGTTGTTTGTATTGCCTCTATATTTTAGTCAGATCCTAGAGAAACTCATGATATTTCTACTAAAAGGATATTCAGATATTTGGCAGGTACATCAGACTTTGGGTTATGGTATACAAAGAATGATGATTTCAGATTATGTTCCTATACTAATTCTAATTGGGTAGGAGATGTGGATGACAAGAAGAGCACCACCAGCAATGCATTCTTTCTTGGAAAGAAGTTGGTTTCATGGCTTAGCAAGAAACAATCATGTACTTCATTATCTACTGTTGAAGCAGAATGTGTAGCTATTGCAACTAACTGTACTCAAATTTTATGGATGAAACAAATGTTGAAAGATAAAAGGGTAAATTATGATGAGCCTATTTCTATTTACTGTGATAATACTACTTCTATTGATATGTCAAAGAATTTGGTATTTCATTCCAAATCAAAACACATTTCTATAAGGTATTTCTTGAAGGAAAAGGTTGAAGCAAACGAAGTGAGATTGGTTTATGTGCCTACTAAGGAACAAATTGTATATATTCTCACAAAACCATTGCCTAAAGATACTTTTGAATATCTTAGAGATCAGTTGGGGGTTACCAACCATCTGAAAGAGACTTAGAGATGTAGGAATGCATCAATCCGATAAGCTTATCATATATTTTTTTTGATCTGGGTTGATGAGATGATGCTACTACTCAGGGGGAGTAGTCAATTATTTGGTTCAATATTCTTGGCTTGGTATCCATCCTTTGTCAATGATGTCAAATGGGGAGAGATAGTATTCATGTGAAAATTAGTCATATCTTTGAGGGAGATTGTTGGAATTCCATGGCACTTGGATTTTTTTCACATTCAATATTTCCATCAATGCCAAAGGGGGAGATTGTTAGCATATGCTATATTTGGTTAAGTGTTGTCATTGATGTCAACACTGTATCCTGGTTGGAGGCTATCTTGGTTGGACCTATCCCAGCTAGTCTTGGTGATCATCTTGGTTTTGTCTATGATTCTGATCCGGTATGATTAGATCTCTAGAATCATTTTTGGATGCTTACTTTGGATGGTTATATGCTTGTCACATTATGTTGGTTCATGTTTTGGTGCTCCAATAACTATCGCTTATGTTCCCAGTTGGTATTTCCTGGTACCAGTTAGATTTACTAGTAAGTGATATTTGATGTTTTGGTCAGATGATTTTGGTGATAAGAAGGACCCCAACTTGGGTGGTTAAAAATTGTCTTTTTATGGGTAGTTAAGGGCAATTCCAATTCTACTAGTAGTGGGATGATTTTTAGGGATGAAAAAGGAAAACCATTGATAATTTTTGAGTGATTTTGGAAATTATTAAAATAACATGGTAGGTTTTGATGGTTTAACTAGGGGAGCAACAAGGGGAAAGACAGTTGATCTTTAAAAATTTCTATATCCAAAAACTAGAGGATATTAATAGTAGAAGGGGATTCCAAAATTGATATTGATAACTTTAGGAAATAGAGGTGTAAAGATTGGTTGTTGGACACCATTATCTCAAAAGGAGTCAACATGAGCAAGAGATTACTTAAGGATGATGTCAATAATGTTTTTAAAAGAAAAATCAAAAGCTTTTCAAATGTTTAAATGGTACAAGGTAAGAGTTGAAAATGAAACAGGAAGACAACTGAAATGTCTTAGATCAGATAGAGGAGGAGAGTTCACATCTGATGAGTTCAACTTATTCTGTAATGATCATGGTATTAAAAGACAAGTCTCTGCACTGAGAACTCCACAACAAAATAGAATAGTTGAGAGAAGAAACAAATCTATTGTGCATTGTGCCAGAACCCTGATGATTGAAAAGAAAGTGCCACAAAATTTTTGGAGAGAAGCAATAAGCACAACAGTTTACACCCTAAACTGAGTACAACTGAAGAAAGGAACTTTGAAGACACCATATGAAATTTGGTATGACAAGAAACCTAATGTAAGTTATTTCAAAATCTTTGGAAGTAGATTCTATGTACACAAAGATGACAGAAATGGCAAGTTTGATCAAAAAAGTGAAGAAGGAACATTTCTTGGTTATTCTTCTAGAAGTAAAGCATATAAATGTCTGATCAAATCATCTAACAAAATAGTAGAAAGTGAAAAATGTGAAAATTGATGAATTTGTAGAAAGAAATGATGAAGGAAACTCCAAAGAACCAGAAGATTATCATGAATTTGTCTATGTTCAACCGACAAGTCCTACTAAGAGAGTTACTGAAGAAAATGAAGAGAATATCCAGTTACCAAGTGATGAAGAAGATCATACAGAGCCTACTGAGCCTGTATTAGCCAAGTATGTCAGAAGGCATCATGCATCAAGTCAGATTATAGGAGATAAAGATGATCCAGTGATGACAAGGAATAAACTGAGACAAAACACATGTCTGATATTTGAATTTGAACCAAGAATAGTAAAAGAGGCATTTAACAGTGAAGATTGGATAAATGCTATGACAAAAGAGATTGATCAAATCAAGAAGAATGACACATGGACACTGGTCCCAAGACCAAAGGACACAAATGTAATCAGTACAAAATGGATTTTCAGAAACAAGCTGAATGAAAAAGGTGAGGTCATTCGAAATAAAGCAAGACTAGTTTGCAGAGGTTATGCTCAAGAAGAAGGAATTGATTATGGTGAAACTTTTGCACTTGTGGCTAGACTTGAAGGAGTAAGAACATTGTTGGCATATGCTTCTTTCAAAAATTTCAAGGTATATCAAATGGATGTCAAATATGCATTTCTGAATGGTATATTAGAAAAAGAAGTTTTTATTGAACAACCTGAAGGATTTGTTGAAGACAAGAATAAAGATCGGGTATGTAGATTGAACAAAGCTTTATATGGTTTGAAACAAGCACCTAGAGCATGGTATGAGAGATTGCACTCTTATTTAATCAAGATTGGATTTATAAGGACAAGTGAAAACAGCAATATGTACATGAAGAATGATTAAAATGGAATACTAATCTCAACCATATTTGTTGATGATATTATCTTTTATGGAAATGACTCTCTATGTAAGAACTTTGGAAATGGAATGAGAAAAGAATTTGAGATGTCATTAATCGGTGAGATAAAGTATTTTATAGGTTTGTAGATACTGCAAATGAAAAATAAGATTTTCATTACTCAATCCAAGTACATAAAGGAAATTTTGAAGAAATTTGGAATGGAGGATTCAAAACCAGTAAGTACTCCTATGACTACCAACTATAAATTATCAAAGAATGATGAATCTACATCTGTTGATGAGACACTTTACTGATCCATGATTGGAAAGCTACAATATGTTACTCACAATAGACCAGACATAGCACATGCAGTAGGTATAGTTGCAAGATTCTCTGCAGATCCTAAGGAAACACACATGACAACAATCAAGAAAATTTTCAGATACTTGAAAGGCACTGAGGATTATGGCTTAGTATATCAGAAAGGAAATGATTTTGATTTAAAAGTTTATACTGATGTTGATTGGGCAGGCAACATTGATGACAGGAAAAGAACAAGTGGAGGAGCTTTCTTTTTAGGAGAAAGACTAGTGAGTTGGCTTAGCAAGAAACAAGGATGTGTTTCACAGTCAACAGTAGAAGCTGAATACATTGCTACAGCATTGAATTGCACCAACATAGCATGGATCAAACAACTGTTGAAAGGTATAAATGAGAAAGTTACCGAGCTAGTAACTATATTCTGTGACAATACTAGTGCCATTAACATTTGAAAGAATCTTGTTATGCACTCTAAGACAAAGCACATCTCTATCAAATATCATTATCTTAGAGAAGAATCTCAAGAGAAGAAAGTGGTGTTGGAATATGTTAGCACAAAGGAACAAATAGTAGATATCTTCACCAAGCCACTGCCAAGGGACACTTTTGAGTATCTCAGAAGTAAGTTAGGGGTCCTACCCCTATCCTCTATTCACTGACCGAGTTTGGTGAAAGCATCAATTCGATGACTCTAAAGAATATCTTTTAAGGAGTTGATACTGATTTACACACTTTAGGAGGTTTTCTAAAGGTGTGCAGGAAACAATACACGGAACAAGAATTGAAGACAAAATGCTCTGACTGAGACTAAGTTGACACACAACATCAGGAAGAAATTATGTTTTAGTTTTTTACTTTTTTGGCATTGTTGTCAAAGGGGGAGAAGACTAAAGAAAAGAAAGACTGAAGAGAAAAGAAGAGAAGACTAATGTATGGAGGAGAATTTTGATGACAGGAGGAGAGCATTTCAGCAATTCAGAATCTCACAACAATCCAAATCAATTACGTCAAATTAATTGGTTTTGCCATCAATGCCAAAGGGGGAGATTGTTGGCATTTCAATAAGGATATTGAGAAGGTTGTTGATGATTATGGATATAACTAATCAAGGATGTTTTACTGTCTTAATATTATTATTTTGTCATTGATGTCAAGAAATTGATTTTCTAATTCAGTATGATGTTGCCATATCTTAAGAAGTATGATTTGATGAGTATAAAGATGTTGATAAAAGACACAGAAAGAATATGATGAATAAGGGGAGAAATAAGTTATTCAATGAGAAACTATTACCGAGTTAGACAATGATGAGATCATGATGTTTATATTGTTTTGATATTATACATATGTTATTGATTGTAAGGTTAATACTACACTATGTTACCGAGCAAAGAACCTAGTTGGTAAACCCTAAGGAACCTAGTCGGTAAACCCTAAGGTTATCGCTATCGGTTAATGAAGGTGGTATGTCTACCGAGTGAAGTTTAGTATTTACCGAGTTGCAATCAAGTAATAACAGAATGCATTAAATGATTACATGCATTATTTAATGAAGGAAGCTGATGAGCTGGCTATGATTAAATGATTGGTATGTTGTGAGTGAAGTTTGTTAAAGAATCTATGGCAAAGGAAAATCGGCAAGAAGATCTATAGCTTAGATTGAACTGCAATACCCTAGCACAAGTTCCAAGAAATGTATGCAAGTTCCAAGATGGGGTAAAAAATTTTCAGATCGAAGGATACATTGAACCTTGTCAAGCTTGAAGATCTGATGGCTATGATTGATCATGGGAAATGTGATCAAGGAGATTAAGCAGTTGGAGAATTGTTTATAAATAAAGAACTGTTGATAAACAATGTATGCGGGCAAGTGTATGCATAGGGATGCTACATAGTGATTACCGAGCACTGAAGCTTGAAGACCTATTTTGAATAACAGAGTATAGAGCCCAACAAATGGACAAGATTAGTTCTATGTCTATATTGTATTGAGAAAATAAGAATCTTCTTTAGCATTTCAGATGTGAAGTTGCAGATAGATTTTTATTACTGTTATTTTGTAAAGTGACAGAAAATCTCTTAACCGAGTGGACTTAACAGTCTTATTTGTAAAACCCTCTAGCAAGGTGACATTCTGATTGAGTGTTTAAAATCCTTTAACAAGGTCACTTCTAACAAGGTGAAGGTCCTAATAGATCTGAGGGAAATCCCTTAACTGGGTCACATCTAGCAATGTGTTGTAATCTTTAACAGGATTTGCTTTTAACCGAGCATACTCTAGAAAAGTATATTTCTTAGTGGGTCCGAAATCCCATAGTGGTTTTTCCCTATTTGGGTTTCCACGTTAAATCTGGTGTTATGAGTGTTATGATGTTTATATGCTTTTGAGTTTGCATGTTTAGTAGTTTTGGTATTATTACTGAAGTATATGTTACCAAGGTTGAATCTGATGTTTTTATGGAAGATTAAGTTTATATGATTCACCCCCCCCGCCCTCTCATCTTATTAGCTTGGCATCTGTACTTAACATTAAGTATCAAAACTATCAATTGTTGGTGATCATGTTCAAGACTTGGAGGTTGGAGATCATTGCTGAAGTGTGTGGATCTATACTTGGTCTCAGTTGATCTAGGTTATGGAATGTCTTTAACGAAACGTGTGGATAGGACCTATTGATTTATTTCCAGGATGTCTTTGTTAGGGTTCCCATAGATATTGAGAGGGGGGGTGAATCAGTATCTGACCGGTAATGTAATTTTCTTAAAACTGAATATGCAGAATATAAAGTAACAGTATACCGGTATGCAAGAATTAATGCAAATAACAGAATCAAAAGCATCCACATGAAAAGAACACCATAACACAAGATGTTTAACGAGGAAACCTAGTGTGGGAAAAAACCTCGGTGGGATTTGTGACCCACAATATTCACTTACTGGCCAATAAGAGAATATTACTTACAATAGGGACCTACACATGCAGGAAGGCCAATTGCCTAGAGCTCACTGCTCAATAAGAAGTCACACTAACTTACAATGAGGATTTACACAAATCCAATATTCTATACTACTTTACAATAGCATCTTCAATGCCAGATTCAATACTGGTTCTTGCTTTGTTCTTTACATATACCCTTGACCTATAATTCGCACATTAGGTCTGCCTTATAATTTTTATTGCATTCTATCCATATCCTACAAATATCTACAATGATCTCTTTTATATACAAGAGTCATTTTACAATTTACCAAGTCGGCTTCCAATGATAAACAAAATATTACATATCAAAAATCTTGTCAGCCTCTGTGCCGGTATACATATTTCCTTCTGTGCCGATGTACATCTTCTGTGCCGGTGCCGGTGTAGATTGATCTTCTAATGTTGGTGCATTATCTTGCCTGTGTTATACTTTGCCAGTATAATGTCTTGTCGGTGCCATAGGATTGCAAGGTTGCCCGTGTAATGCTTTGTCGGTATAATGTCTTGCCGGTGCCATAGGATTGCAAGGTTGCCTGTGTAATGCTTTGCCAGTATAATGTCTTGTCGGTGCCATAGGATTGCAAGGTTGCCATCAATGACAAAACCTTCAATCACACACAATGTCTCATTGGAGTGTCCATATGCCAATAGTCTTATGTGTTGATATTACTTGTTTGGTCTAAGGCCGACATGGTTTGTAATTATGTAATCGATTTATTGTCTAGTGGCCGACCTGATTGTTTATGGTCAAGGGTTTGTATAAATAAATGGTCAAGGAATGTAATGTGTAGATAAATGTAATATCATCAAGGTAGAGGAGTCGGTTGATCATTGGAGATCGAATTGGGTTTATATAAGAGGATTTAGTCCTCCAGTATTGAGCTTCGCCGAAACTGTACTCAGGCATAGGAGATGTTATCTTTTGCAGTTCAACACTTCTTCGGATTGTAGTCTAGATTTATATGTAGTCAGTGAGGCTCCTTTTGTGATGATCAATGTGCTCTAGGTAGTTGGCCATCTTGCAAGTGCAGGACCCTTCATTGTAATTAACATATTTATTGCAAAAGTATTATTTGACTTTGGGTAGGCTTCCAACCATGGTTTTTTCTTTTACTAGGTTTTCCATGAATAAATCTTGGTGTTGTGTGGATGGCTTTTATTCTTTGATTATTGTGTATTCTTATTTGATTATTTGATATTATGGTATTATTGTTTTGGGTTCTGATATTAAGGTTTTAATTGTTGTATGTTCCTATAATTTGAGACAAATAATTCACCCTCCCCCTCTCAGTTATCTTCCGGTTATCTGAACTGTCTAACAATTGGTATTAGAGCTTTGGTCCTCTCTATAGAAAGCTTAATTGTTTGAGGAAGATCCTATGGTGATTAACAATTCAAGTTCATCTAGTTCTTTAGGAGCTATCTTTCAGAGGGATATTTCAAGGATTGATGGAACAAACTATACAATATGGAATATTTGGATGGAGACTCATCTGAGATGTCTTGGCAAGGAGATTTGGGAGATCACACATAATGGTGTCACACCCTTTAATTCAGGATCTAGAAATCCTCCTCCGGAAAACCTGGACAAGGAGCTTGAGAATGATTGTATAGCAACAAAATCCCTCTTGTGTGCACTTTATGATCAACAAATAATGGGACTAATAGACAAATCATCTGGAAAGGCTATATGGGATAAATTGGAGACTCTTAATGAAGGTGTCCCTATAGTGAAGATTGCTCAACTTGATGGTTACCAGGTGAGATATGAAAACCTAAAGGTGGAAGAATATGAAAGGATTACTGCACTCATCGAAAGGGTAAATGAGATTTTTATGGGAATTCAATGTTGTGGTGTAACTCTGAGCGAAGATGAAATTATTTCTAAAGACCTTAGAGCCCTACCACTAGCTTATAAAATGAAGGATACTGCTATTAATGAGTTGAGAACAATGGCTAATACATCTGGCAACAGAGATACCTTGGTTGGGAAACTATCTGCTTTTGAGCTTGAGGAATTTGGACCTTTTGGAGATGTGAAGACTGAACTTGCTTTTCATGCATCTACATTTGCAACCAGTAAGTAAGACTTGAAATCTTTATATGCAAAGGAGCTAGAAGATATGAAAAGAGAAGATGATGAGTTTGAGCAACTTGAAGCACTATTTTCTAGAAGAGTACCAAAAGGACCAGTAGGAAGTAAGTATGAAGGAAAAGCACCTTTTAAATGTTTTGCATGTAATAAGATTGGTCATTTTGCATCTAGATGTCCTAAAAGGAATTCAAGATTTGAAGAAAGAGTTAAAAGATCATTTAAGCCTAACCTTGGATATCATAAAAAGTATAAATACAAGAAAAACAGACACAAATCAAGCTACATAGCGGATGAGGAAGGCATTAATGATTTAGATGATGAACCGACAGAAGACTCCAATAGTTGATTTGACAATGGGAAGGAATTGGTGTTCCTAGCTATCAAGGAAGATGATTCGGCACTGGAAGAGAATGTACCTGAGGAGAAGGCACTTGCTGCTAAAATTGAGGATAAGGATGAATGGGTAATTGACAGTGGTTGTTCACATCATATGACTGAAGATAAAGGGAAGTTTCTATCTTTGCAAGAATTTGATGGTGAACTAGTTAGATTTGGAGATGACAAGGCATGTATGATCAAAGGAAAAGGAACTATATCATTGGATGGTAAGAACAATACTGACAATGTTTATTATGTTGAAGTTTTGAAGCATAATCTTCTGAGTGTAGGACAATTGGTAGATAAGGGATTTGATTTACAGTTCAAGGATGTAAAATGAAAAATCATTAACAGATCTGGCTTGGAGATTGCAACCGATACACCAACAAAAGGTAACATATTTCATTTGAACTCCGGTGAGAAGAAATATTTGATTACACAGATTGATGAAAACTGGCTATGGCATAAAATTGTGTCATGTGAATTTTGATTGTATTGTGAAGATTAGTTCTACTAAGGCAGTTAGGGATATACCTAAGATTATGAAGCCCTATAATCTAGTATGTAAGGAATGTCAAATGGGTAAATAGGTCAGAACCTCTTTTAGGAGTATACAAGATAAATCAAATGATGTTCTTGATCTTATTCATACTAATTTGTGTGGCCCTGCTAGAGTTAAAAGTTTTCATGGTGATAGATATTTCATGCTAATCATTGATGATTATTCTAGAATGATGTGGGTTACTTTTTTGATTGAAAAATCTGAAGCATTTGAAAAGTTTAAAATCTTTAAGGCTAAGATTAAATGTTTGAGATCAGATCATGGTTGAGAATTTACATTCGATGAGTTTAATAACTTTTGTGACAAGCATGGTATAAGAAGACAATTTTCTCCTCCCTCAACACCTCAACAGAATGGAGTTGTGGAAAGGAAAAACATAATATCTTGGATGCTTCTAGAACAATGATGATAGAAGCTAATCTACCTCATATCTACTGGAGAGAAGCAGTGAGTACAATGGTTTATACATTCAAAAGAGTACATATCAAAGGAGAAACTGGTAAGACACCTTATGAATTATGGTTTGACAATACACCTATAGTTAAGTATTTCAAAAAAATTGGTAGTAAATGTTATATCAAGAGAGATGATACTATTAGGAAATTTGATCCTAGATGTGATGAAGGCATATTTATTGGTTATTCTAATGAAAGAAAAGCATATAGATATTATAACAAGAGATTACAGATAATTGTGGAGAGTGCTAATGTCAAAGTAGATGAGCTAAATAGAAGTCAAATCAGAGTTTATGAGAAGGAACCGGTAGTGGAAATGATTATATCTGAACCGGTAGCACCTTTACTAGAACAAAGAGTTGAACTAGTTACTCTGGCAACATCAGATAATTCTATAGTAACTAAAGAAAAAGGAAGAGGAATAGAGAGTCAGAAGACTCCTAGGTATGTGAGATTGAATCATTTTGAAGATCAAATCATTAGGGATAAGAGCAATGGAGTGATGACAAGAAGAAGACTGGCAACTAATGAGGTATGTTTAATTTCACAAGTTGAACTAATATTAATAATTGAGGCATGTAAAGATGAACATTGGTTAAAAGCTATGGAAGACGAATTAGATCAGATTGAGAAAAATAACATATGGACTTTGGTTCCCTGGCCTAAAAATAAAAATTTTATTGGAACTAAATGGGTTTTTAGGAATAAATTGAATGAGGATGGTCAAGTTATAAGGAATAAGGCTAGATTGATTTGTAAAGGATATTCTCAAAAGGAAGGAATTGATTATGGAGAGACTTTTACACCCGTAGCTAGGATTGAAGCTGTAAGATTATTTCTTGCCTATGTTTCTTATAAAAACTATAAGGTTTATCACATGGATGTTAAATGTGCATTTTTTAATGGGGATCTTGATGAGGAAGTTTATATTGAGCAACCTAATGGTTTTTCACTATCAGATGATATTGATATGGTTTGAAAGTTAAGGAAAGCTTTATATGGACTAAAACAAGCACCTAGAGCTTGGTATGCAAGGTTGGATAAATATCTTCTGAAGCTTGGTTTTACTAAGGGCAGTGTTGATAATAATTTATATTATAAAATCACTGATGATGATATACTGATTATTAAAGTATTTGTTGATGACATTATTTTCGGAGGTGAAGATAAATTATACATAGAATTTTCTAAGAACATGGAGAAAGAATTTGAGATGTCTATGATTGGTGAGATAAAATGTTTCTTAGGTTTGCAGATTACTTAGACTGATAAAGGTATTTTTATCTGTCAAACTAAATATGCTAAGGAATTGTTGAAGAAATTTGGTATGGGAGATTCTAAACTGGTAATTACACCTATGGTTACAAGTGAGAAATCAACAAGAAAATATGTTTCTACACCGGTAAATCCTACAAGATACAAATGTATGATTAGAGGTATTCTTTATTTGACTCAGACTAGGCTTGACATTATGAATGTCATTTGTATTATTTCAAGATTATAGAGTGATCCTAGAGAAAATCATGAGATGGAAATGAAAAGGATTTTTAGATACTTGCAAGGTACATCATAATATGGCTTATGGTACCCTAAGGATGATAACTTTACTTTATGTGCATATGCAAATGTTGATTGTGCTGGAGATGTTGATGACTGGAAAAGTACTTCTAGTGGAGCTTTCTTTCTTGGAAAGAAGTTGGTTTCATGGATCAGCAAGAAACAGTCATGCACTTCTCTATCTATTGTTGAAGCTGAGTATGTTGTTGCTGCTACTAACTGTACACAAGTTTTATGGATGAAGCAAATGTTGAAGGATATAAAGGTGGATTGTGATGCACCGGTAGTTATTTACTGCGATAACTCTGTTGCTATTGATATATTAAAGAATCCAGTATTTCTTTCTAAAACAAAGCACATATCTATCAAGTATAACTTTTTGAAGGAGAAGGTGGAAGTAAATGAAGTTAGACTGGTTTATGTGAATACTAAAGAACATATTGTAGATATTTTCATTAAACCTTTATCCAAGGACTCATTTTAGTACCTGAGAGATAGATTGGGAGTTTCTGCTCCTCTGGTAGAAACATGATTGATGCGATTTGGCATCAGTCTGACATGTATTATCTGAGATACTATTGATTCCAACACCGATGTGGGATGCTACTGCTTAGGGGGAGTAGTCAACTTTGAGATTTAGAGGATTATGTTTTTGCTTTGATATTTCTATCAGATTTTCAGATTTTCTAGCATTGATGTCAAAGGGGGAGTGATATTGATGTGAAAAAAAAGGATAAAGAAAGGAAATGATAAATTTCAAAGGGGGAGAGATATTGATATTCAGAGTTATATGCAGATGATTGTTGGTTGTCTTCCACAGGGGGAGACTTGTTTGGCATTTTTTGGTACTTAGATGTTTTTCACATCTAGTGTTGCCATCAATGCCAAAGGGGGAGATTGGTGGCCATTTAGTGGAATTGATTATGTGTTGCATTGATGTTTTATCATTGATGTCAACACTAACTATTTGGATGCTTTACCAGCACCCTTCTGGTCCCGGTAGGATGAGTGGTTTCTGGTTAACTTGGATGTGGTATGTTCTGACAAGGTTCGATATAATCTGGTGATGGAATTGGCTTGTTCATGATACTTATACTCATATTTGGTCAATTGGTTTTGGTCTGGTGATTGGATGCTATCCTTCTTTCTTAGAAGATTGGTTTCTGGTTTTGACGAGGGTTTCACCAACATAGCTTTTAGTGGAGATCTTTGATGAATTGCATAAGTAGTGTTGGTGCAGCTTCTAATGGAGTTTTAGGATATTTTTGGTGATCATGTTTGAGACTTGGTGGTTGGAGATCATTGTTGAAGCGTGTGGACCTATACTTGGTCCTGGTTGATCTAGGTTATGGACCGACTTTAATGAAACATGTGGATAGGACCTATTGATGTATTTCTAGGATGTCTTATGTTTTGATATTACTTATTTGGTCTAAGGCTGACATGGTTTGTAATTATGTAATCGGTTTATTGTTTGGTGGCCAACCTGAATGTTTATGGTCGAGGGTTTGTATAAGTAGATGTAAGATCTCATTGTAGATCATCATGGTTAATGTAAGAGATCATGGTCAAGGAATGTAATGTGCAAATAAATGTAATATCATTCATGCAGAGGAGTTGGTCGATCATTGGAAATTGAATTGGGTTTATGTAAGAGGATTTAGACCTCCAGTATTGAGCTTAACCGGAATTGTACTCAGGCATAGGAGATACTATCTTTTGTAGTTCAACACTTCTCCAGATTGTAGTATGTATTTATATGTAGTCAGTGAGGCTCCTTTTGTGAGGAGTAGTATGCTCTAGGTTGTTGGCCTTCCTGCAAGTGTAGGCCCCTTCATTGTAATTCACATACTTACTGCAGAAGTATTATCTAACTATGGGTAGGCTTCCCACCGTGGTTTTTCCCTTTACCAGGTTTTCCACGTATTAATCTTGGTGTTGTGTGGATGTCTTTTATTTTGTGATTATTGTTTATGCTTGATTGATTAACTATTATTCTAGTATTATTGTTTTGGGTTCCAATATTAAGGTTTTAACTGCTGAATGTTCCTATAATCTGAGACAACTGATTCACCCCCCCTCTTAGCCATCTTCCGGTTATTTGAATTGTCTAACATTAATTCACCATCGATCGATTAAGATCACTATGTGTAAAGAAGAGCTTACCAAATTAAAGAGTAAGGAGATCAAATATTCTAAAAGCAATAAGATGTGGAATTGGTTTAAAGCCACCTTTGATAAAGATGAAGAAACAAATGTTTAGAGAAGATCTAAAGATCACATATATAATTTTCTTTTGTGTTGAAGAAATTCGTGGTAAAAGTTAATGAGGAGAATGTTGGAATTGTAATTTCTCCCACATGCATGAGAAGAACTACAGTCTTGTGTAGTCTTACATAAAGATAAAAAATATTTCTAAACATAGTTAGCATGATGTAGTTAACTGGAGTTTTGCATGAGTATGAATGTGACTACTTCTAGTTTTAGTTGTCCTTTGAAGGATCCAAGACCTATATATAGGCAATTTGTAATGAATTATCATCTCTAATTTATAGATCAATTGATCCTTGATCATGTGATGAATAAGTTTTGTTATCATTCTAAATGAATAAAGATTCAATTATGTATTAACAATTTGTATTGTTTATTGTAGTAGCCAATTTTTGTGTATTCATTGCATGCATTTTTAGATTCTTCAATGGTATTAGAGCAGGTTTCTAGGGTGGAAATCGAGTTCAAGAGCTATCAAAGAAGATTGTGTCTCCAAAGTTGAAGAGATCAAGCAATATATTAGAAATACTACTAGAAGACAAAAGGATCAGTAAACAAAAAAAGAAGTTTGCAGTGCTTTGTTTGTTTCTATTTTCAAATTCATAAGAAGAAGCTACGTTTTTTTTTGAAAGGGACATATTGTTAAACATCGCTACTCAAGAGATAGAAATTCAAACACCTAGGATCATGTGATGGGCGATTTCCACATTGGTTGCTAAAAAATATTTTGAAAAGAAGGTCAAAGGCCGTTGATGAGAAGTTGCTACCACAACAAGAGAAAAGAAGATTAGAAAAGAAACCAAATCATGTATTTGAAATAGCTCTAACAGATGAAATCACCATTGATTGATTAAGACTGCTAAGTGTAAAGAAGAGCCTATCAAAAAAAGAGTAAGGAGATTGAATATTCCAAAAGGAATAAGTTGTTGAGTTGGTTTGAAGCCATCTTCACGAAATATGAAGCCACAGATGTTGAGAAAGTATCTCAAGATCACAAATATAATTGTCACTTGTATTGAAGCAATTAGTGGTTGAAATTAAGAGGGAGAATGTTGGAATCGTAATTGCTCCCACATACATGAGAAGAACTATAGTCTTGTGCAGTCTTGCACGAAGGTAAAAATATGTTTTCTAACTATAGTTTGCATGATGTAGTTAATTGGAGTTTTTCATGGGTATTCATGTGACTACTTCTATTTTTAGATGTCCTTCAATGAATCTAAAACATCTATATTGAGAGGAAATTTGTAAGAATCTGTGTCTCTGATATTTAGATCAATTGATCCTCGATCATGTGATCAAGGAGATTTCTAATTAGTCTGAATGAATAAAGATTCAATTGTGTGTCAATGATTTGTATTGTTTGTTGTAGTAGGCAATTTTTTTATATTCTATTGTGTTTTCAAATTCATCATAATTATTACAAGAGTGGTGAGAACTATATTTATTTTTTCAAAATTGAAATTCCCATCTTGGAGTATTTTTGTGTTGGTTGTAAAATTAGGGTTTCACTAATTAAGATAATAAAACCACTAATCTTACTAAGGGACCAAAACATTAAAATAGTGGTAAATCTGATAGATCTAACCACAATTTAATTAGAAAAAGGGCTAAAATTCTAATTAGATTTACTTGTTTGTTTGTCATCCCCTTTTAGTTGAAATTATATTTGAATTGTATGATTTAGGATGAAGCAATGGATAATTAGAGTGAAACAACATGTGAGGCCCTACCCCAACCCATCCTAGCTTTTCAATGATTTTCATGTTGGAACTATTATGGATGCTTTATTTTATGCATTATGGCTATAGAACTTTATATGATCCCTCGAATTTGATAACATTGATATAATGATGTTTCATTTCTATGCATTATAGATATAGAATTTTATATGACCCTGAATAGGGTAACATTGAGATGATGTATGCCATTATTTGATTTGAAAGACTTTATTATGATGCTAGAAATATGTTTGCATATCTTATGAATGGATTAAATTATGAGGGTTATGATGAATTGCTTATGTGAATTGCTTTGATATGTGGCAAATTGTATTGTATAATGTCAATTCTATGCAGAGTGATTGAATTGTATTCTTAATTATGTGTTTTAAATTATATGAGGCTATTGGAAAGTACTAATGGTTAAATTGAGATGCACAGGAAATTATCCATGTGACCATGGAAATATTATGAAGAATCAAGCCTAGGCCTATGTACGTTCGTAAAAATAGGGGTTGTCTATTTGGAGAGACAACACCCCGTATGTATTGTATTTTATTTGTAAATGTAAAATGTTTCCATGAGTGTAAATTTTATTTATTAAATTGTTTAAATCATTCAAGGGAAAATTGCCATGTGTGTATTTGTGATGTGGAATTATTTCGTAGTGTCACTTGACACCTATGTTGTATGTTGTGTTGGCAATTGTCATGTCACCTTTTGGAGAGATTTGTTTTTGTTTAATTGTTATATTTTCTAACTATCCTTAAAGGTACCAAGAAATCTAGGATAGTGAGCCACAAGGAGGGTCAACTCAGAGTTGACCCATAAGTTAACTTTAGGTGGACTTTCTAAGGGTTAAATCAACTCCTAGAGTTAGTTTTAGAGCATTTTTATTAGGCCTCATGGGGTACCTATGGGTGAAGGTCAAATTTGGCCATGTGTCCTTCCTCTAGGGCTTGTTTAACCACCCAAAAAAGTGGTTTTCCCAAGATGGACGAATTCCATCTATAGGAGTGCTATCCTTGGTTAGAGAACCTTCTTGGTATGTGTCATTCCTCTTCACCATTTTATTCCTCTTCTTGAGGTGCCTTGGTTAGGGAGTGTGTAAGACCTAGGGAAGACCAACCAATAGGAGTCCCTCACTCTATCCAAGAGGTTGGAAGGAGTGAGAGAAGCCTTCTTAGGCTAGAGATTGAGGCTTAGTGAGAAAATCACCCACTCCATTTTCGGAGATCTTGCAAAATTTGAAAAAAAAATAGTTTGGAATAGGGATTTTGGCTAAGTGTTGCAGAAAATTTTTGTGGATTGGGCTGCTCTTCTCCAAGCTTTCCCTAGAATACCCTTGGTAGATTCAAGGTAGGTGCATTATCTTGCTTATATGTTAAAATCTGTTTGTAGCATGCTTGAATGAAAATATTGTAATTTTTCCTTGTATTATATTTGTGAAAGTTTTTATGTGTTTTCTTCCTTTACTTTATTATGCATTTTATTGTGCTTTGGAAGTATCCAAGGCACAAAGTGATTTTATTGTGCATTTTATTGTGCTTTGTCAGACCGATTTTTGATTGTGTTCCTTGATGACATATTGATATATTCTCAGAATGAGAAGAAGCATGAGGAGCATTTGAGGTAGGTTTTGCAGTGTTTGAGGGACAACTAGTTGTTCGA
The DNA here is from genome assembly GCF_030272615.1 of Cryptomeria japonica. Classification (NCBI taxonomy): domain Eukaryota; kingdom Viridiplantae; phylum Streptophyta; class Pinopsida; order Cupressales; family Cupressaceae; genus Cryptomeria; species Cryptomeria japonica. The sequence goes on along the minus strand of NC_081412.1, from coordinate 391,016,997 downwards.
TAGTTTGTCGAAGTGTGCTTTCTTTAGATCAGAGATCAAGTACCTTGGGCATGTTATATCCGGTGATGGGATCTCAGTTGACCCATCAAAGATCAGAGCTATAATAGATTGGCCAGTGCCAACCAGTGTGACAGAGGTCAGGAGCTTCATGGGTTTAGCAAGATACTACAGATGCTTCATTGAGGGATTTTCCAAAGTTGCACACCCCATTACATCCCTCCAATGAAAGGGAAAGAAATTTCAGTGGATAGAGAGGTGTGAGAGGGATTTTCAGGATCTGAAAAGGGCACTCACTAGTGCACCTATCCTCATTGTGCCAGACCCCATGGCTGATTTCATGGTATGCATGGATGCTTCCTTGGATAGATTAGGAGTAGTCCTTATGCAAGAGGGTCGAGTTATAGCATACGAGTCTAGGAAACTTAAAACTCATGAGCTTAACTACCCTACGCACAACCTAGAGCTTGCAACAATAGTACATGCACTTGTGAGGTGGAGACACTTCCTTTTGGGTCATCACTTCGAGCTTCATTCACACCATCAGAGTTTGTAGTGCATCTTCACCCAGCCTAATCTTAATGCCTGTCAGAGGAGATGGATGGAATTCCTTTGCGAGTATGATTTTGATGTCCACTACATCAAGGGGAAGGAGAACGTAGTCATAGATGCCTTGAGTAGGAGACGACATGAGGTATACACCATATCTATGAGCACAGATTTGAGAGACCATATATTGCAGCGGTTGCCAGTGGATGGATGGTATCTAGTGGTTTGTCAAAGGATCCGATCTCAGGAGACCTTGGAGGGGAAGTATGTGGATTACTCTTTAGAGTCTAATGGACTATTACGCCATAGAGGGTGCATCTATGTACCTTCTCCTGAGGGATTGCAAGAGTTCATTGTCATAGAGGCTCAAAGAGATCCTTATGCAACGCATCTCGAGGTTAAGAAGATGCATGTAGACTTGAGGCAGTTATATCATTGGCCAAGTATGTGGTAGCTTATCATTGAGTTAGTAGCCCGATGCCTTGAGTGTCAGAGAGTCAAGGCTGAGCATCACCATCTAGGTGGGTTCCTCCAGACTCATGCTATACCAAAGTGGAAGTGGGATACTATATCCATGGATTTCTTCATTGGTCTTCCCATGTCATCTTGTTGCTGTGGTGCTATCTTGGTGATAGTTGACAAGTTGACCAAAGTGGCCCACTTCTCACCGGTCCGGACTACCTTCACAACACTAGTAGTAGCATAGGTGTTCTTTCAAGACATTTTCAAGCTTCATCGTGTTCCATGCAAGATTATTTCTGACAGGGATTCCCTCTTCACTTCTTTATTTTGGAAGGCATTATAGGTAGCAATGGGCACCAAGCTCAATTTCAGCACAGCCTATCATCTGGAAATGGATGGACAGATAGAGCAGGTTAACCAGGTGTTAGAGGATATGCTCTACATGTATGTCATGGATCATCAGACCAGATGGGAGAAGTACCTTCATTAGGAGAGTTTGCCTATAATAATGGGCATCGCACTTCTTTAGGTATGCCACCTTTTCAGGCTTTGTACAATAGACCTTGCAAGACACCTTTGAGTTGGGACCGTATTGAGGATAGAGTGGCCATAGGCCCTGAGATGGTTCGTGATATGGAGCAACAAGTAATTTTAATTAGACAACGCCTTAGAGAGGCACATGATAGGTAGAAGAAAAATGCAGATGCAAAGAGGATAGACCAGAGTTACATGGTTGGGGACAAAGTTTTTCTGAGAGTACGGTCGCATAAGAGTCCAATCCATTATGGAAAGGGTTCTAAGCTCACAGAGTGATTGAATTGTATTCTTAATTATGTGTTTTAAATTATATGAGGCTATTGGAAAGTACTAATGGTTAAATTGAGATGCGCAGGAAATTATCCATGTGACCATGGAAATATTATGGAGAATCAAGCCTAGGCCTATGTATGTTCGTAAAACCATGGGTTGTCTATTTGGAGAGACAACACCTTGTATGTATTGTATTTTATTCGTAAACATAAAATATTTGCATGAGTGTAAATTGTATTTATTAAATTGTTTAAATCATTCAAGGGACAATTGCCATGTGTGTATTTGTGATGTGGAATTATTTCATAGTGTCACTTGACACCTATGTTGTATGTTGTGTTGCCAATTCTCATGTCACCTTTTTGGAGAGATTTTTTTTGTTTAATTGTTATATTTCCTAACTATCCTTGAAGGTACCAAGAAATCTAGGATAGTGAGCCACAAGGAGGGTCAACTCAAAGTTGACCCGTAGGTTAACTTTAGGTGGACTTTCTAAGGGTTAAATCAACTCCTAGAGTCAGTTTTAGAGCATTTTCATTAGGCCTCATGGTGTACCTATGGTGAAGGTCAAATTTGGCCATGTGTCCTTCCCCTAGGGCTTATTTAACCACCCAAAAAAGTGGTTTTTCCAAGATGGACGAATTCCATCTATAGGAGTGCCATCCTTGGTTAGAGAACCTTCTCGGTATGTGTCATTCCTCTTCCCCATTTTATTCCTCTTCTTGAGGTGCCTTGGTTAGGGAGTGTGTAAGACCTAGGGAAGACCAACCAATAGGAGTCCCTCACTCTATCCAAGAGGTTGGAAGGAGTGAGAGAAGCCTTCTTAGGCTAGAGATTGAGGCTTAGTGAGAAAATCACCCACTCCATTTTCGGAGATCTTGCAAAATTTGAAAAAAAAAAATAGTTTGGAATAGGGATTTTGGCTAAGTGTTGCAGAAAATTTTTGTGGATTGGGATGCTCTTCTTCAAGATTTCCTTAGAATACCCTTGGAAGATTCAAGGTAGCTGCATTATCCTACTTATATGTTAAAATCTGTTTGTAGCATGCTTGAATGAAAATATTGTAATTTTTCCTTCTATTGTATTTGTGAAAGTTTTTATGTGTTTTCTTCCTTTACTTTGGTATGCATTTTATTGTGCTTTGGGAGTATCCAAGGCCATCTTACCCTTGGGAGGGAAAAGTGGTCTTGGGGGTGGGAGGATTTTGACAGCCTTAGAGTGAGAGACTCTCATCATGAGAGTGATCTTAAGGGTTTGTCCATGTGACCCTTGCTGCATAGTTCTATTTATGCATTCGAGGGTCATAAGGGGAGAAAATATGGCATGTGTGCCTTTGGGGGTCATAAGGATATGGGGTTTAAGATGAGTTTTGTAGTGTTTCTTGGATGCCATGAGTTGGCTTTGAGTTACTATCTAGCAGATCTCCTCAAAGGTACTTGGTTCACTTCCACCCTAGTAAAACATCATAATATGTGATGAAGTTTCAGCCTTGGGAACGGGATTGTGTTTGTTGTGTTTTTCCCCTTGCTTGCTTGTGTTTGCTTGAGTGTAACCCATCTAGGACTTGGCTCTCCAAGCTCGGGGGTGGCTTCTAGTAAGCCTAAGCTGGGAGGTGAGCACCCCATGGTCACAGCCTTAAAATTTTAAATGCAGGTTGCTTGGAAAGAGGAAAGAAAGATAGGAGATGCAGATTTTACTTAGTTGCAGAAAGAAAGAAATAAAGATGTAATTATTGTAATTATTTTGAAGGATAGAAATGTGTTATTTATTTAAGTCCTCATTCAATATGAATGAGAGACTAATTGGGTATTATACCCACTTGTAAAGATTGACAGCTTGATTTCATACCATTCATATAAGAAAAGCATTTTTATTTAAATTCTGTAATATATTATGATGCTGTTAATTTTATTTAATTATGTCTTAAACTAAAATCTGTTGTTATTTATCTCTGCAATTTTTGTAAAGAAATGAAAGATGGAGAAAAAGAAATGCAATGTGTTTTTTAGTATTTTCTTGCAATATTTAAATGCTGATGTTTACTGTCATTTTATTTTACTTAGAACAAAAAAAAACAAATAGCTAAACTAGAACCCTATAAATTTTACTTTTCCTATAGATATCTAATTTAAGTTAAAAATACCCCTACAGTCATATTTTACCTCTGTCATTTTTTAATTTCTGTTTATACATTGCAGAAGATTAATAATAATAAAACCTATTTATAGACTTTAGCTTGCTACTAGCATTACTGTCAAAAAAAATGTATTGTTGTTTAATAAAAAAAAAAGGAAAAAAAATGCATGCAGATCTAGTCTTAGACAATGAAGGTATAAGTTAAACTAATTATGATCAATTAAATCTTTTCAGAAAATAAAATATACTACTAAATCTATCTAAGGGTTGCTTGTACATTTCTAACATACCTGCATGTTAATGTATAAATTAATTCTTAAAGAAAAAAGATCCTATCCTAAGAGTTTGGATATGCATATATAGATTTATACACACACACATATATATACATTTAAAAAAAACACATAAATATAACAGAGATATATGTTTGTATCAATTTGAATTTATATATATATATATATATATATATATATATATATATTCACATTTTAAAACATTGTAACTAGGAAAGAAAAAGAAAAAACAATAAACAAAAATTAGGGGCATAAGGTCGAGCCACTGTGTTTACACACAGTGGATGGTGTGGAGGTGCCGCCACTGTGTGTAGATATAGTGGATGTCCTGTGGTCGCCACTATGTGTATGCACAGTGGCGTCCGGGGGGGAGCCCCGCACTATGAAACCCAACCTCCATTCGGCCTCCACCCTTTCACTCATTTCGACCCTGCATAACACACAACATACACACACACCAAAAAAAAGATAAACCCTAACCCAGTTTCGGGTTAGGGTAAAGGCAAAACAATAAGATTCAGATTTTAGTTGGATAAATTATGCAACCCTAATCCAAATCTGGATTAGGGTTTGCATTCAAATAAAAGACATAAAGTATTAGGGTTAGCTAATAATATAAAAATAAAAGAGAGGGATTATTAAGTGGATTTTTAAATAAAATATAGGGGAAGATAATTACTCAACCCTAGTTAGGGTTTGAGATTTAAAATATTAATTAAAATAAGAAGAGGGGGAAATAATTTTTAAATTTTGAAAAAGATTTCCCCCATTTAATTTTAGCTATATGTGTTATTAATTTAAAACTCTTTATTCAATTTGGGAGAAAATTAATTTTAATATAGTTTATTTTATAAGATTTAAAATGGAGATTAATGTTATATGGGAAAATAAAATTGACTATAGCATAAAATTGGATTTATTTGAAAAATGACATTATTAAATTTGAACCCTTATCGGTTAGATTTAAATAATGAAATTTGCGTGTGCTTGATTAATTATTTTTTTTTAATTTAAGATATCCTCATCATCATTCAATTAGCCCAGCATAATTTAAATGCAATTTAGATATTTAATTTTCCCTCGACTTTAATTAGTGGCAACTTATTTAAGATAAATAAATTAACTAATTAAAATTGCGACAACCCTCTTGGGAATAATTTAAATAATATCTTAATGTAGTTGGAGCATTTTTCTATCTAGCAACAAAGAAATTTTTCTCGATGATTAAATTGTACACATGGATCTCAAATATATTATAAACCTTCAAATTATAAAACAAAGTTTTGTCTTCCTCAATTTTAATTTTCTTATCTATACATAATTGATCAATACATTTAAACCTTAATTGATCTATTATGTTATATCTTTTATGTTGAAATCATCCAATGATATTTCATTTCTTTGATTTCTAGGACCTTCAACAAGTCCTTCCCACTAGTCTCTAAAGAATATAGTGTAATTGCATAATAAACTCTATTTATTTGTCCATGTAGGCTTTGATTCAAATAAATTTTACTTGGAGATTATAAATGGTAACTTATTTGATTACTAGTAACAAAAATATTATAAAATTTTATAATATATTTAAGATAAAATATGAAAGCTAGAATAAGCTCCCTCCCCTTATGGGATATACACAGTCTGCTAGCCAAAATACTAGCTATCTCTTGATGATCCTCCATAGAGCCCCCCATCATCAACTCATGAATATCTTCCAACAAATCACCTCCACATGACCCATAACCTTATAGTTTTAAAATCATCCACCTTAATCCATCCAACTTCAGTCAAATTGATACAAAGAGATTGAAGATGAGGAAATTGGGAAATGATGGGAGGATAAAAATTCTAAGAATAAAGAAAGAAAAGGGCATCAAAACCCTTATTACAAAACCAAAAGAGGTCATCTTTGATGAGCTTTAACCCTTTTTTGAGAGTGTCTCAAATCATAGATCCTTTTCTCATGTGGTTGCAACATGGCACATCAGATTTGTTCACTCCCCAAAGATACTTATGGGTGATAATTCTATCCCAGTCCTAATTCTAGAAGGTGCACCATCGCCAATATAATTTAGTTTCTAAAACCTAATCAATCATACCTGCTAGCTTGAGCCTGAGACCCCCTTCTTGCTTCAGCCTGCAAATAGAATCCCACCTAATCAGACTCCACTTCAAAGAGAGTAAGTTACTTCCTTAAATAATTTGATGAGAAAGAACATCAAATTCCTTGAAAAATCTTGAAGGAGAAACCAACACATAACATTGATAAATGGGGAATGCCTTCAACATTGACTTCAAAAGAGTCACTCTCTCAACAGTCAAGATCTATTGACAAGTCCAATGACTAAATTTCTTATGGAATTTATCCAAAACTTCAAGCCAAAACATTTTTGTGTTGTCATCCCATAGAAAGGTGTTGGCATATATGCAAGAGTATGATGACATGATGATATTGTATGTTGTCATTGATGTCAATATGCTGAGAAGTGAACTGGTATATTGAAGTTAAGAAACTAGCAAAGAGAACCTGTATGGTGGTGTAAACCGGAATATGTGCAATAAGTGAAGTGGTATGCTTGTCCAAGTGAACCGGTATGATGTTGTGAACTGGAACCAGTATGTCGGAATGAGAACCGGTAAATGGAATGTGGTAGGACTACCGGTTGGTATTCTTAGCTTCAGGGTTTCTGGTTGAAGTGTTCCAAGCCTGTGTGATTCAACCAATGACATTGTGTGATGAGTTAGCATTGTAATGGAGATTAGATCATGTTGCCACGTCAGCCTCTTACACATGAAGGATCTTGCATGAAAGAGATTAATCCTACCTACCTCAGGAATGTGCAAAGTCTTTGCAAATGGTGGAGAACACATCATGGGTTATTGCCTCCATGAAGTGGTGAAGAATGAATGATGGAGAATGTCTTGAGATATGTTCAAGACCATTGTATTCAAATGCAAAGTGCTCAATGGTTAGGATTGAACTAATCAATTGCTTAACCTAAGTGTTTAGGGTTTAGGGTTTATGTTGCTGACCTATCTATGTTCTATAAGGTCGATGTTGTGTTTCATGTTGAGTTTGTTGGAAAATGTTGTGTGTGTATCTAAGTGCAGAGATACATGATTCTTGCTAGACCAGATAAGAGGATTGATATTTGCATAGTGTGTGTGCAGAAGGAAGGAACTAAAGCGGATCTACATTTTCATTGAGTGATATTACCAGATCATTGTAATACCTATTGATCTTTAACTACTTCAATAGTTGGAAAATCCCTTAACCAGGTAGCTTTAACTAGCTTGCTGTAAATCTTTTAACAGGATGACTAAAAGCCATTGAGTTCATAAAATCCTCTAACAAGGTAACCTCTAACAGGGTTTAACCCTTAACTGGGTATTCTAGCCATCCCTTAATCGGGTGATCCCTAACAGGATCGGTTCCTAACAGAACCTGTTGTAACAGTCTTTAATTGGACTAGGCTCCTAATAGAATGAACTTCTAAAGAATTCAAAAATAGCTTGTGGGTATTCATCCCCACCGTGGTTTTTCCCAGTTGGGTTTCCATGTGAAAAATATGTGTTTCATGTGTGATGCCTCTTTCATGTGATGCTTTGTTATTTTCTGTCAAGCGATGAATCATGTTATGCTAGTAAATTATTGTATCTCTGATGATAGATTATTTGTTTATGCATAAGGATAAAGTGGAAATGAGGGAGTAGGTTGTATGGAAAGCTAAGTGTTTCCAATTTATGTCTTTCCCAGTAGCATTGTGTTTAACTGGTAGTAATTTGGTTCTAACCGGTGCTAGTGATTTCCAGTCAAGTTCACTGTTTGCAGTCAAACCGGTTAGGGAAAAGTTTTTGTGCCTGTACTGATTCACCCCTACCCCTCTCAATACCGGTTCGGTACTCACCATTCATCATTGAGTTATCAATTGGTATCAGAGCCTCCTCTAGGTCCTTTGTGTTGTAAGCTTAACCACTTGAGGGAGAGATCCTTTTGTAATGATGAAGAGGGAAGGTCCGAAGTTCAACAGAGATAACTTTAAAATATGGAAGGATAGAATGAAGATATACATCAGAAGCATGGGTGCTCAACATTGGTGCTATGTTGAGGATGTTTATGTTATCCCTACCTGTACTCTCATCGATGACCAAAAGAGAGAGATTCAGGAGAATGGGCAAGTCATGGAAGCTGTAATCAGTAGCTTATCGAACATTGAGTTTATTGATGTCCAGGATAAAGACAATCCCAAAGAAGTATGGGATACTCTTGAGAATATCTATGATGGTGATGAGCATGTAAAACAAGCTAAGGAAGAAAGCCTTAGAGGGAAGTTTGAAGACATGTAGATGGTTGAAGGTGAGACCATTCAACAATATGGAATAAGAATCAAAACTATTGTTGGAGATATCAAGAGTGCGGGTGGTAAAATGGAAGATTCCACTATTGTTAGCAAAGTTTTGAGATCCTTATTACCGGTCTATGCAATAAGAGTTGCTGCTATTTAGGAGTTGAGATCAATAGACAAGACTAAGGTATCTATAGACTCCATCATTGCAAAATTAATAACCTATGAGCTAAATATTTTTGATGGCAGTGTTCAGAAGACTGAATCGTCTTTTACAACATCTGCTGCACCATCCAGAAAATAAAAAGAAGCAAGCACTAGCAGTGAACCAAGACAGAGCAGAGAAATGGATGATGAGGAGATTCTGATGGAATTTGAAGCTCTTCTTGCCAAGAGACTTCCTAAGGGAATCGACAAATACAGAGGTAAGCTTCCTTTGAAATGTTTTTCTTGTAACTGGATAGGACACATTGCTATAAACTATCCTAATGGTAAAAACAAGGACAAACTAGAAAGGTTCAAGAAGTTCAAAGGAGAAAACTAGAGAAACTATTTTGTAGCGGTTGATGAAGGTGTCACTGATGAGGAATCAGAAGATGAAGAAAATGAAGATATCATGTTTGTTGCAGTCAAGGAAGATGTGTCAAACAAAAAGGCTCTTGTCTCCCGCTTTGATAATTTAAATGAGTGGATTATTGGCAGTGGTTGTTCTCACCATATGACTGGTGGCCGGAGCAAGTTTATATCTCTAGAAGAGTATGATGGTGGTGTGGTTTACTTTGGTAATGATGCACCATGTATGGTCAAAGGCAGAGGGTCCATCTCTCTAAATGGAAAGAGTAGTGCTGACAATGTGTATTGAGTGGAAGGTCTCAAACACAATCTATTGAATGTTGCCCAGCTGAATGATAGTAGACTCACTTTGGAATTCAAAAATGGAGTGTGAAAAATCAAAGGAAAGAATGGTGAATTGATGGCCACTGATATGCAGACCAAAGGTAACTTATTTCAGCTAAATGCAAATATAAGTACATGCCTTATGGCTAAGTTTGATGATTGTTGGATATGGCATAGGAGACTCTATCATGTAAACTTTGATAACATTATGAAGGCCAGTAAGACCAAGGTAGTTAGAGGATTACCTATGCTGAGAAAACTGGAAATCCTTTGTGCAGAGAGTGTCAACTGGGGAAAATGTCTTCCTCAACCTTCAAAAGTAAATCTTTCACTACTGACTATTTACTTGATCTTGTGCATACTGATTTGTGTGATCCTATGAAAACTAGGATTGTACAGGGAGATAGGTATTTTATGATTCTAACAGATGATTTCTCAAGAATGATGTGGGTCACATTCTTGAAGGACAAATCTGAAGCTTTTGGAAAGTTCAAAGCCTTCAGAGCACTGGTAGAAAAGGAAAGCGGTAGAAGAATCAAATGCCTTAGAACTGATCAAGGAGGGGAATTCACTTCCAGTGAATTCAACAAATATTGTGAAGAGAATGGCATCAAGAGGCAATTGGCTGCCCCCCAGACTCCACATCAGAATGGCTTAGCAAAAAGGAACAACCGGACTATGGTTGAAGTGGCTAGAACTATGTTGATCCAAGGAAAGGTTGCTCACACCTTTTGGAGAGAAGCGGTGAGCACTATAGTCTACACAATGAACTGAGTACTCATCAAGAAAGGTAAGGATAAGACTCCTTATGAGTATTGGACTGGTAAGACACTAGTGGTAGGCTACTTTAGAGTGTTTGGTAGCAAATTTTATATCAAGAGGAGTGAACATCAAAGCAAGTTCAATGCAAAATGTGATGAGGGAATATTCCTAGGATATTCCACCAAGAGTAAAGCTCTCAAATGCTTCAACAATAGGACTCAAAGAATTGTTGAAAGCATCAATGTTAGGGTTGATGAAAACTCTGGGAAACCTGAGGAAACCAACAGTGAGCAAGTAGGAGATGAACTAGTAGAAACCTTCTGGGAACCGGTTGCAAATCAACCCAGTACTAGTAATTGTGCTCCTACACCAGTGGATGTTGATGCTGATGAAGATGAGGATGAAGAAGAAAAGAAAGAGGAATCTATTAAGAACATACCTAGTAATGTCAAACTCAATCATGATCCAAAGAAAATCATAGGAGACAAGGATGCAAGAATCCATACAAGAAGAAAGGTCAGAGAAAACTCATGTATGATCTTTGAATTTGAGCCTAAATCATTCAAAGAGGCACATAAAGATAAATATTGGATCAAGGCAATGGAAGAGGGACTTGATCAGATAGAAAAGAATGGTACATGGTCCTTGGTACCCAGACTGGAGCATAAAAATGTCATTGGTACCAAATGGGTTTTCAGAATTAAGCTGAATGAAGATGGGACAATGATAAGAAACAAAGTTAGACTGGTGTGTAAGAGGAATGCTCAAGAAGAAGGAGAAGACTATGGAGAAACTTTTTTCTCCAGTAGCTAGATTGGAAGGAGTTCGTATGCTTCTTGCATATGCAAATTTTAAAGGATTCAAGGTATACCAAATGGATGTAAAAGTTGCATTCCTAAATGGAATACTTGAAGAGGAGGTGTATATAGAGCAACTAGATGGGTTTGCCCTATCAGAAGATAGTGACATGGTGTGTAGGCTGCATAAAGCCTTGTATGGACTAAAGCAAGCACCGAGAGCATGGTATGAACACTTCCATTCCCATCATGTGAAGATTGGATTTGAAAGAACAAGTGAAGATAGCAATATCTACTTGAAATTAGAAGGAGATCAGATTTTGATCTGTGAAGTATTTGTTGATGACATAATCTTTGGTGGAGATGACAAGATGAGTCATGACTTTGTAGATGAGATGAAAAATGAGTTTGAGATATCACTCATAGGGGAAATTAAGTTCTTCATTGGACTGCAGATTCAACAAATGAAAAATGGAATCTTTATTACTCAGTCCAAGTATGTCAAAGAGGTGTTGAAGACCTTTGGCATGGAATATGATAAACCAATTGGTACACTAATGGTGACCAGTTGTAAGCTATCAAAAGAGGATGACTTGACATTGGTAAATGAGACGGATTACCGATCAATGATTGGTAAGTTGCATTATGTAATGCATAGTAGACCAGATATTGCACATGTAGTAGGTATTACCACTTAGTTTCAGTAAAGCCCAAGAGAATCCCAATTGGTAGCAATCAAGCGGATTCTTAGATATCTGAAGGGAACTATTGACTATGGGTTATGGTATCCATGCAATAATGAGTTCAACCTGAAAGTGTTCATAGATGTTGATTGGGTTGGTAATGTAGATGACTGGAAGAGCACAACCGATGGTGCATTCTTTCTTGGTGGTAGATTGGTCTCACAGATGAGTAAAAAGCAAAGCTGCATCTCTCAGTCTACAGCAGAAGCAGAGTATGTTGCAGCTTTTATGAACTGTACCCAGACTATTTGGATGAATCATGTATTGAATGGCTTCAAAGTTCCTATATCTGAACCGATAAGTATATTTTGTGACAATACAAGTGCAATTAACATATCCAAGAATCCATTTTTATAGACTAGAACCAAGCACTTTGAACTCACGTATCATTTCTTAAGGGAAAAGGTTCAGAAGAAAGAGGTTGTATTGGAACATGTTTCTAGTAAGGAGCAGTTGGCAGATATATTCACCAAGCCTCTACCAAAGGCTTCATTTACCTATTTGAGAGGTGAATTAGGGGTGTTGCCCCTTCAAGAGGTGAATTAAAAGTATGTTCTCCACATCAGTCAATTATTGCAATGTCCAATTTTTTTAGGATTGAAGTGTTGAAGGATGCTACTCCTCAGGGGGAGAAACATAGTGGAATAGGGAAGCTTGTGCCTCTACTTTAGCATTGTTATCAAAGGGGGAGAAGATGTGAAGTGGGGAAGATATCTGCAGCAATAGGGAGAAGATGTGCTACTGAGTGATATCTTTGTGTATTGCCATCAATGCCAAAGGGGGAGATTGTTGGCATATGTGCAAGAGTATGATGACATGATGATATTGTATGTTGTCATTGATGTCAATATGCTGAGAAGTGAACTGGTATATTGAAGTTAAGCAACTGGCAAAGAGAACTGGTATGGTGGTGTAAACTGGTATATGTGCAATAAGTGAAGTGGTATGCTTGTCCAAGTGAACTGGTATGATGTTGTGAACCAAAATTGGTATGTCAGAATGAGAACCAATACATGGAATGTGGTAGGACTACTGGTTGGTAGTCTTAGCTTTAGGGTTTCTAGTTGAAGTGTTCTAGGCCTATGTGATTCAACCGATGACATTGCATGATGAGTTAGCATTGTAATGGAGATCAGATCATGTTGCCACATCAACCTCATGCACGTGAAGGATATTGCATGAGGGAGTTTGATCCTATCTACCTTGATAATGCGTGAAGTCTTTACAAATGGTGGAGAACGCGTGATGGGTTATCGCCTCCATGAAGTGGTGAAGAACAAACGATGGAGAATGTCTTGAGATTTGTTCAAGACTATTGTATTCAAATGCAAAGTGCTCAATGGTCAGGATTGAACCGATCACTTGCTTAACCTAAGTGTTTAGGGTTTAGGGTTTATGTTGTCAACCTATCTATGTTCTATAAGGTCGATGTTGTGTTGCATGTTGAGGTTGTTGGAAAATGTTGTGTGTGTATCTAAGTGCAGAGATACGTGATTCTTGCTAGACCAGATAAGAGGATTGATACCTGCATAGTGTGTGTGCAGAAGGAAGGAACTAAAGCGGATATGCATTGGCATTGAGTGCTATTACCAGATCATTGTAATACCTGTTGATCTTTAACTACTTCAATAGTTGAAAAATCCCTTAATCGGGCAGCTTTAACTAGCTTGCTGTAAATCCTTTAACAAGGTGACTCAAAGCCATTGAGTTCATAAAATCCTCTAACAAGGTAACCTCTAATAGGGTTTAACCCTTAACTGAGTATTCTAGCCATCCCTTAATTGGGTGATCCCTAACAAGATCGGTTCCTAATAGAACCTGTTGTAACAATCTTTAACCGGACTAGGCTCCTAACAGAGCGGACTTCTAAAGAGTTCAAAAATAGCTTGTGGGTATTCATCCCCACCGTGGTTTTTCCTACTTGGGTTTCCACGTGAAAAATGTGTGTGTCATGTGTGATGCCTCTTTCATGTGATGCTTTGTTATTTTCTATCAAGCGGTGAATCATGTTATGCTAGTAAATTATTATATCTCTGATGATAGATTATCTATTTATGCATAAGGATAAAGTGGAAATCTGGTTCTAACCAGTGTTAGTGATTGCCAGTCAAGTTCACTGTTTGTAGTCAAACTGGTTAGGGAAAATTTTTTGTGCTTATAATGATTCACCCCCCCCCCCCTCTCAGTACCGGTTTGGTACTCACCGTTCATCATTGAGTTATCAAAAGGGGAATCCCTAGATAAACTAGGAGAAGAGATCCAATTTGAATATGAAGGGTTTGAGAAATCTGATTTTGAACTAGCCAAGGGGTATTGATAAAAAGATATATGACTTGGCTTCATTGATTTTTTTACCAGAGGCAGCCAGGTAAATGTCAAAAGTTATCCTAAATTTAACTGCTTCATTGATCTTGGCCAAGCCCAGCAAGGTTGTATCATAAACAAACTGAAGGTGAGAATGAGGAGGCAAGCTATTTTTCCAACTCCATCCTTGAATAAAACCTTGTCTAACTTGAGACTTAATAAATATCCCCAACCCTTCTACCATAATAACAAACAAATAGGAATAAAGAGGACCCTTTGCAAAAAAAACCTAGAAGTAATGAATAACTCAAAGGGATCCCCATAAATAAAAATGAAAAAGGAGGTAGAAGTGACATAGCTCATGACCCACCTAACCCAGTCTCCACTAAATCTAAAAGACAAAAGGAATTTTTGTAAGAATGTCCATTTGACTCTATTATAAGCTTTGTCCATGTAGAGTTTTTTGAACATGGCCTTCTCCCTAGAGCTAACCATATAATGAATGACCTTTGCAACAATCACAATTTTATCAAGGATTTGATGACCCACAACAAAAAAATTTACCCCAATGCAATTATTTTTCTTTGGGGCATGACTTAAGCCTTTTAGCAATTACTTTGGTAATAATTTTATACACCATATTGCAAATAGTCATGGGTATAAATTTATCCCAAAAAATCACACCATCTCTTTTGGGAATAAGGGGCGCAAAGGTATAATTCCTGGATCTTAAAATTTCCTTATTCCTAAGTGACTCTTGAACCACCTGCAAAAGATCCATTTTAATAATATCTAAGAAATCTTGAAAAAAAATCACTAGGAAAGCCATCAGGGCCTAGGACCTTTCCTTTTTTCATTTGAACCACCACCTCCTCTAATTCCTTATGGATCGAATGAGAGTCATATTCATCTCATTTAAAAATAATGAAAGAATATAGTCTCAAATAGAGATTTCCTCATCATTTGCAAGGGGAGAATATTCAGATTACAAAGTAGAGAAGTATTAAGAATCCTCATCACAAATATCTTCTTGTGAGAAAAGTTGAACACCTTTTAATGACACAAGAGAAGAAATAAGAGTCCCATTTCTTCTAGCTTTAATAAAGTTTTTAAAGAAAGTTGTATTCTTGTCCCCTTCTTGAAGCCAATCAATCTAATACTTTTGTTTCCTAAAAATCTCCTCATGAAGCTCACATTATTTCAACTCCTTAGTCACTATATTCTCCTCTGTACTTAGATCCAAAGTAAGACCCTAATCTTGAATTTGGTGAGCTATACTATCAAGACAAGCTTGAGCTAATCTTTTATTGAAGTGGATGTTACCAAAACATTTCTTGTTTCACTTCTTGAGCTTATATTTCACAAACTCCAATATATTAACAAAGGAGTACATGGCCCTACCATGAGAAGGTTTCCCATCAAGCCACCATTCAGTCATTAAATCCTAAAAAGAAATATCTCACAACCACATAATTTGAAACCTAAAGGAGGTGTTCTTTGGAGCTCATAAAGAGACAACTAAAAATTTGATTGGCTAAATAATTAGAGCCTTTGCAATCCAAAATCTCTGAGCTAGTAGTCCATCTATCCCTCAACCAAAAGAAAGAGACAAGAAATCTATCTAGTCTATCTAAATATAATTTTCACCATATCACTTGTTGTTCCAAGTAAAAATACCATTACTTCACTTCACATCAATGAAATTCAAAAGGTCAATATTGTCTCTAAGGAGGTTAGTAGAAGGATCAAACATAAATATAACCCCTCATTTTTCCTCTAGGCTAGTGACAACATTAAAGTCACTAGCCACAATCCACAGAAGAAAGGGTGCCAAAAACTAGACAAATTTGATATGAGACCAAAGCTGTGAATTTCCCAAGAGATCTATAGGGGAATAGATATTAGTGAGAAGACAAATTTTAGTAGTTACCAATCATGAGACAACTATATAAATAGAAGAGTGACTCAAGATCCACCAAAGAGAGATTGCCTTCCTTGGATCCCAAAGACAAGATACCCCACTTGAGCTATGATGGGCCCCAACACACTGGAAAAGGCCATAGGACAAAATTCTAGGAGCTCTTTCTACCATCCCATCTATAGTTAATATAGAGTCTTGGAGTAAAAAAATATCAGGAGAATGATTACCAGTCAACTCTCGAATAGCCTTTTGTCTAGAGATTTTATTCATAACCCTCACATTCCATGAAATAATAATCGTTTATGAGAATTGGAGAAATAAGAATCAATGGTCTTCACAAACCTAGTCTCAACCAATGTCTCACCGATTAACTTCACCTTATTCTGATCTTTTGTATGCCCTACCTTAGAGGATTTCTTTGGAGGTTCCTTTTTAAATGGTTTTTGCTACAATCCTAAAGCTTGTGGTACCACACTACTTGTTTTAGATTCCAAGGCTTATTTTCCTTGAGGATAGTCTAAAGCTCCAACATCCTTCACAATTGCAGTCCCGCTTGGTTTAGGTAAATCCAAGGCTTGAGGGGGTGAATCTGTCTCCATCTTCCTATCTCAAAAATCAACCAAAAAAAAATTTTGATTATCCTTTTATTTGTCTTATATCAAGGCCACTCCCAAAAGGTAACCCATTTGGAATCCCCTCTTCCTAAACCAAGCCCTCTAAAGTATCAAACTGATTAAAGACCTCTCATTTTGTCTATCACTAAGAGTTCTCATTGGACCTCTCCCTTTGTTGTGAGGATTAATGGAAATGAATCCCTCATTATCAGGAGCCACATCAAACAAAGGGGTCTTCCTTTTATTAGACTTAGGAGTTGAGGTGGAGGGACCATTAGCTACATTAACTACTAGATTGAATCAAGGACAATTCCTTTGGAGATGACCATACTCATAGCATATCTGACACCTAAAAGGAAGAGTCTCGTAGTCAAGTTTTTAAATCCAAGAAGTTGAACCAAGCTAAATTTCCATAGAATCTGGTAATGGGTTATTTAAATAAATTTCAACACATATTCATGCATACAAATTACCTATCTAGAGTTTGTTGAGCCAACCCAACTGCTTGACAAGAAGAAGGGCAATTGTTTGCAAAATATCACTTCTCCAAAACTGAAACGGAAGTCACATGAGACAAACCCACATCAAGACCTTTGAAGGGAGCTCCAAAGTAAAATTGAAACCCACATGCCAAGACCAACTTGATTAAATAAATAGGGTTCACCCTCAAACGCCTTATTTTTGTCTGCCATGCATGAGAACACAACTAGAAAATAATTATTAGCATCCATAATAATCTTCATCTCTCCTTTGGGATTTCAAACTCATTGAGACCATGATTCCAAGATTGAAATATATATTCACAATATCATAAATTTACAAATATGATCATGATTGAACAAGTAAGAGACATCTTTAGATACAATTCTAGATGGATTGCCAAGATTGGGTGATCTTAGCTTCATTCTAAACACCCATTAACTTTCTTAATCTTGGGAAGAATTTTTAAAGAACGGGACCACACAAAAGTTGAAAATGTGTGTAGATTATCATAGCTCTTACATGCAAAGATGAAGAGGAATTACCCATGTCCACAACTTTAGGAACCCCCAGATTAAAAAAAACACCATTCTCTTCCGTCAAAGCTTAATCCTAGATGACCAAAACGCAAAGAAAAAATAGGGAGATCCTACCTTGAACAAATGAATATCAAAATGACTCAAACTAGAATAAACTCAAAGCTTATCACGAAGCCAAAGAATAAATGTCCAGCTAACCCCACACAACCAAGAAAGTGGGAAAAAATTAAGAAAAATAATACTTTGGCAACTAGGTTCATAATCCAATCTTTTAAGATGTAGAGAAGTCAAAAGTCATTAGAACTATTGGAATGTTAATTTTTATACTGCAATAAATATTGGCTTGATGATGATTGTAATGATTAAACTTCATTATATGTTTGTCATTAATGAAACACATACACACACATATGTTCATATTGTCTACCGGTGTAACTTCAAAGTTGTTTATATCTAACTGGTACATGGTGACAACCAGTATATGCATGGAGATAACCAGTAATTATACTTACCTCAGCATGAACATGAAATCTAGTGGAGATTATCAAAGGAGCATCAAAGGATAAATGGTTTATATGTTTAACTCCAACTAGTATTGATTGTTCCAACCAGTATTCATTGATTATGTGATGAGTTATCACTAGACGTGATGAGTTATCTTTACCGACAACTTTTGGTGGTATTTTTGTGATGAGATATGATTGTTTGACCAGATACACTGCACCTAGGTAATTGTGATATGCTTTCTAGAGGCCGACATGAAATCTAAATGTCTATATATTGACACCACAATGAATTATTTTGCATGAGCAAAGAAGATATGTTATGTGCAAAGGAATAAGCGTTAAGTTGTAGAGTATGTTGGTAATGAAGTGTTGAGTGCACAGAAGAGGATCTATCCAAGCAAGTTGTTCTATTACTAGATCACACTACCTGTTGTTTTCTAATCATTACAATAGTCAAATCCCCTGACCAGGTAAGCTCTAACAAGCTTCATTTTACAAATCCTCTAACCAAGTGATCCATTAGTTTGGATTCAAAAATCCTCCACTGAGGTTACTCCTTACAGGGCACTAGCTTTTACAAGGTATATCTTTTAACTAAGCTTTGGAATATTTAGCAGGATTCGCTCCTAGCAGAGCACTTTGTAGACCTTAACCAGATAGTTACCTATTACTGTAGATAGTTAACTTATGAGTTCCATCCCACCATGGTTTTTACCTATTTGGGTTTTCAACATATAAAAACTTGTGTTATGGTGGATGTTATACTTATTATGGATTTTGTTATATCATTTTGGATTGCATGCATATTGTTTAACAAAATTATTAAGTATTCCTACCGGCCAGTGTTTAAAGTAGTTTTGTTTTTGGTGTCACTAATTCACCACCCCCCCTCTCAGTGCTTTACAACTCCATCAATTGGTATTAGAGAAAAACTTCTTTAAAGCCTAATTGTGTGGAAGGAAACCCTAAAGCTACCATGGGGGATATGAGCTACTTGGATATGGCTAGAGAGCTTGAGGATAGTAGGAATGAGCTTGAAACCATAAGGGTCAAACTAAAATCTTCTCAAGTCAAAAGAAGAGAGCTAACTAAACAATTGCTAGAAATATTTGATAATAGTTCTTCAGATGAGGCCAATATTGATGCTTTAGCTGAGGAACTAGAAAAACTAAACAGTGAAAAGCTAAATCTAAGGAGAGAGATAGAAGGTCTTACTATTCGCAGGAGTTAGGAACTGGAAGCTAGGAGAACTGTTGAAGATCTCATCAAGGAAAGAGACCATGAGATTGCCAAGATCAAGTGAGAGAATAATACCTTGCATGAGCATTTGAATGCAGAGAGAGAAGAAAAAGATAACTTACAGCTAGATCTTGAATTAGCATCATCTCTGAGAGAGAATCTGTCAAAACACAATAAAGATCTCACCAAACAACTCGCTAAAGAAAATGGGAAATTAGAAAAGTTCAACAGAAGTTCTACCTTGCTTGAAGAACAAATTCAATCACAAAAAATGAATGGTGATACCTCTGGACTTGGTTTTCACACATCTGAAAAAGGAGAATCCTCCGGTACTAAGAGCAACACTCAAAAGAACAAATCTGCTCCTAAGGAAAAAAATCCTACCGATAAGAAGGTCTTTAAACCTGTCTGTTTTGTCTTCCATAAACCTGGTCACACTACAAATATTTGTAGAAACAAACCTAATGGAAATGCAAGCTTCAATACAAATGCTAGGTATGTATCCAAGAAATTTGAAGGTCATTGCTTCACATGGAAAATGTATGAACATAGATCAGTTGAATGCAGATATGGAGAAAATAATCTAGTGCCGCATATGTATCCAAGACCAAATAACAACTGGATGAGAAACTATGATAACCAGGTCAACATGAACTGACAAAGACCCTAAGGCAACCAGTTTAGTCCATTTGAGATGGAAAAGGTAACAAATGTCATTTGCACCATCTGTAACAACTTTGGTCATGTGGCTATGAATTGTAGAAGAAGAACTGAGAGAGGCAATGCAGGACCTTGGAGAACATCTGGTATGGTCTGCTATCAGTGTCATAAACTGAGACAATTGAAAATTTTTGGTAGATCCAGAAAAAAGCAAATCGGTCAATCCTTCTAAAGATCTGAAAGGCAAGCAGAAGGTCAATATTGAAGAAACTAGAGAAGAAATAAATCGAATATGGAAGAAGAAAAGTGATGATTCACCTATAGAAGAAATTATTCCCTCACCCAGTGAAGAGAATCCTACACCCATGAACTAAGACTTTTCAATATGGCTAAGGGGAAGTTAATGGTAAATCCACTTCCGGACCGCTAGAGATGAATGATTGGTAAGAAAATTTGAATGCATGAAATTTTGATAACTTTCCGACAATCGGTTATCAATCGGTTTAACATTTGTCAAAATTGTATGTATTATTAAGTCGTGTAATTCGGGTTTGTAACCCTAATGGGCAAACATTTAATGCAGTAGGTAAAATGGATAAAAGCAAGTTTTCACTTTGTTATTTTTACCCTAACACATATGAGAAAGAGTTTTTAGGTGATTTGTGTAATCAAACTGATTTGGAGGTTGGTGAAGACTGAACTGGTGTGCACTTGAGTATTCAACTGGTAAATGAGGCTGAGTGCATGAAATAAGGTATTTCTTTGAAAAATCATACTTCAAATCTAGTTTATCTAAAATGGAATCATCTTCTAAACTAGTAGAGAAATTGATGATTACATTTGAACATATGGAAGTTGTAAAAGTAGAACAAATTATGTCTTATAATGCCTCATCACAAATTCCTAGTGGTGTCATAGTGAAAGGAGATTTTTCCAACTACATTGATTGCAAAATTGAGGATTTAGGATCATTATTGATATATTCTTAGTTGAAATCCCTTCGCAATGAAAATGGACAGATTCAACTAGAATATATTAGGGTTTACAAGAAAGATTTTCATAATGCAGCATACTTTTTTGAAGTTTTGAAGAAGAACATATCCAAATTATTTTGAGTCATGTTCATGGGGAAAACATGTATTTAGAAAGGACTCATACTATAACAAAGGAAGCTATTCAAGTTGTAACTATTTTTTACTCAACTGATGAAGTACCTAAGCTGAGGCATATTTCAAAAGAGACAGTAAACACTCTAACCAGATCAACATATGATGGGCGTGCTTTTTCTGTCAATAACATCAGGGACCCAACGGTAAAGTTGGCAGCTATGGTTATAGGCTGCTTGGTATTCTATGTCAGTAGATTAAATAGTGTTCCATTAGCAGTTGTGCATACTTCTTACAAGATGATGGCTGAAAATGCTAATTATGACCTATGTGAGGCCATAAGGAGCCAATTATTGTTGAATCTTTAGTCTATCATGAAGGATAGCAGTCTATTCTTTTATTTCTAGAATTTCCTACTGGTAATAGGTGATCTTGAATGATCTAAGGATCTACCAATATCTGTCTAGATTAAGAACAACATCAAAGCGGTGAAGAACACCTTCTCTACTGCCATGAATAAATATTTCAATCAATTCCAGAAGAAAATGAGTATGAGAGTAAGATTGCTTGAGGATGTGGTAAAAAACTTTGCTAAGGATATTATTTTCACAGTTACCACTGATTTTGTTTGATGGAGGCTATTGAGCCTAGAGAAGAAGAATTGGAAGACATGAGTTATGCCAATAACCTATTGGCCACATCTCTAGTGGACAAAAAGAAGGCAAGATTGGATATTGTTGAAGCTCAAACTGCAATAGCTGAAACTGGTATTGTTCCATCCATAAGTGGTAAAGGTAAAGGTAAGAATAAGAAGATTGAGCAAGCACCTCTGGTAATAAAAAGTTCAAGAGTGATGCAAAGTGTCCAAACCAAAAAGGAATCGGTACCTAAAGTATATGCAAAGAAGGAGACTGCATCAAAGAAAAGAGGTCGGAAATTAATTCTCCAAGCAAAATCTGAAGGAACTGATACTGAGGAGGAACCCAAGAAAATGAAAGCCACTGATAAAGAAGTTAAGTAAGTGGAGGAAGTGCTAAAGGAAACTGTGCCTTTTGATATCTCAACTTACAAGCCTAAGACTACCTTTGAGAGGACAATGAAGACATTAGGAAGAAACAAATTTGATAATGTCAAAGATCATTTTGATGTGTTCAATGAAGATGAAAAGGAACAAATTAAAGAAACCGGTAAAGTAGCTAAGCCAGTGAAGTGATATCTCAACTTACAAGCCTAAGACTACCTTTGAGAGGACAATGAAGACATTAGGAAGAAATGGAATTGATAATATCAAAGATCATTTTGATTAGTTCAATGAAGATGAAAAGGAACAAATTAAAGCAACTGGTAAAGTAGCTAAGCAAGTGAAGGAAGTGCCAAAGGAAACTGTGCCTTTTGATATCTCAACTTACAAGCCTAAGACTACCTTTGAGAGGACAATGAAGACATTAGGAAGAAACATATTTGATAATGTCAAAGATCCTTTTGATTTGTTCAATGAAGATGAAAAGGAACAAATTATTCAGTAGGTAATCAATTATTTGTGCCATTATAATAGATTACCTCATGATCTTGAAAAGGGTATCTCTAATTCCTTGTATACTATTCTTTTGATTAAATGGGAGGAAGCAATAAAGAAATAAAAGAAATCATAGATAATGTATTTGTACAATATTTTCCCAAGTTGTCAAAGGATGAGCTGAATGAATTGGTTGATGAGTACAAAGTTCATTTTCCTTACAAAATAAGAATATTGAAGCTGGTTAGTGGAAAGGTGCCACCTGTTGAGACTAAGACTCATCAAATTGCTTGTAATATCCAACACATGGAAGATCTTATACATTCCTCTAAGGATGAGAAAGATACTATTGGTCACCTGAAATGGATGAGGAAGAAATTGTACAAGCGGATGTTATCTGTCTTGTCAAGAAGAAGTATGACACTATTGTCCAACGAGTCATACTTGTTGATGAGATTGAGGATGCTATAGATCTATTTGGATACATTACTACACTTGATATGCAGCAACCTGAAATCACTAAATCATAGGTTACTTTAGTTGAGGGACTGACAACTCAATCAAGAGTGGATATTCCACTAGTCAAGGAACCACCAGTGATACCCCAACCACCATTAGTTTCATGGGACATTCAAAAATAATCCATTAAAAAAGTTGATACACAGATTTTTTAATAGAAAACAGAGAAAGAACAATAGAAAGAGGAGATTGTTAAGGTAACATCTTCTGAACCGGTAACATCATTATTTTTATAGCAGACTAATGAAGATGATGATGACTCATTAGGCATCTCAGGGCCTATAATTGTTGATAATATGAGTGCATCTGAAATGTTGAAGATTGCAACTATCATGCAATCTAGGGCACATAAGAAGAGACTTAAAGAACAAAGAATGGAAGCTGAAAGCATTTAGAATGCAGTAGATATTATGACAAGTCTACTATCAGAAACTTCTACAAGGAATTTGACAACACCTATTAGAAAAACTGACCAATTAGTTACTGATGCATCTGACCAAATTAAGTCCCTAGAAGAAACAATGTAAACATATGCTGAAAAGAGTTATAGGAAGAAGCGTGAAGAGCAACTTATGAAAGAAATTGATACAGGAAAAATTGCCTTATCTCTTAATAAATATTTATTAAAGAAAGCTATAGAAAAATGAGGGAAATATCTTACTTCTACTTCTAATGTGTTATTATTTTATTCTGATATCAATACCAAGTGAACTGAAACAAGGAAAGAGCTAGAGAAGATATGCAATGCATATGTACCACTTCAAGACTCTATTTTTGCTTTTAGCAAATCTGTGGATGATTTGCAAAATAGGTTAGATACCTATGATCTTGAAAAAGTAAAAGGAATCCGGTCACTTAAGGAATTGAAGAGTCTACTCACATCCCAAGTGGACATACTGCAAAGAGCTTACAAGAATGCAAAAGCTATTTTGGCTACTCCAGAAACCTATACACTTGACTCAATGGAAGAGTTCCATACTCAGATTATGTCTACACTTGAGTTCACTGAGAACTTGCTGGAGAAATGGGAACATGCTTAAGCTATTTTGGCTACTCCAGAAGCCTGTACACTTGATTCAATGGAAGAGTTCCATACTTAGATTATGTCTACACTTGAGTTCACTGAGAACTTGTTGGAGAAATGGGAACATGCTTTATCTTAGATGAAAAGAAACTTTAATGCTATTTTTACAAGACTAGCAATGCATGAATCTTGATTCCGTTTTACAAGTTTTTTTATATGTAAAAAATTTGATACAAACTTATATATATATATATATATATATATATATATATATATATATATATATATATATATATATATATATATATATATATATATATATATATATATATATATATATATATATATATATATATATATATATATATATATATATATATATATATATATATATATATATATATATATTGCTTTTCAATTTGGCATTGTTGTCAAAGGGGGAGTAGAAATATGTATGTATGTTGTGAAAATTTTGTATGATGTATATTGTAAGGGGGAGTATATGTATAGGTGTATAAGCACACTTAGCGGTATTACTATAAAATTTTCCAAGTGTTGCCATAAATGCCAAAGGGGGAGATTGTTGTCTTGATGATGATTGTAATTATTAAACTTCATCATATGTTTTCATTGATGAAACACATGCACACACATATGCTCATATTGCCTATCGATGTGACTTCAAAGTTGTTTATATTACAACCGGTATACTAGAGGTTTATATCTAATCGGTACATGGTGGCAACAAGTATATGCATGGAGACAACCAGTGATTATACTTACCTCAACATCAACATGAAGATCCAATAGAGATTATCAAAGGAGAATCAAAGGATAAATGGTTTATATGTTTAACTCCAATCGGTATTGATTGTTCCAACTGGTATCATTGATTATGTGATGAGTTATCATTAGACGTAATCAGTTATCCTTATCGACAAGTTTTGGCTGTATTTTTTTGATGAGTTATGATTGTTTGACTAGATACATTGCACCTAGGTAATTGTGATATGATTTCTAGAGGCCGACATGAAATCTAAATGTCTATATATTGACATCATAATGAATTATTTTGTATGAGCGAAGGAGATATGTTATGTGCAAAGGTAAAAGTCTTAAGTTCTAGAGTATGTTGGTAATGAAGTGTTGAGTGCATAGAAGAGGATCTATCCAAGCAAGTTGTGCTATTACTAGATCACACTACCTGTTGTTTTCTAATCATTGCAACAGTCAAATCCCCTAACCAGGTAATCTCTAACAAGCTTCATTGTACAAATCCTCTAACCAGGTGATCCATTAGTTTGGATTTAGAAATCCTCCACTGAGGTTACTCCTTATAGGGTACTACCTTTTACAAGGTATATCTTTTAACTAAGCTTTGGGATCTTTAACAGGATTCATTCCTAGCAGAGCACTTTGTAGACCTTAACCAGTCAATTACCTATTATTGTAGATAGTTAACTTGTGAGTTCCATCTCACCGTGGTTTTTACCTATTTGGGTTTTCCACATATAAACACTTGTGTTATGGTGGATGCTATACTTATTGTGGATGTTGTTATATCATTTTGGATTGCATGCATATTGTTTAATGAACTTATTAAGTATTTCTACCGGTCAGTGTTTAAAGTAGTTTTTTTTTTGGTGTCACTGATTCACGCCCCCCCCTCTCAGTGCTTTACAAGTCCATCAATAAAGTCAAAATAGAGACTTATTATTTATTATTTAATATTATTGTTAAAGTATTTGTTTATGTCCATGTAGATTGAGATGGTTTAAAAAATAATGTTAGAACTTTATAAAATCCATATTGTAAAACATTCCAAAGTAACTGAATAATATTATTAATATTTGAGATAATTAATTACACATCCATTTCCTACCAATATTTAAAAGAGGAAGAAAGTGTTAGCAGTAGCCAAGAAGGAAGACTGGGAGGGGGGTGAATCAATCTTCACCAGATCGACAAACTTAATCACAAAAATAGATATGATAAACTACAACAATAACAAAGGCAAGAAAATTTAAAGCACAACACACAACACCAAGATTTTGACATGAAAAACCTGGTTAAGGGAAAATTCACGATGGGAAACTACCCACAGTAAGATGATAATCTGTAGTAGTATGTGAAAATATTACAATGGGGAATTCACATGCATTTAGGCACACTACCTAGAGATCACTGCTCAAAACATAATGACCAGAAGGCTACAACCCTCAGGGAAGTCTCACTAACTTAAAACAATATTTGGACTACAATCTGGAAGAAATAAACAGAAAGAATAACATCTCCAAATGCCTGATTATAGTTCTAGTTAAGAATAGATGTCTGTTCTGCAACACCAACTCTCCTCAATCTCAACATCAGAGGATAAATCTCTTATTTGCACATAAACCTCTTTTTGATAATGAAGAAATAACATTGACACCAAAATTACATGAACATGTCACCTATTTAGACAATTCATCAACCTTGACAATAAGGTCAGCTAAACCCTCAACCCTCAATTACAAAATTAAATCACATGATACAAAGATCAAACACTGAACCAATATAATGGTTTACATAGAATAACATGGACCTAAATCAAATTCCCAAATGCTCAAATCCACCGAAAATCAAGCCAAGATCAACCGCAACACGCTACACCACTAGGAAAACCACATAACATGAAAATCATTACCGGTTCATAGAAACCACCAAACAATTGCACAATGATAAATGTAGATCATCAAAACAAATATGAAACAAATAGTAACCACCAGAAAGCACATTAGAATCATCAGAAATAGTTGTGCCAACACCACTTATCAAATCTTCATCTGTCAATGACTGATAGCTCAAGAACACAATCAATCAACAACTATCACGAAGAAAGATAACTTGTAGAGCAATAAATCATGATCCATCTGAATTGAAGATACACAAGACCATCCTAAGAAATATCCCAAAAACTCCATACAAGATCTTATCACACCAAAATATACCAGAGAAGATACTGAACTCTGTAAAATAGTGATCAACAAAGCACCACTACAAATCGGATCATAAGATCTTCCCAATCTACAATCACCAAAGCAATACACAAGAATATGTTGACATCAATGAAAACAACATATCCTAGTAGCAGCAATGACCAACCATATCCAACAGAAAGTAATTTAAAAAATTACTAGACCTGGAAGATTTGGTTTCTTGAAAAAACACAATATTAGGAGAAATCAAGTAGAGATAGCATTTTACTCAATGCCTCTTTTAAGTGGAACTAAATCACCTAACATTGCAATAAATAAACTTCATTTAATCAATGGACTGATCTCACCCCTAGTTGTGACACATAGTTTTCCATTGTATTTTATGAACTAACCTCCACACTCTATATTAAAAATTCTTGAAGTCTACTAGATTTGAGTTCTTGCCTTTGTAGTTTTTGACAAAGAGATTCAATGATGTATTTTTGTAGTATTTCTTGGTTAGGTCACCAAGATACAATTAGGCCTCTCAATACCCTTCTACCCATGTAAAAACCTACTTTATTAACCTTAACAATATGAGAGAAATCCTCAATTAGGACCTTTGAAATTGCATGAAAGTGGTTGTCCAAATAATGATCCAATCATGGGGATTTTTTTGACTAACTTGTTTCATTCTTAGATTCCTTTGTTATTACCAAATAGTCCCATGGGGGAGCTTTAGGATATATTTTTAAGGATCAAGGGGTCCTATGAAGCAAAAAATTGCTGCAGTATAGAATACTTTGCTCAACAATAGCTACCCCCACTTTCTAGTTTAAAAATTTAAGTGGGTACAATTTGGGTGGGGCTGAAAATTACCCCACTAGTTTATCCTTTTCTCTTCCACTTGTCAATTAGATGGATTTTTTAAATTCCAATCAATCAGTTTATTATTATTTTATATTTATATTTTCTATTAAAATTCATGAGACCAAAATTTTTTGTTAGTATTAAGGTGCCATGTACCTTGTAAATCATATGACATGGTTCCAACATCCTTGGAAAGTGTCCTACAACCCTTAGGATGTATTATAAAAATAATCTATAATATTTAATTCTCATAATTGTTTATAATACATTCATAAGGGGTGATAGATTACACCAAAAGCAGTAAAAGTAGGTTGTGAACACAAATATTTAATAATGTTATCCCTGTAGCTAGGAAATCGGAAATCATCAAAGCAATATCACAAATTGGACTAGTTCAATCACGAAAGACTAAATTGTAGTGATCAATCCTAAAAACACTCAATAAAGACATGAAAACAAGACATCAATTCAAATGCAAAACATTGCAAACTTGGATGTCTCCTTCATGTGGCTCCATTGTCCTTCTTTCTCCTTCAAATAGATTTGTTTGTGGATCTCACCTACTAGTGCATAAGCATGATGTGAAAGCAAGTAGACAAGATTGTAGCGCAAGAATACTCGAAGTGTGATTGATTCAACCAGGTAGTAGTCTTGATTGAAGAAATTCATCCAATTTATAGACAAATTGGAGAAAAGATCAAATTAGCATGAAAGTGATTCAAATGGAAATTCAAATCAAGAATAGCAAAATTATGACATGTGTATGACAAATTTCTATGCAAGGATTTATGACAATTTATGACAATTTATGACAAATTACTATGCAAGGATTTATGACAAGATTTTGAAATAGAAATAGACATTTAGGAATTTAGGAGAAATTAGAAAATTAGGTTGGAAATAATGACTTGGAAATTAAGAAATTGATGCAAATTAGGTAAATTAATTAATAATTTTTCATTCATTAATTAATTTACAAAAATAGGAGGAATTAATTAGCCAGTTAAATAAACATTTAATTGTGACAAGAAAACTTAGGATAGATAAATAAATTATTTATCCTAGAGAGAAAATGGAGATAAAATGACAAACAAGGTTAAATGAAATAAATCATGAAACCCTAGAAGATAAATTAGAAATGCAAGGACGACAATTAGGTCTTGATGAAAGATAATTAATGTCGATTCGATTTGATCATGATTTTGAATTGATAAATGATTAATGCTAATAAGTGATTTGATTGATAAATGTGCCAACTGACGAGGAACAATGACAAATTGATCCAAATTGACATGATTGAGAAAGACGATGATTGATGACAAATTGATCGCAAGACGACAAGATTGAAAATAACAATGATTGATGACAAATAGATTGCAAGTCAACAAGATTGAAAATGACAACGGTCAATGACAAATCGATCACAAAATGACAAGATTGAAAAGAGGACAAAAACCCTAATTAGGATTGACGATGTCCAAAATGATGACAAATGAGCATGCACATTGATGCAACAGGATAAGATCGACCAAAATCATGACTGAAGATTGTTATTGACAAGACCAAATTTGAAAGTGAGACACATGAAGAATGTAGAAGAAGGACTCGATGCTCGCAAATGATAAAGACCAAGTGCGCAACATAGGAGAAATGTTAATGCGACGCAAAAACCCTAAAATAAGGCAATGCACAAATGTTAAAGTATGACTCCACAAGTGTTGACCATTTTTAGACATCTACATTTTGCCCCTCTTTGAGACAATGCGAGTTTAAGCATTGTTTCAAAGAATGATAATGAAAATGCCCCGGACACTGACAATGACATATGCATGCCCCCTCAAGGAATTGGCCGGAAACATCGAGGAAAGAGGCCAATTGATTGATAAAAATGATAGAAAATGATAGGATCGAATGGACTGACAATCAGAGATCGGATACATGAATGACAAGAAAGTGAAGGTGCAAAAGACCATGACCAACATGAGATGGAGAGGGTGCACATCCATCTATGCATTGACAAAGATCTATAAATGAGACAAAGAGAGTGAAAAGTGCTCATTTGCACTAGCCCAAGAAGAGGATTTGTTGCTCTGGAAAAGGACACTTGCAGAGAGATGGTGAACATTTCAATGGTAGATCACCTCAGAGAACATGTACACACGTACAGATGACCGAACGATGCGAGAGCAGCGGTATGTATCTCAAAAACCCATATTGTCAATATGATGAATTTGACTTGCTTGCAGGACATTGCGGGGCCCACAGAGAATGTAGAAACTGACTTCTGTGCTTGTGTGAGAGCATCCTATGCTTGTGTAGGGTATTCTACGCTTGTATAGGGTACACAGGCATAGGATACAACACACAGGCGCAGTTGTGCCCTGGGAACTCAAGTTTGGTCAAACACAATATGCAAATGATCTGAAAAAGGGGGGATAAGGGTAGGATAGGTCAAAATAGATTAGAAACACCCTGATTTGGACATGAAACAAGGAAATGCAGCCCATAGGAGCAAACCCTAAAACTGACAAAGTGTGCCCCAATTGTGATGTAGAGTCGACAGTATCCATTGATCACGCAGAAGAACCGACCTGACTACTTCATGTTACAACATAGACTCGGGAGCAGAAATAGAGATACATTAGTAGGACTTGGGATATACTATATCACATTCATGCCCAAGATTAGGGCAAACATAGGGCTTCTTACCGCATTGGCAGAGCGATGGCATTCAGAGACTTCCTCTTTCCATCTGGCGACTGGAGAGGCGACTGTGACACTAGAGGATGTATGGCGTATCCTTCGCATTCTGATTCATGGGGAGATGGTAGAGTATGACTTAGTGATAGGGAGAGACATGTTGTGCAGATTATTTGAGTGTGACATAGATGATTTGGACATCATAGAGAGGGAGATTGGCTGGGAGACCATGGCATCAGAGTATGATTGACAATATGTGGTGATAGTAGTTGTGATAGCTTGCCTGCTAGTAGGAGATAGATGAGGACATGGATTCCCTATTGGATGGGGAAGAGTGATAGAGCGGATGGTGATAGAGGGGATGGTGTACGCATGGGGTCCATGTGTACTGGCTATGCTATATTTTCAATTACATCAGATAGCATATCAGGGGGTGCAGACATTGAGCTGTGGAGTCACATTGCTACAGGTATGGTCATTTGAGTAGATAGCCATATATGAACTGATTGCAGAGAGACAGGTAGTACCACACTAACCATATGTGTACTGCTATGGGGGAGCATTGAGATAGGGTCTTTTCGGATACATATTGTAATGGTGACATGAGCTAGATAGATTGAGAGAGTTCACATGGAGGCCATATCTTGATTGCCCTGGATGGTCAAATGATAGTGATGAGCTATCGTATTGTAGACAAGAGAGGTACCTAATTGGGCAACCAGTGAATCACTAGAGAGTGATTGAGATGTACCTGCCAGAGAGAGTCAGATGATAGTTTGGAGAGAGGTAGGATGTACCTAGAAGGACTACACACTTTGCCCGATCTCATAGAGAGACGAGTCAGTGAGGGAGGATGATTCAGCCACACATAGCATATGCTAACTTCACACAGCTACAACAGAGATAGTGGGATTGGAGATCAGATGTGGTAGATGTCAGGACGATAGAGGAGTATGAGTCATGGTTTGCATGATGACGGCCAGTGCCATTGATAGATCTTGATATTCCAGTACCTAGGAGACAAGAGGACTTCCCACTCGCTGGAGAGGAGAAGGGAGATGATGAGGACAAGGAGGATGAGGGTGGTGATGAGGAAGAGGGGCATGATGAGGATGGAGATGATGATGGGGATGACGATTATGAGCTAGATTCAGCTGATTAGGAGTCATTGTAGGATATACCCGTAGAGTCGGAGACAGCTAGGATAGAGGAGACGGAGATGTGCAGGGCTACCATAGCAAGTTAGCATGATCACATTGTGACATTAGAGAGATAGAATGCCATCTTGGGTGGATTAGGGACGCCAGTGCATGTGAGATGGCACAGATGTTGGTAGAGACCAGAGAGGAGATATGCCATTGGAGGACATTATATGAGAGTGTAGTTCCACCAGAGCAAAGAGCAGCGTCATATTGGGCATGATCGAGGAAAGAGAGAAGGGCACGCTCTCGGAGGTCAGTGAGCAGCATGGGGGTGAGTGGACCTAGGAGACCACCACAGCTAGGACCACGAATAGGAGGGACATCATCCTTGAGACATGGTAGGGATGAGGAGGACAGAGGGAGCACCCAGTGACAGAGGCACATGCTCTTTATGACAGACAGTTGACATTTTGTAGTCAGCCTACGGGCCATACTTAGGACAGACAGTCCAATTTTGTACTCTGATATTATTTTGATATATGATATGATATGCATCGATATGATGGGATGCAATGGGTTATGACTTATGTTTACTTTCCATGTATGGATGACTTATGCACTGTTGATGTACCATTGTGGAACATGTATGGATATATTTTTTTATGTGTTTTTGATGCATTTATAATATGAAATGGATAAAATGCTTGATATGATGCTTGATGTGATGTTTGATATAATGCAAATGTACTAACCAATGAATGTAAGATGCAACATATGTGTTTGGGGAAATCGGAGCACTAGACCGAACTGACTATCCAAACTGACGAAAGAAATGTTCGTAAGAAGAAATGAGACAAAGGACAGTTAGAGTCGAAGAAAAACTTGCTTTCAGTAATGCACTTTGTAGGTGAGAACCTTTATTTAATGTAGCAAAATGGATGCATAGCATCATGGCATTGAAGGCCAGAGCTGAAACACAACCCTTTTTGCAAAAGACAGACACATCGCACACAAGGAATGAGTGAAGCATCCTAGGGTGCATACAGCAAGTCTCTAGGTATGTGCGGCATTCACAAAGCGAATGTACTTATCACAGACACCCAATGATATAGTTGCCCTAGTTTGTAACAAACATTCCACAAATAACAATCACAACAAAAAAAAGAAAGAGACCATGAACCATCCCGGTCACTCTAAATCACTCAGTGACATCATCGAGCAACATAGGAACATGATTGAAGCCAAAGATAATTCAATAAAAAGATAAGACTCACTAATTTCAACAAGTCAAACAAACATCTTGATCTTCATTGTCAAAAGTTGAAAGTGTTGATAGGACGATCATGCTATCTAGTTTCAGGACATGCGGTACCTCGTCTAAGACAGGACACAGTTTGGTTTCGAGTATACCACACCCTATATAAGACTCATGATAATGGTGACAAGGTCAAATGATATTGATGTTAACATTAGATTGAGAGGACAATTGTGATTAGTTTGAATGTCTGGTTGGATTGAAAAAGTTCATCTATGAACGCATGATTTCATTAAAGCACAGTGTGTGATTGCATGTCGTTGGAGGTATGCTTAGCGATCTGTCTATGCAATTTTTTTGTGTTCATTTTTTTAGGTCTGTATTTGACTTTTTAGGGAGTTTTTTCAGAACATTATATGATTTTTATGATTTTTTTCAGGACATTTTTCAATTTTTATGATTTTTTTAGGACATTTTTCAATTTTTTTGATTATTTCAGGACATTTTTCAATTTTTTTTTTTATTATTTCAAGACATTTTTCAATTTTTTTTAATTATTTCAGGACATTTTTCAATTTTTATGATTTTGCCCCCAGTGTCTAGCAAGGCAAGGAATATGATAGGTGAATAAATAGGCTTTCTGAAATGTTGGTGGATAGAGGGAAGACAAAGGCCTTTTATTATGGAGACAACGCGGATGCAATTTTCAAGGGCTATTGCATGATGGGACAAGAGACTAGATATGACAATGTAAAGCAGTGACATGGCATGAGGGACATGTCAAGAGGTTTTTGAAACTATGCTTAAATTTTTGCGTCCTTATGTCAGATCAAGATCAAGGGACAGAAAAAGAGTGTATGGATAGTGATAAGAGATGGATAGGATAAGCAAGACCAAAAATGGATAAGGGACATGGACTAAAGGTCGGGATTGGCTAAGGGATAGTGGCAGAAAGTTGCAATAAGCCAGGGAATATGGATGAAAGGTTTTAATAAGAAAATGGATAAATGACCAAAAGCTATGATGGACTAAAAGCTGCAAACAAGATGTATGATGCTCATGAAGATTCTCAGCCTTGTCAAGATCAAATGTGGAAAAGGGGATATGTGCATGAGGGACAATACGATATGAAGGGGTTGTATGTTAGGAAATAGGAAATCATCACAAACATATCAAAATACTAATCATAATAGCTCAATCACAAAAGCAAATTGCAATGATCTATCCTAAACAACACTCAATAGAGACATAAAAACAAAGCATTCAAAAATGAAAGATTATGCAAACCAAATGCAGACTTGAATGCTCCTTCCATGCGGCTCCATTGTTCTTCTTTCCTCTTCAAATGGTTTGGTTGTGGATCTCACCTACAAGTGCACACACATAATTGAAAGCAAGTAGACAAGATTATTGATCAAGAGTACTAGAAATTCGATAGTCTGATTACCAATTACCAATTATTAGCCTTGATTGATGAAGATCATCCAATTTATAGATAAATTGGAGATAGGATCAAATTTAGCATGAAATGGATATTAGAAGCAATTGATTTCAAAATGGGAAAAATGAGTGAAAAGAGGAAGGTTATGACACCTTCTATGTCATAAATTATGACATATTGCCAATGCAAAACTTAGAGGACTAGAAGCTTATGACATCTTGCTATGCCAAGAGTATGACGCATGAGAAATTCATGCTTCCACCGAAGCACAAAAATAGGGAGAACTAGAGACAATTTAATTAGGTGGAATTGCAATTAGGAAATTAGAAAATAGGTGGAATTTAAGAATTATAAATAATGAAAATAGGAAATTAGAAATTTAGAAAATTAGAAAAAAGTGAATTAATCAATAATTTTTCATTTATTAATTAATTCATTCACAAAGAGGAATAATTAGCCAGTTAAATGAATATTTAATTGTAATGAGAAGACTTAGGATAAATAAGTAATTTATTAATCCTAAAGGAAGAAAGTGATAAGCAAGGTTAAATGACTAAATCATGAAACCCTAGAAGGCGAATTAGGTCTTGAAAGATAATTGACTCGATTTGACTTGATTTTGGATTGATAAATGACCAATGTGATAAATGACTTGATTGATAAATGCACCGAGGAACAATGAAAAATTGATCCAAATTGACATGATTGAAGAGGACAAGGATCGATGACAAATCGATCGTAAAATGATGAGATTGACAAGTTGATAAGAGATTGACAAGATCAACCAAAATCATGATTAAAGATTGTTATCGACAAGACCAAATTTGAAAGTGAGACAAATGAAGAATGCAAAAGAAAGACTCGATGCTCACAAATGATAAAGACCAAGTGCGTGACATAGGAGAAATGTTAATGCTATGCAAAAACCTAAAATGAGGCAATGCACAAATGTTAAAGTATGATTCCCCAAGTGTTGACCATTTTTAGATGTCTACATTTTGCCCCTCTTTGAGACAATGCGATTTTAAGCGTTGTTTCAAAGAACAATAAAAATGCCCCGAATGTTGACAATGACATATGAAAATGCCCCAGACAATAACAATGACATATGCATGCCCCCTCGAGGAATTGGCTGGAAACATGCAGAAAAGAGGCCAATTGATCGATAAGAATGATAGAAAATGATAGGATCAAATGGACTACCAAGATGGACCGAAGAAATGTTAGTAAGCAGAAATTAGACAGAGGACAGGTAGAGATGAAGAAATACTTGCTTTCAGTAATGCACTTTGTAGGTGAGAACCTTTATTTTTATGTAGCAAAATGGATGCGTAGCATCATGGCATTGAAGGCCAGAGCTGAAATGCAACCCTTTTTGCAAAAGATAGACACATCATAGACAAACGACAATCACAATCAAAAAAGAAAGAGACCATGAGCCATCCCGGTCACTCTAAATCACTCAGTGACATCATCGAGCAACATAGGAACATGATCGAAGATAAATCAAGAAAAATATAAGATGCGCAAATTCAAGCAAATCAAACAAACATCTTGATCTTCATTGTCAAAAGTTGAAAGTGCTAATAGGACGATCATGTTGTCTGGTTTCAAGAAATGTGGTACCCTGTCTAAGACAGGACATAGTCTAGTTTCGAGTATACCACACCCTGTATAAGACCCATGATGATAGGAACAAGGAAAAATGATATTGATGGTAACGTTTGATTGATAAGACAATTTTGATCAATTTGAATGTTTGGTTTTGATTGAAAAAAATTTATCTGTTAATGCGTGATTCCATTAAAGCACAATGTTTGCTTGCGAGTCGTTGGAGGAATGCTCAGTGATCTGTCGATGCATAAAGGCAATACTTTATTGCAAAATGCGTGTTTTTGTTTTTTCTTTTCTTTTCGAGTTTTATAAAAAAAATTTGTGTTCATTTTTTTTAGGACTGTATTTGATTTTTTTTGGATTTTTTTCAGGACATTATTCGATTTTTTTGGATTTTTTTCAGGACATTTTTCAATTTTTTATGAATTATTTCAGGACATTTTTTGATTTTTTATGACTTTTCTTTTCAGGACTTTAGTTGATTTTTTTGGATTATTTCGGGACATTTTTCAATTTTTAGGATTTTTTGCAGGACATTTTTCAATTTTTTAGGATTTTTTGCAGGACATTTTTCAATTTTTTAGGATTTTTTGCAGGACATTTTTCAATGTGTATGAGTTTTGCCCCCAGTGTCTAGCAAGGCAAGGAATATGATAGGTGAATAAATAGGCTTGCTGAAATGATGGTGGATAGAAGGAAGACAAACACCTTTTATTATGGAGACAATACGGATGCAATTTCCAAGGGCTATTGTGTGATGGGACAAGAAACTAGATATGACAATGTAAAGCAGGAACATGGCCTGAGGGACATGTCAAGAGGTGTTTTGAAACCATGTTTAAATTTTGTGTCCTTATGTCAGATCAAGATCAAGAGACAGAAAAAGAGTGTATGGATAGTGATAAGATATGGATAGGATAAGCAAGACCAATAATGGATAAGGGACATGGACTGAAGGTTGCAATAAGATAGGGAATATGGATGAAAGGGTATAATAAGCAAATGGATAAATGACAAAAAGCTATGATAGACTAAAAGCTGCAAAAAAGATGCGTGATGCTCATGATGATTCTCAGCCTTGTAAAGATCAAAGGTGGAAAGAGGAAATGGACATGAGGGACAATAGGATATGAAGGGTAATGACAGGGGTTCGATAGGATAATGAAGGGGAATAGGATATGAAGGAGGAAATCTACCCCCAAGTGTGGTGTGCAAGAAGTTCATAGATTACGCATGATGCCTATTTGCCAGGTTTTCATCACGGTACTTGCCCAAGGCGCCTATTTACCAGGTTTTCACCAGTGGATGAATTATTTTTGCTTTACTTTTTTTTTCTTTTGTCTTTCTTTTTTTCACTTTTTTTTTTTTTCTTCTTTTTGACTTTTTCAATAGAAGACGGACACATGATAGGGATGGAGGAAGGACTCAAGCATCTTTTTGTTTGGAGAGTAGCCTTGAAAAAAAAATGAACCATGACCTTTAAAAGTATCGATTAGATTGGACATGTTGATCTTTGAATACAAGTGGATTGCTAGACTTATGATGCTTATACTTGGCATCCAAATTGCTTGGAAGAGGGAATGAATGTTGGTGTGGATGGGAATGATATGGAGGCATGTGGGATGGATGGAAGGTTCTCCAAGATGTGTGCCTTTGCTGATGTTGCATAGGAGATGGAGGGATATAGGGACCTAGAATGGATGGAAGCGATGATGGGGAAGGTGGATGTTTTGATTTTGATGGAGGGATACCAACATCTTGAGTGTGAGCTCTGTAGCCATGACCATTAGTATATTCTTCGATATGGAGGGGTTCTTGCTTGTGAAGGTCTACCCCTTTGCCTTTATGAATATCTTGACTTGTAGGATACTCTTTTCTTTGGGAAGAAGACGCAAGTTCATTATGAGGTGGATGTGATATGAGAGAAATAATGAGATCTTGAAGTGGATTGGATTGCACGAAAGTGGAAGAACCCATTATGCATGTCGAGGGTTCATGAACATCTTGCACTGACATGTTAGAATCATGAGGGGTATCAGGATCATGAGGGGGATTAGGATCATGTAGTGGACATGGTTCAATGATAGGCTCTTCAAGAGATGGAATGGGAGAAATAATGGGATCGTCAAAAGAAATGCGATCTTGGAGTGGATATGCGGGATTAGGACGTGGAGATGGAGGGACAAGTGGATCTTGTGGAGGATCTAAAGGAATGATTTGATCTTGACAAGGAGGAAGATCATTGGAATCTTCTTTAAAGGTGCTTTGCTCTTGACTTTCAATGGGATCATCAGAAAGAATGGAAGGGATATCTTGATCTTGTTTAGGAAGTGGAATGTCAATGGGATTTGAAAGGACATCATGTTCATGAAATGGAATGGGATCATTTGGGATTGGATGGACTAGAATATCTTGATCTTGCTCGGGGAGTGGAATGTCAATAGGACTTTGGATAGGATGGACAAGAATAGGAGAATCATCATGAGTTTCTAGGAAGATGGGGTCCTGGTCAACAATTGGATGGGATGATAAGGTTTCAGGATCTTGATCTTGATTTGCTTTAGGACTCATTTCTTCGTGCTCTAAATTATCCTCTTGACATGGGGTTGGACTTCGAATATGCCTGGGGGATTCTGACAAGGAATCAATGCTTTGGCATGAAGGAAATGCACTTTGAACATTTGTGATGGATTCTAGCAAGGAATCAATGCTTGAACATGAGGAAGAGGGACTTTGAAGGGGGTCCTCTAAAACAGGTAATGGCAATAAAGTGCATGATGGCATTGGGTCTTGTATTTCTAAAACATGACAAGGATGTGCATCATGAGTTGGATTATCTTGGCAATAAATTATGGATAACTCTTGGATAATTGCATCCTTAGGTGTATTGTTTAATGAGGACAATATGGAAGGTTCTTGTGAAACTTCTAAAGGTGTAGGGATAGATGCCACTGGAGAGTCAATTTGTTTGCGGGGGGATGAGGCATTGCTAGACATAAGTGTATAATCTTGATCTTGCTCAATAAACTCACTTGGTAGTTTCCTTAAGAGCCTTGCAATAAAGCCACCTTTCTTTTGAGGTTTTGACATAGTTGTATCTGGGATTTGAACTTGTTTGGCAAAGATTTGGTTCTGGTCTGATGTCATGTTTTGATATTGGACTTGGTTCAATTGTTCCAACATGTTTGAAACTTTGCTTGGTGCATATTGCAAGTTTTGTTTTTGAATGTTTGGTGGCGGTTGTTGACATTGATATGTTGATTGAACTTGTTGATATTCCACCATTGGTTGAACTATTTGTGGACATTGTATAGTTGGTTGGACATATTGTTGAAATTGGACCATTGATTGTGTTGGTTGTATATGTTGGACCATTGGTTGTGATGGTTGAAAATCTGATTGATAGTAAACACCTTGTTCTTGTTGTGGAGGCACATGATGTTGAAATTGATGTTGTCTCCTTTCTTGTAATTGTTTCATCATCTCTATTTGGGAGAGGAGAGCTGGTATGTCTGAGCGTTCAAGAAGAGATCTTACATCAATTGGCTCAATCTTTAGATTTCGACTT
The DNA here is from genome assembly GCF_030272615.1 of Cryptomeria japonica. NCBI lineage: Eukaryota > Viridiplantae > Streptophyta > Pinopsida > Cupressales > Cupressaceae > Cryptomeria > Cryptomeria japonica. The sequence continues at coordinate 390,977,230 of NC_081412.1, read as the reverse complement.
GGAAATTTTTGAAACATTTTGGACGTTTGTGATCTATTCTTCTGAATGTTTTTCACTCTTTGTTCCAATATCTCATTTTCTTGAGCTAGCTTCTCCTCTAACTTTTGTATTTGGAGACTTGTTTCATCATAAAAAGTTTGATCGATATTGCCTTATTGTTGGGTTGGATAGAATTGTGATTGCCTTGTCGGTTGATATGTCAAACTTTGTTGCATCATTGGCACTTGGAACCTTGTTTCAATAGACATGTCACTTATGCAAATGCAATATTTTTGGAATTTTTCAAGGATAATATATGATATACAACTAAATGCAAACTAAATAAATGAAAATACAATCTATGTTTTTGGTTGTTTTTGAAGATTTTGACAAACTTATGAATGCAAATCTTAGGAAATTGAAATGATGTCTATACCTCAAAGGACAAAAGAACCAAGTGACAAAAGGACAAGATGACGATGTCTCCCCTATATGCTTGGATACTAAGCTAGGTTTGACAAAATGACAATAATGACATAAAAAGAAAAGGTTTGACAAGGTCTAGACTTCTTAACAATGACTTAGGGTTTACCAAAGATTTGGATTACTCAAGTATGACAAAACCTAGTTTTGACACTATATGCTAAGGGACAATTACTATGCAAGTGACCCTAATATGATATGATAATGACTTAAGCTTAATGAAGGGACCTAAGGTATGCAAATATGAATGTATGACAATGGTATGACTTTAATGCAAGAGGACACATGCAAATGGATGACTCTTATTGATATGCAAAGGAGTATGACTTAGGTGAAACCTAACCTTGGTACTTGACAATGAACTTTGCAAAATGCAACCTAGGATGAATGTAAATGTAAGTGACATGAATGTTAAGACAATATTTTGAATAATGTTTGATAACCATGTTTGAAGATATGTTTTTGAACCTTGTTGAACTTTTGTTGGATGAATGTCTCTTGTGTTTAATCTTATGTTAGATCAATTTGTTTTGCTTTTTGAAATGGGATGCAATTCAACTTTTGACAAGCGAAGAATACAAGATATTACAACTTAGACTCAAGACAATCATGCTCATTTCCACATTTCTTATGGTAGGCAAAGACATTAGGTACTTGAGAGGTAGACTCATTATGAGATTCAAGGAGAATACATAGATGCTTGACCCCATGGGCTCCCCTCCACGGCACTCACTTCTCAAGGCAGCCAAACATCAGTCCCCATGGAAATCTCCCCATGGTGAACTTAGTATCTCTTCCAAGTATCCAAATTTGTCCTTCTCAAGCAACTAGAAGGGTTTTTGGCCTCTAAAAACAAGGTGTTTAGTAAGGATTTCTGTTAAGCATTACTCCTTGATGTCATGCAAGTGTGATTGAGACATTAAGCCCATCAAGATACCAAACAAATGTAGTCGCTCAAGCATGATTTAGACCAAGAGGCCCTACTTAGATGTTGATATGAGAAAGAGTTTCAAGGGTCATCACTTCCCAAGTAACTGCAATTCCCACGTAACACTTCCTTCAAAGCTTTTGCTCATCGGGTATTTTTTTATAGTGAGTTAGAATGCCAAGGAATTCTAGCCGTTCTCACTTTGGGTCGTTCCCTTCTCACGATTATCACTTGCTTGCAAAAGCAAAGTGGTCGGGAAGGCAGGCCCTCTAAAGGAGACACACAATCAACAACACAAGCATGGTATCGAAGATCTGGATTTCTGATCACCCTAAGAAGGATGAGAGCATACTCTCCTACTCCAATGTCATACTCAACAATCAAAGCAAACAAATGTTCATTCCAACCTATTTAGAAATCACTAGGTGCCTAATTAAAATCCACAAACACAAAAGTTTGGTTGCTTCTCCAAGGCAACCTGCAAAAACCCAAGTTAGGAGTTTGATACGCTTATTCTTTGACTTTCGAATCTGCACAAAGCTTGTTAGTAGTTTGATTTATTGTCTTTGCCATGCATATGCCAAGATTCTGCACAGATAATTAGTACCAAAAACCAAAAAAACAAAAAACAAAATGCAAAAACAAGACAATTTTCAATTAAAACATTGTATTTTTACCTCTATTCTGGACTTTACACAGGCACAAAACTCATGACACAAGCGCAGAACTCATGACACAAGTGCAGAATGTCTTTCTTACATAGGCGCAGAAGTCATGACACAGGTGCAAGAGTACTCACACAGGCACAAGAGTACACAAGCGCAAGAGTACTCACATAGGTGCAAGAGTACATAGGCGCAAGTTGCTTGACACAGGTGCAAGTTGCTTGACACAAGCGCATGTTGTCTCACACAGGCGCAAAAGTCCCCAGAAAGCCCTGCATTACCCTATTTTTGGGTTTTTAACCTGCAAATCAACTTAAAAGCACTCAAAAACACAATTAAGGGGTTAGATGGTTAGTGTTCACGTCAGGTTCACCAATTAATGTATGTTAGGAAATAGGAAATCATCACAAACATATCAAAATACTAATCATAATAGCTCAATCACAAAAGAAAATTGCAATGATCTATCCTAAACAACACTCAATAGAGACATAAAAACAAAGCATTCAAAAATGAAAGATTATGCAAACCAAATGCAGACTTGAATGCTCCTTCCATGCGGCTCCATTGTTCTTCTTTCCTCTTCAAATGGTTTGGTTGTGGATCTCACCTACAAGTGCACACACATAATTGAAAGCAAGTAGACAAGATTATTGATCAAGAGTACTAGAAATTCGATAGTCTAATTACCAATTACCAATTATTAGCCTTGATTGATGAAGATCATCCAATTTATAGATAAATTGGAGATAGGATCAAATTTAGCATGAAATGGATATTAGAAGCAATTTATTTCAAAATGGGAAAAATGAGTGAAAAGAGGAAGGTTATGACACCTTCTATGTCATAAATTATGACATATTGCCAATGCAAAACTTAGAGGACTAGAAGCTTATGACATCTTGCTATGCCAAGAGTATGACGCATGAGAAATTCATGCTTCCACCGAAGCACAAAAATAGGGAGAACTAGAGACAATTTAATTAGGTGGAATTGCAATTAGGAAATTAGAAAATAGGTGGAATTTAAGAATTATAAATAATGAAAATAGGAAATTAGAAATTTAGAAAATTAGAAAAAAGTGAATTAATCAATAATTTTTCATTTATTAATTAATTCATTCACAAAGAGGAATAATTAGCCAATTAAATGAATATTTAATTGTAATGAGAAGACTTAGGATAAATAAGTAATTTATTAATCCTAAAGGAAGAAAGTGATAAGCAAGGTTAAATGACTAAATCATGAAACCCTAGAAGGCGAATTAGGTCTTGAAAGATAATTGACTCGATTTGACTTGATTTTGGATTGATAAATGACCAATGTGATAAATGACTTGATTGATAAATGCGCCGAGGAACAATGACAAATTGATCCAAATTGACATGATTGAAGAGGACAAGGATCGATGACAAATTGATCATTAAACGATGAGATTGACAAGTTGATAAGAGATTGACAAGATCAACCAAAATCATGATTAAAGATTGTTATCGACAAGACCAAATTCGAAAGTGAGACAAATGAAGAATGCAGAAGAAAGACTCGATGCTCGCAAATGATAAAGACCAAGTGCGTGACATAGGAGAAATGTTAATGCTACGCAAAAACCTAAAATGAGGCAATGCGCAAATGTTAAAGTACGATTCCCCAAGCGTTGACCATTTTTAGATGTCTACAAGGGTAATGACATGGTATGATAGGATAATGAAGGGCAATAGGATATGAAGGAGGAAACCTGCCCCCAAGTGTGGTGTGCAAGAAGTTCATAGATTACGCATGATGCCTGTTTGCCAGGTTTTCATCACGGTACTTGCCCAAGGCCCCTGTTTGCCAAGTTTTCACCAGTGGACGACTTATTTTTCTTTACTTTTTTCTTTTCTTTTGTCTTTTTTTTCACTTTTTTTTGTATTTTGACTTTTTCAATAGAAGATGGACACATGATAGGGGATGGAAGAAGGACTCAAGCATCTTTTTTTTTTTTTTTGTGGATAGTAGCCTTGAAAAAAAAATGGACCATGACCTTTAAAAGTATGCTCAAAGACGTTGGTAGGATAAGGACATGGAAAAAGAGATGAAACTAACGTGAGGATTTATGCAAAGGATTGGACCAGAGGGATGGAAGGATGGAAAATATGCATTGGATAATGAATAGGGTATTGGAAGAATTGGGCTTCACTGGATGGAAATGAAGGCAAGATCAACATTGGCACACACCTTGAGGGGTGATGGACTGATGGAGGAAGAGTGGGTTTTGGATATGGAGATTTTGATGAAGGAATAGCTAGGGATTTTGGGACACAAGGGACCAAAATGGATGAAGAAGGTGATGGAGGAACAAATTTGAGAGGGTTGGATGGAGGAATAGCAATTGTAGATTCCAATTTTGATGTTTCTTTAGGCTTTTGTGCTTCAAGGAGCCGCTTAGGGATCCACATGGTTTTTGATTTTTCATGCTTTTGCGGTTCCTTGGAGTGCATTGCTTGCACAAGGGATTTAGGAACCCATATATATTTTGACTTTTCTTTATTTTGCTCAGTGGGTCTCTGTGGCCTTTTGGATTTTTTCATTTCTTTTTGGATCATATTTTTCTTTGTTTTGACATGTCGATTATATTGGACATGTTGATCCTTGAATACATGTGGATTTCTAGACTTATGACTTTTATGCTTGGCATCCAAATTGCTTGGAGGGGGAAATGAATGCATGGATGGCTATGAATGAAATGGAGTTCTTTTGGATGGATGAAATTTACTCAAGGATGTGTGCCTTTGTTGACCTTGCATAGAGGATGAAGGAATATAAGGACCTAAGATGGATGGAAGGTGTGATGGGGAAGCTGTATGCTTGGATTTTGAAGGGATGTTGGATTTAGCAAGGGTACCCACGTCTTGAGGAATTTCACTGAGGCCATGACCCTTAATATTTTCTTTAACATGAAGGGATTCTTGCTTATGAAGATCTACTCCTTTGCCTTTATTAATATCTTGATTTGTAGGATACTCTTTTCTTTGGGAAGAAGACGCGAGTCCATTATGAGGTGGATATATGATATGAGAGAAATAATGAGATCTTGAAGTGGATCGGATAGCACCAAAGTGGAAGAACCCATTATGCATGTCGAGGGTTCATGAACATCTTGCACTGACACGTTAGAATCATGAGGGGGATTAGGATCATGAGGGGGACTAGGATTGTGTAGTGGACATGGTTCAATGATAGGCTCTTCAAGAGATGGAATGGGAGAAATAATGGGATCATCAAAAGAAATGCGATCTTGGAGTGTATATGGAGCATTAAGACATGGATATGGAGGAACAAAAGGATCTTGATGAGGATTTAAAGGAATAATTTGGTCTTGACAAGGAGGAAGATCATTGGAATCCTCTTTAAAGGTGCTTTGCTCTTGTCTTGACTTTTAATGTGATCATCGGAAAGGATGGAAGGGATATCTTGATCTTTCTTAGGAAGTGGAATGTCAATGGGATTTGAAAGGACATTTTTTTCATGAAATGGAAGGGGATCGTTTGGGATTAGATGGACTAGGATATCTTGATCTTGCTCGAGGAATGGAGTTTCAATAGGACTTTGGATAGGATGGACAAGAATAGGGGAATTGTCATGAGTGTCTAGGAACATGGGGTCCTGGTCAACAATTGGATGGGATGATAGGCTTTCAGGATCTTGATCTTGATCTGTTTCAAGACACGTTTCTTCATGCTCTAAATTATCCTCTTGACATGGGATTGGACTTTGGATATGCATGGAGGACTCTGACAAGGAATCAATATTTTGGCATGAAGGAAATGCACTTTGAACATTTGTGATGGATTCTGGCAAGGATTCAATGCTTGAACATGAGAAAGAGGGACTTCGAATGGGGTCCTCTAAAATAGGTAATGGCAATAAAGTGCATGGTGGCGTTGGGTCTTGTATTTCTAAAACATGACAAGGATGTGCATCATGAATTGGATTATCTTAGCAATCAATTATGGATAGTCCTTGGATAATTTCATCCTTGGGTGTATTATTTGATGAGGACAATATGGAAGGTTCTTGTGAAACTTCTAGAGGTGTAGGGATAGATGCCACTAGAGAGTCAATTTGTTTGCAGGGGGATGAGGCATTGCTAGACATAATTATATTATCTTGATCTTCCTCAAAGAACTCACTTGGTAATTTCCTTAAGATCATTGCAATAAAGCCACCTTTCTTTCGAGGTTTTGACATGATTGGATCTAGAATTTGAACTTGTTTGGCAAGGAGTTGGTTCTAGTCTGATGTCATGTTTTGATATTGGACTTGGTTCAGTTGTTCCAACATGTTTGAAACTTGGCTTGGTGTGTGCTGCAACCTTTGTTTTTGAATGTTTGGTTGTGTTTGTTGACATTGATATTCCACCATTGGTTGAACCATTTGTGGACATTGTATAGTCGGTTGGACATATTGTTGAAATTGGACCATTGGTTGTGTTGGTTGTATATGTTGAACAATTGGTTGAACCATTGGTTGTATTGGTTGAAAATCCGATTGATAGTAAACACCTTCTTGTTCTTGTTGTGGAGGCACATAATGTTGTTGTCTCTTTTCTTGAAATTGTTTCATCATCTCTATTTGGGAGAGGAGAGCTGGTATGTCTAATTGTTCAAGAAGAGATCTTACATCAATTGGCTCAATCTTTGGATTTCCACCTGGAAATTTTTGAAACATTTTGGACATTTGTGATCTATTCTTCGCAATGTTTTTCACTCTTTGTTCCAATATCTCCTCTTCTTGAGCGAGTTTCTCCTCTAGTTTTTGTATTTGGACATTTACATCATCATGATAAGTTTGATCCAAGTTCTGAGACATGTAGAGATTGGATTGATATGATTGATTTCTCAATTATGATGGAATGGCTTTGTAAGAAGGTTGAGACCTCATTTCAACAAACATGTCACTATGCAATGCAACTAATGGGATTGACAAATGCAACCTAAAAAGATGACAATGCAACTTAATGTTTTTGTTGTTTTTTCAAGATTTGGACAAACTTGTGAAATGTAAAGCTAAAGACACAACCTTGGGAAATTGAAATGATGCCTAGACCTCAAAGGACAAAAGGACCAAGTGACAAAAGGACAAAATGACAATGTCTCCCCTATATGCTTGGACACTAAGCTAGGTTTGACAAAATGACATTGATGACAAAAGACAAAAGTTTGATAAGGTCTAGACTTCCTAACAATGACTTAGGGTTTATTCAAAGATTTGGATTACTCAAGTATGACAAAACCTAGTTTTGACACTATATGCAAAGGGACAATTACTATGCAAATGACTCTAATATGATATGATAATGACCTAAGCTTAATGAAGGGACCTAGGATATGCACATGCAAATGTATGACAATGTCAACCTAAGGCAAAACCTAAGGTTGAATTATGAAATGGTATTACTCTAATGCAAGAAGACACATGCAAATGGATGACCTTTATTGATATGAAAAGGAGTATGACCTAAATGAAACTTAACCTTGGTAGTTGACAATGAATTTGCAAAATACAGACCTAGGATGAACCTAAAGCTAAGTGACATGAATGTTGAGACAAGATTTTGAAAAAAGTTTGACAACCATGCTTGAAGGTGTTTTGAACTTTGTTAAATGAAATACTCTTGTGTTTAACCTTGTTTTGAATCAATTTGTCTTGTTTTTGAAATGAGACACAACTCAACTTTTGACAAGCAAAGAAGACAAGATATTTTAACTTAGACTCAAGACAATCATGCTCATTCACACATTTCTTATGGTAGGTAAGGATAGTAGGTACTTGAGAGGTAGACTCGTTATGGGATTCAAGGAGAATACATAGATGCTTGACCCCACGGGCTCCCCTCCACGGCACTCACTTCTTAGGGCAGCCAAGCATCAGTCCCCATGGAAATCTCCCCATGGCGAACTTAGTATCTCTTCCAAGTATCCAAACTTGTCCTTCTCAAGCAACTAGAAGGATTTTTGGCCTCTAAATACAAGGTGTTTAGTAAGGATTTCTGCTAAGTGTTACTCCTTGGTGCCACGCAAGCGTGATTGAGACATTAAGCCCACCAAGATACCAAACAAATGTAGTCCTGCAAGCACGATTTAGACCATGAGGCCCTACTTAGATGTTGATATGAGAAAGAGTTCAAGGGTCATCACCTCCCAAGTAACTACAATTCCCATGTAACCCTTCCTTCAAAGCTTTCGCTCATCAGGTATTTATTTATAGTGAGTTAGAATGCCAAGGTATTCTAGCCGTACTCACTTTGGGTCATTCCCTTCTCATGATTGTCACTTGCTTGCAAAAGCAAATTGTCGGGAAGGTAGGCCCTCTAAAGGTAACACACAATCAAGACATGAGAATGGTATTGAAGATCTAGATTTCTGATCACCCTAAGAAGGATGAGAGAATACTCTCCTACTCCAATGTCAAACTCAACAATCAAAGAAAACATACATTCATTCCAACCTATTTAGAAATCATACTAGGTGCCTAAATATGAATTTCAAACACAAAGTTTAGTTGGAGTATAAGCCAACCTGCAACATCACCAAGTCAGTAGTTTAATTTGCTTAGTCTTTGACTATCGAACCTACATAAAATGTGTTAGTAGTTTCATTTGTTGTCTTTGTCATGCGTAATGCCAAGGTGCTACACAAAAAATCAGTACCATAAAACCAAAAAGCAGAAACAGAATGCAAAACAAATCAATTTGCAAGTAAAAACACTGTTTTTTTACCTCTGTTTCTGGCCTTACACAGGCGTAGGATGCTTGACACAAGTGTAGAATGATGCAACACAAGCATAGAATGATGCAAAACAGGCATAGATCCCTTTGACATAGGCATAGAAGTCTCCTACATAGGCACAGATTGCTTGACACAGGCGCAGAACTCTCCTACACAGGCGCAGAAGTGCCCAGAAAGGCCTGAATTGCTCTGTTTCTTGGGTTTTTCACCTGCAAATCAACTCAAAAGCACTCAAAAGCATGGCTAGGGGGTTAGTTCACATCGGGTTCACTAATTAATGTAGCTAGGAAATCAGAAATCATCAAAGAAATATCACAAATTGGACTAGTTCAATCACGAAAGACTAAATTGTAGTGATCAATCCTAAAAACACTCAATAAAGACATGAAAACAAGACATCAATTCAAATGCAAACCATTGCAAACTTGGATGTCTCCTTCATGTGGCTCCATTGTCCTTCTTTCTCCTTCAAATAGATTTGTTTGTGGATCTCACCTACTAGTGCATAAGCATGATGTGAAAGCAAGTAGACAAGATTGTAGCGCAAGAATACTCGAAACATGATTGATTCGACCAGGTAGTAGTCTTGATTGAAGAAATTCATCCAATTTATAGACAAATTGGAGAAAAGATCAAATTAGCATGAAAGTGATTGGAATGGAAATTCAAATCAAGAATAGCAAAATTATGACATGTGTATGACAAATTGCTATTCAAGGATTTATGACAATTTATGACAATTTATGACAAATTGCTATGCAAGGATTTATGACAAGATTTTGAAATAGAAATAGACATTTAGGAATTTAGGAGAAATTAGAAAATTAGGTTGGAAATAATGACTTGGAAATTAAGAAATTGATGCAAATTAGGTAAATTAATTAATAATTTTTCATTCATTAATTAATTTACAAAAATAGGAGGAATTAATTAGCCAATTAAATAAACATTTAATTGTGACAAGAAAACTTAGGATAGATAAATAAATTATTTATCCTAGAGAGAAAATGGAGAGAAAATGACAAACAAGGTTAAATGAAATAAATCATGAAACCCTAGAAGATAAATTAGAAATGCAAGGACGACAATTAGGTCTTGATGAAAGATAATTAATGTCGATTCGATTTGATCATGATTTTGAATTGATAAATGATTAATGCTGATAAGTGATTTGATTGATAAATGCACCAATTGACGAGGAACAATGACAAATTGATCCAAATTGACATGATTGAGAAAGATGACAATTGATGACAAATTGATCGCAAGACGACAAGATTGAAAATAACAATGATCGATGACAAAACGATCAAAAGTCGACAAGATTGAAAATGACAATGATCAATGACAAATCGATCACAAAATGACAAGATTGAAAAGAGGACAAAAACCCTAATTAGGATTGATGATGTCCAAAATGATGACAAATGAGCATGCACATTGATGCAACAGGATAAGATCGACCAAAATCATGACTGAAGATTGTTATCGAAAAGACCAAATTTGAAAGCAAGACACATGAAGAATGCAGAAGAAGGACTCATTGCTTGCAAATGATAAAGACCAAGTGCACAACATAGGAGAAATGTTAATGCGATGCAAAAACCCTAAAATAAGGCAATGCGCAAATGTTAAAGTATGACTCCACAAGCGTTGACCATTTTTAGACGTCTACAATCCCTATTTATGGATGTCTAGAATAAGATATTTAATGACTTAAGAAAGTGGAAAAAGAGTGACCTATGGGCTTCTCTTAGTGGGGGTATGGAAGAGGCAACATGTATCTCTTGGTTTACTGTCATTTGTTACATTTAATGTAATGTTTATCTTGCAAGTATAGGTGCCCATATTAGAGGGAAGGTATTGGAACCTAAACCAATGTCTTTTTGAGTTCCATGAAGGGATTACAAAGGTTTTAATTGTGAGTAATGAAGAGTCTCTTTGGGAACTTTTATTGGTATTTTTGGAGCTCTTGACATTCTATAAATTCATCCTTTGGGTGTAGATTTTATGTGTAATAGAATGGGGAACGATTGAATGTAGTTTTCTCTCCAAGAATGAGAGACAGATGTGAGGCATAAGGAGGTTTTTCACATGTACATAGGTGCTTATATGGTAGAGGAAAAGAGGAGATTGGAATTGATTGTATTGTAAGAACTTTTATTATTGTCAATACAAGCTTGTGCTCTCTTCTTGGTGGAGTTTTTTGTGCAAAGGTTTCTCCATGTAAATCATGTGTTATGTATGGATGTTATGTTACTGATTTATACCTTATTATTGTTATCTTATGGTGATGTTAATCATTATTTATTTTTGTTAAAAGTTTACATAATATAGGTTTAATAAGCATGGTTAACATGTTAATTTTTGGCATCATAAATAAGGATCTAATCATGGGTTTTCAAAAATTAAGGCAACTTAATTTTTAGATTTTCATATGAGTTTCTGATTTTCATGTTGCTGCTATCCAAACCTTGAATATCATTTTTTTTATTAGTTTATTGGAATAGAGATTGATCTTCACAATCTTTGGTATTGAACCTATTTATTTCTTGACATTTGGTATTAGAGCTAAAGGTTACTAGTTCTGGGTATTCCTCTATTTTTGTTTTCTTAGCATGGAAAGCTTGTGGTAATCATTTAGAAGAAATTAAAGGTATTTGGAAGGCTTCTAGCACTACAAAGAATGTTACGTGAGTTAACTCTATTTTGAAAATTTGTGAGATTGGAAACCACATATATTATCAATGTGATCTATGTTGGACATTTGATGTTCATGCTTATGGATATTTATGGAGTTTTATAATACATATGTATCCTCTTGTTTGGTGGTTTTATTCCTTTACATTATGGTCATGTGTAGTGACAACGTGTCCATGCTAGATGAGTATGGACATCCTAGTCACATGGAGATGCACCAACTATTTAGACTACGAAATGGAATGCTTATGTTGGGTTCATGGTTTTAGCCCATGGTTACATGAAAGCATTAGAAGATAAGCCACTGGCCTATTTGATAGTTGTGTAGATGATATGTTTTTTATATGGTTTGAGCTCTTGGACAACTTTCTTTTCTTGGGTTGTCATAATCTCATGTTTTTAGTTTTTGGGTTTTGCGGATCTATAGTATTTATATTGTCCAAATGACATGTATAATGTGAATGTTTGTATGTTAAAAAGGATTTCAGATTTAAAGAGATGGTTTTGTAGGTTTTATAGCTAAAATTTTTGGTATTTAGGTCTCCAGTATGATTGGATTCAAGGTATTTTGGATGGAGACAGTTATAGGTTTGCATGACTACTTGGAAGGTTCTTATTGATTTATGGTTACTCCTATGTGGGTTTGTTTAGCAAATCAAGTCTAGTGTTGATTTTGGTGTTTGAGTCTTGCAAATCTACATGTTATGCATGATTATCTTTGTTATGCATGAAATTGATGTGAGGTTTAATCCTTGAGTTATTTGATATTGGAGCACTAATTATGTGTTTCTTCTTTGAGATGCTACATATGTATTGATCTTTTAGATTATTTAATGAGGATGTAGGTTGATAGGCCCTTGTTATTGGTCACCATTATTACATTGGTATTTTTATTGCAGTGAGAAAATGATTATTTGGAGTACCTAATATAATTGATCATTTGAATCTCAATAGTATTTTATGGTGCATGACAAGCTCTGTGTTAGTTAGATGAGAGGGGGGGTGAATCAGATAAACTCACAATACAACATATTCATCAGATTCAACCTCGGTAGAACTTACTTGATATGCAACTATGACTGTAAATCATTCAAACTCATAAACAGATAAACTTAAAACATCATAACACATTTAACACCAGATTTAACGTGGAAACCCAAATAGGGAAAAACCACTGTGGGATTTCGGACCCACAAAGAAAATATACTCTTCTAGAGTATGCTTGGTTAAAAGCCAATCCTGTTAAAGATTACATAAACACATTACTAGATGTGACCCAATCAAGGGATTTCCCTTAGATTTATCAAAATCTTGCACTTTGTTAGAAGTGACCTTGTCAAAGGGTTTCAAACACTCATTTAGAATGTTACCTTGCTAGAGGATTCACAAATAAGACTGTTAGGTCCACTCGATTAAGATATTTCTTGTCACTTATAGAAATAAATAATAGTAATAAAATATATCTGCAACTTCACATCTGAAATGTTAAAGCAGAATCTATGTGCTCAAAATAATCTCGTAATAAGACTTATCTTCCTCCTTGCTAGGCTTCTCAATCATTTTTTCAATCAGATCTCCAATCTTCTGTACTCGGTAATCACCTCTGCAGTATCACTGCTCTTCTATTTTCCCGCATACTTTGTTCATCAACTTTTCCTTATTTATAAATAATTCCTAACCACTTAATCTCCTTAATCACATTTCCCATGATTAATCTTAGCCATTAGATCATCAAACTTGACTAGGTTCATTAAATCTTTCGATCTGAAAAATGTTTTATCTTGCCTTAAAACTTGTATTCCTTCCTTGGTACTTGTGCTCAGATTTGACCATTCAATCTGCACTATAGATCTAACTCTTGTATTTTCATTGTTGTAGATCCTCAACAAACTTCTTGCACGACATACCAATCATCTATAAATCTCTAGCTCATTGGCATCCTTCATTTAATAATGTATTTATTCATCTAATGCATTCTGTTACTGCTCGGTTAATACTTAGTTAATACTAAAATTTACTCAGTAGACATTCTGCCTTCTTCTCGGTTACTGTCTTGATAGCTTTACTTGCTGATGACACTCAATGTCTTCTTTCTTCTTTAACTAACATCGATAACCTTGGAGTTTACTGACTGGCTCCTTGCTCGATAAAATAGAACAGTTCAAACCTTCACTCATCCAATTGCTTGGAATCTTTTCTCCTTCATATTTAGTCTTCAAATACTCATATATAGGATATCACAACAATAAAAATATCATAATCTCATCACTGTCTAACTCGGTAATAGTTGCCCATTGAATAAATTATTACTACCCTTCATTTTCACATTCTTTCTGTGTCACTTACCGACATCTTTATACTCATCAAAACATACTCTTTAAGATATGGCAACATCATACTAAATTAGAAAATCAATTGCTTGACATCAATGACAAAGTAATATTATTAAGACAGTAATCATCCTTTGTCAATTATATCAACAATCTCCAACAATCTTCTCAATATCCTCATACCCACAGACTTATTGAAATGCAAACAATCTCCCCCTTTGGCATTGATGGCAATACCAACTTGATTTATTCCAATTGATTGAATCTGCTGTTATCCTTGAGCTGTAAACTTCTCCCCCTATCATTAGTCTTCTCTCCCTTTGACAACAATGCCAAAAGTAAAACTAATGCATGATTACTTCCCCTATGAAGTAATTTCCTTACTGTTAAAACATATAGAAATGTATCATCTTAGTCTCAGTTAGAACATCTTGTCTTCATTCACTATTACCTGCACAACTTTAGACAACATCCTAAAGTGTGTAAATCAGCATCAACTCACAAATAGTATTCTGTAGAGTCATAGAATTGATGCTTTCACTGAACTCTGTCAATGAGTACTAGTTAGGGGTAGGACCCCTAACTTACTTTTGAGATACTCAAAAGTGTCCCTTAGCAGTGGATTTGTAAAGATGTTTGCTATTTGTTCCTTTGTGCTAACATATTCTAGTACAACTTTCTTTTCTTGAACTTCTTCTCTAAGATAATGATACTTTATAGAGATATGCTTTGTCTTAGAGTGCATTACCGGATTCTTTGAAATGTTAACAGCACTTGTATTATCACAAAATATAGTTACTGGCTTGGTAACTATCTCATTCATACCTTCTAGTAGTTGTTTGATCCATGCTATATTGGTACAATTCAATGTTGTAGTGACATATTCAGCTTCAGTTGTTGACTGTGAAATGCATCCTTGTTTCTTGCTAAGCCAACTCACTGGTCTTTCTCCCAAAAAGGAAGCTCCATCACTTGTGTTTTTACTGTCATCAATATTTCCTACCCAATCAGCATCAATATAGACTTTTAAGTCAAAATCATTCCTCTTTTTATATAGTAAACCATAATCTTTAGTGCCTCTTAAGTATCTGAAAATTCTCTTGATTGCTGTCATATGGGTTTCTTTGGGATCTACAGAAAATCTTGTTGTTATGCCTACTGCATGTGCTATATCAGGCCTGCTATGAACTACATATTGCAACTTTCCAATCATAGGTCAGTAAAGTTTCTCATCAACAGATGTAGAATCATCATTCTTTGATAGTTTACAATTAGTAGTCATAGGAGTACTTACAGGTTTAGAGTCCTCCATTCCAAATTTCTTCAAGATTTCCTTTATATACTTGGATTGAGTAATGAAAATCCCATTTTTCATTTGCAGTATCTATAAACCTATAAAATACTTCATTTCACCAATTAATGACATCTCAAATTCTTTGCACATTTCATTTCCAAAGTTCTTACATAAAGAGTCATTTCCATAAAAAATAATATCATCAACAAATATGGTTGAAATCAGTATTCCATTATCCTCATCATTCTTCATATACATGTTGCTATTTTCAGTAGTCCTCATAAATCCAATCTTGATTAAGTAGGAGTGCAACCTTTCATACCATGCTCTAGGTGCTTGCTTAAGGCCATATAATGCTTTGTTCAACTTACATACCCAATCTTTATTCTTCTCTTCAATAAATCCTTCAGGTTGTTCAAGATAAACTTCTTCTTCTAGTATACCATTCAAAAATGCAGATTTAACATCCATTTGATATACCTTGAAATTTTTGAAAGCAGCATATGCCAACAATGTTCTCACTCCCTCAAGTCTTGCCACAGGTGCAAAAGTCTCACCATAGTCTATTCCTTCTTCTTGAGCATAACCTTTGCAGACTAGCCTTGCTTTATTCCGAATGACCTCACCTTTTTCATTTAGCTTTCTGAAAATCCACTTTGTACTGATTACATTTTTCTCTTTTGTTCTTGGGACCAGTGTCCATGTTTTATTTTTCTTGATTTGTTCAATCTCTTCTATCATAGCATTCACCCAATCATCATTTCTTAGTGCTTCTTTTACTATCCTCGGTTCAATCTCGGATATCAGACATGTGTTATGTCTCAGTTTGTTCCTTGTCATCA
Organism: Cryptomeria japonica; assembly: GCF_030272615.1. Lineage (NCBI taxonomy): Eukaryota > Viridiplantae > Streptophyta > Pinopsida > Cupressales > Cupressaceae > Cryptomeria > Cryptomeria japonica. The sequence continues at coordinate 390,961,239 of NC_081412.1, read as the reverse complement.
CTGGATCATCCTTATCTCCTATAATCTGACTTGATGCATGATTTCTTCTAACATATTTAGCTAATATAGGCTCGGTAGGCTCTATATGATCTTCTTCATCACTCGGTAACTGAGTATTTTCTTCATCAGCTTTCTCGATAAAACTTCTCGGTTGTACATAAACAAACTCTTCATAATCTTATGGTTCTTTGGAGTTTCCTTCATCAATCTTTTCTACAAATTCATCAATTTTAACATTTGCACTTTGCACTATTTTGTTAGATGATTTGATCAGACATTTAAATGCTTTTCTCCTGGAGGAATAACCAAGAAATGTTCCTTCCTTGCTTTTCTGATCAAAATTTCAATTTCTGTCATCTTTGTGAACATGACATCTACTTACAAATATTTTAAAATAACTTACATTTGGTTTCTTGTCATACCAAATTTCATACAGTGCCTTCATGGTTCCTTTCTTCAGTTGTACTCGGTTCAGAGTGTAAATTGCAGTGCTTATTGCTTCTCTCCAAAATATTTGAGGTACTCTCTTTTCTATCATCAAAGTACTGGCACAATCTACAATTGATTTGTTTCTTCTTTCAGCTATCCCATTTTGCTATGGTGTTCTTGGTGCAGACACTTGTCTCTTTATACCATGATCATTGCAAAATAAGTTAAATTCATCTGAAGTGAATTCTCCTCCTCTATCAAATCTTAGACATTTCAATTGTCTTCCTGTTTCTTTTTCAAATCTAGCCTTATACAATTTGAAAGGCTTTTGATTTCTCTTTAGAAAACATAACTGACATCATCCTTGAGTAATCATCCACAAAGAATATGAAGTATTTATCACCATAATAACTTTGAACTTTCATAGGACCACAAAGATCAGTGTGTACAATATCTAAAATTCCTTTAGAAGTGTAAGACACACTTGTAAAGCTTGATTTTGTCATCTTACCATTTGGCATCCTCGACATATTGCATTCTTAGGTTTTTCCAAGCTCGGTAGACCTCTTACTCGGTGCTTCTTACTTATTTTGATTAGGTTATCAAAATTTACATGACAAAACCTTTTATGCCATAACCAGGTATCTTCTATTTTTGCATACAGACAATTGTTCTGAGTTGAGTCAAGATGCAATGTATTACCTCTTGTTTGAGTCTCGATAGCAGCCAACTTTCCATGTTTGTCATGAACTTTGACAATTCCTTTATGAAATTCTATTAGGTATCCTATATTGTTTAGTTGTGCTACACTCAACAAATTGTATTTCAAACCTTCAACCCAATATACATCATCACATTTAGCATTGTCAAGAAGTGTGATAGATCATTTACCTTTCACAGGACATGGTGCATCATTACCAAATCTTACATAAACTCCATCATAATCTTCTAATTTAACAAACTTGTGTTTATCACCTATCATGTGATGTGAGCATCCACTATCTATGAGCCAAGAATCATTATTATTTATGTGTGATATTAAGGCTTTTTCTTCATATCTTTCTTCATTTGATCCATCTTTGATAGCCACATATACAACTTCCTCTATCTCAGTCCCATCATATTTATCATCATTGGATTCCTCATCAGCTACTAGGCATGTCTTTCTATCTCTCCTTTTGAAGTCTCGGTGCCCTTTGTATTGGTAGTCTTTCTATCTGTCATCTCGGTATTCTCTCTTTTCACTAGACTCTTTTTCAAGATAGTTAGAAGCCATATGTCCAATTTTATCATAGTTAAACATTTCAAAGGTAACTTTCCTCTATACTTACCGTTACCTCTCGATAACCTTCTGGTTAATAATGCTTCAAACTCTTCTTGCTTTCTGATTTCCTCATATAGTCTATGTACTTCTTCTATGTTTTTGTGAAATCTCTCACTTGCTCCACTATGATTTCCTTCAACATACTTATACATTCTATCATTGTAATCATCAGATTCAACTTTGTTTACCGAAGACCCATTGTTATCAAAATTACTCAACTCAAAAGCATGTAGCTTACTGATAGTAGCATCCAAAGAGACTGACATGTTTGGTATAGACCTTAATTCCTTAATTGCAGAGACTTGAATGGCATAAGTAGGTAGAAGTGTTCTAAGCAGCTTACTTGTTACATCCTTTTCTTCAATAGTTCCTCCTGCTCCTTTGATTTGATTGACAATTTCCTTTAACCTTGTACTATATTGGATTATGTTCTCACCTTCATTCATTCTCATGGATTCAAGTTGTCCTCTTAGACTGTCTACTTTTTCTCTTTGAACATGTTCATCACCACCATACATAGATATAAGCTTATTCCACATAGCTTTGGCATCATTACAACCTTCTAGATCATTAAACTTTGAGTTAGTCAATGCTGATGTTATTTCAATCATTGCTTGAATATGTTCTTGCTTTTCCTTTATTTCTTCCATTGTCATTGGGTAGGTGCTAGGTACAATGTAATCATTCTCCAGATAATATGTTGCATATTCTCCAATTCCTGATAAGTGCAACTTCATCCTTTTCTGCTATGTGGAGAAACTTGACTTGTTCAACTTTGGTGCATCCGTTTTATACATCTTTGGATCTTACCTCAAGTTCCTTTAAACTTTTCTTTCTGAATCCAAAGCTTTGATACCAATTGTTAGTTAGATGAGAAGGGGGGGTGAATCAGATAAACTCACAATACAACATATTCATCAAATTCAACCTTGGTAGAACTTACTTGATATGCAACTATGACTGTAAATCATTCAAACTCATAAATAGATAAACTTAAAACATCATAACACATTTAACACCAGATTTAATGTGGAAACCCAAATAGGGAAAAACCACTGTGGGATTTCAGACCCATGAAGAAAATATAATCTTCTAGAGTATGCTCGGTTACAAGACAATCCTATTAAAGATTACATAAACACATTGCTAGATGTGACCTGGTCAAGGGATTTCCCTCAGATTTATCAGAATCTTGCACTTTGTTAGAAGTGACCTTGTTAAAGGATTTCAAACACTCATTCAAAATATATTAAATTCCATTGACGAATTTTTTTCAGCTGCATAAGAATTGTAGAAAAAAAAAGGTGAATCTTTCATTTGTTTTGGGGAAAAAAAATTATATTTTTGGCGAATCTTTTTCTATTGAGTGAAAATTTTAGAAAAATTAAGGTGAAACTTGGGGGAAAAATAATAATTACATTGGTCATTTTTTTCCTATTGCATGAAAATTGTAGAAAAATTAAGGCAAACCTTTCATTATTTTGGGGGGAAAATAATAATTTCATTGGCCAATATTTTTGAATCGCATGAAAAGTGTAGAGTAATTAAGGCAAATCTTTCATTATTTTGGGGGAAAAAATCAATATAGAAAACAAGTCGCATCTTTGTTGTAAGTGTATTGCATATTCATTGGAATTAGAAACCTACTTTTTTCACATGTATGAAATCTTGATCTAAGATTCTAAGTGATCCTTTTGCATAGAAAACACTCTCCCTATTAGAGGAAGAAAAAAATAGAGGATAGCACAGATTTAATATTCAATGAGAAGCTTTCAATATGAGAGATGTTTAGGCCAGTGAATCATGTATAGGTGTCGAGACTATCAGAATGAAATCTTGCTTGTGGTATATTTTATATCAAGAAATGGCATAAAAGTACATCTCACTTAGATTAATATAGTATGTGGAATAATATAGGCCCGAGATTTAGTTATCACCACTTCACAAATCAAGAAATATGGTCATTAGTCATTTCCAATTAACACTCCTCAGCAAAGTGGTTACATTAATTTGCATGTTGCATTTTAGAATGTAGAAGATAGAAATATTTCTAGAGATAAGTTGTTAAGAAATGTGGTTGCCTTGCTTGTAGAGGTTATAAAATGAAGTGCATAGAAGGTGCAGCTGAATTTTGGCATAAGGAGATATGGATAAAGAGTACTATGTTGTTGAAGGTTTGTAGATGTCATGAAGTAAACAAGATTGATGACTTACCTTGTAGCTAGAGGGATATTAAAAGGCTTGAGTGTAACTACAGGATTTGGCAGTAGTTGCAATAATTCCAATCTCTCTCCCAACAATTGTTTCCCCCTTATAATGGGTAGAATACAAAGAGAAAGTTAGGTGAAGACATGGGAGATGTGGTTTTGGAGTTAGGCATCCCTACTTGATCAAAACTCTCCAAGTTCTCTGCTACTAGGAAATGCAATGAGAATCTTTCATCCTGCCTGCATCAATAACCACAAATATGTGATAGTGGCATGGCTCATAAGGTAGTTGGCATTCATGGAAGATTTATGTGTCTCAACACCAAAGCTTTCATGTATACTAGCCTGACTTTAAGACAAAATAGAGGCAATGAGTTTTACTGGGAGAATATTCTCTTGTGAATAGACCAATGGTGGGTAAAAAGGGGGTCACATGTAAATGCCTGGTAGCTTGTTGAATTCCTTATGATTATAAAAGGAATACCAAGGTCATAAAGAAGGATTCTAAAAAATTTCATATTTCTGGGGAGACTAGAAACATGTGTTTGTCTTGTCTAGTGTGTAGAGTGGTTTCATGGTGAAATAATGTACACTTTCTCTTAGTCATTTTTCAATTAGTTCATGAATAGACTACTATATTGTTGCTAATATTGTCTCCATTTGTACTTTTATATGCTACATGAGTCATAATAATATGGATATTTTGATTTGTCTTGGAAATTTCCTTGTCAATGTGTGATTGTGTAGTGTGTATATGGGTTTTATTCAAGGAAAGAATTAAAGTCTATTTGCAAGTAATAGTAAGTATGGAGTAATGTAATGGATCTATAAGAATAATTTATGCAACTACACATGGAGATGTGTTAATGTTAGGAATTAATGCTCAAGTAGCTCACTAATTTCAAATGATTTGCTGCTTGGGTTTGCATTCATGATCTCAAATTTGACTTTGTGCCCTGGACATAAGCACTGGTCTATTGAAGCTATTTGGGATATGTTTTAGAAATACATCAAAATCAAAATGCAATTAAATGTAGAATAATTAAGGCAAGTCTTTCACTATTTTTTGCGAAAATATGTAACCCATATAGAAAACACACCATGCTCATTGTAAGTGTACTACATATCCATTGAAATTAGAAATATACTTTTTCAAACGTATGAAATCTTGATCTAAGATTCTAAGATATCCTTTCACATAGAAAACACTATGTCTGTCAAAGTAATTTATGTGTGTCAGTTGGATGAAGAGTTGCATGGGTACAAATGTTACCTTGTTCCTGAAGGAAATATTTAATTGGTCATTAAATGATTATAGCAGGATGATAAGTTTTGATCCTTTCATTAGGTGGCATAAAGAGTTACATTCTAGCATGGGTACAAATGTTAGATTGTTACTAAAGAATAAATTAAAATGGTGGTTAAAAAAGATTATAGCAGATAAGTTATGATTCTTTGAAAAGGCAAAAAGGTGAAAAGGAATATTTAGAACTTCTAAATTTAGAGCTTCGAGGTTTTTCATAAATCAATAGTTGTTGAGTTGATCAAATAGCATTATAAATATTTCCCTCTATACTTGTTCAAGAATAGTATCAAAAATGGAATTCCCATATGTAGATGTTTCTTATGTTTTCATAAGATATAGGTTTAATGACATCGGTTGGAGAATGTTTCAAGAAGGCTATGTTTATAGCAGCATAAAAAATTTCTTTGTAGCTAAAGGGGCATTGAAATCACAGGAGGTAGCGAAAGGGATATTGAAAGGCCACAACAATTACATATGACCTCTCCCTAGTTGCCTACCTTCACCCCCTCATTTCCTAAATCCTAAGAGCTAGAGGGAGTGGGGAGGAGAACAATGAGGATAGGGGAGAGTCAGCTCGAATAAAGAGCCTATTTAGTTAAAATTGATAGCTAAAGTTGGACCCCCTGTTCTACTTACAACATTCTCTATGAGCTCCTCCTCTATTTCTTATAGAGATAATCTTGCATCCATGAGCTCCTCCTCTAGTTTTTATAGTTACAATCTTGCATCTGTAAAGTTATGAGTAGTACAATGGTGGTGCGGCTCAAGCAGTTAAATTTCAACAGTATTTTATTCATCATCATGGGCCATGATGGTTTCATATTAGTTATAGTGCATATAGTTTGATAAGTTATCCTTTTCTATTTTAGGTTTCATATTGGGAATATTTCATTTTCATGTGTATAAAATAAACATATGTCAAATGAAAACATGGCAGTTGTAAACAACGTGAAGCTTGTTGCATTCCTTACTCTTATAAAATTAATTCCAAGGCTGTAACTAAGAGATTTTTTTTGGAGGGAATCTTGGTCTCTTTGGGAAAGGGTAGAGTAGCAGTGTCTAAGTTAGAATGTGGAGTCTTTCATGGTGAAGAATGTAAATATTCCTTTAGCAACATTAATTAGTTTATGAACTATCATGAAAATTACTACAAATATTGTCTCCAGAATGTACTTCTTGATCTCAAATCAATAATATTATCAAGGATTTGTTATTGATCTTTGCAAATCTATTGTAAAATTGTAATTTTGTTTGTGGGTTCTTTTCAAGGAAGATATTAAATTTATACACATGCATTAAATTTATACACATGTAATTCAATAGGTTTATGAACTTGTATAAAAAATTTGAAAAATAAAAAAAAAGAAGATTTATATAATATTAATATATATCGCACAAGGCAACTTATGATAAGGGTGTATTTAATGAGACACTTATGATCAAGTCGATTGAATAAATTTAAATTGGACATTGGGGTATTACCGTATTTCCACATTACATGTTCGACTCCAAGTTGGAAACACTAAGGTGGGAGTGATGGACACACTAGTTATCCTTAGGTCAATAAAATCACATATATCATTTGTGGGTGAAGTCGCTGACAAATAGTTAAGGGTGGTCTTGGTGAATGACCACTTGTACATAATTCATGTGGTGAAGACAATGTTGGGGTTGGATTTTTTGATGGCGTATCATAGGTATAGGGTCAATTCAAATATTTCAGCTTTTTTTCTTATGTTGTTATATATGAGGTTTTCTAAGGAGTGGGCAAAAAAACTCACCCAGATGGTGTTCAAACATGCATATTTGGGTGACATTGATGCGGTGATCGACAATGTGGATGAGAACCTCTTCATTCTTCTCCTAAAAATATGTTACATTAGGAGGGTTGAGGTGCACAAATTTTTGATTGTGCAAATACAAAATGTGAAGTTGCTACAAGCTCAGAGGATTGAGATACTCATTAGTATCAATTTTCTCATGTATGTAGCCAAAATCAAGAAACCTAAGGAGGACGATTAGCATTGGGACTACCTAACCACTAAAGGGTTCCTATATGAAGATGAATATGATGAGGCAGATGTTGCTAAGATTGTAGGGGTGCTAGAACTAGGGAGCAGAGAGGAATTGATCGAGGGTGACAAATGAAATGTGGAGGAAATTGTAAAAGGAGAAGCTCATGCTAAATGTGGATAGGACTGCTCGCTCATCTTACAAGCCAAGAAAGTCAGGTAGGACCAAATGAAGGAGGAACGTGAATCTATGTAGGTGGCAAGGTAGGATCAAAATTTCTCCTGAAGTATGGTGCAGCTACTTCATTTTATTTTGAATTTTGTATTATGGGTTATGGGTTGTTCTATTTTTTGTTAAGTACATGTGCCATGTTTTTTGTCACTACTACACATACAATGTAGTATGATCATTAGAAACACTACTAGGAGGAGATATTTTTGGCTACAAGCCAAATAGTATAGTATATCTTTAATCCTATCTTAATATAATGGGTGTTGGGCCTACCCAACTATTAACTTAATAAAAAAAAAATTGTTCAAATGATTTATATGAATATTATTGATGAAGTGATATGCCATGTGAGATTTTATTTTAAACTTCACTCTATTTTATTTTGAATAATAAGATAATTTTAAGAAACATAACATAAATTTAATTAAAATAATATTTATTCATGCAAATATAACAACTATCTAATATTAAAATATTTTATATAAAATTTATACTAAATACTAATTTTTTAGTCAGTAACAAATATATTTTATTAATAAAAGATCTGTAGATACATAGCCATTACAAAATTATGTAGAACATCTGAACCATTCAAGAAGACATACAACATATTACCCATTGCAAAGTACTAACTACCACCATTAAACCATATCAAGCACCAAAGATTAGTTGGCATGATTTAAAAGAGCCAACCCAATCACATGTCGGAGACAATGTCACCATTATAGAAGTTCACCCCCCAACCCTATCGACAAACATAAGAAACCAACTATTACTTGAAGATACATGTAAAATGGGCCGAATCATTAATAAATAATGATCAAACCCCATTCCATCATTCTTGGTCATGCAAAACTATAATGGCAATTAAATGCCAATCTGTACACCTCTTCCTAAGTCATCATCCTGATCTGATAGATCACTAAAAATCTATTCTTCTTGAAGACCTATAGTACTTTGATAGGTTGTTGGTAGTCTCTATGATCTATTTCTACTCTAGGCACCTCCATTTTTGTCATCTCATTGTCAAACATTGGCAGTGCAACCATATGTGATTCCAGTTCTTCAATATATACATCTCATCTTCAAAAATGTCTATCAATATTGGATCCAATATTATCCTAATCTCTGTCTTCCACTTAGACTTAGGCCTTAACACTTCCCTTCCTTCCAAGTTGCTCTTCTATTTATCAAACAAGACTAACACGTGGCATATAACTAAACACTAGAAGCTTCTAAGCTCATTCTTTATCCTTTGCATATACATCCTATGGATGATGAAGACCTGTTTCATTACCTCAAACCCTAATCTGAACTGTACCAAACTGACATGTAAATGGGCAAGAAATGGCTTGGTCAAAATAACTTCCAATACTACAATTATCTTGCTCATATGAGACATATAGTAAGCAAGAAACTTCTGCCATTTCAAAGGTTCTTCAAGAAATCCCAATAGTTGTCTTTGATCATCCTAGGCCAAATCTACATGATCTAGAATTGTGTTAATCTTTGACTCAAGCAAGGATTGAGCCATCTTTGTAATTTATTTCTCCTCCATCCTCAAGGCATCTACTCATAACATATCAATTTAATTATTCATCCTTGTCATATCTATCCTAGCCTGAGCTAGGTCTCTTCTTAGTGTCATTCCTTCTTCACGGGAATATTCAATCATCTCAAGAGGCTTGTATGTTGGGCTCGAGTATAAATGTTCCTCTAATGATTTTACCCTATCCCTTAAAATATGAACCTCCTCATCTATCTTCATTTCTACCTTATGGAAAAAATTTGCCACTTGCATGGTCATACATATGGCCTCTATGGCAGTAGTATCTACCACTCTCTTAACAAGGAGACTCCCAAACAATTGATCCATCTCATAGCTTAGAGTTGGCCTTCTTGTAACTAGGTGCAAACACCAAATGACCAGTTGATCTAGGTGATAATTAAAAATTACTCCAGAGAGTACCCTATTTCTTTATTAAGGATCCATTGTGTCTAATTCAATGTCATGCTCCTTCTGAAGGCATGAAAAGCCACTACAGAAGATAAATCTCAACAATCTAAGAGAAGTACACCACTCTTCTTTACAATCATACTTTCAAATTTTACCCTCTTTTTTTTCTTATTATATGAGTTTAACTTTATCTACACCCAATTGTTGATATGGAAATTATTTTCAAGTTCAACCACTTTCTTTTTATTATTTGGGTTGAATACTTTTCATGCATGCTAGAACTCTAGCTTGAAGAGGAAGATGCAACCATTGGTTTCTTCTTTGCAGCTTCTGTAAGCATCCTCTGAGATGGTTTAGGCTCTTGGGAGATTGGTACTAAAACTTGAGTAGGAAAGGAAGCAGATAGGGGCTCATCATAGCGAGGTGGGGAAGATGGTGGAGGGGAAGCAGGACCAATAAGAGATCCAATAGATTGAGGACACATAGTCCTTCCTTCCTGTAATGGGTGGAAAATTATGGTTTCACAAGTTATGCTTTGTAAACTAGTAAATGGCCCAACTTTCATAAATATTACATTAAAAGGAGGATGACCTCAATAGATCCAACCTCAATTCTACTAAGGAGAGGGTTCAATGCTAATTGAGGTCCTATTTTCCCTTTTATTTGAGTTGAATTTATGTTTGAATTAGGTCTGGAATTGCAAATGCTAAATCTATAATAAACAATGATAAATTCAAATGAAATGATGAAAGTAGAATATAAAAAAATTCAAACAGAGTTGCAAACAAGAATCTGAGCAAAAGAAGAGGATTGAAACCTGTACTTGAAAATTCAGGAAATTTTGTTGGGACCAGGGCGTTGGTGCCCTAGTCCTCCAAATTTTCCTTGGTCCTAAAATTTCACCCCAGTGCTGAAATTTTGCCCTTGTCCTGATTTCGCCCTCCTCATACAATTTTTCCTTGGTCCTAGGGGGTCTTTGGAAGTTTTGCAAAAGTCAATTTTTTTTTTATCTCTTTTATCATTTTCCATGTGTACAGCTCCTGAATCTACAACCTACAAGCCGAAAGAAGGGAATTGTGTTGTGGATAGGGGTTTGTCGGCCTTAGGTCAAACCCCAAGTTTGAAATTAACCCTAATTGAAATAGAAATTGAACTCAAGAGTTGAATTGGAAAAGCTTTCCTTTTGAGGGAAAAGGATTGAAATGCTTGAATGTAGATAATTATAACCTCAATAGGTGATGCAATGCTCTTAAGATAAGTCCTTCATGTGTTGATGTAATTGTTTTCTTGATATTGATTGTAATGAATGTTAGCATTTTTTTATGATGATGTTATGATTGTCATTGATGGACACACACTTGCTTCAAGATCACTTTTTGTATGTATGAGTTATGCTCAACCAGTATTTGTTCCAACTGGTATTATGTATTATAGTCTTCAAACTATTGATGTTTTGCAGAAAGTGTTTACCGATCTCAAGCGGTATGAAGACCTCAAGTGGTTCGAGGATCTCAAGTGGAACAAAGGAACTAAAGCGACATATATCATTTTCCTAGTCTTCATTCTTGATAACCGGTAATCGATAAAATGTAAGAACTGGTATTACTCTATGATGAGTTACCATCCACCGACACTTTGGTGGTGATTTTGTGTTGTGTTACCAAATGTGTCTAGATGCATTGAACCTAGGAACTTACAATGTAATCCTATTGGACCAACATGAAATCAGATTCCTTTTTAAGGACATCATGTCTAGGGTTTTAGGTGTGGTTAGGGTTTTAAGGTGGTTGATGAGGTTTTTGTATGTGTGATCTTAGAAGAGAAGATCTAATTTGTGTGAAGTAATAGAGTGTGGATATACTGAAGTCTGAAGTAATACTGAAATGCATTAACAATGAGCTATCATGGATCTAACCAAGAAGACTGTACCCACTTGTTGATTACTCACATCTAATTGTCTCAAGGAAGGACACACTACCAATGTATGTAGAAGTAAGGCTTACAATAATTTTCCGTACTTTCTAAACAATAAGCCTAGATCCAATAGATTCAATGGTAACTGTTATGCATGCAACAAGTTTGGGCATAGAGTATTTGAATACAGGTCTGTTATACATGACACTGGAAGGTATCCTCAAAGGAGTCAAGGAGTTTTTCATGAACCCTCTGTGAACCAGAATCCAAACCAGTTTAATACCTATAATCATCAATCAGGTAGCGGTGGCTATCAAGCGGCAACCGGTTGGAGAGGAACTTGCTTGATCTGTCATGGTCATGGTCACCCTACTGCAACATGTGAAAGGAAGATTGGAAACATGAATAATGGACCATGGAGAGCACCTGGAATGGTTTGCTATCATTGCAACAAACCGGGTCATACTGCAAGAATATGTAGGATGAGAAAGAATATGTCAGATGATATATTAGTCACTCTAGAAGGAAAGATTGATGTTGAAATTGTTCAAGCAGATATGAAGAAAACCTGGAAAAAGAAACTAGAAGAAGTGCCACAAGAAGAACTGGTTTCTGCACCTAGTGTGGAAATCTCTGAACCGACAAACTAAGCTTCAGAAAAGCTTAGGGGGAGAAAATTGGTAAAATGTTTTGAACCCTTAGTTTATATCGGTAAAAGACCTTAACTAGTATGTGATACCTGTCAATTGGTAGAAGACTGGAAACGGTAAAAGGAAAATTAGGGTTTACACCCTAATGGTGGAGCATTTATTATGGTAGGTGAAGATTTCATTTAAATGGGATTTTCAAGTCATTTTCACTTATCAGTTTGCGAACAAAGAAATTTTCAAGTGCAAAGCGACAAAAGGTAAATTGTCTTGCGATTCAGAGAGATTTCAAAACTTTGAAGAAGAATCAGGAGATAATATCAATCAATCAAGTGAAGAACACAAAGCGGTAATCTAGCAACCGAAGTAGTGTGTGGTGAAGCTGAAGTTGCAAACCCTAAATTGTGGATTTCTAAGGGTATTTATCAAAATTCTTGTTTATCTATTTATCATGGCTTCTGCATTGCACTCCAGTCTAGTGCACCTGTTGATTTAGTAGATTTCATCCAATGAAAGGCGAAATACAATGCCCTATCCTAGATACCTACTAGAGTTATAATAGAAGGTCATATTTTAGGGTATATTGATTGTAAATTGGAAGACCTAGGATCACTTGTGATTCATTCCGAGCTAGGTCTATTTTGCAGGGATCATAAGAAGATCAAACTTGAATATAGCATTCTGGAAAGGAAGAAACTTCACAATGCGGTGTATTTTCCTGAAGAGTTTACAGAAGATCACATTCACATCATTTTGAGTAGAGTTCATGGCAATAAAATGTATCTTGAAAGAACACATGACATAACACTTGAAGCTATTCATACCATCACCAATTTCTGCAACACTGGTGAGGTGCCAGCCCTAAGGAAAGTCATCAAGACTGAAATGACCAAGCTCACTAGTTCTATGAGCGACCAATGGGGAATGGCTGTCAATACCATCAAGGATGATCTGGTCAAGTATGCTTGTATGGTCATAGGATACCATATGTTCTATGCTAGCATAATTAACTATGTCTCTGCTACAGCGGTAAATGTTGCCTATAGGATGATCATAGAAGATGCCTCATTTGATTTATGCTCCTGTATGCAAAGGCAACTTCTGGTGAACCTGAAGTCTATTAAACAAGACAATGCCTTAAGATTGAAATTTGGATAATTGTTGGTAGGATTGTTTTACTACTTTCAAGGATATTTCCTAGGAGTCAGTGATATACAGTGGCCTATTGACCAATGGGTTACCAAGCAAATCAAAGAAAGCCTCCAAGCAGTTGGAATCAGTTATCCTGAAGTACTGAACAAATACTTTGATGATTTCAGACACAAGATGAGCCAGAGGATGAGAATATCTGGTGATATTGTCAAGAAGTATGAAGAGGACATTTGCTTTATCATCAGAGTAGATGAGTGCATAATGGAGGTAGTTGAGCCCAGAAAGGAAGAAGTAGAGCCCATGGGATATGAGGTGATGTATGACATGCTTGATGGGTAGGCCTCTACCCTACTTGCCTTGCCTCTTGATCCAAAGAAGAAGAGAATAGGCACCTATGTGGAAAGGGTAACACCGGTTGAAGAACCTTCAATAAAGAAGGGAAAGGCAGTACCATCTATATCGGCACCGGTTACATCAACAAGTCCTAAAGTGACCAAGTGGTCACCAGCAAAGAAGAAACTGGAAGTTGCACCCACCAAGGTATTTGAGAGGAAGTGAAAGACCAAAGGCAACACATCGGACTCTGAGAATACAAAACCTAAATAACTGCCTAAGAAGACTAGGCAAACCAGGAAAAAGACAAAGACAACTAGCAATGAACCGGCATCGTCAGCGCCGATAAATATTGACATTTCCTCTTACAAACCATTGACACATTGTCAAAGAACCATCAAGAATATTAGGAGAAAAGAGCCATTAATACATAGATTATTTTGATGATAATGAAAAGGAGGAAGTTGAACAGGAAATTATTCAATATCTATGTATTAATGGCTAGTCACCATCATAAATTAGATCCATGACATTGAATTCTTTATACAATTCTTTAGATAGCAAATGGTGCATTGCCATAGAAAAGGAACAAGAAATAAGAGAGGAAATATTTGCACAATATTTTCCTGATGTGTCAAATTCAAAACTTTATGAATTGATGGAAAAGTACAAAGGCCTCTTCTTCATGAGAAGAAGAAGACTCTTGTTATTGGAAGGGAAAGTCCCTGAAGTGGTAAAAGATACCCACTCACATGCCAAAGCTACTCTAAGATTGCATCAAGTGTTAAAAGACAACAAGAAGGCCGAACAAGAACCGGAAACTAGAAAACTGGATGAGGTGTATGAAAGTGAAGGAGAACCGATCACTAAACAAATAGACCCTATTGACATTGATGCTTTGGATGGTGAAAATGTCACTCCAAATATAGCAAAGGAAAAGGCTGACAAAGATCAGGAAGAAGAGAAGAGGAAAAGAAGAAACAAGAGGAAGAGAAGAGAAAAGAGGAAGAAAAAAGGAAACAAGCAGAAAAGGAGAAGAAGAAACAAGAGGAGGAGAAGATAAAAGGAAACAGGAAGAAGAGAAGAGAAAAGAGGAAGAGAAAAGGAAACATGAAGAGGAGAAGAAGAAAAAGGAAGATGAAAAGAAGAAATGGGAAGAGGAGAAGAAGAAAGAAGAAGGGAAGTGGAAAGAAGAAGATAGAAAGAAGGAAGAAGAAAAGAGAAAGAAAGAAGCAGAGGAGAAAAAGAAGGCTGAAGAGGAAAAGAAAAGAGACAAAGAGAAGGAGGAAGTGACAAAGAGCACACAAGTGGAGACCCCAAAGGCAACCTATGGTCAAGCTAAACCGACTGACATCACCAGTCCCATTGACCTCCAATCTGCAAATGAATCAGAACTGCTGCAAAGCATTAAGCTTGCCCAAGAGCAACTGGAAGCGCTAAGGAGGAAAAAGGAGCAAGATGTTATTCAAACCATGGTGGAAACTCTTACCAGTTTGATTCCCAATACCAACCTCTCAATTACCAATTCCTCTCTGGCCCAACTAGAACTTTTATGCATAGTTGTAGAGGACCAAGTACAATGCCTGGAAGATGTTGCTAAAGCCAATGCACAAAAGAAGCATCAAAAGGCATTGAACACTACCTTAGTGAAGAAATTAAATGAGCTTCGATCTAAACTTTAGAACACACAGAAGGAGATAAGAGATGCTCTGGATGAGGGGAAACTATGGCTCAGTAAGATAAGCCAACCCCATCTATTTTGTGATGATGTTCTTCCACAGAAGGAAAAGTTGCAATCTGACTTCCAGGCATATATAAGCACCTTCAAGATGCCCTATGATTCCTTTACCACATATGGGTAAATCATTCACCGGTTTCAACTCCAAACTACCTGAATAGAGTTGGAGATTAGCAACTGGACCAGAGATTTGAAAGAACTTCAATTGGTTCTACTACCTCGACTACAAATACTTTAGAAGTGCTATCTCAATCTAGATGCCTTAACAGTCACTCAAGAGAAGAGTACCTTGGATGCCATGGAGGAACATGTATCCCAGATGCAAACAAAAAGTGAGGTTGCTACCTCATTGCTTGAGTCATGGTATTTATCCATGAAGACCTTTATGCAAGATTTTAAATCAGTTTTTGATAAGTTTCACTCCTTATTGTCATAAACACTTATTATTTTAATGATAATATGAACAGGGGTTATTCTGCAGTACTTTGTCATTGTTGGCAAAGGGGGAGTAGTATTTTGTATTTAAAATTTTGATGCATGTTTTGTATACTTTCATGTTTATCTCCGTAAGGGAGTAGTATACATTGTATTTTCTACAAAAGGGATAGTGTATATGCTTAGGGGGGGCAGTTTTGATTATGGCATATTTTTGTTGTAAAACACTTAGATGTCAAAATTTTCCTAAGTTTTGCCATCAATGCCAAAGGGGGAGATTGTTGGCATTTTTTGATGATGATTTTGTGATTGTCATTGATGGACACACACTTTCTTTGAGATCACTTTTTGTATGTATGAGTTATGCTCAACCGGTATTTGTGCCAACCGGTATTATGTATTGTAGTCTTCAGACTATCGATGTTTTGCAGAAAGTGTTTACCAATATCAAGTGGTATGAAGACCTCAAGTGGTTCAAGGATCTCAAGAGGAATGAAGGAAATAAAGTGACAGTTATCATTTTCCCAGTCTTCATTCTTGACAATCGATAATCGATAAAATGTATGAACCAGTATTACTCTGTGATGAGTTACCAACCAGTATTTTTGTGATGTGTTACCATCCACCGACACTTTGGCGGTGATTTTGTGTCATGTTACCAAATGTGTCTAGATGCATTGAACCTAGGAACTTATAATGTAATCCTATTGGACCAACATGAAATAAGATTCCTTTTTAAGGACATCATGTCTTGGGTTTTAGGTGTGGTTAGGGTTTTAAGGTGGTTGATGAGGTTTTTGCATGTGCGATCTTAGAAGAGAAGATCTAGTCTATGTGAAGTAACAGAGTGTGGATATAATGAAGATAGAAGTAATGCTAAAATGCATTAACAATGAACTATCATGGATCTAACCAAGCAGACTATGCTATTTGCTAGATCACTCACTTGTTGATTACTCACATCTTCGACAAGTCTGAAACCCTTAACTGGGTAGGCCCAAAAAAGCCTTTGTAAATCCTCTAACAAGGTGGTTCACAACTATGGATCTAAAATCCTCTCACAAGGTAGTCTTTAATCGGACTTATCTCCTAACAAAGATTGAGATTCCTAACAGGATTTGTTCTAGTGAAGCACATTGTATGACCTTAACCGGTCTAGTTTCTATTCTATAGATAGTTACTTGTGAGTCTCAGCTCACTATGGTTTTTCCCATTTGGGTTTCCACGTCAAAACTTCTTGTGTTATGGTGATTGCTCTCTTATGGGTGAATGCTTTATTTGTTGTTTGGTTTGCATTTGTCTTAACCAGCTTGTTAGTAAATTCATTTTACCAGTTGACTGCCAAACTACTTAATGATGAATACTAAGAGGGGGGGTGAATTAGTATGCCAAAAATCTTTGCACTTAAATACTTTGCTAGACTAACAATAAACCAGTAAAATAGTTTAGCAGACAAACCGGTTAGCACACATGCAAACCAAATAGAAAATAATGCATTCACCCACAGAAGCACAAACACCATAACACAAGAGATTTTGATGTTGAAACCCAAATGGGAAAAACCATGGTGAGATGGAACTCACAAGTAACTATCTATAAAATAGGAACCAGACCGGTTAAGGTCATAAAATGTTCTTTACCAGAACAGATCTTGTTAGGAATCTCAATCTTTGTTAGGAGATAAGTCTGATTAAAGACTACCTTGCTAGAGGATTTTAGATCCATAGATGTGAACCACCTTGTTAGAGGATTTACAAAAGGCTTTTCAGCCTACCCGATTAAGGGCTACAAACTTTTTGAAGATGTGAGTAATCAACAAGTGAGTGATCTAGCAAATAGCACAGATTGCTTGGTTAGATCCTTGATAGCTCATTCCTAATGCATTCCAGCATTACTTCAGTCTTCTACACATTCATACTCTCTAGCTCTTCAACCACCTTAAACCCTAGCAACAACATCAACAACAACCTAAAACCCTAGACATGATGTCCTTATAAAGGAATCTGATTTCATGTCGGTCCAATAGGACTACATTACAATTTCCTAGGTTCAATGCATCTAGACATATTTTGTAACATGACACAAAAAGCACCATTAAAGTTTTAGCACCGTCAAACAATCGGTGGATGATAACTCATCACAAATGTCAGTTGGTAACTCATCACAGAGTATTATTCGTTCATACAAAATACTAGTTCAAGCAAAATACTGGTTGCCGGTTTGACAAAATGAAGAATGGGAAATATGTGTTCTACCACTTTGATCCTTCATACCACTTGAGATCCTCGAACCGCTTAGGGTTAACATGTCACTTCAAATCGGTAATCACTTTCTACAAAACACCAATAGTCTAAGGACTGCAATGCATCATACCAGTTGGAACATGTACCGGTTGAGCTTTAATTAATACATACAAAAATGATCTCAATGCAAGTGTGTGTCCATCAATGACAATCACAACATAAACATCAAAAATGCCAACAATCTCCCCCTTTGGCATTGATGGCAACACTTAGGAAATTTTGACATCTAAGTGTTTTACAACAAAAATATGCCAGAATCAAAATTACTCCCCCTGAGCATATACACTATCCCTTTTGCAGATCATACAATGTATACTACTTCTTAACAAAAATAACATGAAAGTATACATCAAAACACTCAAAATTTATACTTCTCCCCCTTTTCCAACAATGACAAAATATTCCAGTCTAACACTTGTGTCATTAGTATTAAATGAATAAGAGTTTATGACAATAAGGAATAAAACTTGTCAAAAATAGATTTACAGTCTTGCAAGAATTGTTTCATAGATAAAGACTAGGACTCAAGTAGGGAGGTGGCTACTTCTTTCTCTATCTGCATCTAGGAGACCTATTCTTCAATGGCATCTATTGTGCTCATCTCCTATGTTGTCGTTAAGGCATCCAAATTAAGATAGCACTTCTGAAGTATTTGCAGATGTGGGAGTAGAACCAGTTGTAGCTCCTGCAAATCTTGTGACCAAGTGCTGATCTCATGCTCTATTTTAGTAGACTAGATATGAAACCGGTGAACGGTTTGCCCATAAGCTATAAAGGAGTCATATGGTGGCTTGAAGGTGCTCATGTATGACTATAGATTAGATTGAAGCTTTTTCTTCTATGCAAGCACATCATCATAGAATAGATAGGGTTGGCAAATCTTGTTGAGTAGAAGATTCCCTTCATCTAGAGCATTCCTTATATCCTTCTGTGCTTTTTGCAGTTCAAACCAGAGCTCATTAAGCTTCTTCACCAGGGCAATGTTGAGAGCCTTTTGATGCTCTTTCTTGGAATTTTCCTCTACTACCTCCTCTAAGCTCTGCACTTGATCATCCACTACTGTGCATAGGAGCTTCAATTGGGCCAATGATGAGTCAGTGCTGGGGAGGTTTGTGTCGGGTAACAAACTGGTAAGAGTGTCCACCCCCACTTGGATCACATCTCACTCCTTTTTCCTCTATATTACTTCAATGCATTCTTGAGAAACCTTGATGCTCTGCAGTAGCTCCATTTCACTTGCAAACTGGAGGTTAATGGGACTGGTGAGGTCAGCCTGTTTGGCTTGACTACCGGTTGCCTTAGGTGTCTCCATTTGCGTGCTCTTTGCCGCTTCTCCTTCTTTATCCTCCTTTATTTTCTTCTTTGCCTCTTCTCTTCTATTTTCCTCTTCCTTATCCTCCTCTACCTTCTTCTTCTCTGCTTCCCTCCTCTTCTCCTTTGCCTTATCTTCCTCTTCCTCTTCTTCTTTTCTGCTTCCTTTCACTTCTCCTCTTCCTTTCTCTTCTCCTCTTCCTTTCTTTTCTTCTCTTCTTCTTTTCTCTTTTCTTCTTGTTTTCATTTCCCCTCATCTTCTTCCTTCTTCTTCTTGTGCTCTTCCTTTTTCTTCTTGTCCTCTTCATCCTTCTTCTTCTTGTCCTCTTCATCCTTCTTCTTCTTCTCCTCTTCATTCTTCTTCTTCTTCACTTGCCTCTTCGCTTCCTCCTTTTTGTCCTCTGCTTCCTTTTTCTTTACTTCCTGTTCTTCCTACTTCTCCTGTCCTATTGCTTCTGATGGTGTACCCTGAGCAACATCCTCTCCATCTAGAGCATCAACATCAATAGTGTCTATGGGTTCAGTAACCAGATTTCCTTCATTGTCAAACACTTCATCCAGTTTAGTTATTGCCAGTTCTTATTCAGCCTTCCTATTGGCTTTAGCCACTTTATGCATCTTAAGAGCTTCTAGAGCAAGAGTGTATGTATTCTTGAGCACTTCTTGACCCTTTCCTTCTAGTAACAGGAGTCTTCTGCTTCTCATGAAGAAGAGGCCTTTGTATTTATTCATTACTTCAAACAGTTTTGAAATTGATACATCAGGAAAATGTTTAGCAAAAAATTTCTCTCTCATTTCTTGTTCCTTCTCTATGGCAATGCACCATTTATTGTCTAAGGAATTATACAAAGAATCTGGTGTCTCAGATCTAATTTCTGAAGGCAACTGGTCATTAACACATAAATACTGAATGATTTCTTTTTCAACTGCTTCCTTTTCATCATCATTAAAGTCATCAAAACAATCAATCAAATCATTCAGCACTTTTCTCCTAATGTTTTTGATAGTTCTTTGACAATGTGTCAAAGGTTTGTAGGAGGAGATGTCAATATTTATCAGTGTCGATGATACTGATTCATTCTGTCTTTTTCTTTTCTTGTTGTGTCTTAGGTTTTTCCTCAGACACAGTTTCTTCTAAGTCTGGTGAGGCATTCCTTATCTTCTTCTTTCTCTCAAACACTTTGGCAGGTGCCGCTACTGGTTTCTTCTTTGCAAGTGACCGCTTGGTCACTTTGGGACTGGCTGTAGTAACTGGTACTGATGCTGAAGGCACTACCTTTCCTTTCTTTTCAGGGAATTCTTCAACCGGTGCAACCCTTTCCAGATAGGTGTCGGTTCTCTTTGCCTTGGGATCTAGGGGTGAGGCAATTAGGGAAGAGGCATGCCCATCTAGCATATCATATATCACCTCATATCCCATAGGCTCCACTTCCTCCTATCTGGGCTCAACGGCCTCCATTATGCATTGATCAACTTTGATGATAAAGCAGATATCATCTTCATACTTCTTGACAATCTCACCAGATATCCTCACTCTTACGTGCATCTTGCTTCTGAACTTATCAAAGTACTTGTTCAGAACATCAGGGTAACCAATTCCAACTACTTGCAGGCTTTCTTTAATCTGCTTGGTAACCGGTTGGTCCATAGACCATTGAATGTCTCCCACTCCTAGGAAGTATCCTTGGAAATAAAATAATAATCTGACCAGTAGCTGACCAAACTTAAACTTCAATGCATTATCCTGTTTGATTGATTTTAGATTCAACAGGAGTTGCCTTTGCATACCAGTGCAGAGGTCGAATGATGCATCTTCCTTGATCATCTGGTAAGCGGCATTTACCATTGCAGTAGATATAGAGTTAATTCTACTGGCTGAGAACATCCGGTATCCAATCACCATGCACGCATATTTCATGAGGTCATCCTTGATGGAATTAATAGTCATTCCTCATGAGAACCGATGAGATTGGACATTTTTGTCTTACTGACCTTCCTTAGGGTTGGCACTTCCCCTGTATTGCAGAAACTAGTGACAGCATGAATAGCTTGTGGAGTGATATCATGCATTCTCTCTAGGTACATCTTGTCACCATGAACTCTGCTTAGAATGATTCTTATATGATCATCTGTGAGATCCTCTAGGAAGTAAACCACATTGTGGAGTTTCTTCTTCTCCAAAATGCTATACTCCAGTTTGATCTTTTTATCCTTCCCACATAATCGACCTAGCTACGAATGGATCACAAGAGACCCTAGGTCTTCAATTTTGTAGTCTATATAATCTGAAATCCCTTCTTCTACTATAACCCCAGCCGGTACTTGTGACAAAGCATTATATTTCAATTTTCTTTGAATGAAGTCCATAGAATTGATAATTGCACTAGAACTATCATGAGATGTAGAAGCCATGATAAAATAGAAAACTTGAGAAATACCTTTCAGAAATCAAGAATTTAGGGCTTGTAAATTCAACTTCACCTTCCACTTCATTGGTTGTTGAATCACCGGTTGAGTTCTTCTCTTGACCGTTTGCAATTTTCTTTTGAATCTCCTTCAAGGTTTCCAACTTTCTTTGAATCGTAGCACAAACCACTTTATCGATGCTTTGCACTTGAAAACCTTCTTCGCTTCGAAAAGATGATAGTGAGAAATGATTTGAAAATTCCTTTTAAACATATTCCTCACCTATCGCAATTAATGCTCCACCATTAGGGTGTAAACCCTAATTTACCTTTTACCATTTATGGTCTTCCACCAAATGACAAGTATTATATACCGGTTAAGCTCTTTTATCGGTGTAACCTGAGGGTTCGAAACATTTTTCCATTTGCTCCCCCTAAGCTTTTCTGATGCTTAGTTTGTTGGTTTTGATATTTCCACACTAGGTGCAGAAACCGGTTCTTCTTGTAATACCACTGATTTCTTATTCCAAGTTCTATTCATATCCACTTGAACAGTGTCAACATCAATCTTTCCTTCCGAAGTGACCGGTATACCATCCGATATGTTCTTTCTTGATCTATAGAATCTAGCAACGTGTCCCAGTTTGTTGCAATGATAGCAGACCATTCCAAGTGCTCTCCAAGGTCCATTATTCATGTTGTTGTTATTCCTCCTACATGTTGCAGCAGTGTGATGATGATTATGACAGATCAAATAGTTTTCTCTCCATCTAGTTGCCACTTAATAGCCACCATTTCTTGACTAATGATTGAAGGCATTAAACTAGTTGTGATTCCGGTTCACAAAAGGTTTAGGACCAATTCCTTGGGTCCTCTGAGGATATCTTCCAATGTTATTCATAATAGACCTGCATTTAGATGCTCTATGCCCAAACTTGTTGCATGCATAATAGTTACCATTGAATTTATAGGATCTAGGCTTATCATTTAGAAAATAAGGAAAATTATTGTAATCCTTGCTCCTACACACATTGGCAGTATGTCCTTCTTTAAGACAGTTAAAGAAAACTGGTTTAAACTTTTTCTTACCTTTATCCTTTGATGCTGGTTGATTCTTTGATATTCCAGCATTTGTACTAGAGGTTTCACCTTCCTCATGACCAAAATAACCAAGTCCATCAGTATTCTTGATAGGTTTGGCAGATTGAAGCTTTTTCTCTAGCTTGACAGTACTCTTGTTGAACTTAGCAAGTATTTCTTTTGACTCAGAGAGTTCTTTGGAAATAGCAGCATTTGTTTCCATCAGGTTTTCATTCTCAGAGATGGCAATGTTTAGTTCTCCTTGCATGTCTTCCTTTTCCACTTTTCTCGCATGGAGTTGAGCAGTTAGGGCACTGATCTCTTGCTTCAGCTTGGAGTTTTCATGAACTTTGTCTTTCACCAGATCTTCAGCTTTCCTCAAGTTCTCAAGCTCTTGGCACATTCGGATAGTCAGTCCTTCCAATTCTTTTCTCAGGTTGGAATTGGATTCATTCGGCTTTTCTATTTCTTGAATCAGGGCTTCCATGTTTGCTTCATCAGAAGAACTATTTTTAGATAGCTCCATCAACTTTTCAACATGTTCTCTCCTTTTTGCTTGAGATGCCTTGTATTTGACCATAAGATCATCATAGGCTTGCTCAAATTGAGTGAGCTGATGAGTAAGTTCCCTCAATGTGTATTCCCCCATATCTCTTTCCAAGTGGTTAAACTTATAGAAGGGTAGGCTCTGATACCAATTGATGAATACTAAGAGGGGGGGTGAATTAGTATGCCAAAAATCTTTGTACTTAAACACTTTGCTAGACTAATAGTAAACCGGTAAAACAATTTAGCAGACAAACCAGTTAGCACGCATGCAAACCAAATAGAAAATAATGCATTCACCCACAGAAGCACAAACACCATAACACAAGAGATTTTGATGTGGAAACCCAAATGGGAAAAACCACGGTGAGATGTAACTCACAAGTAACTATCTACAGAATAGGGACCAGACCGGTTAAGGTCATACAATGTTCTTTACCAGAATAGATCCTATTAGGAATCTCAATCTATGTTAGGAGATAAGTCTGATTAAAGACTACCTTGCTAGAGGATTTTAGATCCATAGATGTGAACCACCTTGTTAGAGGATTTACAAAAGGCTTTTGGGCCTACCCGGTTAAGGGCTACAGACTTGTCAAAGATGTGAGTAATCAACAAGTGAGTGATCTAGCAAATAGCACAGATTGCTTGGTTAGATCCTTGATAGCTCATTCCTAATGCATTACAGCATTACTTCAGTCTTCTACACATTCATACTCTCTAGCTCCTCAACCACCTTAAACCCTAGCAACAACATCAATAAAAACCTAAAACCCTAGACATGATGTCCTTATGAAGGAATCTGATTTCATGTCAGTCCAATATGATTACATTGCAATTTCCTAGGTTCAATGCATCTAGACATATTCTGTAACATGACACAAAAAGCATCATTAAAGTGTCTGCACCATCAAACAATCGGTGGATGGTAACTCATAACAAATTTCGGTTGGTAACTCATCATAGAGTATTACCAATTCATACAAAATACCAATTCAAGCAAAATACTGGTTGCCGGTTTGACAAAATGAAGACTGGGAAATATTTGTTATGCCGCTTTGATCCTTTGTACCACTTGAGATCCTTGAATTGCTTGGGGTTAACATGCCGCTTCAAATAGATAATCACTTTCTACAAAACACCAATAGTCTAAGGACTATAATGCATCATACCGATTGGAACATGTGTGTGTCCATCAATGCAAGTGTGTGTCCATCAATGACAATCACAACATAATCATAAAAAATGCCAACACTTAAGTGTTTGAGTTTAGTAATTTTTGGTATACTAATTCACCCCCCCCCCTCTTAGTATTCATCAATGAATGACTTCATATGTTATCATTGATGGAACATGTACACACACACATTCATCACATTGTCAGTGTAATCTTAGACAAATAGGTATTACTTCTAAAAGTTACTTGTATTGCAACTAGTATTTGATATTTAGTTTATGATGGTTTAGAGAGTGTCAAACTGGTACATGTAGACAACCGATATATGGAGGAATGACTTGACACCAACTTGGAGATTCGACAAATACCATCAAATAGACAAATGGAGGACAATCGGTTTACATGTTGAAAGTAGTTAACTCTTAACTGGTATCGATGTTCCAACCAGTATTCATTGATTGTGTGATGAGTTATCACCGGTTGTGATGAGTTACTCCTAACCGACAAATTTTGGCGGTCATTTGTGATGAGTTATGTTAGATTGTCCAGATACTCTACACCTAGGAAATTGTGATATGATTTCTAAGCCTACATGAAATATAATGTCAATATAATGACATTATGATGAACTATTGTGAAGATATGATATGATGTGAGATAGTAGTATTAAGTTGTTGAAGGCATTGCACAATATCTTGGTGATGCAGTTTTAAGTGAGCAGAAGAGGATCTATTCAAGCAATTTGTGTTACTTCTAGATCACACCGCCTGTTGTTTTCTAATCACTACAACAGTCAAATCCCCTAACCGTATAATTTCTAACAATCTTCATTGTACAAATCCTTTAACAAGGTGATCCATTAGTTTGGATTCAAAAATCCTCTATCGATGTTACCATAACAGGATTCGCTCCTAGTAGAGCACTTTTGTAGACCTTAACTGGTCAGTTACCTATTACTACATATAGTTAACTTGTGAGTCCCATCTCACCGTGGTTTTTCCCATTTGGGTTTTCCACATATAAACAATTGTGTTATGGTGGATTTTTTACTTATTATGGATGCTTTAATGTCATTTTGGATTGCATGCATAGTGTTTAGTAAACTTGTTAAGTATCTCAATCAGTTAGTGTTTAAAGTGATATTGTTTTTGTTGTCACTGATTCACACACCCCCCCCCTTCAATGCTTTATAAGTCTATCAATTGGTATCAGAGTCTAACTTTTTTGAGGATTAATCACTTGGAAGGAAATCCTCAAGCCACCATAGGAGATATGAGCTACTTTGAGATGGCTAGAGTCCTTGAAGCTACCAAGGAAGAGCTTGAAACCCTAAGGGTCAAATTTAAATCTTCACAAGTCAAAAGGAGAGAGCTGACTAAATAACTATTAGAGATATCTGATAATAGTTCTTCAGTTGAAGCTAACATTGATGCATTAGCTAAAGAAGTTGAAAAAATAAATGGTGAAAAGCTAAATCTGAGAAGAGAGTTAGAATCCCTAGCTATCTGCATGAGTCAAGAGTTGGAAGCTAGGACGATAGCTGAAGACCTTGTCAAATAAAGAGATCATGAGATTGCTAAGATCAAACAAGAGAATGCAACCTTACATGAGCATTGGCATGTAGAAAAAGAAGAAAAAGAGGCTTTGTAGCTAGATCTTGAAATGGCATCATCCCTAAGAGAGACTCTTACAAAACACAATGAAGATCTTACCAAAGAACTCAATGAGGCTAATGGAAAACTAGAAAAGTTCAATAAGAGTTCTTCTATGTTGGATGAGCAAATATAATCATAGAGGATGAAAGGTGATACATCTAGACTAAGCTTCAACACATCTAAGAAAGGAGAGTCTTCTGGAACAAAGAGAAACATTCACAAGGACAAAACTGCTCCTAAGGCTAACAAGCCTACCGGTAAGAGAGTTTTTAAACTTGTTTTCTTTATCTGTCATAACCCTGGACATATTGCAAATATGTGTAGAAACAAACCCAATGAGAATATAGGCTACAATGTAAATACTAGGTATGTATCTAAGAGATTTGAAGGTCATTGTTTTACATGCAACATGTATGGACATAGATCGGTTGAATGCAGATATGGAGCAAATAATCCCTTACCTCACATGATTCAAAGACCTATCGGTAATTGCCTAGATCAAGAACAACATTAAGGTTGTTAAGAATACTTTCTTTGTTGCAATGAACATGTACTTTAATGAATTTCTAAAGAAAATGAGTATGAGGGTTAGGCTACCTGAAGATATGGTGAAAAACTTTGCTAAGGACATCATTTTCATAGTCATCACTATTTTTTTGTCTCATGGAAGCTATCAAACCAAGAGAGGATTAAATGGAAGACATGAGCTATGAAGTCAATTGTGACATTGATTGGTTATGCTAATAACTTGTTGGCATCTCCAATGGACAAGAAAAAGAAAAGACTGCGAACAATCGAAGAGAAAAATGCATCGGCTGAAACTAGTAGTGCTCAACCCAATAATGTTAAAGGAAAGAAGAAGAAGGTTGAGAAAGAACATTATGTACCTGCTAATACAAGAGTGACATGAAGTGTCCAAGTCAAAAAGGAACAAGTACCCAAGGTGAATTCTACAAAACATACTGCAACAAAGAAAAGAGACAGACACCTAATTCTTCAAGTAGAATTTGATGATACTGACACTAAGGAGGAACCCAAGAAAATGAAAGCAACTGGTAAAATAACTAAACCAATAGAAGAAGTGCCAAAGGAAAGTGTTCCTATTAATGTCTTATCTTACAAGCCTATGAATTATTTTGAGAAGACATTGAAAACATTAGGGAGGAATAGATTTGATAATGTCAAAAAATATTTTGATTCATTTGATGAAGACCAGAAGGAACAAATTGTTAAATAGGTAATCAACTATTTATGTCAATACAATCGATTATCTCAGGACCTTAAAGATGATATTTCTAATTCTTTGTACTCTATTCTTGCAAATAAGTGACAAATTGTTGTTGATAAAGATCAAGAAATTATTGATAATGTATTTATTCAATTTTTTCCTGAATTATCTAGAGATGAATTAACCACCTTACTTGATAATTACAAAGGATAGTTTATTTCTAAGGAAAGAATATTGAAGTTATTCAATGGGAAAGATAAATTTGTTTAAGTTGAAACTCATCAGATAGCTCAAAACATTCAATGAATGCATAAGCATTCAAAGTCTTATAATGATGAGCAAACAGAGCCTGAAGTACGATCGGAGATGGATGAGGAAGAAATAGTGCAAGCTGATATTTTCCATCCTATCAAGAAAAAGGATGACACTACTTCCCAAACAGTGATCTTTGTTGATTAAATACAAGATACTATTGATCTATTTGGGAATATTATTGAACTAGATAAGCAGCCACCGGTTATTACTGTTTCACAAGTTAAAGTAGTGGATATACCAACAACTCAGCCAAGTGTGGATATTTCATCCCCACTAGTAAAATATCAACAAATGAAAATACAACCACCACTAGTTTCATAGGCTACTCAAGAGATACCTGCAGAAAAAGTTGAAGAGAAGTCATCTGAATAGGAGAAGGAGAAAGATCAAGAGAAAACTGATAAGGATAAATCTGGTGAACCAGAAAAGGCATTAGTCAAGCAGCATAATGATGATGATGATGAATCATTAGGCATCATAGGGCCTATAGATGCATAAAATATGAGTGCATCAGAACTAATGGAGATTGCAACTGTTATGCAATCTAGAGCTCACGAGAAGAGACTTAAGGAATAGAGGAAGGAAGCAGAAACTGTCAAAACTGCTATTGAGATTTTGTCTAGTCTTCTATTGAAGATTGCTATAGGGAATTTGTCAACTCCTATTGGCAAGCTTGGGAAGTTGGTTGTTAATGCCTCTGACCAACTAAAGTCCCTTGAGGAAGTAGCCCAAACTATGATTGAGAAAAACTACACGGTGAAAAGAGGTAAGCTTATAATGAAATATATTGATACAGGGAAGATTGCTTTATCCCTGAACAAAGATCTTTTGAGAAAATCTATTGAAACAGGAGGCAGAATTCTAGCCTATACATCTAATGTTTCATTTTTCTATATTGATTTAGTTAAGAGGTGACAAGAGATAGAATTGAACTGGGAAAGATATGTAATGCCTACATACCTTTACAGGATTCAATCTTAGCTTTTGGTAAATCAGTTGATGATTTGAAAAATCAGTTAGATATATATTATTTTGAATAGGAAAAGAGACTCTAATCCTTGAAGGAGTTAAAGAACTTATTAAGACCCAAAGTGGACATCTTGCAATGAGCTTATAAGAATGCAGAAGCAATTTTGGCTACTCCAGAGATGAGTACAATTGATGCAATGGAAGAATTTTTTGCACAGGTCATGACAACCATAGAGATTACTGAAACCTTACTGGAAACATGGGAAAATGATTTTTCTCAAATGAAGCTTGCTTTCAGTAATATTTCTTGAAAAATTGAAGTGAACACTCTTCAATACAGACTTTTAAGTTTTTGTGTATATAAACTTTTGATGCAAATTTTGCTATATATATATATTACTTTTCAATTTGGCATTGTTGTCAAAGGGGGAGTAGAAATATGTATGTGTGTTGTGAAACTTTTGTATGTATTGTTAAGGGGGAATTGAAATATGAGTACAATTTTTGTAAGCACACTTAGTTGTAAAGTTGTAAAATTTTCTCAGTGTTGTCATCAATGCCAAAGGGGGAGATTGTTGGCTTGATGATGATTGTAATGAATGACTTCATATGTTGTCATTGATGGAACATGTACACACACACATTGATCACATTGTCATTGTAATTATAGAAAAAATGGTATTACTTCTAATAGTTACTTGTATTGCAACTGGTATTTGATGTTTAGTTTACGATGGTTTAAAGAGTGTCAAACCAATACATGTAGACAAACGGTATATGCAGGAATGACTTGACACCAACTTGGAGATTTAGCAGAGACCATCAAAGAAGAAAATGGAGGACAATGGGTGTACATGTTGAAAGTGGTTAAATTCTAACTGGTATCGATGTTCCAACTGGTATTCATTGATTGTGTGATGAGTTATTACTGGTCATGATGAGTTACTCCTAACCGACAAAATTTGGCAGTCATTTATGATGAGTTATGTTATATTGTCTAGATACACCACCTAGGAAATTGTGATATGATTTCTAAGCCAACATGAAATCTAATGTCTATCGAATGACATTATGATGAACTATTGTGAAAATATGATATGATGCAAGATAGAAGTATTAAGTTGTTGAAGGCATTGCAGAATATGTTGGTGATGCAGTTTTAAGTGAGAAGAAGAGGATCTATTCAAGTAAATTGTGCTACTTCTAGATCACACCACCTGTTGTTTTCTAATTACTACAATAGTCAAATCCCCTCACCAGGTAAGCTCTAACAAGATTCATTGTACATATACTTTAACAAGGTGATCCATTAGTTTGGATTCGGAAATCTTGTACTAAGGTTACTCCTAAAAGGGTACTACCTTTAACAGGGTATAGCTCCTAACAGAGCTTTGGGATCTTTAACAAGATTCACTCCTAGTAGAGAAATTTTGTAGACCTTAACTGATTAGTTACCTATTACTACAAATAGTTAACTTGTGAGTCTCATCTCACCATGGTTTTTCCCATTTGGGTATTCCACATATAAACACTTGTGTTATGGTGGATGTTTTACTTATTGTGGATGCTTTAATATAATTTTGGGTTGCATGAATAGTGTTTAGTAAACTTGTTAAGTATATCAACAGCTCAATGTTTAAAGTGATATTGTTTTTGTTGTCACTGATTCACACCCCCCCTCTCAATGCTTTATAAGTCTATCACTAATAATATGATAAATCACACAAAATCCATCATGAAATCATAATTAAAACATAAGTTGAAGATGCCTTGATGCAGTTCACTACTCCTTGAATCAAATCTTCTCTTGAATTGATGATAATACTTGCATAATGTAATTGTTATATCTATAGAATGAATTGAGAGAAATGCCTTATATAGATATTTCATATTTAAAATCATCATTAGGCTAACTTAGAATTGATATAATTTTGTACAAAGCAAGATTTAAACATTATAGTACCGCCAAAACATGATCCTAAAATTCAAGGAGAAAAAGTCAGGACCATTGTGCCACACCATGGTTTGGCCGACTTCTAAATTTTTAAGGATGCAAGGTATCATGATTACAAATTTAATCTTATCTTTGTGAGACAATCCAAGGTGTTTAGATATGCGAGTTTGAACCTTGAATGGTGAAATAGGACCTTATCAGGATTTAATTAATTGATTAAAGGAGATAAAATAAAAAGGGGAACACTTAGGGTTAAGGGCCCAATTTTATATTGTGTGCAATGATAATAGATCAATTTATATTTATTTGAATTCCTAATGGAAATATTTAAAATGCAAAATGCAACACACTAAGGCGGGTGTTAACCTACACATGGAATTGGACAACCTTATTTAAGGGTGTACAATTTACGATGCTAAATTTAGCCCCCACTTTGGTGGAGTGTGGGATTTTGATCATACTCTCGATAAAGTAGAAGGATGAGAGATAGACTATCTAAGAGCAAGACAAACTAGGGATAGTATAATACAAAGGGATGATCAAGCCCCCAAGAATATGATCCTATCACTCCATGCAAGTAACCTCAAGTATAATCAAGAGAAAACAACATTAGTAATAAAACACAAAGCTCCAAGTACACTAGTTGATGAGACCTCAATAATCAAAATGTCTCAACAACTAATATCATTCCTAACATATTGCAAGAGCACAAAGTGGACTTATAAAAATAACAAGGACGTAAACCAATTGAAAGCATAAGAAACCATTATCTAGTGCTATTAAATGTTTGTTATGCTATGGGTTCATGAGAGAAAAAGAAGGAACATGGATTCCATGGCCTAGCAAGCTAAATTAACCTAGTTCCACTCACCTTACTATATATGCTATCTAGTTTTGGGCATGAAGCATCTGGTGTAAGACTTTTTTTTGTCTATTTTCAAGAATGAACACCATGTATACAACAAATGATGCATAAAATAAGGATTAATCATGAGGATGCAACAATCCAATGCTGATATATGAAATGAGGATTAAGCATGGGGATGCAATAATCCCATAAATGATGGATGAAATAGGGATGAAACATGAGTATGCAACAATCCCATATTGATAATCGGTAGTCAAAAAATGCAATTAGGAGGCTGCATATATTCCCCCCCTTAAGATGGCAACATAGTCCTATGTTTATGTCTTAAGGTAGATAGAAACAAGGACACCCATATTCAACACCAAGGAGATATCCACTAATAAATAATGTATGTATTCCAAGCTATGAAGAAGGAGTCCTGAATAGGTTCCGTTTCTTTAAGCAAGGAAGAGATAATTGTAAAAGAGATATCTTGCAACAAATCTAAAGGGATCCTTTTGAGGGATACATTATTAACAAAGGAGGAAGAGATATTTGGATAAAGATATCTACCTTCAAGAGTAGAGGAGATCCTTAATAAAGATGACATCTTGAAAGAAGAAGAGGACTAAGAATATACACCTTCTCCAATGTTTAGGAAAACATGGATTCTTAGGATTGCAAACTTTCACTAAGGATAGATTATTCTATGCAAGAAATGATATCAAATTATGAAAGATGCAACTAAAAAAAGGAAAAGGAAACCTTTGGAAGAAGAGAGAGAATTGAAATATTATAATCCCCCCCAAGCATGGAGACAAGGACACCAAAGAGAGATCATTTATGAAATACAC
Source organism: Cryptomeria japonica (assembly GCF_030272615.1). NCBI lineage: Eukaryota > Viridiplantae > Streptophyta > Pinopsida > Cupressales > Cupressaceae > Cryptomeria > Cryptomeria japonica. The sequence goes on along the minus strand of NC_081412.1, from coordinate 390,928,909 downwards.
GCGCTTGTAAGATAAAGAAAATATTCTAAATATAAATGCATATCATAATGTAGAAGGGTTCATTATAAAAGATAAAATACAATGAACTGAAGAATTTGATTAATGATTATAGATTTCTAACACTAAGAAAGAGGTCCAATTAAGAATATGCACTTATAAGGCAATAATAATATCCTCATTGGGGATGCTTGTTCTAGTAAGAGGAAGTAGATCCTTAATAGGATTATACACCTCCACAATCGATAAGAGATCCTTAATATAGGCCCTACTTCACAATTGGAAAGTGAGTTCTTAAAAAGAAAGGATGATTGAAAGGATATTCTTTTCCCTCAATCAAGAATAAAAATACCATTATGTTGCTACCAAAGTAGGACTTGACTTGAAATTGTACCACCATGAATGACTATGAGCCCCCAATAAGTAAGCTACCAATGTCACATAATGAGGAGAAACATAATAGGAACTTAAATGTTATGTAAAAGGAAAAATATGAGATTCCAACTCATTGCCATCGAGTATTTGAATTGTACCAATTACAATAACTTTAATTTTATCCATTAAATCATTACATTCATTAGTGGAATGGCGAGGGTTTTGATGATACTTGCAAAAAGAAAAATTATGTTGATTTTTCTTACGATTCTTTAAAGGGAGAGTAATAAAGTTGGCTTTAAGAATCTCATACAAGATACTCTCTTGTTGTGATGAGAAGTTGTAAGAAGACATAGACATATTAGACAATGAAGAAGGGGATGTTTACAAAGGAGGACTTTGGAAACCTAGACCTTCTATAGATTTCTCATGACCATCAAAACTTTGTTGAACACATCCTAAACCATTTCCATTGTATCCATGTGTAGAATTAGATATAGTGTTGAAATGTCTAGAGGAGAGGGTTCATTATTATTTTTAAAGTCTAAATAGCCCACATCCTCATCAAGACATGTGTTGGAAGGAGAGGAGGAAATTGGTTTTGAATAAGTTTGGATAAATGACACACAAGTCTCCTCCAAGGCTTCCTTCTTAGATTGAGGTATTTTATACCCATTGAAGGAAGGTATAAATTATAATGTACGCCAATTCTTTTCTAAATAAGAATCATTGATAGGAGATTGTGTTGTTGAAGGAATCATATAATTAAATGGAGAAATGCATCCTACTTCACCATGAACAAAATTATAAGGATTAGGATCAGCCTTGATTGTGTGAAGTTCATTATTATATATTAATTTTATTGTGTGATGAAGAGTAGAAGGGACTACTTTCATAGCATGAATCCACCATCTACCTAGAAGAAGGTTATAATTAAAATGGTTGGGCATGATATGAATAGGAGTAGGTAAAGTCGTGGGTCCTACTTTAATAGGTAATATGACTATACCAAGTGACTCTCTAAGAACATTATCAAAGCCATAAACACAAAGAGGGTCAAGTTGAATAGAAGAATGATCCCAATTTACCTTGTCTAATAAGTCAACACAACAAATGTTAAGCATTGAATCATTATCAATTAAGCTACCTCTTATGTTTTGTTCATAAATGCAAGGAGTTATCATAAGTGGATCATCTATATTTTTAACCTCTATAGAAGGCAATTTATCTTGTGAGAATGTGATATCATTTGGTTTAGAAGAAGGATGAAGAACCATTTTATTAAAGGCTTCTTGGATCAACCTATTATGTGAAGGGGAAGTTTGAATCAAGTCCCAAAGGGAGATCTTTGCTAAGATATCATGGATTTTCTCAACATGATCCTTATTAATGTGTTTCTTAGCGTGGGAGGGGGATGAAAGAGAACTAAGAAGAACATTGGGATCTTTATTTTTGACACAAGAATTAAATGTTTTATGTATTTTAGAACCATATTTTTGTTCTAGTTTTCTTTCCATGCCACCTCTTTCATGTATGTATTTTGGAACTTTTAGGATATTGGGAGGTTCATTGGGTTTAGGCTTCTCGTAATTAGAAACGTGAATGCTTTTGACTTGATTAATCTCTTTGTTTTACAAGGATACATCTTTAGAAGGGAGAGCATTAAGAAAATTTCTAATGATCTCATCTTCTTGTACCAAAGTATCTTTATGAGTAAGACAAGCTTTAGGAAAAGGACAAACATGACTCATTAATGCTTCATCTCTAGTAGTAAATCCATTAAAATAAAAAGAATATATAGTATAACTAGGAAAGGTAGCTACAATATCATCCACTTGCACTAAATCATCCTCATGCGGGATGTACATTTTAGGATAAACATCATTCTTCAAAGATTCATCCTTAGGTGGGAGATCTTTGATGAAAATTCTCATAACCTCTTCTTGCACCAATGTACCCTCATTGGTTGGACCCAATTTGGGAGAGGATAAATCAATTTCCATCCAAACTTCTTCTCTAGGAGAAGTACCATGCATGGAAGGTGTTTATGATATCATCCTCTTTCTCTAAGAAATCATTATGAAAGAGATTTTTTAGGAGAAAGATCAACATAAATTTCCAAAACTTCATTCTTAAGAGGAAGAGTTGTACAAGAAGTGTTAGTAGTCTTTTTTTTCACCAAAGCATCCTCATGAACAAGAGAATATTTATGAGAGGAATTATCATGGTTTATTAGGGCCTCATATCTAAAAGGTAAAGCTTGATAAAGATGATTGGCAACTATATAAACTTCTTTCATCACAAAATATTCTTCATAAATATGATTGATAGAAGGTAAAGGTTCATAAAGAGGATTGTCATGCATGATAATATCCTTGTGAGTTTTTGGAGATTTAGAGGATGTTTTAGAGGGAAGGATGAATTCATCAAGAGTTCCATCCATCATCTCAAGGTCATCACTACTAAATGGCTTACACATTATGTTGATTAACCTTTCACAAAAGGATGGTTTATAAGACTTAGGATAAAGGAAACCATAAAGAGCCTCCTCAAGTTCTTCTCTACTATATACTTATTTGAAAGAATAATCATTATAAGAAAATGGATTTTCAAAGGCACAATAGTCTTGCAAAGAGTAATTTGACATTTTGAAAAGAAACGATAACTATTGCAATGAAAGCTAAAGCATGAAAACACAAAAAGTGCATAAAATAATACCTTTTTGTATTTTTATGTTAAAGAAAGCTATGAAGTGAAATTATCTAAATCTGAAAATCATAATAAAAAAATATGAAAGTGTAAGAAGAGTCAGTCTCACCAAAATGTAGTGAGTGAAAAATTAGGGTTTCACAAGTTATGCTTTGTAAAATAGGAAATGGCCTAACTTTCACAAACATTACATTAAAAGGAGGATGAACTCAATAGATCCAACCTCAATTAAATTAAGAAGAGGGTTGAATTCTAATTGAGGTCCTATTTCCCCTTTCATTTGAGTTGAATTTGTGTTTGAATTAGATTTGGAATTGCAAATGCTAAATCAATAAAAAAAGATGAGAAGTCAAATGAAATTATGAAAATTGAATGTTGCAGAAGTCAAACAAAGTTGTAAAGAGGAATCTGAACAAAAGAAGAGGATCAAAAACTATACTAAAAAATTTAGGTTCAAAATTCGCCCTGGTCTTGAAATTTTTCCCTGGTCCTGATTTCACCCTACTCTTGCAATGTCATCCTAGTCCTAAAATTTTGCCCTAGTACTCAGGGGTCTTTGGAAGTTTTGTAAAAGTCAATTTTATGTGTTTTTATCTTCTTTATCATTTTCCACATGTACAACTCTCAAATCTACCACCTACACACCTAAAGATGGGAAATTGTGTTGTGGATAAGGGTTTGCCTTAGGTTGAACCCCAACTTTGTAATTAACCCTAATTGAAATATAAATTTAACTTTAATTGAATTGGAAAATCTTTTCTTTTTAGGTCAAGGGATTGAAATGCTTGATTATAGATGATTATACTTTCAATAGGTGATGCAATGCTCTTAAGATAATTCCTTCATGTCTTGATGCAATAACATGATAAATCACACAAAATCCATCATGAAATCATTAAAACATAAGTTGAATAAGTCTTGATGTAGTTTGTTGCTCAAATCAAATCTTCTCTTGAATTGATGATAATACTTGCATAAAGTGTAATTGTTATATCTATAAAATGAATTGAGAGAGATGCCTTATATAAGGATTTCATAATTAAAATCTCCATTAGGCCAAAATAGAACTAATATATTTTCACACAAAGAAAGATTTAAACATTATGATATCGCCAAAACATGATCCCAAAATTCAGGGAGAAAAATTCAGGACCATGGTGCCGCACCATTGTCCGGTCGACTTTTTTATAAATTTTTAGGGATGCAAGGTATCATGATTAAAAAGTTATTCCTAGCTTGGTGTTGTAATCCAGGGTGTTTAAATATACGAATTTGAGCCTTGAATGTCGAAATAGGACCTTATCAAGATTTAATTAACTAATTTATTAAAGGAGATAAAATAAAAAGTAGCACACTTAGGGTTAAGGGCCCAATTTTATAATGTGTGGAATGATAAGAGAGGAATTTAGATTTAATTAAATTAATATTTAAATGCCTAAAAGAATTATTTAAAATGAAAAATGCAACACACTAAGGCGGGTGATAACCTAAGCGTGGAATTGTACAACCTTAATTAAGGGTGTACAATTTACGATGCTACAATTCCTCTACCTCTTAAACTTGTGGCTAAACCACCAATCTAGACCTCTCATGATGCAAAGGAATTTTATCCACATCTAGATAGGTAGAAAAAATTGCTCCTAGAATCTTTATCATTTGTCATACTCAAGCATATGGGATCTCTTCTCTGGTCTTCTTATGTTCCTTTTATTGTATCTTGTACCATATTTCTTTTCTCTTCAAGACATCATTATAATATTCAACATTTCTAATAAGATCTTCATCATCATCCCATTGATGATGTTGAGGCTTTGCCTTCCCAAGGCCTTGAATAAACCACTCTGAATCATAGTACCTATACTTAGCTTGGGGAAGGTTATACTTATTTAGCATGGAGTCTAGAAAGATATATGTTTTCCTATTTGTAAAGTGGTACATCCCTGCCACAACTTGTGATGGGAGCAATTAACCTTTCTTATGAGCCCCTCCAACTAGTGACTTCTCTACTTCTGCTAGTTGATGCATGATTTCCAAGAAAGAAACTCTATCTTGGATAATAATAGGAAAAAACCTATGGTTAACAAAGATACCAAAAATCCTAATAATAGTATGGTCCTTAAAGTAGAACCATGATCCCCAATTATGAGGCATTCCCAATTCAAGTACAAGATCCCTAGGTCTTGAAAAATTCCTTACTTCTTTGTTTAATCCCCATCTTACTTCCCCTTGAAGAGTACTTAGTAACTTTCTAACAAAATAGTTCCCAAAAGAAAGATAATTGGACTCATTCATGTGCATATCCCAAACATAATTCCACTCTTGGACTAGAAGCAATTTACTCTTTACAACAAGAGTGACATGTAGGTTGGAATGTTAGACCTTAAGACTCTTGCACAAGAAAATATACATCAGTGAAGAGTAGTACTTGAAGTTCATTGGATTTCCCCTCTTGAATTCACATAGATAATTGTGAAGACCTTTAACCACCAAAGTAGCATAATCAAAAGGTTTGTTGATATCTCTATTCTGGATGTCAACACACAACACCAACATCCAATTTGGAATCATGTTCATGGAATCTGCAACGAATACTTGACATAGAGCTTAGTATGTGTCTGTGAAGTATCTAGCAAAAAAATTAGTATTATAGGGGGCAACCCCCTTTCAATTTAATTGCCTCTGATCTCTTCTCAAACCTTGAGGTATAATAGATGCCAACTTCTCTCTATACAACCCTTCATTATTCTTGTATTCTCTTGCCAATTCCTTTGGGTTGATGGTCCAATCCAAGTTAGGATTCAACACGAACACTTCATCAATTACCTCTTTTGTGATAGATATTAATCTACCATCTTCCTTAGCTAAAACCTCCCTAGCCTCTAGATTATAATTGTTGGAAATGATAGAAACCAATTCAATATTTACATAAACATTCGGGACTACAAGCCTTGCAAGATTACAATTCAATATTTACATAAACATTCAAGACTTATTCTTGTTCTATCCTCTCCTCCAAAGGCTAAAACCCCATGATGGGATTAGAATAGCCTTGCATCCTACATAATGATAAATTATGAGCTCATCAAGCCTAGTTCTTGGCTTAGACCTCTTTTGTGTTTTTGTAGATCTAGGAAGCTGCATAATTATCTCCTCTGAGAACTTCCTATTGCCCAAGCTATAAGACTCGACCATTATTACAGTTAGGGTTTATATAAATAGCTACAGGTAAATGATAGGCTTTCAAAATAAAACAAAACAAAATTCTCTTTGCAACTCTAGATGATCTATTAGTCTCATGAAATTGAAAGAGACACATAGAGCACAATAATTAATGTAACAAATGCAACTATAGCTTGCAGAGAAAACCCTAGAGTATAAACCCTTACAATGGTAAATTCAAATTGAATAAGATATATAGATCATTTTAGAGCATGGTAAACATTAAATGGAATTGGAATGAATCTAATATAATGAAAAATTTGTGGATTGCAACGGGAAATTGGATGTATTTAATATAGGCACATATATCGGTTTAATGGGGAACTAGCCATTGAATTAAATATACAAACATTGTGGTCCCAATGACTAATTCTTTGTCAAGCGGCTTCGAATGAGAAACAAGTGTGTGGATGTCTCTATTATTTTTTATTTTTCCCCATTTATAAAAACCTTCGGCACTGTGGAGTTAGCTTCATCGAGCACTTCTGGGCAACTTTGCAATCACATGAAGATCCTATCCATTGATCTTACAAAAGACAGCTGCACATTGTTACACTTAGGAGACGATCATGTTGAACCCATGTCTTCACCATGTTGCATGGCTTTCCACATGTCTCATTTAGTGGCCCAAGTCTATGTTGTCATTGCTGGTAGGGCTTGTGTGCGAGTAGAGTTGTGTAGTTAATTATGGCTAGAAATTTTGATTAATCGCACAATAGCACAATGATTTGGGCCATCGGATAAATAGGAGGTGATCACTCAATATTGTGGCTTATGAGGTGGATATATTGGGCCCACCCTTTATGATGTTTCCTTTGACCTCCAACATGCAGAAGCCTATTGGTCCAATTAAGAAGATCCAAAAGTCAGTGGGGCACATGTTCCATGTGTGCAGGTGGGGCTGCAAAGTTAAGGTGAATGAGCATCTTGAACTAATTATGTAGTCACTCAATGATCTAGACCATTGATCTCAAATAAAGTGCATGACAGGGTAAAAGTTTGAAAAATCAGAACGACTGAGTGGCAAACAAAAGGGGCCAAATACGATGATGATGAAGGAGACTCAAGTCATAACTAAAACACTGACTACCTTCTCCAACCAGTCAATGACAAAATATTTACGGAATAGAGACACGTGTGAGCACTGTGTAATTAACTATACTAGATTGTATACTTAATTAACTATAATAAATTTCATGATGATTGGATGATCACAGATCAATGACATAAGCTCTATTTCAGGCCAAAGTTCTAAAGGACACAAGTTTCTACAAGAAGTTTGTAGAATAGAGACACGTGTGAGCACTGTTTAATTAACTATACTAAATTGTATACTTAATTAGTTATAATAAATTTAATGACCATTGGATGATCATAGATCAATGACATAAGCTCTATTTCAAGAAAAAATTATGAAGGACATGAGTTTCCTCAAAAAATCTCTAGAATAGAGACACGTGTGAGCATTGTCAGGAATGAAATCTTTTAAGAAAAGATAGAAAGAAAAAGAAAAAAAATTAATCATGGATTTTCTCTTTGAGGAAGCTCTTGAAATTAAGGAAGATTGGACTTTGGAGTAACTAGTTAACTAGGGAGATTCATAATCTAGATTCAGGGATGCAACAGAGTTTGTCTACACTGGTACATTTTATTCATAATTTCAAATTCAAGTTCCAGGTAAGCTCTTGAGAGAAATATAAAACATCTACATCCCATGTTTTTTGTTTTTTCAATCTTGTAGTTTGGATTGTGGAATTAGGGGAACAAGCATTGAAGGTTTACATTTTCAATCTTGTCTACCACCACTACCATACCGGGCTACTAGCGATAGGGAAAGGCAAAGAGATACAAAAAATATACTATGCCCAACTGGTTAAAACCCCAGGTTTCACTAATGAATACCATAATATTTTTGATCCTATAATACATGGTAGGTAAACCACAAAGCTTAGATTTTCATGTGAGAATAATGTCATAGGGGGCAGGGCATGAAACATTGTGTATAGTAAAATATTAAGACAAAACATAAATAAAACTGCAGTGTGGGATGTTGGATTGGGATACATTATGTTACCTAAGCTTTTCTCTTTCCCAAAAATTGTCATGGTCTACATCCAAAATTATGATGAAAATAGAAAAGCATTTGTTAATAAAAATATTCAAAAGGAAATTGTATCCTTTACTGAGGAAGAATTTAAAAATTTATTGGACTTATGGTGTGGAGCAAAATATTTTGGAAACTCAAACGTCCATATTGACCTAGAAAAGCTTGCTTGTGATTATGAAGCAATCAATGAAGAGGAAAAATAATTATCTCAAAGCTATAAAAATGGATGGTATCCAATTGGATATAAATAATAAGCCTCCTTATAAAAGATATATTTGTGTGCCATGGGTTCAGAATACTATTGCCATGCTAAGATTTTTCCTCAGATTGGAAAATAATAGGGAAGTAGGTGCAAGCCTCCTTGAAATGGTATTTAATATCCATTGTGTTAATCAACCTATTAGATGTAAATTTTTTTAGAACATTGTTCAATCCATGCACAAACAATTTGTAATGATTAAAAGAGGTTCATCTTATACATTTATATTTACAACCTACTTGTGCCATCTTCTTCTAGTGAAGTATCATGGAACTTTTGAGATCAACAAGCTTCAGATTTAGGTGTATAAGGATGATGAGGTGAGAATAGTGTGTCTAATATATGAATGGACCACTAAGATAAGGATGCATGATTAGAGAAGGAACTACAACCATTTTGTAGACTTCTTTTTGGGTCCAATGTATCATGCAATTACAAACACTCTAATGCCTAGATTGTCTGAGTCTTGCAGAGACTAAATTCAACTAGGACCTGAAATACAATTCGCTAATCAGTTCCTCATGGAGGAATATAATGTGCTAAGGTTTTATGGATCAAGAGTAGAACCCTACAAACTTCCAATACATGTGAAAGAGAGGGTTTTTGCATTGTAATATGTAAGGTAGATGGAGAGTAAAGATCAAATCTACTTTATTAGCTAGCAAAAGAAGATCATATTTCCTTCATTACATTTTTCATGTGGAGGTTTCACATTTGAGATAAAATCATTGAGTGTGGTACATGAAATTTTAATTTTTTTAAATTTTGATGTTGACAGTTACTAGCAGTATGATCCATGCAACATCATTAAAGTAAATTTGGTTGTGGTGAATAAGAACTCTGAAAGTAGAATCCAACATGAAAGTAAACCCTTATTAGAAATGTTGAAAAAAAAGTATTCTTGGGATGAAGTCAAAAAAGTGGTGGAGAAAACTGCTACTAGAAAAGTATTTCTATAGAACAATTGTCAACACAAATTATGGCATTGCACCCATAGAGAAAAATAGAGCAAGAGATCCAAATTAGGAGGTCCAACAATTTTTACAAAAGAGCTGATGTTCCATCTACTAGAAAAAGTATCTCAGATTCTCTATCAAAAGCTTGTGTAGAGCCAAACTGGACATAAAATAAAATAAAAGATTTTTAGTCTATGAGGAAGAATCTAGGTGAACCAAAGACTATTGTATATTTTGAAGATATCCCAGATGATTATAAGCTTAGAAAATTGTGGAATATGGAGAATCCCTTTGAAGCATATAATAATAATGATAATGATAGAGATACTAATGGTGATAATGAGATACCCTTAGGTCATACTCCAACATCTACTATAGTCCATGCAAAAACATCTATTTTGAGTGAGACCATGAAACAAACATATATGAAATAGGGGAAACCATAATGACAAAAATGGGATATCAAGGTGGTGGTGTAGGGTCCAAAGGACAAGGGCCTTGGATGCCACTAGTGGTAGAACCAAGGAAATTTTTAGATCATTGAGGCATTGGAGTTGAATCAATAGGGAAATGTAATACTTATACACCTGAACCTCATTTTTTTAGAGCTTCAAATCCTAACACTCGGATTCAATCACAACTAGAACTATTGGCTGCAACAATGTAGGAAAACTGAGAGGGGGGGTGCATTAGTTTTCACCAAAATCAAACAAATTATCCTCAACTTTAGATATTAGCAATAGAAAACTTAAACACCACATCAACAACGTACATAACACATGATTTTTTTTACGTAGAAAACTTGGTTAAGGGAAAAACTACGATGGGAACCTACCCACAATATGATGATACTTTGTAGTAGTATGTATAAAATTTGTAATTGGGAATGCACATGCATTCAGGCACACTGCCTAGAGCTCACTGCTCAAATACAACAAAGGGCAACAACCTTGGGAAGGATTACAAATATTGAACAATATTCTAGATTACATGAACTGAAAGAATAATATCTCCAAATTCCTAATTACAGTTTTGGTTAAGCACACTTTCTGCACAACAACACTTCTTTTCTCTTCTCCACTACTAATAGATAAATTTGCTTGTTCGCACATAAATTACTCTCACATATCATAGATACAACCACAAACACACATCTTACATGACTACAACACTTATTTATACAAATCATCAACCTTAACTTAAGGTTGGCTCAACACATAATATCTAATTACAAAATGATATCACACAATACATAAATTAATAACCAAGCCAATACAATGTTAGCAAGGACATAGCATGGACCCAAATCAAATCCTCAAACATGCAACACCACCAAATAATTCACCAAGATCATCCACAACATGTTGAACCATTGAATATGTTGTATAACATGAAGAATACCACCTGACCAATAAAATCTTCAATAACGTGCACCACGATCAAAGAACATCAACAAGCAACATGAATTCCACTGCAATAACAAGAATCATCATTATTCCACCACCAGAGCTCAAGAACACCAACAACAAACTGAAAGATATGCTTGTGAAGTTCCAAATCATGAACCACCTAATCTGAGGACACATATGAACATTCCAAACACTCTCCAAAATCTGTACAGCATAAGGAATCAATTCTGGAGCAATACAATCCATAAATCACAAATTTGTAATATAGAACAAATAGAAAAACCAATCATCACACCGGATCACATAAATTGATCAAATCACCTTTTGGAACACTAAAACTCATATTGCATCAACTATAGATAAGTATCTCAAAACCCATTGATTTGCATTAGCACATCTGCAATCGGTCCAAATCAACTCTCTGAAACATACCAATTCAGCAAAACAATAATATATTGACATCAATGACAACAACACATTCCAACAACTCTAATATCCAAAAATTTCCCCCTTTGGCATTGATGGCAACATATAAATGTGAAAAACAATCAATGCAAAGAAAAAAATCAACTCAACAATCTCCCTCAAAATCACAAGGATTGGCTCCCCCTTTGATAAACAACTCAAAATAATTTAGGGTTTTTCACATGCTTCTCTCCCCCTTTGACAGTGATGCCAAAGACACATACAAATAATTATTCTCTTCCCATTACAAGATAACATCTCTCCTTTAGAAAAAACTCATAAATCTAATCAACTGAATCACATGTTGACTACTCCCCAAGAGTAGCAACACCCACTCATCAATCCAGATATCAGGATAAGACTATGAAGTCTACCGAATCGATGCAACTTAATGCATCTAGTTCATACTAGGAGGGGAAATCACCCCTAACATCTCTCTCAGATATACAACTTTTTTTACACACAAAGGCTTCATGAAGATGTCTTCAATATGTTCTTTTGTAGGTTCATACTTCAATTTGACTTCTTTCTCATTCACCTTCTCTCTCAAGAAATGAAATTTGATTGATATATGTTTTGTCTTAGAATACAATACCAAATTATTAGAAATATTTATAGCACTAGAATTGTCATAGTATATAACAATAGGCTCATTATAAACAACTCTAATATCCTCCAGCATTCACTTCATCCAAATAACCTAAGTACAATTGCTAGCAGTAGCAATGTATTCACCTTTTGTTGTAGATAAAGAAATAGCATCTTGCATCTTGCATCTTGCTTTCCCAAGAAATCAACTTATTTCCCAAAAATAATGCTCCACCAGTAGTGCTCTTCCAATCATCAACATCGCCTACCCAATCAACATCAATATAAGCATATAAAGTGAAATCATCATTCTTTGGATACCACAGACCATAATCAATTGTTCCCTTCGAATATTTGAATATCCTATTCACAACAGTAACATGAGTTTCCTTAGAATCGGTCTCGAATCTTGCAACAAGACATACAACATTCATAATGTCAAGTCTAGTGTGATTCAAATATGGCAGTCCACCAATCATAGATCTATACATGGTTTTGTTAGCCAGAGATTCATCGTCTTTTGTCATCATGCATCCAGTCACCATAGGAGTTCCAAAGGTTTGGATTCATCTATCCAAAACTTCTTCAGCAATTCCTTCACATACTTAGATTGAGATATGAAAATGTATTTATCAATCTGTGTAATTTGTAATCCCAAAAAGAATTTCATCTCACCTATCATAGATATCTCAAATTATTTTTGCATATCATCAGAAAACTTCTTACTCAAATCATCATCTCCTTCAAAAATAATGTCATCAATAAAGACTTCAACAATCAAAATATTATCATTATCAATCTTGAAGTACAAATTACTATTAGTAGTACCTTTACAAAATTCCAACTTTATCAAATACCTGTCCAATATGGCATACCAAGCTCTAGGGGCTTGTTTAAATCCATACAATGCTTTCTTCAATCTACATACCATGTCTTCTTCATCTGTTAGTGAAAATCCATCTAGTTTCTCAATGTAGACTTCTTCCAATTCACCATTCAAAAAGGCTGACTTCACATCGATCTGATATACTTTGAATTTCTTATGAGCAACATATGCAAGAAATAGTCTAACAGCTTCAATTCTAGCTACGAGAGAAAAAGTCTCCTCAAAATCAATACATTCCATTTGTGAATATCCCTTACATTCCAGTCTTGCTTTGTTTCTAACAACCTCTCTATCTTCATTCAACTTATTCTGGAACACCCATTTAGTACCAATTGCACTCTTGTCCTTAGGTCTCGGACCAAGTTCCCATGTTTTTTTCTTCTCAATCTGATCTAAGTCTTCTTCCATAGCTTTTACCCAGTTTTTATCTTTACAAGCTTCAACAACATCTTTAGGCTTGATTTTAGAAATCAAACATGTCTCTTCAACAACAATTCTCCTCCTAGTCATCACACCTTTATTTTTATCACCAATTATCTGATTCTTTGAATGATTTAATCTTACATACCTAGGGGTCTTCTGATTGTTCTGATTTTTAGTTTCCTGAACTTCTTCACTGACAACAACATCTTGAATTACTATCTCTTTTGGATAACTCTGCTTCATGCTCGGAGTTTGCACTTGCTTTGAAGTAACATCATGATCATCAAACTCATTTTTGCATGCTCTTATTTCTTCTCGAGATTCTCATCACCTTTCACATTTTCACTTTCCATTATCTTTCTCAGTGTCTTGTTGTAACACTAGTATGCTTTTCTCTTAGAAAAATATCCCAAAAAGATTCCTTCATCACATATTGCATCAAATTTCTATATCCTCATCTCTTTTGATATAATATTTTCTTCAAAAGATTCTAAAATATTTGACTATAGGAACATGACCAAACCATAGCTTATAAGGAGTCTTACCAAAATTGCCTTTTACATGCACCTAGTTGAATGTGTATGCAACAATGTTAACAACTTTTCTCCAATAGATATGTGGAATATTTCCTTCAATCACCATAGTTCTAATAGCATCTAAAATAGTTCTATTCTTCTTTTTAACAACTCCATTCTATTGAGGGGTTCTCGGAGAGGATGATTGTCTCTTGATTCCATGCTCTTCACAAAAATAATTAAACTTGCCAAAAGTGAATTCACCTCCTCTATCAAACCTTAGACACTCTAGCTTCAATCATGTCTATGTCTCCACTCTAGCTTTGAATATTTTGAAGTTCTCTAGTGCTTCAAATTTCTCCCTTAGAAAAGCAACCCACATCATCCTAGAATAGTCATCAATCAACAACATAAAGTACCTATCTCCCTGCAAGATTCTCACCCTAGATGGTCCACACAAATCAATATGCACAAGATCTAATAATCCATTAGATGAATACAGTTTTCTCTTGAATGAAATTCTTGTTTGTTTTCCTAATTGACATTCCTTACATACCGGATTAGTAGGCTTCACTATCTTAAGTAGATCTTTAATAGCTTAAGTATAACTAGTCTTAATCATGTAATCAAAGTTAACATGACACATCCTCCTATGCCACAACCAACTCTCATTAATCTGAGCAATCAAACAACTTTTCTCACCAGTATTCAAATGAAAGATATTATCTTTAGTTTTAGTTCCTGATGCAATTTCTATACCAGAGCTATTCAAGCTCTTACATTTCCCATTATTGAATTCAAAATCATATCCCTTATCAACCATCTGTCCAACACTCAAAATATTATACTTCAACATATTAAACAACATCAATATTATGCTTACAATCAAGATAAATAGAACCTTTACCATGAATTACATAATCTTTTTTGTCTCCAAATATTACTACACTGCCATCATACTTCTCCATATTCACAAATTTACCTTTATCGACTGTCATGTGATGTGAACAACCACTGTCAATCACCCATTCATCTTTCTCTTTAATTTTAGTAACCAAAGCTTTCTCTTCAACAATACAGCTTGTAGAATCAGTAGATACCACATAATATTCCTTGATAGCAATGAACACAAATTCATCTTCCGAATTTCCTTTCTCAGACTCATCATCTATCACATCTTCATTAGCAGCATAATAACACTTTTTCTAATATCTATAATTTTGATTAGTCTTGTAAGGCTTATTATATTTTGACACTCTTTCTGCTCTTTCAAGACACCTAGAAGAAAAATGACCTATCTTATTGCATGAAAAATATTTCAAAGGTAACTTTCCTTCATACTTACCAACTCCCTTAGGCAATCTTCTAGCAATAAGTGCTTCAAGATCTTCCAACTCTCTTTCCAATTCTTCCATCTCTCTCATTTCCCTTTCATATCTGGAAACCCTAGTTGAACTTTCTCCCAGATCATACTTCTACTTCCGAGATACCATATCTTTAAATGCAATCTCAGTTTTTCCCTATGATTCACCAAGTTCACTCAATTCAAAAGTAGAAAGCTTACCAACTAGCATATCTCTTATCACAGTTATCACAGTCCGGATCACATCAATAGAAACAATTTTGTGTTTGTAAGCATGAGGCAAAGATCTCAACACTTCAGCTACAAACTCATCTTCTTCAAGGACTCTAATGGCACACTTGATGTTAAGAACAATCTCATTCACTTTAGCCATAAAGGATGAAATATTATCATCTTCTCCCATTATCAACAACTCATACTTTCCTTTCAAGCTCTGCAATTTAGCAATTTTTACATGTTTATCTCCTTCATACAGGGTTTATAGCTTCTCCCAAATCTCATGAGAAGTCTACAATCCCATCACATTACTCATCTCTGCATCAGTCAAGGAACTCAGCAATGCTTCTTTATCTCTTATGTTATGTTCAACATCCTTCATCTCAGTTGCAGTAACAAGACCATTCTGAGGAACAATGTATGCATTCTTTGTAATATTACAATTATCTTCTCTAGGATAATTCAAGTGAGCTTCCATCTATTTCTTCCATATAGAGTAATTAGCTCCATAAAATATCAGACTCTCCTTCTTGAAAACAACATATGCCATCCCAAATCTCCCCAAGCGGTCAAGCTCCTTCCAGAGGATCTAGCTCTAATACCAATTGTTGGTAGCAACAATGCAATAAAACTAAGAGGGGGGTGAATAAGTTTTCACCAAACTCAAACAAACTAACCTCAACTTTAGATATAATCAAGAATAGCAATAGAAAAGATAAACACCACATCAACAACACACATAACACATGAATAGTTGACATGGAAAAAATAGTTAAGGGAAAAACCACAGTGGGAACCTACCCACAATATGATGATGCTCTGCAGTATTATGTGTGAATATTATGATGGGGAATGCACATGCATTTAGGCACACTACCTAGAGATCACTGTTCAAATACAACAAAGGGCAACACCCTTGGGAATGCTCAATAATTTACAAAGATTAGACAATAATCTAGATTACATTATCTGAAAGAATAGCATCTCCAAATGCCTGATTACAGTTCCTATAAAGCACATTGTCTGCATAACAACACTTATCCACTCTTCTCCACAACCAAAAAATAAATTTTCTTGTTCACACATACATTACTCTCATAAATCATAGATATAGTTGCAGACACGCATCTTACATGACTACAACACTTACTTATACAAATCATCAACCTTAATATTAAGGTCGGCTCAATACACAAGACCTAGTTAGAAAATTACATCACATGATACCTAAATTAATAACCAGACCAATAAAATATCGGCAAGGACATAGTATGGACCCAAATAAAATCCTCGAACTTGCAACACCACCAAATAATTCACCAAGATCATCCGCAACACGTTAAAACACTGAATAGGTCGCATAACACAAAGAATACCATCAGACCAATAAAATATTCAATAACATGCACCATGATCAACACGCACCACCAAAACACATAGAACACAATCAGAGAACATCAACAAACAACATGATTTCCACCACAATAACCACAACAACATGAATCATCATTATTCGATCACCAGAGCTCAAGAATACCAACATCAAAATGAAAGATATGCTTGTGAAGTTCCAAATCATGAACCACTCGATCTGAGGACACACATGAACATCCCAAACACTCTCCAAAATCCGCATAGCATAAGAAATCAATTCTGGAGCAATACAATCCATAAATCACAACTCTGCAATACATAACCAACAGAAAAACCATCCATCACACTAGATCACATAACTCGATCAAATCACCTTCCGAAACATTGCAACTCTTATTTAATCAACTACAGATAAGTATCTCAAAACCCATTAACCTACATCAACACATCTACAACCAATCTAACTCAACTCTTTGAAACATACTAATTCAGAAACATAGTAATATGTTGACATCAATGACATCAACGCATTCCAACAACTCTAATATCCAATAAGAAAATAGTGGTGAATCAAGTGCTACTACCACTGGTGTGGATGGTATGGGTACTAGTAATAGTTGTGGTCAACAAGTGCAACAACAAAAAATTACTTAGAAGAGGCCAACAATGTAAGATACTATATAGAATCTCAGTGATCAAGGAATTTTAAAGAAGCAAAAGGTTATGACAAAAATTATGAGTACAACTCCAACTAAATCAAGTTGTAGCATGAAGGTATTGTTTCTAGATTCAAAACAAACCCCTCAAACTAGTCTGATAACCCCAACTGTAAGTGAGAGTGGGACAAGATTAGGAATGAGTTGTGTAGCTTTTGCTAGACCTCATAATGAAATAGTTAGAGCCACAAGCATAGGTGGAGTTGCCTACATCATTGCAAGTTCTATGTCACCATTCAACCATTCAATTGCATCAGCAACCCCAAATTTTAATTACAATAATTTTGTTGATCAATTTAGAGGGAGAGTAGATAAAAATAAAGAAAATAGGAAGCTAATGATGAAGATTGTAGGTACTACAACTGTAGAGGAACAACCTGCAATGAACGGGGCATTTCCAGTATATGACCCAAATAAATAAATGATAAAATACATGGTTGTTATGCCACCAATTTCAAATTAAAATAAACTAGAGAATCAGATTGATTCCTCCCAATTTCATGTTAGCACCATCCAAATGGATTTTTCAAGAGTTAAAAATATGGATAAAATTAATGTATCAAGAAAGACCAACAAAATGGTGTACACATCATTGCTCAAGCAAGAGAGAGAAATAAGCTAGAGAGACAAATACAAAATTAACACGCAGACCTAGAAAATGAGAAAGCAAAGAGGAAAGTTGTAGATAACAAGAATAATGAATTACAAAAAAGGATAAAAAATATGCTACATCTACAAGTACAAAGAACGAACAAATAGAGGTGGAACTGAATGAACTGAAGAAAATCTTAGTTGAAATCATAAAAAATATTGAAAATGAAAGAGCCTCATGTTTTTGATTAAGTAAAAATAGGTTTTAGGGGACCCGAAACCCTATTACAATTTGAAAGATAAGCATTAAAGAGATGAAACAAAACAACTGCAAAACACCAGCACAAATACCAGTAGCTAAGAAAAAGACAGCAAGAAGCCAACAAGAAGTTGGCTCCAAACCCAGCATTACAAATTAATTGAAAACTTTAATAGATTCCTTAGCATTTTGAACCAAGAGCATCATCGCCTTGGCCGCTTCCCTTAGGTCATTGTTTTCCTCTCTCAGCTGGCTATCTTTCGCATTGATCTCCATCCCAGTAGTGTTCTTCCTTGTTCTGCGCCTGGGAGTCTGGTGGGTGGTGCTAGAAGTTGGAATATCATCAATGACAACCAGATTCTTTTCTTGATTTTTCCTTTCCAGATGGTCCACCAAAGCATTCATGTTCTGTGATGAGACTTTGAGGACCTGGAGGCTATGGTTCATGAAATTTTTTAGGGCCTTCTCAGTACGGGCGACCCGAGAGTTGATGTTGTCTTTATCCTCTTCAGTCTATTCTTTCAAGGTTCTTATAACATCCTCCAAGTGTTTCAAATCCCCTTTGATCAAATCTTTTTCTAGCCAATCCTCCATCTCGATTTCCTCTTTAGCTTCACTGGTTTCTATCTCATCATTCTTTTTCCTAGAATCCTTAATCAACTTATTAATCTTGTTTTCCAACTCCCTCTGTTTACTTTGCATGCTAGTAATATTGTCGACAACCCATTTTTGGAAGTTGAAGGACTCTAGAGTACAGTTATGGGCAGTATTCAAGATGGTGGTCATAGAATCCCTACCCTGTTCAGTGCCCATAGAGTTGGGATTGTCATCCTCCTTAGCATTCCAAGCAACATTCCTGTTGTCTAAGCCCATAGGGTTAGAGTGAGGGTTTTCAGAGTTACCCCCTTCATCCTCTTCACCAATGTTCTCATCCTTTTCATATTCCATATCAGTTTCAAAATCCTTACCCTTTTCCTCCTCCACCTCACAGTGCACCTCCATATCCACATTATCTCTATCAACTGTCCTTTTTTTGTGGGTAGATGCATTAGGTTGTTCCTCATCCGAATCTGAATCTTTGCCACTCTCAAAGATATGTGCATTCGTGATCAGAGGGTCATCTTTGGTCGCCCTAGCCTTGTCCTTCAGATGTTCACAAATGAGCAATATAAGCCCTTGATGGGCTATAGGGTAGGAGTTAGGCTTTTTAGCGTGGTCAGAAAGACTCTCATTCAGAGAGGATGCTAAATAAAAAGGTAGGGATATTTTGGCCCCATGATGAAAATGATTCAAAATAGCAAAGTGATAGTTATAGATTTTTGTAAATCTACCATCAACAGTTAAATACTCCATTAAAACCCTTAAAACATTTTGCCAAAAGGGCTTTACCTAGTGGGGAATGTAATAGGAAATGTTTTCTTTCTTCACAAACTTGCCCTTCTCATCCTCTGATTTCGGGAAGATTTTGAACTCCTCAGCTGCATACTTCCGATCTCTGTAAAATTTGGTGCCCTCCGTCTGCAAACCCATGACCTGGGTGACTAGGTTCTCATCAATTTGCCATATCTCCCCCGAATAGGGTACCTCTGTTGTTACTCCAGCCTCTGGCAAAACCATGAGAAACATAATTTCTAGTTCCATGAATCTTTTCCATGTAGTCAGTAAAGCCATATCTATGAAGTCTTCTCTAGACTTTTCGTTCACTCTTCCAATTTTTGCATCCTGGGGGCTCATTCCTGTTTAAATTACCACCCATTTTGAGCTCCAGGTAGAAGTACCAGCAACTATAATTCACAGTTCGTAGATGAAACCCCAAATGCTTGTAAATTCTGGAGTTACTGAACAAAGACTCTTTGGTTGTTTTGAAACTTATGTTTATGGCCGCACAAACCCAACAATTATGATTATAATGTTCCTCATGCATATGATCATGGAAATGATGCCAAAAAGAACTCATTAACTGGAAGTTAATCTACCCCCGAAATCTATCTTTGGAATTTGTTCCCCAAAATATAATCATGATATTAACTTGACCCATTGATATGATCAAAATATAATTTCTCTTCAACCTCCCTTTTACAATGAGTTTCTCCAAAATATTTAACATCATTCTCTAAATTGACCCCTTCATTAGCTAAGAGATCCACTACCTTATTACCTTCTCTTAGAGTATGAGTTATGCTAACACTAACATAGTTATTTAACAAATATTTAGCACTTTTAACTAAGTTAGTAATATTCCAAGAAACAGAGTTTGTACCTTTGAGGGCTTGGATGATGTTTAAGGAGTCCCCTTCGAGCCAAATTTTTTTGAATTTGAATCCCTGAGTGAGCTGGAGGCTTTTTAGCATGGCCAGAGCTTCAGCCACATGATTATTTTGGATCCCAAAAGGAGAGGCAAAAGCTACAATGAAGACTCCTTGAGCATTTTTGATAACTCCTCCACCACCAGACTTCCTAGGGTTGCCCTTAGCCGCTCCATCGAAATTCACCTTTATCCAATCATGATCAGGAAAGCACCAAACAATATTCTCTTTCCTATTCTTATTGTCAGATCTGCAGACTTTATGTATTAGGTTCCATTCAATGAGGATGTCTTTTTCTATTTCATTCATATCAGTAACAAACCATTGCTTATTGTTTTTGTGAAGAATATTGATGTTCTCTTTTATGGCCCTACAGATTTTTTCAAAAACCACCTGAGAGTTACACTTAGCTTCCCTAAATATTATATTATTTCTTTCTTTCCAAATGCTCTAGCAAATCATGGGGAGGGTCAAGGACCAAAGGTTCTTGATAAGCTGGCATTTAGTGGGAAAATTCCATTGCTAGATAATATCCTTGATACTCTTGTTCATAACCCAACTAACTTTCCATTTCTCCCACATTTTACACCAAATTTCCCAGGTAAAGGAGCAGTGAAAAAAGAGTTGATCAACTTATTCTTCCTCTTTCTAGCATAGCTCGCATCTATTAGGGAATTTGAAACCTCTTTGGACCAAATTGTCAAGAGTAAGGATACTATTGTGAGCAGCAATCCAAAAGAAAATATTGACTTTAGGGATCAGAATGTTGTTCCAAACTTTACTCCAAATGGGATTACCGGTTTGAGAAAAAGTGTTTTTGTAGGCTGAAGCAACCGTAAATTCACCTCTAGGATTACTTTTCCAAAGAAAAACATCATCATAGTCTTTGTTAAGGGAAAAGGATAGCAGCTCCTTCTAGAGTAAGGAAAATCTAGGATGAATAACATCAAGCCTCACCCATTTGTCCTCCTTCCAGTAGTCACACACCATAAGCCCAAACCTCCTTTTACATTCCTCAATAACTTGACTATTGTCTTGATCATAAAGAGCTTCATTCTTCATCCAAGGGTCCTCCCAAAACCTTATTTTGTCACCTTTTCCAAGGACCCATCCAGCTCCAGCTGTGGCACTTTTATGGATTTGATAATACTATTCCAAATGAAGGATCCAACAGGAATGTCTTCAGAGTCAAGGACCCCTTGGATAGGCTGATTCTGAATATATTTATCAAACCATATTTGTTTCCAATCTTTCTTGGTATCATAGGCTCTCCATAATTGTTTTGCTAGAAGAGCTTTGTTAAAGGTTTTTAGAGCTTTAATCCCCAACCCTCCTTTGTTCTTAGGTCTACAAACTTTGTCCCAAGCAATCAAGGATATCCTCTTTTTTTCTTCAACTCCTAACCATAAAAATCTCTTCTGGATTCTTTCCAATGCTTCAACAAATTTAGTTGGGATTCTAAATAAACTGAGGGCATAAACAGGGAGGTTCTGGAGAGTAGCTTGAAGGAGCTGCAATTTCCCAGCCTGAGATAAAATAGAACCTTTCCACCCAGCAAGTTGTTTGTTGAATTTATCAATTATCATATTCCAAAAGGAGTTTGGGGGAGTTAAACCCAAGGGAAGACCTAGATAGGTGGAAGGGAGCATGTCCACCTTGCAACCAATAATTTTAGCAATTTTTTGTTGCCTTGTGACCGGAGTATTCATGAAATATATAGCCAGTTTGTCCCAATTGACTTGTTGATCAGTAGCCAAAGCATAGGAATTAAGAGAAGTTTTGAAGGCCTTAGCCTCCCTAACAGAAGAATATCCCATTAGGATAGTATCATCAACAAACTATTGATGAGAGCAAAAAACATTAGCAAAGGAAGGTTGAAGACCTTTGATGGTTTTACTCAATTTCAGATTGTGAATCAATCTGCTCATGCTCTTAGCCAGAATGGTGAAGATAAGAGGAGATATGGGATCCCCTTGTCTGAGCCCCCTTGATGTTTTAAAGAGATTTGTAGCAGATCCATTAATCAAAATAGAGAACATAGGAGTGGTGATCATCTCTCTGATAATTTTGGTTATCTTTTCATCAAATCCAAAAGCCTCCTTGATTCTGAAAAGAACATGCCACTCCACTCTATTATAAGCCTTTTCCAGATCCAACTTTATCAAAAAGCCTTCTTTTTTAGCAGAATTGAGGGAATGAATGTTCTCATGCACAAGAATGATAGAGTCCAAAATCTGCCTACCAGGAACAAAACCTTTCTGCTCCTCAGAGATGATGAAGGGGAGAACAACCAAAATTCTAGAGGTCAAAACTTTAGATATGATCTTATAGAATGAGTTACATAGACTTATTGGCCTAAATTTTCCCATAGAATCTGCCCCAGCAACTTTAGGGATTAGGGCAATAAATGTGGAGTTGAGTTCTTTAAGGATTCTTCTAGCTTCAAAAAATTCTTTGACCGCATTAACCGTTTCTTCTCCCACAATATGCCAGAATTCCTAGAAGAAAAACATAGGGAAACCATCAAGACTCGGAGCTTTGTCCCCTTGAAACAAAAAGACAGCTTTTTTAATTTCTCCAACAGATGGGATAGCAGAAAGGGCCTTATTCTGAATAGGACTAATGATCTTAGGAATGATATTAAACAAGTTGTGCTGGTGGGTATGATCAATGTCCTTGTTACTAGTGAGGAGCTAATTGAAGAACCTGACAGCTTCATCCCTGATTTCCTCCTTATTAAGAAGAGTTTTGTCCTCTACAATAAGTCTTGAAATTCTATTCGCTACTTTATGTTTTAAAGATGTCATTTGGAAAAATTTAGTGTTTCTGTCCCCAGCCTCCAGCCAGATCACCCTGGATCTCTGCATCCAATAGATTTCTTCCCTAGAAATAATGTTGTGGAGTTTGACAAGAACATCATCTTCCATGGCTTTGGAATACTTTTTATAGCCATCTTTCTGTATTGAATTTTGGATCTGATCCAGCTCCTCCTTTAGCTTTTTCTTTGAATCAAAAATATCACCAAAGACCTTCTTGTTCCATATCTTAATGTTGACTTTGATATTTTTAAGTTTTTTGGCAACTTTATACATGGCAGTTCCATTTACATCAATATTCCACTAGTTAGCAATAGATTTTTCAAGATTAGGGTGGGAAATCCACATCTTTTTGAACCGAAAAGGGAAGCTCTGATTATTCTTAAAATTCTCAGCAACAAAAGAGATGGGATAATGGTCTGAACCAATTCTATTAATAATAGAAAGGGAGCATCTATGGGAAAGAATCCAATCATTAGTTACAAGGGATCTATCAAGTCTTACCTGAATGAGATCTTCACCATCCCTTCGGTTAGACCATGTGTAGGAAGCCCCATTGAGATCCATATCAATGAGAGCATTAATATTAATGAAGTTCATCAAGTCAGATTTGCTATCTGGTTGAGCATGAATACCCCCATATTTATCAATGCCTTGTAGAGAAGTATTGAAATCTCCCATGACAACCCAGTTGTTCGAAGGGAAAGATTTTCTTTTTTGCTGAATTTTGTCCCAGAATTTTCTTCTAGTAGATTTGGAGTTAAGGGCATAGATATTAGTAATAACACATTCCTTTCCATCAAAAGTGCTTTTAGCTTTCAAGGATAAAATATTGCCATCTACATCAATCATTTCTCCAGAGATGGTTTTCTTGTTCTAAAAAATTGCTACCCCTCCAAATGCTCCATTCAAGCTACTACCACAAACTCCTCCAAACTTAAAGAAGTTTAATTTCTCCACTTTCTCTTTACTCATTTTGGTTTCTTGAACCAGGATAATATCCAGATTTTGATCTCGAATGAGGCTCCATAATATATCATGTTTATTGAGACCATTTAGGCCTCTGATATTCCAAGATATTACCTTCATTTGGAAGCCTGAGGGCAGGATTTCTTTATAGTTAGCTTCCTTCCATCAGCTATGTTTTGCTTGCTCTCCTATTTCCTATGCCATTTCATAGTTTTACATCCTAGTGGGGATCTTGAAGCACCAAAATCAGTCTTGGACCTAGTTCTGGTTTTCACCCCGTTAAGGCCTCCTACCCTCTTAGTTTTTATTTTCTTTCCATTTCCTGTTATGTTTTCTTCTTGTTCCACTTTAGGCTCATCTTGCATATTACTCCATAGTTCTCCTCTTTTCTGGGATGATGAAGGCATATCAACTCCAATATTTTGGAATAATGCATTTAAATTTACCTGAGGCGATCCAAACTTGTTGCTCCTTCCAAGTTTAATTTCATGTTCTTCAAATTCATCTAGGCACTGTTCATCTTTTTTTGATATAGAATCTTGAAAGACCTCATGATGAGATTCAGTGATATTCTTAATCTCACCATCTTCAAGTGTCTCTTCATTGATTTCATTCTCCTTCTCCTATGTCTGTAGAACCTCAAAGGTATTGACTGTTTTGATCTCAAACTCCCTGATTTCATTCTTTTTATTCTCCTTCATAGGGGGATTCTTAGGAAGGTCAATTCTATCTCCTTCTAATGGTTCTGATATATTGACAGAGCTTCCACTTTTTCCTTCTAACTTGTTACCTTCTTTGTTATTATTCTTTTCTTTCTAGACCTGTTTGTGGATATTTGTAATCACAAGTTTTTTAGGGTTGCTGGGACAAGCCTTAGCCCAGTGACCAACTTTTTTGAAAGAAAAGAACACAAAGGGGAGTGATTTGAACTCTATTGACTATTCCCATAATCCAAGTTTGGAGCTTATATCAATAGTGCTAGGAAGGTCCATATTCTCCGAAATGTTGACACAGATATGTGCATAAACCAATCTCTTGCAAGCTGCTATTATTGGATCTATCGCAACAAGCTCCCCAAAGGAGTTTGCAATTCCTGAGAAAACATCCTTCACCCAGTATTCCAATGGCAACCTTGGTAGCCTTACCCAAACTAGAGCAGTTTCAAAGAAAGAGTCATTGAGTTCCATGTAAGGAGACCATTTTCTCACAAATAAAGAAGATTTACCAAACATCCAGGGGCCACCACTTAAAGTAGCTTCCATATCTTCCACACAAGAGAATGAGAAAACAAAAAAGCCTCTAGGTAGGGCAGAGACGTCAACTTGACCTTTCATTCTTCATTTTCTCTTAATAAAAGACCTAACATCCTCAATATAAGGTCGAGGTCCAACAAACTTCCCCACCAAAGAAAAAGCCATTAAAGAGATGTTATGATCGATAACTAAATCAGGAATCTTAATAGAAAGTTTACCCATTTTATTATCTGATATATCTTTCACAAAGGGGAAAGATGATTTACCAGTCGGTTTTCCATATGCTTTCCTTGAAAAAAGACTACTCCAGGGTTTGGAAACTTGCCCCTCCTTGATATTTTCTAAGTCAACTTTTACCACCTCAGGGCTCGATTCTTGGGAATCTTTCAACTGTTTCTAGTCAGGAGGAGGGTCCCATATCCGTGGGTCCCCATCCTATCTCCCATCCTCATCATCCATTGCTTGTCCTTGAGCTACAGTGGAATCAAAACCAAAGGATCTAGCCTCATTGTTCCCTCCATTTCCCGATTTCAAATTTCCACATTCAAACATTGTTCCCTCCATGCTCTTGTTCCTTGTTGTTGTTTTATATCCTAAATTTGTTTTATATCCACATTTCAAGAGCCTCATGTTGTTTTATATCCTAAATTTGTATATTTACAATTATACAAAAAGTTGGAGAATTTCATTGCCTCGATAAAAAAAATTACAAAACCAATTGGACCATGAGAAGGAAAGAGTAAATCAGTGGGAAGAAAAAGTAGGAAAGAGTAAATCGGTGGGAAGAAAAAGTAGAGGAAGAAAGAAAAAACATTGAAAGACTAACACAAGAGCTGCAGAAGGCATACAATGAAATTAAATTTTCCAAAGATAGATTGATCGAATCTTGGAAACAAATAATAAAAAAAATCATTTGGGAGCAAATAATGTAGATGACTAACCAATTGTGCTAGTTATTTGAATTGACTAGAAATATCATAGTACATTATGGGAAGCTCACTTAAATACATTGCTCAGAATAGAAACATGGATTCAAGATTAAAAATTGCAAATCAAATTTTTCAAACAATCTACAAAGCTAATGAAAAATATTTGGCATCCAAGGGAATTCATGACCTCATTGATGCCTTAGTAAAGGCATCATATGTCGTTCAAAAATGTATGAAACTATGGGAAGCTCAAGAATGTCTGGATAAGGCTGAAAAAGGATGAAGAAGTTGCATGGAAAGGTATAGAGATTGACAAATCTTGGTTTGCCGAAGAGTTTTGATACAACACAACAATACATTGGAAATGTTGATTTAAAAAATAAGATGGAGGAGAAAATGAAGTCCGATTTGGACCTATTTCCTAAGGACACAAATGAGGCTAACTTTCTATCCTTCAAAAATGTATGAAACTATGGGAAGCACAAGAATGTCTAGATAAGGCTAAAAAAAGGATGAAGAAGTTGCATGGAAAGGTATAGAGATTGACAAATCTTGGTTTGCTGAAGAGTTTTGATACAACACAACAATAAATTGGAAATGTTGATTTAAAAAATAAGATGGAGGAGAAAATGAAGTCCGATTTGGACCTATTTCCTAAGGACACAAATGAGGCATGGAAAGGTATAGAGATTGACAAATCTTGGTTTGCCGAAGAGTTTTGATACAACACAAAAATACATTGGAAATGTTGATTTAAAAAATAAGATGGAGGAGAAAATGAAGTCAGATTTGGACCTATTTCCTAAGGACACAAATGAGGCTAACTTTCTATCCTTCACCAAACTATTGATAACCTTGAATCTAGCTTTGGATGAAACATTGATGTAAATTTTCACTTCCAATTATGAATTGTTGATAAATTTCCAAGTCACTTACTATATGATAGACCAACTAGATTTCCATCAAATGGAGAGTGGAGCATGCTACAGAAGCTCATACAATGGTTTCATAATATGTATTGTATAGTTTGTATTCCCAAATACTTTCAGGTTTTCTGCTTTACTTTATTTGTAATTTCAAGCATATTGTAATTTGTCATGGCTTGAATTAACTCCTTTTTATGATTCTATGAATGTATAATTACTATTGAAGTACAATATGGCATACATTTTCTTGTCTTCAATTAGTTGACAGTGTTGATTTCATGTTCTAGGTTACCAATCCCATAATCTAGTGTTGTGTTTCTCCTTAGGATTGAAGGTAGCAAGAAAAATTGCTAGCAATTTCCATGATCATGGTATAATTACTAATTTAACACTACACTTTTTTTATTCTTGAATGTTGAATAAAATAAATAATTACTAATGCAAGCTTATTCTTGAACACTGAAAAATAGTAGTACGCTAATTTATTAACTTGTAAATACAAATTTGAAAAATGCAATTGCATATCAATATTAAATGACATTGATAGAAACATAAAATATCATCAACCACATTTAGGATTTTTTAATATGAATTATGAAATACATTACGCAGTAAAAGTTTAATAAATACCTAGTAACTACTAGTGCTAAATTACTTAAATTTGTCAAATCATCTCATCATCATGATCATCAAATTGAGAGCTTCATTGATTATTGTTTGTGTTTTCTTCACTCTACATACCTCCTCTTACTTGCACCTCAAAATTACTAGTTCATGTATCACTGGCATTCATTATGTCACTGTCAATTGTCCCACTTTAATTTGTAGTGTTGCCCAACCCTCTTCTTTTAGTTTTGGACTTCTAGATTCCCAATGCCCTTTCATAAGGAAAACTTTGGACATCATACCTTGATGTATGCAGCCGCAAACACTTTTCCAAATTCTTGTCTAGTTTGTTCCTTATCTTTGATTTTAAGAACCCCAAAGCACTAAGGGTCACGTATGTCATTTTGCGTAGCTTAGAATATTCTTCCATAAACATAGCTTTGTCTTCATCTTTTTTCATAAGAAGGTTCATTTCCTCTAGCATGGGGAGAAGACCTGCTAAAGTTAAGATTGTCTCTATATCAATTAACCTACGAAGCAGGTCAAGAGATTTGTCTATTGTGTGGTGATGTTATTATATTAATCTAATCAAGGATTGATATTCTAAATAAAATCAATGCACTAGACCATGCAAGGAGATCCATCTAGTATCAGCATCCTTAAGAAGCTTGTTCCCATTGGTTATTCCATTGACAAAATTTTGAAATTCCAAAAACCATTTGGGACTTCAATAGAAGTATGAGTAGAGCTCTCTGGATAAATTTTCAACATTTTCTACTAGAGGATACTTGCTCACAATTTTAAAAGGTGGATTCATTATGTGGGTCATGTAGTGAATGTTAGTAATTTAGGGTGAACAAGAAGTTTGTGTCTTTATGCAAAGACCATTCCTATGACCTTGCATTATTGAAGCTCCATCTGCTCCTCACATACCAACTCTTTTACAATTGTCAAGTTATCCATACCTCCATATTCAATTTAAAAATTCTTAACTAGTTGAAATAGAGTTTTCGTTGTTGCACTCTCCTTCAATTTAGAAACACATAGTAGATGAGATTGGAAGACACGATTTTCTACAGTATAAACATAGACATATTATCTATTGTTGTAACTTCATCCAAAGACAATGCAATAAAGTTTGACTCTCTTATTTTTTTCTTTATATCTTGTTTTCAACCTCAACAAGACAACTTGTCCATTCCCATCCACTATTTACTGACCAATGACAGTTAGGAAAGTTAGGAATTCCCAAAAACTATAATAAAGTACTAATTTTTGGGTAGTCTATCATAGGACACCCTCTAGTCAAAATATAAAAAATAACACTTAACTGAACAATTTTTCCCAATTGTGCTACTGCCATTGCCTTTCCAAAAATAGCTTCAAGAGAACCTCCACATTCAGTGAGATTTGCCTATCTTTTGAAATGTGCATCATATTATAAGGCACACTTAACATGCTGACATTTCTCCTTTGTTTTCCATCATATCACTAATTTTTTAATTCCATCTATAATTTTTTTTTTAAAACTTTGTCAATATGCTTTTCTATGGTGTCAAGCTTCAGCTACAACCTCATCTCCTTTTTTATATTTTCAACTTCATATCTTACACCTGCATTCTATTGGAGGGTCAACTTTCTTTGAATTCTCCACTAGTTCAATGAATGGATACTTTGATTCCTAACCAATTTAAAAATGCCTTGCCATATCCCACTACCAACCCATTTTTTATTTGGATTTTCTTTTCCCCTTTCCCGCATCATCATCATCTACGTTATTTTCAACCAAGTCGATTATCTCATTCTCACTACCCTGAGCATCTACAAAATATTCTTCTTTAGTGTCATCTGAGATATCGCATTCGCCACCTTCTTCAATATTTGGTATAAGTTGTGATGATGTACCTTCATTTTTTTTTACCACAAACATTGCTAAAGTATGAATTTAAGGTTTTGCATTTTGCTGACCTCTCTTGGCCTTCACCATATCCAAGAGTCTTACCCTTCTTCCTATTTGACATCTCCAACCAAATAAAGGATGCAAAAAGCTATCTACTTGTTTAAGAAGCAATAATAGACTATAAGAGTCATTGCCCCTAGGGCCTAGAATCTAGATGTTTGAGGTCTCCCTACTCAATAAGAATGAAATAAAAATTGCAAACATATTGAGATGAATAATATTATAACACTTCAAAGAAATGATCACTTACCTTTAGATTCTCAGTGGATAGCAAGAAATGCATCAATGGTTGTTCATGTCTGTAGTTTGGCTATTGATCTGAATTGAGAAATTGGAACTAACCAAATTGTGTAAAAATAATTTGATCTTTCATGCAATCTTATAATAGTCCATATTTGGCGAGTTCTATGGGAATTTTAAATGGTATACAAATATTTGGTGAATCCCACTTCATTCTAACACATCTTATGGAAATGTAGGGCAAATCAAACCTTGACAAAACATATACGTTGTAATTTACTAGGCAATTATGGATTGTCGATTGGGATGGACTTATAATAGAATTGATGAAATTAATCCTCCCACAACATTAAATGATTAAGGTATTGGAGAATATTATGGATAATTAAGATATGCTTCCAAAAATGTTGGGCGAATTGGGTCCTCATGCAAATTGAACTATTGATGGCTATTGGTGAATATGGCAATGAATTAAGGCACACTTTTAAAATTGTGGGAGAAAATATTAAATAGATTGTTGTGAAAACATACTCTATTGGAAAAAACTCTAAATCGTTAAAAATAATTAATAAAAATGAAGCATAATTGAAATGCATTTGACCAAAAATTGATAAATTCAACGCGATCTGGCTACCCCATTCGGTCCAATTTATTCACCAATTTTGAAATGGCTAATACAAAATATTCACCAATTGGTGAATATTCACCACTAAAGTTTTCATTCTTTGAGCCACCAATTTCATTTCCCACCACCGAGATAGGACCCATCTCATATTTGAAAATAGAGCCTGACCAAGGGGGACTAGGGCACTCGACGCTATGGTCCTAATATTAGGGCATTGGTCCTCCTTAGTTAGGGACCATGGCTTAACCCCAGGAGAAGGACAACACTCCACAAAATAAAATAGCAGGTGTGCATGGCATTAGAATTGGATTTAAGGCATTGAACAGACCCAGATAGGAGATGAGAGGGAGACATGCTAAATTAGGGGCACAAACATGAGGTGTAAATTGGCTCGATGACAATTTACGATTGTACATTTGATTCGATTGATTAATTGGATGATTGATTTGATGGCTCTGATGAAGGGACTGATTGATTTGATTAAAATTTGATGTTAGATTTTGGATGTTTGATATTTGGGTTGATTAATGTGACTTTGATGACAAGGAAAATGAATGAGGATGATAATTTTAATGATGCATTCTTGGTTTAGTATGACGAGAATGATGACCATATCATACGACAAGGATCATGGCTATGGTGATGCAAATTGAAACCTAGGCAAATGATTACGACAATGAAATGGGCTAAAATATTTCTTGGACAAAGGGAAAACTCACAAGATGATAACATAGACCTGGCACTCAAAATGTTTGATAGAATGCAAGGAAATGATGCATTCCTACTAAGACATAAAACAAACCTACAGTTTCTAACAGCAATTTTGTGGTTTATGACAGTGAACGACTTAAAGATTTTGACAAACTGGATTTGGCAAAGTGGCATTCTCACTAAAGGACAGTGTAAACCACATTTTGTGCTAACAAACCCACTAGACTAGATGATAACTAATGGTGTAAGACTTAGACTAAAAACTCTCTAGTATAGATGATTGATTATTCTAACTTGTTTTTAACAAAAGAGGATTTTTGTGGTACAAACACATCAAGAATAAAAACAATTGTCTAACTCAACTGAAGTATGAGGGCCTAGATTATCTCAAGTGATCGTAGTTGCTAGTTTAAACATCAAGACAATTGAAGCAATTCATAACCTAGGGCTTGGAATACAGATACTACTTGATGGAGCTCTTATAATAGAATACCTCATACATTATAAAGAGATAGAGATTAGGTGACACTTTCTCCCCTCCATGACATTGACACACCTTCTCTCTAAGCTCAAAGATTACAAAATTTAGGAAGAATTCCTTTCTCATTACAAAGGGTACAGGAAGAGTATCTATGAGGTATGATCCACACTCCTTGAACAACCAAGTATGGGATTTTAGCCACTAAAACAAAGTCTCTAGTAAATATTCAAGGGCTTGATGGCTACTCATTGGAAAATAACTCACTCAAGAGCCTATCTCAATCCTTGTTAAAGGATTTTTACGTATCTCACATGAATGTGGACACTATAGGAACTATTAGAGTACACTTTTCACAAAGAAGACTCTAGATTTTGCCTTTGTCAATTTATATAGCGAACTGAATGATAGGACCACTTTGAGTCACTCTTGGGGTGAGTAATTTTTCCCACCAAGGAAGGCTCTCTACCAAAATATAGTACACATTCTATTACACCCAAGGTCGCATGGAAGGGCAAGGGGAGAGGATACTTATATACTACCTTTTGAGGGATCTAATCTAACACAAAATTAAAAAATTGTACTTTTTTGATCACCCAAGTTCTAAGGAAGATGAGGAGAGAGCATACACCAATTGCAATCTTTCCAAACATGACAAACAAGATCAATTTCCTTAATAAAATGAAGTGTTCTCTAAACTAACAAAAAGACACATGATTCATTTTAAACCCAAGGTTTGTTTTTAGATCACCCCTTCTTTGGCGATCCTACAAGTACACAAGTTAAAGTTTTCACTTTGGGGCCTTCTACAAATGAAAATATTGCACAATGTTAGCAAAGCCAGTAAACAAAGACAGACTAGAATATTAGTAACAATATGATGGAATTATAGATCTGGAAAATGTAGAGAAAGATAGAAACCCACATTCCCACTATTTGAGAGTTCAAATCCACCATTTCCCAAATCTACTAGAAAACTTGTTATTCAACATACCAAACTTGCAACTTCTTAAAAATAAAAGAACACTCAAAACTTGAAAATAGAGAAACACAAATAACAACTACCCATTTAAATCTGCTATTTCTAAAAAATGACAAAAAACTTGAAACCTAAAAGCTAAACAAAACAAAGATTGCTTTACCAATGCAAACCTACTATTACTCAGGCTAAACCAACTATTTATGCTAAAAATGTAGAAAAAAATTATACTTGTACGTAAGATGGTGGGAATGTGTTCTCTCTATTTCTCGTTGTGTTTCTGCGATTACATAGTTCAAACTTGTGATTTCTTGAAAATGCACCTGGGGCTGAAACAACTTTCGCTAAAGTGAAAACTGGCTTGTTAGATCATTTTCCTTGTCCCTAACATCCCAAAACATGCGAGAAATACACTAAGACATCAAAAAATGTGAGACTAGCCCATGAAGTGGGTCCCACTAAGCATGCTAGAAATTGTGATAGAAAAATATATCAAAATACAAATAAATAACCTAAACTAAATAACTTACCAAAAAAGAACTCTTAATGAAGATGCTAAGAAAAGAAGCTAAATTAATAAAAGAGTGAGAAAGTGCAAACTCATAAGCACCTTTTGATTTGGTGGTCCTTGATTCAATGTACGCTCACTTTGGCAAGGGTGCTCAAAATCACTCCATAGCTGTGCAAATATGAAATATAACCTAATTATGGATTCAAGATAGATGTTAGATGTGGATGCAAAATGGCATTATAATGCTATGATGATATGAAATGAAAGTAGATGATTTATGAATAAAATGGAGGGATTAAATAGAAATGGAAGAAGGGATAAGTATCCCTCAAAATGTGCCACTTGTCTCTTGTGAAGCTAAGTGGTGGCATAGAAAATGATGACAATTGACCTCTTTGAGGACAAGTTTCAATGCACATGATCACAAGTGGAAGAGAGGCCACATGTCCACTTGGGAGTCAAACACCCAAATTAGACTCTTTTTCCAAATTAGTTAGAAAATAGGGAATGTAAACACATGGGATAGGGTTGTTTAGGAGGATAAGGTTGGTTAGCAACCATGGGTTAGTTAGTGGGTTATGATGGCTTAGAGGGTGTAGTGTCATAAATTGCAACCCTAGCAATTTTTGACCACATTAAGGTCCTCATGCATGCAAAATTGAATCCCCTATACTGATTGCAGATCACAGACTACTCAACCCTCGAAAACTACATCTCCCTTTCCCTCTGCACTGCCTAACCTGGATCCTATCCTACAAAAAAGGGCAAGACAAGGGCTTGGCGACCCTATCCTCTACCCTATTTTAGGGCAGGATCATTCCTAAGTCTCCATTGAAGGTTGTGTAGTTAGTGGGAAAACTTCCCCGATGTCGGCCTGTGACAAAAATCAATTTCATTAACCCTAATTGACAAGTATTAAAGTTGCATTTTCCCTCTCATTTGTAGGAAGTTCAATGAGGTAAAAATTTGTGATCAAGTGTTCAAGAGCATTCAAGCATTCAATCATCCCTATCAAGCATTGAGCATCTCAAATCTCCCTTCAAGGCTAGGTGTTACATTCAAGTCAAGGATTCAACCATTGAAGAGGAGATCCATTTCAACATTCAACTTCATACAATAATTTCTATCAACATTTCTATCATAACCTCCCTTGAGGTGATTCACATTTCAATCTTCCATTTACATTTACTTGCAAGTACTTTCTTTCATTACTTGGTTAATTCCAAAACTGGGGTTTGACCTGAAGGAAAACCCCCAATCCCAACCCCTTTTCCTCTCTTTTATGTGTGTAGGTTGCAAGTGTACAATTGTACTTTCATATTTGGACTCCATTTGCAGAGGTGGAAAAACCCTTTTCATTTTGTGGATTTTTCGAAGGACCATGTATACTTTCACCATAGTCCGGGCAAATTTTCCTCAAATTCATAAGGTGGCTTCATCTCGACATAATACTGCTAAATCCAGGTGCACAGGCTTCATCCAACACTTCGATCTTGAGTTATTATCATTTCTTCATCCCTTTTCACTTAGTCTTAATGTATAATTCAATCAATTTTTTTCCATTACGAGTAGAAGAGGGGATTGACTTACCATTCTCATTTCATTGAAATTTATATCTTCTTCTTTGGAGGTTGAATCTAGTGAATTCCCCCCCCCCCTCTTCCAATGTAATGCATGAAAAGTGTTTGAAGGGAAATCCGTAGTGAAACTCTCATCTCTCCTTGGAGGGAAAGGGTAGCTTTCCTCTTGATCTCTCATTCACAAATTTTTCACCCAGCATTACAAAGGGAAGTTAGAGTTAGGAGCCATGTGCTCCAAATAGGAATAAACTTGAATTATTTAATTCAAATATAATAAGGTTAAGAATAAAGGGTTTACATGAATAAAATAAAATAAATGGGGGTATTTATTTTATTTAATAGAGGAAAGGGGGAATTAATCAATTAAATGATCAAAAGATTCATTCATTCATTAATTGGATGCAACTTAATTAATTAAATTAATTTATCCAAAGGACTGACATTAACCAATTAAAAACTAAAATTATTTAATTAATAATGTGACAAAGGCGATTAAATTTGATTAGTGAAATTAATCAAATTTAAGTGTGTACACTTGCATATTGAACTTGCCACAACCAACACCAAAATATTGAACAAAGAAACCTACAACAGTACAGGATCATATTCGAACCAAGCTCCATCCAGACAACTAAGTTTGACATCAATGACAACCAAGCACAAATACATAGCTCAAGTTTCCAACAAAAAATTCTCAATGCATAGTGTTATTTTGGCTATCCTCTCCCACCATCTTTGAAGTTTCCTAGCCAAAAAATGATGTCTCTTGCTAGATAACTTAGTGAAAAACATGTTTTAAAAGGCCAAAAGGGAAGAAAAATAATAAAATAATATTACATAATGTTTCATGTTGATATTTTGGATGATACAAAAATTCATGCAAAGTTATAGTGATCAAATCTATTGATAGTGTAGACTTTTTAAAAGGGACATAAATAGTTGTGACTAATTTCCTATCATTGTAATGATCATAAAAAAAAATTGCCTTCACTATTTACTATTCTTGTTTTCAAAGTTCTATGTCATGATATTTCTAGAAACTATTAAATTATTTTTAAAAAATGACATATCCAAGTATCCCTGACTCCTCTTTTTAAAAATTCATTGAACCAATCTCCAACATCTCCAAGTACCCCTGTCACCTGGTAACTATGTTTTTTCAATAGGGCGGATGAATAATGGAACTTGGTAGAGTTACGAATAATGAAACATGTTTGTTTAACATGTTACTCTGACCTTTTGGTATAAAGTCTAGACTAACAGGTTAAAGGTATTCAAATCTAGGAACAACGTACATATTTTCAAAAGCTAGTGAGGAATAGAGGCATTCTTTTTTCAAAAATTGATGTAGGTGATTGTAGGAATTGTTGAATAAAGAATGCCTCTAGTCTTCACCAACTTTAAATGCCTTTAATTTGGTATGAAATCAAGAATAACACATTCATGCTAGAAATTTGGTAACGCCATATGAGTTTTCAAAAGCTAATGAAGAACAAAGGCATTACTTTTTCAACAATCGCTATAGGTAACTATATAGATATATTTCTTGGTAATGGTATCCACATAAAATAAAATAATTTAGGTTGAAAAAGAGTTTATCCAAACAACTCTTTCCCTTGATCTTTTAATAGAGATTTGATGCCACATATAGATATAGGATGATTCTACATGATTAAACAAGAGGTATCTAGATTCATCCCAAAGATTTTTCTATTCATCTTTTAAATTTAATCTATTTAAAAAATATATATCTTTGTCCAAAAGACTAGAAATTTTGACCATGAAAAGAATGTTTAAATTTTAACATCAAATCAGAATCTACATAAGGGTAGCATACTTGAAAACCCCAAATTTCAAAGAAAATTGTCAAAATCAAGCCCTTAAAGTTGAAACAATAAATCAACACATCTAAATTGCAATATCAATGACATATTAACTAATATGGTATGCAATATTATATGAATATTGATCTAAAGATAGAACATCAGTAATTGAGTGTTGGTGGCATTTGGTAAACAACCATTTTTCCCTATGGTTTTTTTATTCTTCCAAGATTATCATACATTCCAAATACTTGAGTTGTATCCTTTATTATTATTATTTTTGTTTATTACAAATCATGTTCAACAAGAATTTAAGATTAGTATATACAATTCCCTTATTTGAGGTGGATCTCAATCTTTAAATAGAAAAAAATGTGGAGCATAGGACTTGGAACTCTTATCCAACAAACTATTGCTTATTATTATTTGTCACCTATTACCAAAAACTCAATCAACTCAACCAAGGTACATTTTCTTGAAAATTTTCAAAGCATATTATAATTGTCTAGAGAAGGGTTTCCCTAAAAGGAATTGTAATATAAGTATGAAATCCATTTCTTCTATTTATTTATATATTAATATACATACCTACATCACACTTGATTCTATAATATTGAATTGCTTCCACTTAGTTTCCTAGAAAGACATAAACCTTAATATTTATTTTTTTTGGACAAGAATTTCATGCAGATAGGAGGATTGACTTTAGCAAGAGAAAGAATAGAGGAAGGTAGATTCCATATACCATCTCCACATATG
This sequence comes from Cryptomeria japonica, assembly GCF_030272615.1. NCBI lineage: Eukaryota > Viridiplantae > Streptophyta > Pinopsida > Cupressales > Cupressaceae > Cryptomeria > Cryptomeria japonica. Next base: position 390,891,011 of record NC_081412.1, on the reverse strand, counting down.
AGACTATAAGCCACAACTAGAACTAGGATATCACCACTCTTGCTGTATATCTTCTGTCATATATATACTATGATAGTGCCCACACACATATCAATTGCAAAGTAACCCCGAAGGTAGAAGGGTATAGCCATGACCATTGAGAGTGTAATATATTGAGATACTTTCTTTGGCACATGATCTCTGATAAGGTTGACTATAACGGAAATACAGAGACAATAACAAAGAGTAAGATAGTGACTCTAGGATGATATCGGCATTATATGTGTAAGTGAGATTTCTCAAGCCTTCTATCATTGCATGAAAGAAATGTTAACTAAGAAAGAATAAAAATATAATAAATAGAAATCATATTATATAGTATTTACTATAGGATACTTGAAGAGTAACTCGGTAGTGGATACAAGTAACACTATTCTAATTTAATTGCAACCATCATTCTATCTAAATGATTACATTAACAAAATGCATAAATTAACTATCAATGGCTAAGAAAGTAATAGTAAACTAATGAATGTATAAATTAATAAAACTAATCTAAATGAAAAAAAGGAGACTAGATTCACACTACCTCAAGTGGTTGTCTTAAGGAATGCAATATCCAAAAAATAACAATATGCTAACTCAAAGTGTAATGATCATTGTTCATTCACATTCATAAGTATAACACAACAATGATACTCACAAATTTTCAAAAAATCTAGTCTGCAATATCATATTGATTATCTATTAACTGATTGAAAGAAAAATTGTATTGTAACAACAATAGAACTTGAATAGAACTCTCCCTTTTGAATGATATGAGAGAGAGTGAAGTATTTACACTCTAAAACTAATCCTAACATGTGTTTTTCCTCCCTACTTTGAGGATGACATTCAAAATATAACAACAACTACATTAATAGGAGTTATGTCTAAACAAACTCTTTAATTAGGACACAAAACCAAGAATGCATACAAACATGTTAGCTGTAATCCTCATCATCCTCCATGATGCTACAAATTCTCCAAGTTTTATTGGTAGATAGGTTCAATAAAATACTCAACATGACCACGCTTCCTTCTATGACCTTTGATTGCTTCCATGCAAATTTACATGGTGAACCTCCTTGGTTGCGAATGATTAATGATCTCTCAAGTTGTAGACTAGTTGTAGCTCCCTCAAAATGCATGTTAGTCTTTTACAACAAGTGTCTATCCGCATAAGTTATCATCTACAACACATTAACAATATTCCAATTATAAAAATACATAGCACAATTCATATCAACATGTCATGTATATACCATGTCCCAAAATTACATACGACTAAGCCAATCCCTAGTTAATATCCCACAACCAAAACCAAAATCTTACACCACCACCTCAATACCAAAACATGATTTCTCTAAAAAAAACATACAATTTTTAAATTATTATTCCCCAAAACAACATTTCACCCAATCAAAATGCCACAAACCAAAACATCAACCCAATGACACATCAATAAAACCTAGGACTTCACCAAAACATTTCACATATATTGTCTCAACATCAAACACCATAAGCCATGTCACACAACCAACACCAAAAAAATTACACTTATAACCAAACCTCATATCATTAAACCAACAAACCATATATCATAACACAAATTCATTTTCAAACCCATTCCAAGGAGCATCACATAACATATACATACCAAAGAATCATAATAACAACATCAAACCATTACCCATGGATAAATTAATACAACAACTATATAACCTTGAATAATAGATCACCAACATGTAGGTAAGAATGGCCAATAAAAATTACACATTGGAGGATATTTATCCTTACCTATTTGATGAAACTATCCCTATGCCACCCTTTCCTCATAATTTTGACATACCAAATTTTGTCAAATACAAAGGAAAGGATGACCCTAGAAATGCATGAGTATTTTATATATAGAATGTTTAGAGGTTGATCACAATGATAGATATCTTATGTGCCTCTTTCTATGTAACCTAGGTGGAGAAACTATTGAGTGATCTCTACATCTTCCACATGACATTAGAACCTTTCATGAAGTACCAGAGAATTTTATTGCACGCGCTTCTCGTACAACATAGAGCATGAAATATCCATGATTGATATATGTAACATAAATCAAAAGAAAGGTGAATCATTTGCCTCATTCCTATACTTAGATAGAAAATGCCCATTCAGTGTGCCAAAGAAAAAAATTGTATGTATATTCATCCAAAACCTCAATCAAAAAATGGTGTTCCATTTACAACTCTAATGTTTGAGCACTTTTTATGAAATTATTGAAAAGGGCCTTATATAAAAGTTAATTCTGATCCAAAAATAAGGTCATAGTCAATGATGGTGTGGTGGATGCAAAAGTAGTCTAAAAAGTAGAACCCTTGGTTAGTCTTAAAGAACCTCAACCATCTAATATATGAGCATCAATCACCATCCAAAACAATTTACATTGAGGTCCTAGGCCAAACACAAATACATGACAATAACATACACCCTTATGATTCAAATTGCAAAAATTGCTCCAATCAAATGTGATCACACTACTAGAAATCAAGCAGTATGAACCAAAATTAAACCCAAAATGGTGGAAAGATACTAATTTCTATGAATATCATATTAATCAAGCACCAACTAGGTACCTTAAATAACAGTCATGTGATCTTCAAGTTGTAAGGAAATTAAGGTTGTAAAAACAATTTCGTACACTAATCTTGAGAGGAGGGTATTGAAAATATATTTAGATATTTACAATAGTTACAAAAACTTAACAAAAATTAACATAAATAACATGCACTCCACATCATAATGATTTACATATGGAAAAAATCATTTTGGGAGAAAAAACCTACACTCCAAAAGACACCCAATATATTATACAAAAATCAACAGAATAATATATACGTGTAGAGAAAGTTTCTCATAGGAGTGTCACCAACTAGAGATCTAAAGGTAACTCAATAGCTATAAGCCTCTTACACACAATCTCCATCTCAACATCCAATATATATGAGATACAATACATGAAACCACCAAACAATATTACAATACCAAAAGGTGAAACTACTTAAAAAGTGGTGCCCAACTTATCTTGAATCCTAGATGCCCTATGATGTGTCAAAACACACACCAACACGTTCAACTCCCTTTTACAACTTATTTATGTGTTTGATGTATTTTTATATTTCCTATTTTAGGAGACCCAACTTTTGAAGGCCAAAAATTTTGAACTGGCCATTTGATTAACAAATCGTTTGAAGCATTGAAAAGATTAAAAAAATATTATATCAAGCTATAACCCACTTCGCGAGTTATGAACACTTTCAAGCCATCTTTAATCCTCTAAGGCCTTCAAAATTAACTTCAAAACTTTCATTCACAACCGTCACAAATGAAAACTTTAATATTTCTTAATCTAGAAATAATATTGCAATAACATAAATTTACCAACATACTTATCTAGCCAATATGAAGCTTTGGGGAAAGTTTTAGACCAATTTGTGCTCAAATGAAAACTTACTATAAATGTTAACATTATGTAAATTTAAGGTTGAGACATCATTTTCCTAACATTCTCTCACTTTTTAAATACCTTTTAAGAGAAAAGGAAGTATCTACACCATAATTTAATTTCTAGGGGCCATGAGGCTCATAGACTCCAAACACCATCTGAACTTCTCTATGCTCATAGCCTTAGTTAAAGAATCTAAACATTTCATCAAAATCTGTACCTTAACCAGCTTCACCTTGCCATCTTCGACCATATCTATGAAAAAATGATATTGAGCATCAATGTGCTTGGTCCTAGCATTAAAAGTTCAGTTCTTAGCTAAGCAAATTTCACTCACACTATCACAATAAACTATCACTATACCTTGTTTTATTCTGATATTTAAACACCATGTCTTAAGACAAATGGCTTATTAAAAAGGATGGGTAGCTTTCATATACTCTACTTTAGTAGTGGACAAATTAAGCACATCCTATCTCTTACTTATCCAACTAATTGTGCCACCAAATAAAGTAAACATATAAGCACTGGTGGATCTTCTGCTATCAACATCACATGCCCAGTCTGAATCCACATAACCATGAATATCAAGGAAAATTTTGTCTCATATCAAACTACAATGATAACATAAATAACACTTTGAGGTACCCTTCCAATATTTGAAGACCTTTTTAGCTACATCCTAAAGAACTCCCACTGCTTAGACAATGCCTAGTCTAGTGTAGACCATACCATACATAAAACTTCCAACTACACTTTGGTAAGCCACTCTATTCATGTCTTTCATCTTTGATGAAGATGTAGGACAAATAAATTTGTTCTAACTGAAAAGGGTAACACATAATGGTCTGCAATCCGTGTTAAACCTCTGTAAAAATCAATTCACGTATTCATGTAAGTGTTTCCACCTTACCCAAGAACCAAGATCTACAAGTCATCCTTCACACACAAGAGAAGAAATCCAAGTGTATACTATTTTACCAATATACAAGATGTATTGATCAAAGGTGAATACAAATGTATAAGAGCCTTGCTTATAAACCCAAAGGCAACAAAGGGAGCACCAATGAGGTGTGAGGGTAGGTACAACCATTTGACACAAAATAGTAGATGTAGGTAATAAAATAATATTAAACACTACCTAATCACCTAGAAATATTAAATGTTGGTTGCCCTAGGTTAAATTTAAGTAAATGTAAATAGGCAAACCACTATATATTCCAACACCCCCCCTTAAGTGAAACTTAGGGAGTACAACATTATGAGATGCATTATGGGTCCCAACCACATGACCATATTAGGTACCCATGTACAACTACAATTCAATGCATGAAAATCTCTTGTAAATAGAGAAAAGGAGAAAAAACCAATGGGAGAAAACTCCTCTCTAAAAGAGAGAACATGAAGGACTAATAAGCCTCCAAAATAAATGTCTCAAAAACAAGAAGTAGAAAATCACTTAAGCATGAGGATGTATACAATTGTTCAAAGAAGATTGATAAAGTGTTGTAACTAAAGTACCTCCAAGATGATGATAAAGATAAAGAAGATAACTATCTACATGAGTGCCCAAAATGACATTACTCGAACAAAGATCAGATGGCAACAACTATAATAATATTGTCAATCAAAAATATATATGGCACATAAATCTGCTCAAGTAACCCCATTGACACTACTAAACCAACGAAGTTGCATGAGTGATCTCACCATCACTATTGGAGATTGTTGTTAACATAATCTTCTATGGTTGTCATCTATGTGAAACTTGGTTATCCGGATGGATATTGGTCTGGATATGCTTTGGAAGAGCTTGGTTATCTAGATAGAGTTTGGTCTAGATACTCTTTTGGTGTTGGTTATGTCATCCTATATGCAGGGTGGTCCAAAATGCTTTTGGTGCCCTCTAGATATGTTGTTAATTTCATTTTGGTTTAGTGGATCATGTTCCTTTGGGCTGGATATGTATTGGAAGATGTGTTGAGATGTTTATTTGGGTCTCACTTTGGTTTGGGGAGATCTGCATGGAGTATTTTGCATTGGAAGTAGTTATATGGCCAACTATTTGATTAAATCTATGCATTGTGCTTTGTAACATCTTTTGGGATATGTGTTAGCATGTGTGGTTTTCCAGATCATTCATGGGATGATATCTTTTGGTTCTCTCTTTCTCCTAGAGTGGACCAATCTAAGTATTTTAGGTTTGTGGCTTATTTTGTGTAATATTGCTTATTCTATTTTTGTCAACCCTTAATTAGGATTTCAATGTTATATCTCATATATAAAATATGTAGAAGGATTAATTGAGTATGGATGAAAAATGAAATGTGTGAGAAGTTTATGTGAATGAATTGTGGGTTATGTTAGATACTTATGGACTTGTTTGTGTTCCCGATACTCCTTTCTTCTTGTTTGACTCTTTATATTGATATTATATTTGATATTAGTGGATTCATTATGATTACTATGATGATGTTGATCCTATACTTTGGATTAATTATTGAAGTTACGTTTAAGATTAGCTTTGTGATTATTCACTATTTAGGAGATGTGGCTCATGTTTATTTCTTATGATGATTTAACATGTGCTAACCCTAATTCAGTGGTTACATTAGATTTGAATGATGTCAATACCATTTATTATGTTATATCTTTACTATGATGTCTTTATGTTGTGGATGTGAAAGGGACAATGTCACATCAATCATATTTGAGCAAGGTGTGATGTTGCAATTCTCTTTCACCTACTTGTGTATCTTATGTTTACATATTTATGTTGTGTATAGATGTTTGGTGCTATGAAGAATGCAGGTACTAGAATCCACTTCACCCGGTCTCCTAGGTCTGAGTGTTCCTTTAATCCCAATGGTATTTGATTGAAGGTGACATTAAGGTGCCTACCATATCTTGACCCTAGCCAATGTCCTATGTGAGTTCCAGTATCCTTGGCTAGAGTCATCTTGTTAGGTTTTATGTGGTTTTAGGTATTGATGTATTTTATTTAATTTTATTGTTGGTTTTATGTTGTATGGTTGAGGTGAATAATAAATTATAATGTATAATCCTATGTCTGAATGATTAATTATGTGGGGGTATTAAATGGGTCTCATATTATATTGTTTGTATTACCTCTTATTTATACTATTTTATGGATAATATTATTATAGAATTTTCATTATGTGGGAAAGATTTATTGTTTATTCATTTATTTTTGCGAGATGTTATTTGGTAATTGAGTTTAAATTGTTATTTTTATTTATTTGATGGGAGTGATATTTTGTTCAAATTGGGGGTTGCTAATTTGTTCCTCATTTCAAGAGGAAAGTATTGTTTTCATTTGAGTTTTCATTTTTGGGGTTTAGTGTGTTTTGGGAAGGCATGGAAGGTGGTTTTGAAAATTGGAGAGGTTGTTTTGGTAAATGGATTTTTTAAAAATCTAGAGTTGGAGAAGGGTTTTTGGATTTGCATGTGTTTGGGAGTGATTTTGATGAGGATTTGATAGAAGAGTTTGTGGAGATCACAAAGGGGTTTTGTGATTTGATTTTGAATAATTTCATTGCATTTGGGTATTTTATTTTTGAATTCTTTCTCATTCATGTTGATTCATTGTTCGTCTAGAGGTTGTGTGTCTTCGATTTCATAGTCCATTCTTCATTTTCCAAGTTCAAATTCTTGTTTTTCCCATGTTTAATGTACTTTTTCTTCAATAAAAGGAAAATAAATGCTTATTTATTTATTTTATTATGTTTTAAATTTTTTGGAAAAGTTCTAGGATTTCACTTTGTTATTTTTGTTAAATTGTTGCTTCGGGTGCTTTCATTTCACTATTTTAAGGGGTTGTTTTCAGTGTTTGATATCTTGTGAAATGATTTTTCATCCTTGCTATGATCCAATTACATTTATGAGTAGGAAAATAAGCCATCTCAAATGAATCTTTGTTAGTTTTTGTTTTTTAGTCATCTAGGTATCAGGGTTTGAGCCCTAAGTCAACCCAAGTATGGAGTAATAATTATGTTGCAAATGCGTTAAAATAGAGTGCAAATATGCCAAAATAAGTTGAAAATGCACTAAACGATGATGAAAAATAATTAAAATATTCAACATATGCACCACTTCGTGGGGAAAAAGTTCTAATTCACTTTTTTCTCTTTGTATTAGTTTGGGAAGTCTGAGTCAGCTTGGATTAGTCCAAACGCTTGGTTTTGGGTCTGTAACTCTTTATTGCACATTTACAAAGTCTTAATTATTGTTTGTGATGGTTTCATGTGTCTCCTTTTAGTTACATGTTTTCATTCACTGATTCTACCTTTATGAAGATGCTTTTATAACATTTGGTTAAAGGAAATATTTGTGGATCAGAAGTGATGTTATGGTTCAGATTGTCTTATACAACCAATGATTTGTGATTCTATGATGTTTCATATTATAATGTATGTAGTTTGGAGTTGTATTGGTGTTTATATTCCCAATCCCATGCTTTGATGTTAATGAATTAGTGGCTATGTATATGTTGTCATTTCATGATTTAATCCCTTTGTTGATTGGGTTTTGTGGGAGTCCTATTACTATTTATGAGGCCTTTGCTTATGTGACGTGGTTGTGATGATTCATTATGTGAACCATGGATATTATGATATTTTTGTACCCTAGGTTTGAGGAGCATATTAGGGGGAGTGGCTCTCAAGTGGGTGTTGGGGCCCTAAAGTAGCTTCTAGGATATCTCATTGAGATTTGGTTAATCAAGTGATAACATTAAATTAAATGATTGGGTTGGTTTGAGTACACATTAATAAGATAATTTTTGGTGCCCCAGTCATTCCTCATGTTTTTTTATAGATAGAGGATGATATCTCATCGCCTTGAATGCTTGTTTAGACTCGGGATGAGATTGGGAAGGGCTATATGGCAAATCAAACTTTCATACATGGAAGGATTGTTTGATTCCACATGTGCAGTCAAATGGGTGCCGAGGTCTAGAGTTTAGAGAGGGCCATACCTGAGGATAGACCATGTTGATGGCATGTGATGATGCACTTCCCTATGTGTTTACTACAACCTTAATCTTTGTGTTGTGCAAAAGCCTCTAGTGAGTTTTTGTCTTATGTTGATCCTATATCGTATGTTGTTTATTCTTTCAGTTTGTTTCATCTTTGTGAGTATTTGTATTCCCTTGGATGTATAGGTGTCAACCTAGGTCAAGTGATGTGTGTGGAGCCTTATGCCCTTCTCTAGAGTACGAGTGGTCAACCTTTTTGGTTTCACATGGTCGGGTGGTTGATGCCTTCTTCCTTTGGGATATCTAGTAGTTTGTTCATGAGCTTCATGGATGGTTCTTCTTCTCTTAAGTTCCAGTGCTATGGATTTATGATTTGAATGTAATCTCTAATATATGTAAAGGTTCATCTATGTACTTGTATTTGTATTTCATTCATGTGATCATTGTACCATGTCATTCTCATTGTAAATATTGGTGTAATCTGTAATGTAAATCATGCATAAGATGTAGTATGTAATGTAAGGATGTTATCATATGTTTAATCTATGTGATGTTGGTTATGGATATATTATAGGAATGCTTAGATTCATTATGTTTGCAATTTTTGATATGATAGGAACATTTGGTATCAGTTCTTAAATGAATATAGTATCATAGAAGTGTTAGTTATGTTATATCTCATGGTTATTACATCTATGGTTAAAAATGAGCACTTATTTATGCTATGTGTAATGATTAGACATTAGTTTAAGTAGGGGATGTATCATGTATCATTATAAATGTTACAAATATTTATATAATTATTGCATTTTAGTAATATCATTTCGATACCCTAAGGGATGAAAGTTAGATGTTATGAGTTTATTTCTATTGGCATTTGCATGAAGATTGCATTAATGAAATAATATGTTGTCATTGATGTCAATTAATAGGTAATGTTATTATGATAATGTTGTTTTGTAACCGGTAGGAAGAGCTAGTGAAAGGAAACTGTAATCGGTAGGTAAGTTTGTGGAGTGAACCAGTATTGCTAAGTATTGGAGAGTTGAACTGGTAAACCCTACCTGTTGATTTGATAAACCCTACCCGATTAAGTTTGGTGAATTGGTTATATTGGTTTATGATTTAATGGTGAGCGGTAATGATTATGACATGTATGCATATTGTATGAAGAGAGTTTTAAAGTGTTTTTTGTGCATTGAGGCAACGGTTTTTGCCTTGGGAAAGAGAAAGTATATTGCATGTAATGTAAAGCATGTGATGAGTTACTGAGATCGATGAAGCGGTGATCAAGGAGCGGTCAAGTATTTCTTGAATGATGTGTAGAGATTATTATGTAATCCAATGGTCATACTTGAACCGACTTGTTTGTAATCTCTATGTGAATTAGGTTTTTGTTGTGTTACCGACCTAGTTGATTTGTTTATAAGGTCAATGAGTTGTTTAGTTTCAAAGTTGGCAAAGTTTTAGTTCAGTGTGTGGTTGTTGAACCAGATAATGTATCTGTAGTTTGAGTAAAGGCAGATAGGAGCATGAAAAGGATTTGAACAAGCAAGTGTGGTGCTATTCAAATAGATCAACAAACTCATGTTGTTTTCTAACAATTACAACAAATTAAAATTGCCTAACTGGGTAAGCTCTAACAAGCTTGGTGCTATTCAAATCCTCTAACAAGGTAGTCCATTAGCTTGGATTCTAAATTTACAAAGTTTACTCCTCATAGGGTATTGCTTCTAACAAGGCATTATAGTCAATCCCTTAATTGGGTGGTCCCTAATAGGATCTATTCTTAACAAGACTTTTTGTAAAGATTTAATAGGCTTGGCTCCTAATAGGGAAAACTTCAAAAGAGTTCAGATAGTTATCTTGTGACTCTCATCTCACAGTGGTTTTTCCCATTTGGGTTTCCACATCAAAAATATTGTGTCAAGTGGTGAATGTTTTCTATGGTTTTTTTGCTTAACTACTTAATCCACTTTGATAAGTCATGATAACCAGCAACAATATGAAATTAATTTTTACTTATGTCAGTAAAATTACTTGGATTTTTGTGAGTTTCAATTTGTTTACTCTTAATCTATTGTAATAGTCAACCGGTTTAAACTTGACAGTGATATTGCATTGATAGTTCTAAGTTGACTTTGACAGATTGATTTTGAGATTGGTGAAGTTTATCAGTTTTTCTATCTACTGATTCACCCCCTCCCTCTCATTAGTTGACTGAATCATTGTTCTTTCATCATACCATCAATTGGTATTAGAGAGTCTCATGTCCTCTAAGCTCTAAGCCTAACAACTTAAGGTAAAGATCTTGTAGAACATGATGAAGAAGGAAGGTCCAAAGTTTAATAGAGAGAAATATAGGATATGGAGTGATGGAATAAAAATTTATATCAAGAGTCTTGGAAATCAATACTGGAAACATTTTGGTACTCAATATGTTGTACCTAGTTGGATTATGACTGATGATCAGAAGAAAGAGCAACAAGAAAATAATCAAGTAGTGGAGGCTATTATCATTTCTTTGTCTGATGCAAAGTATGTAGATGTCCATGGTCTAGAGACTGCATATGATGGAAGAAAATTGAAGAGATTCATAGTGGAGATGAACATGTAAAGATTTCCATGGAAGAGAGTCTAAGAGGAAAGTTTGATGACATGTGGATGGCTAAAGCTGAGAATATCCAATAGTATGGTTAGAGGATAAAAGAGATAGTTGGTGAGATCAAGAATGCAGGTGGTAAAGTGGAAGATGCCATAGTGGTAAGTAAGGTATTGAGAACCCTAGTACCGATCTATGCTATCCGAGTTGCAGCCATTCAGGAGTTGAAATTTTTTGACAAAACTAAGGTAACCCTTGGCTTCATCATTGGTAAACTTACTACTTTTGAATTAAATAGTTATGATGGCAGTATTTAGAAATCAAAATCAACATTTAGAGCTTCTATTTCTAACCCATCTATGAGGAAAAGTAGAAATGTTAGTCACAGTTATGAATCTAGATCCAGTAGAGAAGTTGATGATGAAGACAGTTTGGTTGAGCTTGAAGCATTGTTGGCCAAGCAATTACCCAGAGGTGCCAGTAAATATAGAGGTAAATTACCTTTGAAATGTTTTGCATGCAACAAGATTGGACACATAGCTGCTAACTACCCTAATGGTGATAATGAGCACACATGAGAGAAATTAAAGAAGTACAAGGGAAAAGGGAAAAGAGATTCTCTTATTGCATTTGATGGTGGTATCACTGATGAGGAATCATATGGTGATGCTAATGAAGACATTGTGTTTGTAGCCATTAAAGAGGAAACGTCTAATCAGAAGGCTTTAGTTTCACGAATGGATAATTATGATGATTGGATCATTGATAGTGGTTGTTCACATCACATGACTGGTGACCGGAACAAATTTATTTCTTTGAAGGAATTTGATGGTGGAGTTGTAAGATTTGGTAATGACTCACCCTACATGGTTAAAGGTAAGGGAACTATTTCTCTTAATGGAAAGAGAAGTGCAGATGATGTCTACTGGGTTGAAGGTCTAAAGAACAATCTTTTGAGTGTTGCCCAACTCAATGATAGAGGATATGCATTGGAGTTTAAGAACATTATGTGCAAAATCTATGGGAGCAAAGGTGAACTAATTGCAACTAGTAAGCAGACTAAAGGTAACCTGTTTCACCTAAATCCTAAAGTTAGCAACTATTTAATTTCCAAACTAGATGATAGTTGGCTTTGGCATAGGATATTTTATCATATAAATTTTGATAACATTGTTAAAGTGAGTAAGTCAAAGATAGTAAGAGGTTTCCTCAGTTAGACAAACTAGTTAATGCTCTTTGTAAGGAATGTCAGTTGGGAAAGATGACATCCTCAACTTTCAAGAGAAAATCTTTTTCAATAGAACATATGTTAGATTTGGTTCATACAGACCTTTGTGGACCAATAAGGACTAAAAGTATTCAAGGTGATCGATATTTCATGATATTCACTGATGATTGGTCAAGAATGATGTGGGTCACAATCTTGAAAGATAAAACATAAGCATTTAGTAAATTCAAGGCATTCAGGGCCTTAGCTAAAAAGAAGAGTGGTAAGAAGATAAAGTGTCTAAGGACTGATCAAGGCAAATAATTCACTAGATATTGTGAAGAGAATGGTATCAAATGATAGTTTTCTACACCAAGGACACCAAAGTAGAATGGTATTGCAGAGAGAAACAATTGGTCAGTTGTTGAAGCTGCTAGGACAATGTTGATATAAGGAGGTGTAGCGAAGACTTTCTGGAGAGAAGCTGTCAGCACAACTATCTACAAAATGAACAAGATTTTGGTAAAAAGAGGTAAGGACAAGGCTCTTTATGAATACTGGTATGGTAGATCACCTAATATTAGTTATTTCAAGATATTTGGTAGGAAATGTTTTATTAAGAAAGATGACTATGTTAGCAAGTTTGAGGATAAAAGTGATGAAGGTATATTTCTTGGCTATTCCACCAAGAGTAAGGCCTACAAATGTTATAACAGTTGAACATAGAGAATCATTAAGAGTGTTGATGTTCGAGTGGATGAGTATCCTGAAGTCTTAGGGGAAACCAGTATGGAGAAAAAGGATGAAGATCCTTGCATTTAATTTTTGGAACCACTACCTGTCAAACCTAAAATTGGTAAAGAGAATGTTGTTGTACCAGTTCAACCAGAATAGGTAGATTTAGAAGAAGATGATGTTAATAATGAAGAACCTGAAGATAATGATCATGTTATTCCAAGGTATGTGAGACTCAATCACAATCCTAAATAGATTATTGGAAAATAGGATGCTATAGTATTAACCAGAAGAAGAATTAGGGAGAATTCTTGCATGATCTCCACTATTGAGCCTAGAACTGCTGAGGAAACTGTAGCGTCGTAAATTGTACGCACTTGCTAGGGTGGTACAATTTCACACCTAGTTTAGCACCCGCCTTGGCGCATTTTGCATTTTGCATTGCATTTCCCCTTTAGCACTTAATTAATTAAATTAATTAGGTATAAGGTCCTATTTTATCATCTCCCATATCATAAAGTTGGGCCCTTTCATTAAAGTGTGCCCCTTTCATTTTATTCTTCCAATACATCATTTAATCAAAAACCCTAATTAGGTCCTATTTTGAACTTGGGGGCTTGATTTCGGGGGTCAAAACATCTCGAAATCACCTATAACTTCGGGATTCTCTCTAAAATCATCATATCTGACGGCCCTGAAAATTTGGTGAAAAGTTGTCGAGACCATGGCGCCCGTGCAACATGGTCCCGGACATTTTTCTCAAAATTTTGGGAGCACGATCCAATCATAAAATAAAGCTTAACCCCAAGAAATTGGTGGGATATTCAATCTCTAGGTCGGCCAAAAGTCGAAATTAAGACCTAGGGTTTCATACATAAGAGCTCTCTTTCTTCATTTGAAAGGATCCGATTTTTGTTTGCAGGAACTGGATATGCAGTGAAAGGGCAGATCTTTGAAGACTTCAACAACACTCAACATCATTCTATCAAGCATCTATCAAATTCATTCATTCATCCAATTAGGGCTTGGAAGACATTGAAGAACAATAGGAGATTACCGACTGAAGATTGGCTTGTACTCCTCCCTTGAGGGTTGGGTATGATTTCATATTGTTTTCATGTCCTTACATAAGCTTTGATATATCATTTATTCATGCTTTAGATCACATTGCATCTTGATTTAGAGAATTTGCATTATCATTTACAAGCAATTAGGGTTTACTTTCTAGGTTGCTCTAGTTTGCTTTCTTGCATTTTGGACCTTGCACACACACTAGGTCTGCACACACAATACATTTTACAAAACAACTTGGCTATTCGTGGAGGTGGAAATCACCAAAGCGGGGGTTTGACTAAGGCAAAACCCTATATAGCCGCCCTTCCCCCTTTTCAGATATTATTACAGGTTTCGGGATTCGGACGACGCCGCAGGACACAGATCCAGAAAGAGGAGACTGAGACAGAACTCTGTGTGCAATTGCAGCTCAGAAGACTGGGACAGGGGCGCTGGGCACCCTGGTCCTGCCAGGACAGGGGCGCTGGGCACCCTGGTCCCTGGGACAGAGGCGCTGGGCGCCCTGGTCCTCCGGACAGACAGCTTTCCGACAGTTTCCAGACAGTGTTTCAGGGTGCAAAACAGTGGTTTCCGGTGCAGTTTTCAGGACAGTGGCGCCCGCGCCCCCGTCCCGAACATTTTCAGTCTGATTTCGACTCCAGGTACATATCTGCATTCTTATTTTATCCTCACATTTATAGCTGTTCATTGTTTAATCTCAATTCTGCAAACTTGTTACTAGTTCATACTTACATTTTGAGGTTAGGGTTTGAACTTGTATCATTTTAGCTTTCAATTTCAACAAGGGAATAGAAATCCTAATAGATATCCCGTGGCTCTCTCTTTCACCAAAAGAAGTAGCCAATTGTGCGATATCTCTAGGCTCTTTCGTATTCCGCAATGTGTGTCAAAAGGTAGGATTAGGGTACATTGACCTAGTCTCGCTTTTTTTCCCCTACACAGAAACATTTGGAGATGATCATTGGGTTAAATCTATGGAGGAAGAGCTTGAACAAATTGATAAGAATAACACATGGACCGTATTACCTTGATCGGTAAATAGAAATGTGATAGGTACTAAGTGGGTTTTCAGGAACAAGTTGAATGAAGATGGTGTTGTATTTCGTAACAAAGCTAGATTAGTTTGCAAAGGTTATGCACAAGAAGAAGGGGAAGATTATGGTGAGGCTTCTGCACCAATGGCTAGACTTGAAGGTGTCAGAACTTTACTTGCATTTGCAGCACACAAGGGATTCAAAGTATACCAAATGGATGTAAAGTCAACATTTTTAAATGAAATACTAGAAGAAGATGTATACATTGAGCAGCCAGATGGTTATGCTCTTACTGATGAGAAAGACATGGTCTGTAAGTTTCATAAAGAATTATATGGATTAATGCAAGCACCAAGAGCATGGTATGAAAGGCTTCATTCACAACTGATGAATATAGGTTTTTAGAGAACCAGTGAAGATAGCAATATATATCTCAAATCTAAAGGAGATGAGATACTAGTTAGTGAAGTGTTTGTAGATGATATCATATTTGGAGGGAATGATGACATGAGCAATGACTTTGCAAATAAAATGAAAAGTGAGTTTGAAATGTCTCTAGTTGGAGAGATAAAAATTTCATAGGTTTGCAAATATAACAAATGAAGAGTGGTATTTTCATTACACAATCTAAGTATGTGAAG
The DNA here is from genome assembly GCF_030272615.1 of Cryptomeria japonica. Classification (NCBI taxonomy): domain Eukaryota; kingdom Viridiplantae; phylum Streptophyta; class Pinopsida; order Cupressales; family Cupressaceae; genus Cryptomeria; species Cryptomeria japonica. Next base: position 390,875,205 of record NC_081412.1, on the reverse strand, counting down.
GAGGTGTTAAAGACATTTGGTATAAGTGACTGTAAAATAGTGGGGACACCAATGGTTACAAGTTGTAAGTTGTCTAAGGAAGATGAGGCCACATTTTTTGATGAGAAGGAGTACAGGTTAATGATTGGAAAATTGCACTATGTTATTCACAGCAAACCGGATATAGCTCATGCAGTTGGTCTAGTTGCTAGATTTCAGAAGAATTTGAAGGAAACACATTTGATAGCAACCAAGAGGATATTCTGATATTTGAAAGGTATTATTGACCATGGATTATGGTATCCATATGAAGGAAACTTTGGCTTGAAGGTGTACACAGATGCAGACTGGGCAGGTAATGTTGATGATAGAAAAAGCACAACTGGTGGAGAATTCTTTCTGGGAGGAAGACTTGTTTCATGGAGCAACAAGAAGCAAAGTTGTATTTTATAGTCTATTGTTGAAGATGAGTATGTTGCAGCTTATATGAATTTTACCCAGGCTATCTGGATGAGGCACATTTTAGAAGGTTTCAAGATGAAGTTTTCAAAACCTGTAAAGATCTTATGTGACAATATCAGTGCCATAGCATGAACCAAGCATATTGAATTGAAGTATCATTTTTTGAGGGAAAAAGTGTAGAGTAAAGATGTGATCTTGGAGCATGTTTCTACCAAGGAGCATCTTGTAGATATCTTTACTAAACCTCTGCCTAAGACTATGTTTGAGTATCTTAGAAGTCAGCTAAGGGTTGTACCCCTTCATAAGGTCAATTGAGAATGATGTATATTACATTAGTCCCAAAGTTACTTGCAAAATTTTACTACAAGATTGGTATAGGAGTGGAGTTATTCCACGGGGGGAGCATCAAGTTGCAGGTTGTTGATACTGAACAGAGAAGTTTTACATTGGAGGTTTTACTTTCAATTTGGCATTGTTGTCAAAGGGGGAGAAGAACTATGTGGTTATGGGAGAAGAACCAGTGACAAGTTGAAGACAAGGAGAGTGCATGGTAAAATATAAACCAGGATTCCTATTCACAATAACATCAATCAATGGTATTGATATTTGTATTGCCATCAAAGCCAAAGGGGGAGATTGTTGGAATTTCCATGAAGATTGAATTAATGAAATGTTATGTTGTCATTGATGTCAATTAACTGGTAATGTTATTATGATAATGTTGTTTCGTAACCTGTAGGAAGATTTGGTTAAAGGAAACTGTAACCGGTAGGTAAGTTTGTGGAGTGAACCAATATTGCTAACTATTGGAGAGTTGAACTGGTAAACCCTACCTGTTGATTTGATAAACCCTAACCGATTAAGTTTGGTGAATTGATTATATTGGTTTATGATCTGATGGTGAGCGGTAATGATTATGACACATATGCATATTGTATGAAGAGAGTTTGAAAGTATTTTTGGTGCATTGAGATAATGGTTTTTGTCTTGGGAATGAACAAGTATATTGCATGTAATGCAAAGCGCGTGATGAGTTACTGAACTCGATGAAGCGATGATCAAGGAGCGGTCGAGGCTTTCTTGAATGATGTGTAGAGATTGTTATGTAATTCAATAGTCATACTTGAACTGACTTGTTTGTAATCTCTATGTGAATTAGGTTTTTGTTGTGTTACCGACCTAGTTGATTTGTTTATAAGGTCGATGAGTTGTTTAATTTCAGAGTTCACAAATTTTTAGTTGAGTGTGTGGTTGCTGAACTGAATGATGTATTTGTAGTTTGAGTAAAGGCATATAGGAGCTTGAAAAAGATATGAACAAGCAAGTGTAGTTCTATTCAAACAAATCAGCAAACTTCTGTTGTTTTATAACAATTATAGTAGATAAAAATCCACTAACTGGGTAAGCTCTAACAAGATTGGTGCTATTCAAATCCTCTAACAAGGTGATCCATTAGCTTGGATTCTAAATTATTTGCAAAGGTTACTCCTCACAGGGTATTGCTTCTAAAAAGGCATTATAGTCAATCCCTTAACCGGGTGGTCCCTAATAGGATATGTTCTTAACAAGACTTTTTGTAAAGCTTTAACAGGCTTGGCTCCCAACAAGGTGAACTTCATAAGAGTTCAGATAGTTATCTTATGAGTCTCATCTGGTTTTTCCCATTTGGGTTTCCACATCAAAAACAGTGTCAAGTGGTGAATGTTTTTGTGGTTATGTTTTCTATGGTTGATTTGCTTAACTACTTAATTCACTTTGATAAGTCATGATAACCGGAAGCAATATGAAATGAAGTTTTACTTATTTCAGTAAAAGTATTTGGACGTTTGTGAGTTTCAAGTTGTTTACTGTTAATCTGTTGTAACAGTCAATCGGTTTAAGCTTGACAGTGATATTGCATTGATAATTCTAAGTTTACTTTGAGAGATTGATTTTGAGATTGGTGAAGTTTATCAATTTTTCTATCTACTGATTCACCCCACTCTTAGTAGTTGATTGGATCCTTGTTCTTTCATCATACCATCAATTTCCACCTATGCTTAATGTTATGCAAACATGTTAATAAGTTGTATGCATCTTATTTAGGGTTTTAATGTGATGTTGAATCTCTTTTAAATTAAAATGTCTCTAAGTTATTTTGCTAGGATGTTCATTGCCTAAATTCTCTAGGGTTTCTTGGTGGGTATTAAATCTAGTATCAAAGCCTGTGTTGAAAACACTGTGATCTCTAGTTAAGTTTGTTGCCCTTAATCTTGTGTGTTGTTTTATAGTGTTTTTATTCTTCTCATGTTTATCCTTCAGGATTTATGTTTGGGAAAGTTCATTAGGACCTTGAATATATCAAATGTATCTATAGTGTGCTCTCTTTCTCTCATTCTTTCTAAAATTCATAATTGTGTGCATTGTGTGTGTCATGCCCAAACTTTGGGCCAAAACACAGACAACAAAAAAAATAATTTTGAGACACTTATTTACATGCAGCCATTCTTTAAATAGTTGTGACAACTTAACGTGTGGTTCTAATGAATTATTAATTGATATTAAATACTAACATAACAATTTACGATAGTTCCTATTATCAAGTGGGGTAAATAAAATTTATAAGGGAATATTAAATTCACTCAAAAGTCTTTATCATTTAGGTTGTGATTATTAGTACATAAATTAATCCGTTCCTCTTAACTAGACATTAACATAATTACTTGGCTCTATATTAATTATTTATTACATATCAAATTTCCTCCATCCTATAAATACATTCCTTCTTAATAACTTAATTTTACAAAGAAAATGGCTTCTATTAATTCAATACCAAAGCTTATTTTATTGCGTTAATATTATCAAATGAAGCAGTTACAATTAAAGTGCCCAACATCATTAAGATGTTTTAATTTACCTGATAAAAGTTCCCACTTGGGTTAATAGGGTTCACAAGGCTTAGTCCACTTAGAGGGAATAATTTTACACCCCTACACTACCCTCTTAAATTAATTATTTAATTACTTTATTAAATAATTCCATTTATTTATAAAAATCCATTTAGATCTCTGAAATTAATTAACCAAATTCATTAAAATTTTCCATAAGATTGAGCTCCAAAACACAATTAAAATCTATACATCCTTTTAAAATATGCCCAATTGATTATCAAAAGCATTTATAAATTTATGAAAATATTTAGTCTAAAATTTGCCCTATTCATTATATTAAAATGTTTATTTAACATTGATATAATATGAAGATTTTTTTTTTTTGAATAAACATTTACCTCATGGACCATTTATACTTTCCTAATTTAACTACATGTTTTCACATAAAAAGAATATTTCTTGTCTAAAATATACTTATTACCATATAACTAAACTAACTATAAAAAAATATATAGAAACCCTAATTTAAAATGTATATTATAAAATACCCTATATATCCTTCTTAAAAAATTTCCTTTTTTTATATGTTACCCTAGCCCTACCCGGGCTAGGGTTTTATTTTTAGTTTTCTTGCATTGCAGGGCCGATCGAGTTCGAAATCTCGGTGGAGTGGCCGAAGATTTTTTTTTTGTTAAGAGGGAGAGGTGGTGGCACGGGGGTTTTACCTGACCGCTACTATGGGTGGAGTGGCCGAAGATTTTTTTTTTGTTAAGAGGGAGAGGCGGTGGCACGGGAGTTTTACCCGGTCGCCACTGTGTGCGCACACAGTGGTGGCACGGGCGCCGCCCACTGTGTGCCCACATAGTGGCGGTCTGCGGGCCACCCACTGTGTGTTCACACAGTGGCAGTCCATGGGCCGCTCACTGTGTGTCCACACAGTATCGGCCTTGGCGCTGCCCACTGTGTGCACACACAGTGGGTTTCGGCCCTCCGCCCAAAACCCTATTTTTTTTTAATATATTTTTTTTAAATAAGTTTATATATATATATAAACATATCTTTTACATTATATATACAAATATGGTTTAAATATGAATATAAATAAATATATATGTATATATATATATATATATATATATATATATATATATATATATATATATATATATATATATATATACTTTCTATTTATATACATATATTCTAGATATAAGCTTAAATAAACATATTTTGAATGCACTTAAATTTAGGGCTAAAGTTTTCTGTAAGTAAATACGTACTATTATTCTTTGAACAGATTGATTAAATTATCCCTAACTAGATCAATGTATTATATTTCTTTTCTTTCTTTGCTAATCTTGTTGCTTTAATCAAAAATAGGCGAAATAATTTATATTTATTTAAATTTAGTTTTACTTTCTGCCAAAAGTAAGGTAATTATCAGGATTAAATTCACTAAGAATAGTATAGGTTTTATTTTCTGCAAAAAGTTAACTAATAGAGTACGATAATTTTAACAGCAACTATATACATATGTGATTATTAAAACTAGATAGACCATTTAATTTCTAGACTTAAATTTTTGCAAATAAATATGTGATTTTAATTTTTGCAACTTAATTTATCTAGAATCCTTTAAATTTAGCCATGCAATTGGATCTAAATTGGAACTTTCATATTTGAAAATAGCATGCATGCAATCATTAAATCATTCCTTTATTTCCTTAATATATTTCATATGCATAAAGGGGTAAAATAAATTTCATTGCTCTTTCCAAAATATTATATGACCTACAATTATTAAAGTTCAGAAAAACTTTAGGAACTAAATCCAGATTCATTTCTTTAGTATAGCATAAAACAATATTTCATCTCTTTAAGGTACATAAAATTATGAAATAACCCTCAATACTAATGGATCTCTCATTTCTATTCAATGAGGCTCTTACAAACATTTGATACATTTCTTTTCAAAAGATAGATACGACATAATTTCCTATTACAATGTTGCTACTTAAAACATAAATATTCCATTCCCCCATCTTTTTTTGTAACAAAAGAAATCCAACAACCTCTACTTGTCCTCTTTCCTTTCTTCCAACAATCCTGCAAATAAAACATAGGCTATGATCATGGAGTGCTCACCTCCCAGCCTAGGCTAACTAGTACCCACCCCCGAGCTCAAAGAACCAAGCCCTAGATAGGTAACAAGTATGCAACATAGAAGACAGAATACTCACAAACTCAAAACACACTCCCAACCTAGGCTACACTGCACCACACATTGGTGATGTCCTTAAAAGGGCGGTAGTGGACCAAGTACCCTGAGGAGACTACAAGTATGGCAAAACAAATAGCCACCTCATGACAAACTATAGGATATAGCCACCTCATGGCAAACAAAATACATCAAGTATAACATAATCAGCCCCTTATTCCTTATGCCCCCCAAGGCGTTCATGCCTTATTTCCCTCCTTATGACCCCCAATGCATAAACAAGCCATGCAGCAAGGGTCACATAAATTCCCTTGTGATCGCTCTCATAATGAGAGTCTCTCACTCGAGGGCTGTCACTTCTACCACCCACAAGATCCTCCTCTCTCCCAAGAGTAGGAGGTCTCGATTACTCCCAAACATACATACATTGCATAAAAACAAAACAACAAATAAATTTCCAAGAGAACATGCATGGAAATAAATCTTTTACACAAACCTTACTTTCGAACACATGCAATAATAAATCCATTATAAGGAGATTTCAACCAACCTTAATCTACCCAAAGGTAGGTTAGTTTTGTTGAGGATGAGCAGCCCAATTCCACGTTTCTTCTTTTTCTACCCTTAGCAAAATTCCCTATTCGACAATCTAGCTTATTCTTTTCACAATTCTCTTTGTCTCCAAAAATGGAGAGTGGGTGATTACCCTCAAATTTTCAATTCTTGCTTAAGAAGATCATTCTCTCAGTTCTCACAAGTTTCTAAAAATTAAAGAGGAAGGTAAGACAGAATGGGAAAGAGAACTCTCATTCAAAAAGGAAAGTTTACAACTAGGTTCAAACTTCTAATTTCAATTTTCGCACAACTCAAAAAAATCAAATTTTAGAGTGTCTAAAAGGTCACTTAGGAGTAGAAACTTGCCTAAAATTACCCCTAACCCTTAGGTATACCTTATGGGCTTTAGGAAACCCTATTAAACTACCCCTAGGTGTTCATTTAACCCATTTTAAACCCCTCTAAAGTTTATTTTCGGGTCAAACATATGTTGAGCACCCCAAAGATTCTTTTCCCAAAGTATTTATGACATCACATTACATTAAATGAAAAAGCTATAGTTGAACACTTTCCCACTAAGAGACAACAAATGAAATTTAAACTTAAATCCACACATGTGTCAAGTGACACAAAGAAAACACTTTTACAATTTAAAACATGAAAACATCTCTTGTGGATTTTACACAATTAACTTAAATACACTTAACACACATGCAGCATATACTGTTACGAATAAAATACAACACAAACGGGGTGTTGTCTCTCCAAATAGACAACCCCTGGCTTACGAACATACATAAGTCTAGGTTTGGTTCTCTGTAATATTTCCATGGTCACATGGATAATTCCTGCATAACTCAATTTACACATTAGTACTTCCAAATAATCTCATATATTATATAACACATGAATAATAATGCACTACAAACACTCCGCATATAATATACATTTATCAATCATACATCTTTCATCCAAATAACTCCACATGACCATTATCATCATTCACATAATTTTGATCCATTCATTAAAACATGCGTTCCTGCTTCTATCATCATAGTAAAGTCCTACAAATCCAATAATGACATACCTCCTCTCAAATTTATCCTATTCTAGGATCATACAGGATTTTGTATCTATAAAGCATATAAATGAATCATCCACATTCATCATTGTTACCCAATCATAGAATCATATAAGTCCTACATCCTGACATAGCTGACATACATTAAATCAAAATTATCCAATAAATGGATCTTTTAGGATTTCAATTTCTTAACACATCAATATGTATACCACAAGGCACAATAACTCTATAACTTGGTTCAATACCTTTCTCACAAATCTATCTGTCTAACACAGTTCATTCTATTGAATTATAAAGCATTTATTAATAGGGTCAAACATGGTCAACTAAGTTAATCAAAGCTATGTTTGGGGAAGGCCTTACAGTGTGTATTCAATTCTTGTGCATACCTCCTTGATGCTAGTAATTGTCATATGATGTTATGTGGTCTTGGTTTGATTTTGAATTTCTAGTGCTTACTTGTATGTTAAAGGTAGGCTTAGGTATATAAATGATCATGTTATATATTAGGAGGAAATTGTATCTACCCCCTTAATTGATGATATGTTCATATGACTATCTTATTATGTTGGAATAATTCATTTCTTTTCTTATGAATAGTAAGATGAGGTGTTTGCACTCTACATATGAATTTGAATTAGTATAGATCATGATGTGTATGTGAAGAACTAACATGGAATTTATAAATATATATAGTAGTTGATCTTGAGAGGTTGGATTTCCATGTATCAGAGTATGTTGTAACTAGATGCATTGTACAATAAAGATGGTGTGTCCAGAAAATTTAATCATCCATGCATGATCTTGCATACATATATTGATTGATTGGCAATGCTCTCTCCACTTTTCCCTCTTTTTGGATATAAGATGAACATAATACTTAGGAGTGTATTTGACATCAAATAGAAGTATTGAATTTCTATTGATGAATATGATTTTGCATGTATAAAAGGTCTGGTTGGAATCAATTTTGTATTGAAGATCTAAAATTCATGTATTGCATCTATGATTAGACATTTAAAAAATGAATAAGTTAGGTGGAATATCTTTTGCATAAATGATATAGTAAGTCTTATGAAATATTAGATTAATAGATCATGTTATAGAATAAATGTTGAATAAGGTAAAATTGGTGCATTGCATGTAAAGTGTGTATAGGAAATTTAAAATCATTCCATCATGTCCTTATTTGATTTGGAAAGATAAAAGTCTTTAGATTCGTGAAATATCTACATCATTTTGATGAAATGTTGTGTTTGATCAAGCGAATAGGTTAAGCAATGATGTTATCTCCTTACCTTACTTGGATTCCAAAAAGAATGTGTTTGCTCAATGTTGGAAAATGCACACTCCAATGAGAAATTGTAGGTGATTGAAGGTATTGTCATTGATGCAAGCCTTGCAATCCTATGACACCGGCATTGGCAGACTCTACACCGACAGATAGCTTACCAACAGTGGCAAAGATGATTACCGGCACCCCAGCCGACATGATTTTGTTTATTGCATTTTGTATTTAATTGTAATATCTTTTTGTAAGCCGAAAAGGAAAATTGTAATAGGACTCATATATAAGTATGAGATCTTATAGACCATTTGTGTAAGTAAGAATAGGTAGATGTGAACATGTGAATATTAAGGTAGATTTTGGAGTAAGGTTTATGGTTATTTTGTGAGCTTAAACCAGTACTGAACCTAGCATAGAAGAAGTTGAACCGAAGTAGTACATTATATTGGATTTGCATAATCCATTTTGTAAGTCAGTGAGACTTCCCTTTTGTAATTAAGCAGTGAGCTTTAGGTAGTTGGCCTTCCTACATGTGCAGGCCCCTATTGTAAGTAATATTCATTTATTGGCTAGTGAGTGAATATTGTGGGTCATAAGTACCACTAAGGTTTTTCCCACACCAGGTTTCTGATGAATATTAAGAGGGGGGGTGAATTAGTATACCAAAGAATACTGAACTTAAACACTTAAATAGTTTAGCAGTAATCCGGTATAACAGTTTTACTAACAAACCGATTAACACAAATGCAAACCAGACAACAAAAAAGGTATTCACCCACAGAAGCATAATCACCATAACACAAGAGATTTTGACATGGAAACCCAAATGGGAAAAACCACGGTGAGATGAAACTCATAAGTAACTATCTGTAGAATAGTAACCAGACTAGTTAAGGTCATACAATGTTCTTCACCAGAATAGATCCTGTTAGGAATCTCAATCTTTGTTAGGAGATAAGTCCAATTAAAGACTACCTTGTGAGAGCATTTCAAATCCACAGATGTGAACCAACTTGTTAGAGGATTTACAAAGGCTTTTCTGGGCCTACCCAGTTAGGGGTTTCAAACTTGTCGAAGATGTGAGTAATCAACAAGTGAATGATCTAGCAAATAGCATAGTCTGCTTGGTTAGATCCATGATAGCTCATTGCTAATGCATTTTAGCATTACTTCAGTCTTCAATAAATCTACACTCTATTACAGCACATAGACTCGATCTTCTCTTCTAAGATCGTACACACAAAAACTCATCAACCACTAAAAAACCTTAACAGCATCCTTGCCTAAAACCCTAGACATGATGTCCATAAAAAGGAATCTGATTTCATGTTAGTCTAATAGGATTACATTGCAAGTTCCTAGGTTCATTGCATCTAGACACATTTGATAACATGGCACAAAATCACCATCAAAGTGTTGGTGGATGGTAACTCATCACAAAAATACCAGTTGGTAACTCATCACAAAGTATTACTGGTTTATACAACTTTACCGATTACCAGTTGGTAACTCATCATAGAGTAATACCGGTTCAAACATTAAACCGATTACTAGTTGTCAAAAATGAAGACTGGGAAAATGATAACAGTTGCTTTAGTTTCTCCGCTCCACTTGAGATCCTCGAACCTCTTGAGATCTTCATACCGCTTGAGATCGGTAAACATTTTCTGCAAAACACCGATAGCCTAAAGACTATAATAAATAATATCAGTTCGGAACAAATACTGGTTGAGCATAACTCATACATAAAAAGTGATCTCAAAGTAAGTGTGCGTCCATCAATGACAATCATAACATAAACATCAAAAATGCTAACAATCTCCCTCTTTGGCATTAATGGCAACACTTAGGAAAATTTTGACATCTAAGTGTTTTACAACAAAAATATGCCATAATCAAAATTACTCCCCCTAAGCATATACACTATCCCTTTTGTAGAAAATACAATGTATACTGCTCCCTTACAAAGATGAACATGAAAGTATACATAACATTCATCAAAATTTTAAATACAAATACAAAATACTACTCCCCCTTTGCCAACAATGACAAAGTACAGTTGAATAACCTCTGTTCATATTATCAAAAATAATAAGTGTTTATGACAATAAAGAGTGAAACTTGTCAAAAACTAATTTAAAGCCCTGCATAAATGTCTTCATGGATAAGGACCATGACTCAAGCAATGAGGTAGCAACCTCACTTTCCCTTTGCATCTAGGATACCTATTCTTCCATGGCGTCCAAGGTACTCATCTATTGAATGACCATTAAGGCATCTAGATTGAGATAGCATGTCTGAAGTATTTGCAGTCTTGCTAGTAGAACCAAGTGAAGTTCCTACAAATCTCGGGTCCAGTTGCTGATCTCTAACTCTATTCTTGTAGTCTGAAGTTGAAACTAGTGAACGGTTTGCCCATATGCGGTGAAGGAATCATAAGGCATCTTGAAGGTGCTTATGTATGTCTACAAATCAGTTTGTAGTTTGTCTTTCTGAGCAAGAACATCATCATAGAATACATGAGGTTGACATATCTTACTGAGTAGTAGATTCCACTCATCTAGAGCGTCTCTTATGTCCTTTTATGCCTTTTGAAGTTCAGACTAGAGCTCATTCAACTTCTTCACCACGGCAGTGTTCAGAGCCTTTGGATTCTTCTTTTGAGCATTGGCTTTAGCAACATCTTCCAGGAATTGCACCTAGTCCTCTACAACTGTGCATAGGAGTTTCAATTGAGCTAGAGAGGAATCGGTACTTGGGAGATTGGTATCGGGAATCAAGCTAGTAACAGTTTCTACCGCAGTTTGAATGACATCTTGCTCCTTCTTCCTCCTTATTGATTCCAGTCGCTCTTGAGCAAGTTTAATGCTCTGCAGTAGCTCTGTTTCATTTTTGGATTGGAGGTCAATTGGACTGGTGATGTCAACCAGTTTGGCTTGACCACTGGTTGCCTTTGGGGTCTCTACATGTACACTCTTTGTCGCTTCCTCCTTTTCCTTGGCTTTTTGCTTATCTTCTTCTACCTTCTTCTGCGCCTCATCTTCCTTCTTTATTTTCTCTTCTTCCTTCTTCCTTTGTTCTTCTTTCTACTTCTCTTCTTCTTTCTTCTCCTCTTCCTTCTTCTTTTGTTCTTCCTTCTTCTTCTTCTCCTCTTCCTATTTCTTTTCTTCTTCCTTCTTCTTCTTCTCCTCTTCTTGTTTCTTTTGTTCTTCCTTCTTCTTCTTCTCCTCTTTCTGTTTCTTTTCTTCCTCTTGTTTCTTTTTCTTTTTCTCTTCTTGCTCCTGGTTAACCTTTACCTTGTGTAGTTTCTCCTATCCTGCTATTTCTATTGGTGTATCCGAAGTAACATCTTCACTGTCCAAAGCATCAACATCAATAGGGTCCATTTGCTTAGTGACCTATTCTCCTTCACAGTTATACACCTCATCTAGTTTTGTAATTTCCAATTCTTGTTCAGCCTTCTTGTTGGCTTCAGACACTTGGTGCAACTTCAGAGTAGCTTGGGCATGAGAGTGGGTATCTTTTACCACCTCAGGGACTATCCCTTCTAGAAACAAGAGTCTCCTTCTTCACATAAAGAAGAGGCCTTTATATTTTTCCATAACTTCATAAAGTTTGGAATTAGACACATCAGGAAAATATTGAGCAAATATTTCCTCTTATCTCCTGTTCCTTTTCTATGGCAATGCGCCATTTGTTGTCTACAGAATTATATAAAGAATCTAGTGTCACAGATTTAATTTTTTATGGCAACCGGTCATTAATATATAAATATTGAATGACTTCCTATTCTACTTCCTCCTTCTCATTATCATTGAAATAATCAAAATAATCTACCAAATCACTCAACACTTTTCTCCTAATGTTCTTAATAGTTCTTTGACAATGTGTCAAAGGTTTGTAAGAGGAAATATCAATATTTACCGGTGTTGATGATGTTGGTTCATTGCTAGTTGTCTTTGTCTTCTTTCTTGTTTGCCTAGTCTTCTTAGGCTTTTCTTCAGATTTTGTATCTTCTGAGTCTGATGTGTTGCCTTTTGTCTTCTGCTTTCTCTCAAATACTTTGCTGGGTGCAACTTCCAATTTCTTTTTTGCCGGTGACCTCTTGGTCACTTTAGGATTTGCTAAAGTAACCAACGCTGATACAGATGGCATTGCCTTTCCTTTCCTCACTAAGGGTTCTTCAATCGGTGTAACCCTTTCCAGATAGGTGTCAGTTATCTTCTTCTTGGGGTCAAGCAGTGAAGCACATAGGGTAGAAGCATACCCGTCTAGCATATCGTACATCACCTCATAACCCATAGGCTCCACTTCTTCCTTTCTGGGCTCAACAGCCTCCAATAAGCACTCATCTACTCTGATGGTGAAGCAGATGTCCTCTTCATACTTCTTGACAATGTCACCAAATATTCTCACCCTTTGGCTCATCTTGCGTCTGAACTCATCAAAGTATTTTTCAGGACTTCAGGATAACCGGTTCCACCTTCTTGAAGAATTTCCCTTATTTGCTTTGTAACTGGTTGGTCAGTAGACCACTGAATATCACTGACTCCTGGGAAGTAGCCTTGGAAGTAGAAGAAAAATCCAACCAACAATTGTCTAAATTTAAATCTCAAGGCATTGTCCCATTTTATTGACTTCAGGTTCACCAATAGCTGCCTTTGCATACAAGTGCATAAATCAAATGAGGCATCTTCCATGATCATCCTATAGCCAGCATTTACTGCTGCAGCAGAGACAGAGTTGATCCTACTAGCATAGAATGTTTGGTAACCTATCACCATGCAAGCATACTTGACCATATCATCCTTGATGGTATTGATGGTCATTCCCCATTGGTCGCTCACAGAACCAGTGAGCTTGGTCATATTGGTCTTGCTAATCTTCCTTAGGGATGACACTTCTCCAACGTTATAGAAACTAGTGATGGCATGAATCACTTTCGGTGAGATGTCATGTGTCTACTCCAAATACATTTTGTCACCATGCACTCTGCTTAGAATGATGTGGATGTGATCATCTGTGAATTCTTCAAGGAAATAGACCGCATTGTGAAGCTTCTTCTTTTCCAAGATGCTGAATTTCGGTTTGATCTTCTTGTCCTTCCTGCAGAACAAACTCAACTGAGAATGGATCACTAGAGATCCTAGGTCTTCAATTTTATAGTCAATATAATTTGAAATACCTTCCTCCACTATAACACTAGCGGGTATTTGGGATAGTGCATTATATTTTTCCTTCCATTGGATGAAATCTACTGAATCAACGGGTGCACTAGAACTAGAGTGTGATGCTGAAGCCATGATAAACAGAAAAACTCAAGAAATACCTTTGAAAGTCAAGATTTAGGGCTTGCAAATTCTGCTTTGCCACTCACTACTTTAGTTGTTGGGTTACCACTTTGAGTTCTTCACTTGACCAATTGATGTTATCTTCATATTCTTCTTCAAAGTTTTGAAATCTCTCTGAATTGCAAGAAAAATCATCTTTTGTCGCTCTGCACTTGAAAACTTCTTCGCTTGAAAATTGATAAGTGAAAATGACTTGAAAATCCCTTTTAAATGAATTCTCCACCTACCATAATAAATGCTCCACCATTAGGGCGTAAACCCTAATTTGCCTTTTACCGTTTCCGATCTTCCACCAATTGGCAGGTATCACATACCAGTTAAGGTCTTTTACTGGTGTAAACCGGGGGTTTGAAATATTTTATAGATTTGTTTCTCCTAAGCTTTCATGTAGCTTAGTTTGTCGGTTCAGATATTTCCACACCAGGTGCAGAAATCGGTTCTCCTAGAGACACTTCTTCTGGCTTCTTTTTCCAAGTTTTCTTCATATCCGCTTGAACGGTTTCAACATCAATCTTTCCTTCTGGAGTGATTGGTATATTATCTAATATATTCTTTCTCGTTATGCGAAATCTTGCTATATGACCCGGTTTGTTGCAATGATAGAAAACCATTCCAAGTTCTCTCCAAGGTCCTTTATTCATGTTTCCATTCTTCCTTCTACATGTTGCAGCAGTGTGACCACTACCATGACAAATCAAACAGGTTGCTCTCCATCTGGTTGTCGCTTGATAGCCACCTCTACCTGACTGATGATTATAGGTACTAAACCGGTTTGGATTTCGGTTCCCAAAGGGTTCAGAAAAAAACTCGTTGACTCCTTTGAGGATACCTTCCGGTGTTGTGCATGACAGACCTGCATTGAAATGCTCTATGCCCAAACTTGTTGCATGCATAACAATTTCCATTGAATATATTGGATCTAGGCTTTTTGTTTAGAAAGTAAGGAAAGTTATTGTAAGCCTTATTTCTACATACATTAGCAGTATGTCCTTCCTTGATACAATTAAAGCAAACAGGTTTGAAATTTTTCTTACCTTTATCCTCTGATGTCGGTTGCTTCTTTGATGCTACATCTTTTGCTCCAAAGGTCTCACCTTCCTCATATTCAGAGAAACCAATTCCATTAGTATTCTTTAATGGTTTAGCTGATTCAAGCTTTTGCTCCATCTTAACAGTGCTCTTATTGAATTTGGCAAGTATTTCCTTTGACTCAGTGAGTTCTTTGGAAATAGTAGCATTGGATTCCTTCAGAGTTGCATTCTCAGAAATAGCCATGTTTAGTTCACCTTGCATTTCCTCTTTTTTCACTTTACTCTCTTGGAGATGAGCAGTAAGTGCACTAATTTCTTGCTTCAGCTTGGAGATCTCATGATCTTTGTCTTTTACCAGATCTTCAGCTTTTCTCCGGTTCTTAAGCTCTTAACACATCCTGATAGTCAGTCCTTCAAGTTCTCTTCTTCGGTTAGCATTAGACTCATTCAGTTTTTCAACTTCTTCAACTAGGGCTTCCATGTCCGCTTCATCAGAGGAACTATTTTCAATTACCTCCATCAATTTCTTAGCATGCTCTCTCCTTTTTTCCAGAGAGGCCTTATAATTGAATTTTAGTTCATCATAGGCTTTCTCAGTCTAAGCGAGCTAATGAGTAAGTTCCCTCACAGTGTATTCCCCCATATCTCTTTCCAAGTGGTTAAACTAATAGAAAGGTTGGCTCTGATACCAATTGATGAATACTAAGGGGGGGGTGAATTAGTATACCAAAGAATAGTGAACTTAAACACTTAAATAGTTTAGCAGTAAACCAGTATAACAGTTTTACTAACAAATCGGTTAACACAAATGCAAACCAGATAGCAAAAAAGGAATTCAGCCATAGAAGCACAATCACCATAACACACAAGAGATTTTGGCTTGGAAACCCAAATGGTAAAAACCACGATGAGATGAAACTCACAAGTAAATATTTGTTGAATAGTAACTAGACCGGTTAAGGTCATACAATGTTCTTCACCAGAACAGATACTATTAGGAATCTCAATCTCTGTTAGGAGATAAGTCCATTTAAAGACTACCTTGTGAAAGGATTTCAGATCCATAGATGTGAACCACCTTGTTAGAGGATTTACAAAGGCTTTTCTGGGCCTACCTGGTTAGGGGTTTTAGACTTGTCGAAGATGTGAGTAATCAACAAGTGAATGATCTATCAAATAGCACAGTCTGCTTGGTTAGATCCATGATAGCTCATTGCTAATTCATTTCAGCATTACTTTAGTCTTCAGTAAATCCACACTATGTTACAGCACACAGACTCGATCTTCTCTTCTAAGATCATACACACAAAAACTCATCAACCACCAAAAAACCTTAACAGTATCCTTGCCTACAACCCTAGACATGATGTCCTTAAAAAGGAATCTGACATATCATTCCAATAGGATTACATTGCAAGTTCCTAGGTTCATTGCATCTAGACACATTTGATAGCACGACACAAAATCACCATTAAAGCATTGGTGGATGTTAACTCATCACAAAAATACATGTTGGTAACTCATCACAGAGTATTATCAGTTCATACAACTTTACCGATTACCAATTGGTAACTCATCACAGAGTAATACCTGTTCAAAAATTAAATCGATTACCGGTTGTCAAAAATGAAGACTGGGAAAATGATAATAGTTGCTTTAGTTTCTTCGCTCCACTTGAGATCCTCAAACCTCTTGAGGTCTTCATACCACTTGAGATCGATAAACACTTTTTGCAAAACACCGATAGCCTAAAGACTATAATACATAATACCAGTTTGGAACAAATACCAGTTGAGCATAACTCATACATAAAAAGTGATCTCAAAGAAAGTGTGTGTCCATCAATGACAATCACAACATAAACATAAAAAATGCCAATAGTTTCCTTGTTAAAAATCTTGTGTTATGGTGTGCTTTCTATGTTGTTCTTATTGTTCTTATTTACTACATTAATTCTGGTTTACCGGTACACTATTTTGAAATGCAATTTGCTTAATAAATTCAGAAAATCCATTTACAGGTTAGATACTGATTCACCCCCCTCTCGATATCTTTGGGAATCCTAACAATTGGTATCAGAGCCTGGTCCTCTTTTTTCAAAAGCCTAACAGCTTGAGGGAGATTCTGACACCGGTACAGATGGATATCTTGAGAAAGAAATTGGAAATAGATCTTGTAGATTATGATGTAGAAAAGTTGAAGAATATGAAACTTGAAGATGATATGAAGGCTACATAGGAAATCATTCAAGGACTTGAAGAAAATCTCACCATTGCTAGAAGCAAAAGAAGAGAACTTCATGAGAAGATACAAAATTATGATGATGAAAAAGAAACTCTTAATGATCTTGTAAGCAAGATGAAGCAAGAAAATATGACCTTGAGGAATGAAATGCAAGATATGACTATGAGATTTTGTAAAGACATTGAAGACAGAAAGAAGAATGAAGATGACTTGGCTAGGAGAATCAATGATGCTGGAAATGAAAATCCAAGACTCAGTCATGACAATGATATGTTGAAGACAGATCTGATTCACTTAGAACATGATAAAATTGCTATCCAGGAAAATAAGAGATTGTCTGCCTCTCCTAGGAAAGGCAAGAGAAAGGTGGAGGAAGGTGGACCCAGCAAGGAAGAGTCAACTCAGAGAAAAAAGAGCAAAAGTGCTACTGGGATGAAAATCCAAGAGGACAAGAATGATTCAAAGGATACCAGAAAAGATTGTAGTGAGATGGAAATGAATGAGTCTGGAGGGGAGGAAAGTTGGAAAGATGAGGACATGGGGGAAGAGGAAGGTGAAGTTGAGGACATGTCTGACCAAGATAGTCCTACTCACAGTGCTAGCTTAGGCAATGACAACAGCTAGCCAATGGAGGAGAAGGATGATAAGAGTAATGAGGAAAAAGAAATGGATATTGAGAAGGAGAAGAATAAGGAACCCAAGCAGGAAACGGTTAAGGAGAATCTAAGAAAGGATAAGGAGTGTGCTGGAGAAGGGTTATTTTTGGATAATCTCAAAAACCTAACTAAGGCTAGATTGGATTTTGACAGGTGGACATATGAATTTATAAAGAATTAGGAAAAAAATGGGAAGCAGTTGGAAGAGAAAAGGAAGGAAGATGAAAGGTACCAGAAGAAATGGAAGTAGGACATGGAGGAAAAAGCTAAGAAGATGGAAGCTCAAATTGGCAATCTAGAGGAAGGAAAAGCTGCAATGAAAAACCTGTTGGGAATTATTCTAGATATCTTGACAGATGTCACTAAGAACCTAGAGGAAATCTCTAAGGTTCTTGAAAGCTCCAGCTCTCCCAAACCAGTCGTGGAACTTGACATCAATGAAGACACAATCGAGACTGGGATTGTGGAAAGTACTCCTAGTGGAGCAACAAAGAGAATAAGGGCAAGCATGAAGAAATTTGTTGTGGCCTCATCTAAGGAAATCCCTAAACTTAGGGATAATATTAAAGAACTATATGGGATTAGCGAAAACTTGGCTAATGCCCTAAAAAACATATAGTAGTTCCTTTTCTATGCTTTGTTTGTTTTGGCTGGTCGTGTTGGTTTTGTGGGGCTATTTTGCTAGTTTTTGCTAGTTGTTATGCTAGTTTTTCTGATGTTTGTTCCTTCTTGTTTCTTAATGCTCTTTTTTCTTAAGGATCTATTGTAAAGGGTTTCGGGGCCCCTTCAAAATCTGCTTTTACCATAATCAAAAACATAAGGATAAATTCAAGAAAAGTTCAGAAGAACTTGATGATATGCTGAAAATCAGAAACCTAATGGAGATACTAATGGTCTTGGCTTTGAAGTTGGTGAAAGCTCTGGTACTGCAAACAATCATG
This sequence comes from Cryptomeria japonica, assembly GCF_030272615.1. Taxonomy (NCBI): domain Eukaryota; kingdom Viridiplantae; phylum Streptophyta; class Pinopsida; order Cupressales; family Cupressaceae; genus Cryptomeria; species Cryptomeria japonica. The sequence goes on along the minus strand of NC_081412.1, from coordinate 390,856,526 downwards.
ATCACAGTAAACCAGTAAGACAACCTAATGCCTACAAATTTAATGGGAAATTCTTTAACTGTAACAAGTATGGTCATAGAGCAAATCAATGTAGATCTAGAAACTATCAGAACACTAATACACCCACCAGTCAATGTTCTAAATGCAACAAAATTGGTCATAATTCAGAAAATTGTAGAATGAATGTAAGATGTTATGTTTGTGGAAGATTTGGACACTTATCTAATCAATGCAAAACACATACCGGCATAGGATATGGAAAAGCTATTCAGAAAAATAATGTGACTTGTTATGCTTGTAACAAGATTGGACATATTGCAAAATTTTCTAGAAGTAAGGCATCACCGGAAAATAATAAAGGACCCAGTTTGAAAGGTAAAGAGAAGGTTGAAGAGGTAAAGTAAGAATTTTCAAAACAATTGATTAAAAAGTTAGATCAGAATGTTAATGAAGCTATTCCTTCACCGGTAGAACAACATATTACTCTACTCATAGGAGATTCTTCATCTAACTAAAAATAAATCCCTTGGGGGTATGGAAACAAATTGAAAACATGCTACTTTACCCTCGGTTGATGGTAAGAAGATGAAATGCTTCTTTACCGGCAGATGAGTTAAGTTTTCACTTAACCGGCGGACATTTATTATGGTAGTTGAAGGAAATGACATTATTAAATCAAGTGTTTGTCACTCTTTTTCACTCATCGAGCATTAAAATTTCCTAGAGCCCGAAAAAACTTGAGCGAATGCATCCACAACGAAGTGAAGCAAATCATTCAAGCATTCAAACCTAAAGGCAAATTAAGGTATTTATACAATGGCTTCCTCCTTTGCACCTGAATTCATTGCAAACCCTACTGTAATTGAAGTGGTTAAATGCCCTAGGCCTATATTTAAGATAATACCTGAAGTTGCGAAGCAAGATGATACCCTAGGAGCATTTTCTAAAATACCCAAAGGAGTTGCTTATGCTGAAGACCCTAGAATTTACATACATTGTCATATTGAGGAACTTGGTGCTGATGAGATTATGAACATGTATAGGACTGTAATTTGTGATGAGAATGGTAATGTGAAACATGAACACAAGATAATTGAAACCCTAGGTTTTGTGGAAATGCTTAGCATTCCTGATTTTCCCAAGGAAGTTATAAGGATTGTATTGAGCAGAGTTCATGGGGAGTTCTTTTGGCTAGATTCCATTCATAAGATTAGAAAAGAAGCAATTAGGGTAGTGGTTGGCTTACCTTCCACCGGTAGTAGACCATAAAAAGGAAAGAAGGTCTCTAACAATACTGTGATGACCCTAACCGGTGCAACACATGATAGCAGATCCTTGAGAGTAAATGATGTGAAGGATATTAATGTAAGATTCATTAGCATGATACTTGGATACAAGACTACACATGTTAATAGATTAAACTTTGTTTCTAGCTTATGTATCAAGAGTGCTTATGACATAGTAAACAGTAATGCAAAGATTGACATATGTTAATGGTTAAAGGATGAACAAATTGACAATATGAAGAAAATTAAAGGAGAAAAGAAAGGTACTTTCAAATTTGGTAACTTACTCATATGTCTATTTCTATACATTACCAAGGAAGTTCCCAGTATAGGTAGAAAAGAATTTGGTTTTGACATACCGGTAGGAAAACAACTTTTGGATATTTTTACCAACATGGGAGATGACAGGGAAAAGAACATAATTGAATACTTTTAGACATTTAAGGCTAGAATGAAGACTAGGGAAAGACTATCTCAAGCCATAGTTGACAAATACCAAAAGGAGATATGTTTTGTTATAAAGAAGGATGAAATATGGATGGAGGTAGTGGTTCCTAGAACAATTTGTGTAACTGGAATGGGTTATGAGGCAGATGAAAACATAATAGAAACATATGATAAAGCCCTCCTTGAAGCCCCTAGAGAACCAGAAGAAGAAGTATTTTGAAATGTTGAAACCATTGAAAGCAAAGTACAAACCATGAAACAGAGAAAGAGAAGAGAACAAACAATCAGAAAAGTAACTAAACAGGCAAAAGAAATTAAGGAAGACTTGTTGAAAAATACTGGTATCAAGGAAAGTGTCTTGGAAGGGTTACAATAGGAAGCACATCTTTCACCGGTTGGCACCTCCTCTAACAGTGAAATACCGATAGAGTTTCTGAGAGTAGAAAGAAAAAGGAAACCTTCACCGGTACCCTCTCTTGCACCCATGAGAACAAGACAAAAACAACAGGCAGTAAGGCCTCCAGCAAAGCAAATAACACCAAGGAAGAAGGAGGAAAAACAAGTTATTCCTCCCTTAGACAATCTTTTGAATGAAATAACTGAAGATGGAAACTTGTCAAATGTTAGCAAATTGTATAACACGTTTACAAATGAAGATAAGGAAAGAATAGAAAACAATGTCACTCTACACTTAGACATTTACAAGAAATTTTTGATAGAAGTTATAGATGATCTACCAAGTGACTTGTACAAAAGATTAGATGCAAAAAGGTTAGAAATTGTGGAATTAGATAAGAAGATAAAGGTAGAAAAATTACTCGCAGTTCACCCAGTGAAATCAATAGAAGAAATTGATGAACTGATAAGTGAGGCAAATAGGACAGTATTTTCCACTGGTCATCGACATGTAGCTTTAATGGCTGGAAGAGTGAATGAGATATCTAAAGAAACAATAGACAAATGGGATATCTTCTTTGTGGAGAAGGACAAGCAAGAAGAACTTAAATAACCAAAGACTTTCAGAGTCTATCAAAATGATAAGGATAAAATTAAAGGCAAGGTAGGTGGTCCTCCGAGCATAAAAATAACAGACAACTTGCCCCCACCTCCTTCTGATACTCCACCAGTTGAGACTATTGATACACCACCGGTAATAGATAATGTTGAGAGCATGGAGACAATACATGAAGACACCAATCCTAATTTAGAGGTTTTATATACTATGAATATTGATACACATGAAGTAAATATTGTGGTTGATAAGGAAACCACTGAGAAGAAAAATGTGGCAACTGAGCCACTAGTAGAGAACATTGTAGTTGAGACACATGTTGAGGATAAATTTGGAAATATTGAGATTGGGATTGAAACACACACTGAACAATCAACTGATCCCCTGGGTACTAGAAAGAAAGATACCACTGATGTACACACTGAAAAACCTTCTGAGTTAGAGCAACTAGCTATTGATAACACAGTAAAATCTATTGAGATACTGGTAGTAGAGAGTTCAGAGGTACATATAGAGAAACTGGTAGATAACACTGAGACACAATCAAAGAAACCAGTAGTGGAATGCACAGAGAAATTGACAGGAGTACATTCTGAGAAACATGAAGAGAAAAAGGTTGAGACAGAGGTAGTTCCACCAGCAATAGCTGAGAAAACCAAACCTTTTCTAGTTGAGATGCAGACTCAAACTGACCTACCTAAGGTCAACATAAGCAAAGAGGTTAATCATACCGGTGGATTGAAAATTATTAAGGTAGTTGGACAGTCATCTGGTTCCTCCTTAATAGAATTCAGACCAACAAATGTAACAGAGGTATTACTGGATTCCATCAAGAAAATAACAGATTGCAATGCACTTGCATACAAGGCAATTGATGATACCATCCCTATTTTGAAATTGATTGCACCCAATTGCAATGGGGAAAATATAGATTCTTTGAGTCAATTAGACACATTATCTAAATATATAACTAGCAACCTACTAACAGTTGATCAAATTAATGAGGAGACTTTCAATGAGAAAATGAATAAAGAGAAAGAAAAATTCTTTGAAGAGTCAATAAACAGATGTAAGGAACACATTGATACATTATTACTGTTGCATAGGGATTCATGCAAAACTAACATTTTGACAAAAGACATAGATAAAGAGATCAGCAGAGCACAAAAGGAAATAAATGATATTGTTGATAATCTCATAGGTTCATCAGAACCCATATCGGTAATAGAGCAAGAAATTGCAAGCTTTGAAGAGAAAATTGAAAATTTTGAAAAAGATAAGGAGAGATTAAAATTCAAGGCTAAGGAACTAAAATGTAGACTAGGTCTGAAACTTGACATCCTCATCTCTTTGAGAAAAGAGATTTCAGAGGCACTTGTTCCAGGACTTAAGACACTGGAAGAGAAAATGCACATACTCACCTGTACAATACAAAGGACAAAAGAAAAATTGAAGGATAGTGAAAAGTTCACTAACAGCCTAAATTTTGCACTAGCATATCTATACCAGATTGTAACCCATCGGTTACAGGGATCCAGCTGAGAACTACACTCAGTTGACATTTTTCACAACCTTTGTCATTGATGTCAAAGGGGGAGTAGTGGAGATGAGAAAAATGATGACAAAAGAGATCATCTGCTTAGGGGGAGCACACAGTTTTGGTAATATTTTTGGACAACACATTTTGAATACAATTTTGACTTTTTCTCATAAGTGTTGCCATCAATGCCAAAGGGGGAGATTGTTGGAAAATGCACACTCCAATGAGAAATTGTAGGTGATTGAAGGTATTGTCATTGATGGAAACCTTGCAATCCTATGGCACCGGCATCGATAGACTCTACACCAACAAATAGCTTACCGGCATCGGCAAAGATGATTATCAGTACCCCAGCCGACAGGATTTTGTTTATTGCATTTTGTATTTAATTGTAATATCTTTTCGTAAGCCGAAAAGAAGAATTGTAATAGGACTCATATATAAGTATGAGATCTTATAGATCATTTGTGTAAGTAAGAATAGGCAGATGCGAACATGCAAATATTAAGGCAAATTTTGGAGGAAGGTTTATGGTTATTTTGTGAGCTTAAACCAGTACTGAACCTGGCATGGCAGATGCTGAACCAAAGAAATAAATTATATTGGATTTGCATAATCCATTTTGTAAGTCAGTGAGACTTCCCTTTTGTAATTAAGTAGTGAGCTTTAGGAAGTTGGCCTTCCTGCATGTGCAGGCCCCTATTGTAAGTAATATTCATTTATTGGCCAGTGAGTGAATATTGTGGGTCATAAGTACCACTAAGGTTTTTCCCACACCAGGTTTCTGATGAATATTAAGAGGGGGGGTGAATTAGTATACCAAAGAATACTGAACTTAAACACTTAAATAGTTTAGCAGTAATCCGGTATAACAGTTTTACTAACAAACCGATTAACACAAATGCAAACCAGACAACAAAAAAGGTATTCACCCACAGAAGCATAATCACCATAACACAAGAGATTTTGACATGGAAACCCAAATGGGAAAAACCACGGTGAGATGAAACTCATAAGTAACTATCTGTAGAATAGTAACCAGACTAGTTAAGGTCATACAATGTTCTTCACCAGAATAGATCCTGTTAGGAATCTCAATCTTTGTTAGGAGATAAGTCCAATTAAAGACTACCTTGTGAGAGCATTTCAAATCCACAGATGTGAACCACCTTGTTAGAGGATTTACAAAGGCTTTTCTGGGCCTACCCAGTTAGGGGTTTCAAACTTGTCGAAGATGTGAGTAATCAACAAGTGAATGATCTAGCAAATAGCATAGTCTGCTTGGTTAGATCCATGATAGCTCATTGCTAATGCATTTTAGCATTACTTCAGTCTTCAATAAATCTTGTGTTATGGTGTGCTTTCTATGTTGTGCTTATTGTTCTTATTTACTGCATTAATTCTGGTTTACCGATACACTGTTTTGAAATGCAATTTGCTTAATAAATTCAGAAAATCCATTTACTGGTTAGATACTGATTCACACCCCCCCCCCTCCCTCTCAGTATCTTAGTATCTACTCAATTCATTTTAGTAGAATGCATTAATAATGAGATGAATGAGGTTATAACATGTTAATAACTGGCAATCTTCCTTGAGTTTCTAAAAATATTAAGTTTTTTAATGATCATATTTAAGTGCTAATAAGAGATGAGTTTGATAAGAATATGTATATATTTGAATTAGTGTGATATTATATGTAAATGAAAATAAAATTGTTACAATTAAAGCTATGGTATTTAGTTTCATTCTTAAATAAACAAATTGATTGGTTAGTGATATGTTAGGAAAATTATCGTAGATGATAGGAGTGATTGTAATTGAAATTTGATAATAAAATTTGTTTGCCACTAAAGTAATGAGATTTGTTTTTTAAAAGTAATGATGCTATGTTATGTGTAAGCATTTAAATGACTAAATTATTTTATGGCATCATGAGAGGCATTCTAATCACCTACATGCTATTTATCGTGCATTGTGAGCAATGGTGTATGTTGTAGTTTATCATCAAGTGAATAATTACAAATCTGATATCTATTTCTATTTCAGTCATAACCTGGTGAATGCGATTATCTTGTGAATGGGATATCTTAAATGAATGTCAGTCATATAATGAGTGTATTCCTTGTGTGTGTATGAGACACTTTATCTTTGTTTTGCATATGTCTTCTTATATAAAGGATAATTGCATAGATTGGGAAGGCTTGTATGGAAGATCGAACTTCCTTGCCTCCATGGAAGGATTCTTCGGTTCCACATGTGCAGTCAAATAGGTGTTGAGGTCTATATTTGGAGAGGATCAGACCTAAGGATAACCCATGTTGATAAAATGTGATGACACTCTTCCCTATGTGTTTCCTAGGACCTTAATCCTTATTTTGTGCAGAAGCCTCTGGTGAGTTTGTGTCTTATGTTGAGCCTATGTCTTATGTTGTTTAGTCTTTTAGTTTATTTTTTCTTTGTGATTATTTGTACTCCCTTGGATGTATAGGTCTTGACCTAGGTCAAGTGATGTGTGTGGGGCCTTATGTCATTATCTGGAGCATGGGGTGGACCTTTTTGGTTCCACATGGTCAAGCACGGTTGATGCCTTCTTTCATTGGGATATCTGGTGGTTTGTTCATGAGCTTGATGGATGGTTCTTCTTCTCTATAGTTCTAGTGCTATGGATTTATGATGCAAATTTAATCTCTAATATATGTAAAGATTCATCTGTGTACTTGTATTTTTATATCGTTCATGTAATCATTGTATCATGTCATTCTCATTGTAAAGATTAGTGTAATCTATAATATAAACCATGCATAATATTAGTATGTAATATAAGGATGTTATCATATGTTTCATCTATGCAATGCTGGTACCAACTATATTATAAGAATAATTAGATTCATTATGTTTGCAAGTTTTGATAGAATAGGAATTGTAAAGTGGAAAATTGGGGGCTTAGTAAATTCACCACATGGAAGGGGAAAACCACTAAGCTCAATTTTCACTTTGGGGGACTTTACATTCAAAAGAGGGAGATGAATCTACTAGATCTAATCCAAAATGATGCAAAGACTAAATATTAATTAGATTGATTGTGTTTGGAATGTGTTTGACCCTCTTTTGTAAGTTGACTAATTGAATTAAGACTAAGTTTTGGAAATGAAGATAAATAAGTGGAAATAGTCAGCTACAAATTTGGGATTTCATCATGCACCTAGCTCTGATAAGTTTGAGATGATTCAAAGCTGCTTTGTGAAATCTACCAAAAGCTACAGGGACCATGTGTCTAGACTAGGTCACCCTCCTATCGGTCCTCCGAACTTTCTGCACATCGAAAAGAGTTTTTCCCTCTCTACAAATAAAGCTTAACTCCATAAGAACAGTTGTGCACCTGCTTCCTACACTTAGAAGGAAAGAGAAATGTGTTGGGAATAGGGGTTTGTCTTTAGGTCAAACCTCAATTTTGGAATTAACCAAGTGGTTGAAATAATATAATTGAAATGACTTAAAGTAGAAATCTTCCTCTTTGAGGGGATGTTGAATTGACTGAAAAATGAAATGCTTATACCTTCTTGTGAATTTTTTCTTTCCTCCACATGGAATTATGATTTTGTGAATTAGAATGATGATCTTCTCTTCAATGCTTGAAATTTTGACTCTATTGTTGCTCGAAAGCTTGAAGGAAGGCTGAAAAAATGCTCAATTTCTCTTGAATGCTTGAATTCTTGATCTCTTGAATTCTTAGATGCTTGATTAAATTTCATATATCACCAAGGAAGTTCCCAGTATTGGTAGAAATGATTTTGGTTTTGACATTCCAGTAGGAAAATAACTTTTGGATATTCTAAACAACATGGGAGATGATAGAGAAAAGAAAATAATTGAACATTTTCAGGCACTAAAGGCTAGAATGAAAATTAGGGAAAGACTATCTCAATCCATAGTTGATAAATATCAAAATGAGATATGTTTTGTTGTAAAGAAATATGAAATCTAGATGGAAGCAGTGATCCCAAGGACAGTTTGGGTTACAGAAATGGGTTATGAGGCTGATGAAAACATAATAAAAACTTATGCAAAAGCACTTCTAGAAGCCCCTAGACAACCAATAGAAGAAATATTTGGTAGTGCTGAAACCATTGAAAGTAAAGTTCAATCACAGAAATGAATAAAGAAAACAGAACAAAAAATTAGAAAAGCAAAAAGACAGGCAAAAGAAATCAAGGAAGATATATTGAATATGATTGGTGTATGTAGGAAATGTGGAAATCATCACAAACAACTCAATACTAATCTAGCTCAATCACAAAAGCTCAAATGCAATGATCAATCCTAAACACACTCAATAAGGACATGAAAAGCAAAACATTCAAAGCTAAAAACTAAACAAACCAAATGCAGATATGAATGTTTCCTTCATGCGGCTCCATTGTCCTTCTTTCTTCTCCAAATAGCCTTTGTTTGTGGATCTCACCTTCAAGTGCATAAACCTAATGTGAAAGCAAGATTGACAAGTAGTGAAAGAATACTCAAAGTGTGATTGATTCGAAAAAGTGATTAGAAAAAGTGATTATTAGCTGGGATTGAAGAAATTCATCCAATTTATAGATAAATTAGAGAAAAGACAAGATTAGCATTAAATTAATATTTTGGCAATTGATTTCGAAAATGGCACAATTGAGTGGAAAGAGGAAGGTTATGACACCTTCTATGTCATGAATTATGACATATTGCCAATGCAAAGGTTAGAGAACTAGAATCTTATGACATCTTGCTATGCCAAAAGTATGACGCATGAGAAATTCATGCTTCCACCGAAGCACAAAAATAGGGAGAGACTAGAGAGAAATTAATTAGGTGGAAATTAAATTTGACAAATTAGAAAATAGGTGGAAATTAGAAATTAGGAAATTTAGAAAATTTGGAAATGATGAAATGATGAAATTAGAAAATTGATGCAAATTAGGTAAATTAATTAATAATTTCTCATACATTAATTAATTTACGAAAAATAGGAGGAATTGATTAGCCAATTAAATAAACATTTAATTGTGACAAGAAGACTTAGGATAAATAAATAAATTATTAATCCTAGAGGGAAAATGGAGAGAAAATGACAAACAAGGTTAAATGAATAAATCATGAAACCCTAGAAGATAAATTAGAAATGCAAGGACAACAATTAGGTCTTGACAAAAGATAATTGATATCAATTCAATTTGATCATGATTCTGACTTGATAAAAGACCAATGCTGATAAATGATCTGATTGATAAATGTGCCAATTGATGAGGAACAATGACTAATTGATCCAAATTGACATGATTGAGAATGACGACAATCGATGACAAATCGATCGCAAAATGACAAGACTTGACAAGAGGACAAGGATTGATGACAAAATAGATTGCAAAATGACAAGATTGAAAATGATCATGATTGATGACAAATTGATTGCAAGTCGACAAGATTGAAAATGACAACGATCGATGACAAATCGATCACAAGACGACAAGATTGATAAGAGGACAATGATTGATGACAAATCAATTGCAAGATGATAAGATTGAAAATGACAACAATCGATGACAAATCGATCGCAAGATGATAAGATTGAAAAGAGGACAAAACCCTAATTAGGATTGACGATGTCCAAAATGATGACAAATGAGCACGCACATTGATGCAACAGGATAAGATTGACCAAAATCATGATTGAAGATTGTTGTTGACAAGACCAAATTCAAAAGCGAGACAAATGAAGAATGCAGAAGAATGACTCGATGCTCGCAAATGATAAAGACCAAGTGCGAATCATAGGAGAAATGTTAATGCGATGCAAAAACCTAAAATGAGGCAATGCGCAAATGTTAAAGTATGACTCCGCAAGCATTGACCATTTTTAGACGTCTACAATTGGTATTAAGGAAAGCGACTTGGAAGGATTACAACCGGAAACACATCTTTCACCTGTTTCTACCTCCTCTGATATTGAAATACCAGCTGAATTCAAAAGAGTAGTAAGGAAAAGGAAACCTTCACCAATACCCGCTCCTACTCCTAAGAGAACAAGACAAAAACAATAGGCAGTAAGACTTCTAGCAAAGAAAATGACCCCAAGGAAGAAAAAGGAAAAACATGTTATCCCCCCACTTGATAATCTCTTGAATGAAATAACTGAAGATGGTAACTTATCAAATATCAGTAAGTTGTATAATACATTTTCAAATGAGGAAAAGGAAAGCATAGAAAACAATGTTATTCTACACTTAGATATCTACAAGAAATTTTTGATAGAAGTTGTAGATGATCTACCCAGTGACTTGTATAGAAGGTTAGATGCAATAAGGTTAGCAATTGTGGAACTGGACAAGAAGATTAAGGTAGAAAAATTACTTGCAATTTACCTAGTAAGATCAGCAGAAGAGATTGATGAACTGATAAGTGAAGCAAATAGGACTATATTTTCCATTGGTCACTGGCATGTAGCATTAATGGCTGGCAGAGTAAATGAGATCACTGAAGAGACAGCGGATAAATGGGATATCTTCTTTGTAGAAAAGGAAAAGCAAGAAGAGCTTAAATGACCAAAGACTTTTAAAGTCTATCAAAAAGAAAAAGATAAAGGTAAAAGTAAGGTAGGTGGACCTTTGAGCATAAAGATAACAAATAACTTGCCCCCACCTTCTTCTGATACTCCATCGGCACAAACTGTTCATACACCACCAGTAAAAGAAAATGTGGAGAGTATGGAGACAACACATGAAGACACCAATCCTGATTCTAAGGTGTTGTATACCATGAATATTGACACTCAAGAGATCAACATTATGGTTGATAAGGAAACAACTAAAAAGAGAGATGTGGCAACTAAGCCACCAGCAAAAAACATTGTAGTTGAGACAAATATTGAGGATACAGTTGGAAACATTGAAATTGGGGTTGAGCAACAAACTGAACAGTCAAATGATCCCCTGGTTACTGGAAAGACTGATGTACATACTGAGCAACCAACAACTGATAGCACTAACAAATCTGTTGAGATGCCATTTGTAGACAGTTCAGAGGTAAACAGAGAAAAACTGGTAGAAAACACAGAGTCACAATCAGAAAAACTGGTAGTGGAAAGCTCTGAGAAACAGGCAAAGGTACATACTGAGAAATTAGAAGAGAAGAGGGATGAGGTAAAGGTTCAAATAGAGACAGTTCCACCAGCAACATTTGAGAAACCAAAACCCTTGCTTGCAGAAATGCAAACTCAAACTAACCTACCAGAGGTCACCATAAGCAAAGAGGTTACTCACACTGGCGGATTACAAATTGTTAAGGCAGTTGGCCAATCATGTGATTCTTCACTGACAAAATTGAGACCAACAAATGTAACAAAGGTATTGCTTGATTCTATTAAGAAAATAACTGACTGCAATGCACTTGCATACAAGGCAATTGATGATACCATACCAATTTTGAAGATGATTTCACCCAAGTGTAATATAGAAAATAAAGATTCTTTAAGCAAATTAGATATATTGTCTAAATATATAACCAACAATCTACTAACAATTGATCATATCAATGAGGAGACTTTCAGAGAGAAAATGAATAAAGAGAAGGAAAAATTCTTTGTAGAATCAATAAATAGATGTAAGGAACATATTGATACATTATTACCAGTACTAGGAAAGACAATAATGGACTTCAAGAAATTGTATAGAGATTCATGCAAGACAAAAATTTTGACAGAGGATATAGATAAAGAGATCAACAGAGCTCAAAAGGAAATCAATGACATTGTTGATAATCTAATAGGGTCATCAGACTCCATATCGGTAGTTGAACAGGAAATAGCAGGTTTTCAAGAAAAAACTTGAGAAATTGGAAAAGGAGAAGGAAAGGATAAAATACAAGGCAAAGGAACTGAAATGTAGACTAGGTCTTAAACTAGACATCCTCGTCTCTTTGAGAAAAGAGATTTCAGAGGCTCTTGTTCCTGGACTTAAGACACCGGAAGAGAAAATGCACATACTCACCGGTACCATCCAAAGAATAGAAGTAGTACTAAAGTAAAGTGAGAGGTTCAATAATAGCTTAAATTTTGCATTAGCAGATCTATATCAGATTGTAACCCACCGGTTACAAGCATCTTGATAGGAACTACACTCAATTGACAATAATTGACAACCTTTGTCATTGATGCCAAAGGGGGAGTAGTAGAGGATTAGAAAAAGGAGTAAGGAGTAGTAGATGAGAAATGAATGACAGAAGAGATCATCTGCTCAGGGGGAGCACACAGTTTTGGTAACACAGTTTTGATTTTTGGACAACACTTTTTGGATAAAACAATTTTGGCTTTTTCTCATGAGTGTTGCCATCAATGCCAAAGGGGGAGATTGTTGGAAAATGCACGCTCCAATGAGATTTTGTAGGTGATTGAAGGTATTTTCATTGATGGCAACCTTACAATTCTATGGCATCGACAGGCACCGACATAGGCACAGGCACCGGCACCGGCAAAGATGTTTACCGGCACCCCAGCCGACAGGATTTTGTTTATTATATTTTGTATTTAATTGTAAAATATTTTTGTAAAGCCAACAAGGCGAATTGTAATAGGACTCATATAAGTATGAGATCTTGTAAATCATTTGAAAAAGTAAGGAAGGAATTTAATAGGTAGATGTGAATATTAAGGCAAATTTTGGAATAAGGTTTATGGAAGTTGTATGAGCTTAAACCGGTACTGAACCTAGCATAGCAGATGCTAAACCAAAGTAGTACATAATATTGGATTTGCATAATCCATTTTTGTAAGGCAGTGAGACTTACCTTTTTGTATTTAAGCAGTGAGCTTTAGGCAATTGGCCTTCCTGCATGTGTAGGCCTCTATTGTAAGTAATATTCATTTATTGGCCAGTGAGTGAATATTGTGGGTCACAAATCCTACCGAGGTTTTTCCCACATTGGGTTTCCTCATTAAAAATATTGTGTTATGGTGTTTTTTCTATGTTGTGGTTATTGATCTTATTTACTGCATTATTTCTAGTTTACCGATACACTATTTTGGAATGCAATTTGTTTAATAAGTTAAGAAAATCTGTTAACCGGCAAGATACTGATTCACCCCCCCTCTCAGTATCTTTGGGAATCCTAACACCAATGACTTCCAACATCAGTCAAAGTCACACCGATGGATAGAAAACACAACCTAATCAGCAAGACTCACTCTGATAAGACTATTTTGACCCATCATCAAATAGACATATGCTCAGTCGGTAGAATACATATTGATAACCCGATTCAGCCTGATAGTAAGCTTTGTTCGATCATCAACCAGAGTCACACTGATCACACAGACCAAAGATAGTTTAGGATTACTACGCAGGTCGGCTAGATTCACACTAATTAGGTCACTGACGGGGACTTCTCTAGCACTAGTCAGATCAGCTAGACATCTTAGGGGTCTCAATGATATTGCTCTCTCAGAGGTTCTAAACCAATAAGATTGAGGCACATTTATCAAATAATCTCCCACTTGATGAAGATCTTGTTGGCACCTCCAAAGCACTCAGAGACTGCTGAGATTCATGGGTTCCAAGGCCAATCAAAGTAGCAACAATTAGATCAAACAGTGCTCTTGTTTATCAACATAAAAGACTCCCAATCCACAAATTCCATAGATAATAGTCTATTCAGACAATCTTCAGGAAAATCAAGCATATATACGGCCATATCCTGCAACTCACTCTAATTTGAGTGCCTCTCCTCCTTCACAATGTCCTCTAGGTGGGGTAATATCCTTGAATGAATTATCTCAAAAAGTCATTATTCTTATTGATCATATGCTTTTAATCCATCACAATATTCTATAAGAGGGAAAATCATCTATATATGCACCTCCATCAATTGAATCCACCTCCATTTTATCTCAATTTGGTGAAAGATTGAACACTTTTTCAAATTGATTTTTGGCTTGTTATTCCAAATAAGTCATTTCTTTATTGCTCATTTTTTCATTCACACTTTAAGGAATTTATTTTGTGCTCCAATTTAATTTTGTAATGCCTTAGTGTTTTTTATGTTTTGTATTGAATTTTTTTTTTTAGAAATGGTGTTGTTTGGGTTTGTAATCCTGAATGACATCATTTGTGGTTATGTTTGATATCAAGTTTGGAAGCCCAAACAACATCTATTTGGTGCACTTCCCTTAAATGTAGTTTGGTGTTGTGATTTTGAACTACATGTAATTAACATGTAGTTCATGCTCACAATAACGAACCACATGTTTGTATTTGATTGACACCTTTTGTTGTAGTCTAGGGTTTATAACCCTTGAACTACACTAAACTTCATGCCTTCTCCTTAGTTCACCATACACTGTACTTTAGAGTTGTAACCTTGAATTACACTGAGGTCCATTCCTTTTATGTAAAGCGAAGTTGTAACCCCGAGTTACACTAAACACACTTCAACGAATTTTCATTGTCTTATACGGTGTAATTTGGGGTTGTAATCTTGAATCACAATGAACCTTGATTTATACAAAAAGGTGTAGTTTGGCATTATAGCCCCAATCCACACTTCAAATTACCTCCCTTAGGTGTAGTTCAAGTTTATAACCCCGAATACACCAGGTTAATCTTCCACTTAAAAATTAGGTTTAGTTCGGGATTACACACCTGAATTGCACCAATTCTTGTTATTCATGTTTCCAAGTGTAGTTCGGGGTTGTAAAATCGAACTACACCTTACATTGTAATACCAATATGAACAAGTATAAATTAGGGTTATAAACATGATTTACACCACTACACTTCCGAAGTAAAATTGGGGTCTTTAAACATGATTTTTGTGAATCCAGAGCATAATCATGAATGATCCTCCTCACCTAGTTGTTTCAAGTGAAGAATGTTTCTCATGAGATTGTTTCAAGGCATGATAGTGATTTTCTTCTAAAGGCTTGTTCTACCAAATGTTGCAGCTTTAGCCTCCTAACAAATGACAAAGTTGTTGGCATTATGTGAACCAGCATGAGCCTTATGTAAACTGGCATGAAGACATAATGATATTGTATGTTGTCATTGATGTCAATATGAGACATAGTGTGAACCGGCACATGAGATAAGTGAAGAAAGAGGTATTGGCATATGTGTGAACCGGTATATGCCAAAGTGAAGCAGCACATGAACCGGCATGCAGTTATGGGAACTAGCACATGGAAGCACTGTATGACTACCGGTTGGTAAGGCAGCTTCCACTTTGGGGTTTTCGGTTGGAGTATCTCAAGTCTGTGTGACTCAATCGGTGATCTTTGTGTGATGAGTTAGTAGTATGATGGAGGATAGATCGTGTTGCCACATAAGCTCTATGCGCGTGAAGGATCTTGCATGAAGAAGACTATTCCTATCTACCTCAGGAATGTGTGAAGTTTGTCAAATGGTGATAACGCGTGATGGGTTATCAGCCGCCATGAAAATGGTGGATAATGGATGATGGAGAATGTCTTGAGATTGACTGAAGACTGGTACATTTAATGCAGTATGTTTCAATGGTCAAGATCAAACCGTTTGAATTGCTCAACCCAACAGGTTTAGGGTTTAAGGTTTTTGCTAACCGACCTGTATGTTCCCTATAAGGTCGATGTTAGGTTTCTGTCTGAAGTTGTTGGCAAAAGTTGTGAGTGTGAATCCAACAAAAGTGATACAAGATTCTTTCCAGACCATAGGAGAGAAGAGATACCTACAAAGTGAATGTGCAGAAGGAAAAGAGGAGCCTAAACAGATCTATATTAGTATTAAGTGTTGTTAACAGATCATTGTAATACCTGTTGATCTCTAACCACTTCAATAGTTGTAAAATCCCCTAACAGGGTAGCCTTAACTGGCTTGATTCAAAATCCCTTAAATTGGGTGGTCTTAGTCGGCTTGCTGTAAATCCCTTAACTGGGTAACTTGAAGCTAATGAGTTCTGAGAAGCTAGAGAAGCTTAGGAGATCCTTTCAGCTATTGAGTTCTTAAAATCCTCTAACAAGGTGACCCTACTAGGTTTAACCCTTAACCGGGTGATCCCTAACAGGATCGGTTCCTACCAAAACCTATTGTAATGTTCTTAACTAGACAAGGCTCCTAACAGAGCGGGCTTCTAAAGAGTTCAAAAAGTAGCTTGTGGGTATTCATCCCCACTGTGGTTTTTCCTAGTTGGGTTTCCATGTGAAAAATATGTGTGTCATGTGAAATGCTTTTGTCTTGTGATGCTTTATTTTATCTGTTATGCACATGAAGGTTCTATGTTTTATGCCTGTCTATAAAACATATTGAACTCACTATTGTGAAGATTTGATGGTCCAGTCTACTAGTTCATGCATGTGAATATTATGATAATGTGATATTAAGCTAAGAGAAAAGCTTAGTAAGTGATCGGTTCATGACTGACTGAGCTATACTGGATGTTACCAGTTGCACTCTGTTTTACCGGTATCTCTATTTATGAGTCATTGCGAGTGTTTGTTGTCAAACTAGTTTTGGACTATATTTGTGTCTATACTGATTCACCCCCCCCCCTCTCAGTACTAGTTTGGTACTAGTGGTTCATCATTGAGTTATCAATTGGTATCAGAGCACTCCAGGTCCTCTATGTTGTAAGCTTAACCACTTGAGGAAAAGATCCTAGCCAAATGATGAAGAGGGAAGGTCCAAAGTTCAACAAGGAAAAATTTGGTATATGGAAAGACAGGATGAAGATATTCATCAAAAGCATGGGTGTTCAACACTGGAGTTATGTTGAAAATGTATATGTTGTTCCTACCAGTACTCTCACCGATGACCAAAAGAGAGAGATACAAGAAAATGGGCAAGTCATGGAAGCCCTCATCAGTAGTCTATATGACATTGAGTTTATTGATGTTCAGAACAAGGCAAATTCCAAAGAAGTATGGGATGCTCTTGAAAATATCTATGGTGGTGATGAGCATGTAAAACAGGCTAAGGAAGAGAGCTTGAGAGGAAAGTTTGAAGACATGAGAATGGTTGAAGGAGAGACCATTCAGTAGTATGGAATAAGAATCAAAACAGTTGTTGGAGAAATAAAGAGTGCAGGTGGCAAAATAGAAGATTCCACTATGGTAAGTAAAGTCTTGAGATCCCTGTTGTTGATCTATGTAATAAGGGTTGTTGCTATTCAGGAGCTAAGATCAATAGACAAGTCTAAGGCATCCTTGGACTCCATCATAGCCAAGTTGACAGCCTATGAGCTGAATAGCTTTTATGGTAGTGTTCAAAAGTCAGAATCAGCTTTTAAAGCTTCTGCTATACCATCCAGAAAAGGAAAAGAGGCTAGTGTAGCGTCGTAAATTGTACGCACTCGCTAGGGTGGTACAATTTCACACCTAGTTTAGCACCCGCCTTAGCGCATTTTGCATTCTGCATTGCATTTCTCCTTAAGCACTTAATTAATCAAATTAATTAGGTCTAAAGTCTTATTTCATCATTCTCTACATCATAAAGTAGGGCCCTTTCACTAAAGCGCGCCCTTCGCATTTTATTCCTCCAATACATCACTTAATCAAAAACCCTAATTAAGTCCTATTTCGAACTTGGGGGCTTGGTTTCAGGGTCTAAACATCTTGAAATCACCTGTAACTTCGGGATTCTCTCTAAAATCATCATATCCGACGGCCCTGAAAATTTGGTGAAAAGTTGTCGGGACCATGGCACCCATGCAACATGGTCCCGGACATTTTTCCCGAAATTTTGGGAGCACGATCCAATCATAAAATAAATCTTAACCCCAAGAAATTGGCAGGATATTCAATCTCTAGGTCGGCCAAAATACGAATTTACGACCTAGGGTTTCATACATAAAAGCTCTCTTTCCTCATTTGAAGGGATCCGATTTTTGTTTCCAGGAACTGGATATGCAGCGAAAGAGCAGATCTTTGAAGACTTCAACAACACTCAACATCATTCTATCAAGCATCTATCAAATTCATTCATTCATCCAATTAGGGCTTGGAAGACATTGAAGAACAATAGGAGATTACCGACTGAAGATTGGCTTGTACTCCTCCCTTGAGGGTTGGGTATGATTTCATATTGTTTTCATGTCCTTACATAAGCTTTGATATATCATTTATTCATGCTTTATATCACATTGCATCTTGATTTAGAGCATTTGCATTATCATTTACAAGCAATTAGGGTTTACTTTCTAGGTTGCTCTAGTTTGCTTTCTTGCATTTTGGACCTTGCACACACACTAGGTCTGCACACACAATACATTTTACAAAACAACTTGGCTATTTGTGGAGGTGGAAATCACCAAAGCGGGGGTTTGACTAAGGCAAAACCCTATATAGCCGCCCTTCCCCCTTTTCAGATATTATTGCAGGTTTCGGGATTCGGACGACGCCGCAGGACACAGATCCGGAAAGAGGAGACTGAGACAGAACTCTGTGTGCAATTGCAGCTCAGAAGACCAGGACAGGGGCGTTGGGCGCCCTGGTCCCTGGGACAGAGGCGCTGGGCGCCCTGGTCCTCCGGACAGACAGCTTTCCGACAGTTTCCAGACAGTGTTTCAGGGGGCAAAACAGTGGTTTCCGGTGCAGTTTTCAGGACAGTGGCACCCGTGCCCCCATCCCGAACATTTTCAGTCTGATTTTGACTCCAGGTACATATCTACATTCTTATTTTATCCTTACATTTACAGCTGTTCATTGTTTAATCTCAATTCTGCAAACTTGTTACTAGTTCATACTTACATTTCGAGGTTAGGGTTTGAACTTGTATCATTTTAGCTTTCAATTTCAACAAGGGAATAGAAATCCTAATAGATATCCTGTGGCTCTCTCTTTCACCAAAAGAAGTAGCCAACCGTGCGATATCTCTAGGCTCTTTCATATTCCGCAATGTGTGTCAAAAGTTAGGATTAGGGTACATTGTCCTAGTCTCGCTTTTTCCCCTACACATTTTGGTGAACCCGACGTGAATCTATCATTGCTTCCTCTTGCATTGCATTTGTTAGATCTAGATCTAGATTTAGTGTGTTTTTCATTAAAAGACAAAAAGGAAAAAAAAAGGAGAGAACTTGTGTTTCTTTGCATTGTGTGTTTAAATTTTATGCAATCTTTTCAAAATGTCAGATTTTTATTTGCAAAATGTTCATGCATTTGATGATTATTATGAGTATAGCCAAGATGAATTAGATGAAGCTTTAGATGAGTTTTTAAACCCTAAGGATGCTAAACCTTCATTTTACCAAAAACTCATAAACCTTGTTACTATGCCATTTAGGTGTGACGAGAAAGATAAGTCGAATGATTCCTCTCAAGGATACATTCCTATCCACTCTTCCCCTGAATCTAGTAACATGGTTGTTTTCAATAATCCCCTCTGTGAGGAGATGTTTCCTTTTGAATCAAAAGACAAACCTTTTAACCGATATGATTATGCTTTGTTGGATGATGCCCTTGATGACTTTGTGGCTTTGTCGAAACCTATAAACAAAAACAAGACCTCTAAGTTGGTTAACATGATAAATTTGAATGAATATAACAAACCTCTCTTTGAAGTCCAAGGTGCTTATCCTTCTCCCACCTTTCAAATTCCTAAGACTCCTCTCCTTACTGTCCAAGGGAGGTATGATCATGATTCCTTTTGTACTCCGAATAAACCAATCATTACCGTACAAGGAAGACAACCTATAAGTCCTTACAATTATGCTAAGCAAATAACTAGAGAGAGTTATCATGCGGTTGCCCATACTTATCATACCAGAAATAATAAGCAACCTAATCCTCCTCCTGTTGTTCCAGTCTCTCTTCCTAATCCTCAACCAATTCTTCCTCAAGCTCCTCGTATTTCGCAAGTTATGGGTAAGGAATATGATCTCATAGAACAGCTTAAGGCTACCCCTGCTAAGATATCCCTTTGGGATTTGATTCAAACTTCTTCCACTCATCATGGAATGTTACAAGATGCCTTGAAAGATTTGAATGTTCCTCCACCGAATACATCTAGTAATATAGCATCTTTTGTTAACTCTGTGATGAATCCTAAACCTCAAATTGTGTTTACGCAAGATGAGTTGCCTACTAGTGAAGTCCAACAACAATATGATCCCTTGATGATTGTGGTTGTCATGAAAGACACTGCTATAAGACGAACACTAGTAGATAATGGCTCTGGCCTTAATGTGTGTAGCATCAATCTATTGCATAAGATGAATGTGGATACATCTCTTATGGAGCCTGACTCTCGTTCTATTCGTGGCTTTGATAATGTGGCTAAGACTTCATTGGGTATTATCACCTTACCTCTCACAGTGGGACCTGTTACTTTGCCTACTCCTATCCATGTTATGCCGGGAAATTTAACATACAACTTGTTATTAGGGAGGCCTTGGATTCACAGCATGCAAGCTGTCCCCTCTACATTGCATAGACAAGTTAAATTCATCTATAACAATAAGACATATACTTTGATGGGAGATACTAATTTTCAAGCTTGTCTACAAACATCTAATTCCAAAGGAGATTCTTCTAAGCCATCCTCGTCTAGTGATGACTCTTTAAACAAGAAACCTATCGATGAGTCTTCGCTTTCCGATGATCAAAATCCTTGGGATGAATCTGGAATTCCTAAGGAAGATCCTTCTCGGCTTGAAACTACACATAAAAAGGATTTTGATCCTGAGAAGGTTCTCGTAGAAGATGATTGGGGATCTCTTGAATTTAACCCTACCTTTGTGGGTGAATATAAGATTCCTTCTAGAGAACTTAAAGTTGAAAAGAAGGAAGAAGCTGAAAATCACAAAGTTGGAAAGAAAGAAGAAACTAAAAGACAATCAACCCTGCCTGAAGCTATGAGTAATAATTTTGTGGCCGCTTCTCAAACTTCCTCTTCTCACATCTATAACTATGAAGAGTTTGATTCTTTGTCTTATGAAAAACCACCTTCTTTTCTTGAAATGGCTGATCGCTATGGTCGTGGTTTTCGCATTTTTGCTAAGCATGGGTATCATGGAAAAGGTTGTGGTGCTAATGAACAAGGGATTAGAGTTCCTCTAGAGACTAATTTTCAACATTATGCCTTTGGACTTGGCTATAATCCCTGCAGACGTACTAAAGCCTCTAAAAGACCATGCATTAGTGTTAATGCCATCTCTACATCTTTATCAATACAACAACCTGAGTATATTGATGAGGATTCTTCGGGTGATTGTGCTCTAGATATCTTCCCTACCGATGACGCTTTAGCTGAGTTCTTGGGAGCCTATGACACTCTTCCTCATTATCATCACAATAGGGGACTCCCTTATTGTTTGAACACTGAAGCTTATTTTGGAAAAGAGATTGATAATGATAAGACTGTGAAAGAATTCCCTCAGTTAAAGGATACTCCTCAACAAAGTAATCTCCTCATAAGTGATACCCTTGATGTTAAGATGGATCCTTGCAACAAAGAAAAAATCATTAAAATTGGAAAATGTTTGGATGAAGAGGAACAGAAACAATATGAAGAACTATTGCATGAATTCCCTGAGATTTTTGCTTGGGCATATTCTGACATGCCTGGTATAGATCCTAAGATTGTTACTCATAATATCATCTTAGTACCTGATGCTAAGCCCGTGAAACAAAAGATTCAAAAAATGAATCCTAAGATAGCTCTGCTTGTTAAAGCTGAGATTGAAAAGTTATTGGAGGCTGGATTTATCCGCCCTATTGACTATTCCCCATGGATTTCAAACATTGTCACTGTGGCTAAACCAGATAACAAAATAAGAATGTGTACCGACTTTTGGGATCTAAATAAGGCTTCTTTAAAAGATGATTTCCCTCTTCCAAACATTGATATGATAGTTGATTCTATGGCAGGACATGCCCTCTTATCCTTCATGGATGGTTTTTCAGGCTACACTCAAATTTTCATTAACCCTCAAGATCAATACAAAACCGCTTTCACCACTCCTTGGGGTACGTTTTGTTGGATAATGATGCCTTTTGGACTTAAAAATGCCAGTGCAACTTATCAACGAGCGATGACCCTTATCTTTCATGATTATATGCATAAGATTTTAGAGGATTACGTTGATGATATTTTGGCTAAATCCTTTCTTCGCATGGATCATGTTAAAGTCCTTCGTCAAATCTTCGAAAGAATTCGTAAATATCACATGCGCTTGAATCCCCGAAAATGTGTTTTTGGTGTGGATAGTGGAAAACTATTAGGGTTCATAGTTTCGCATCGTGGGATTGAGGTGGACACTAAGAAAATAGATGCTATTGTTAACATGCCACCTCCTCGAAATGTATCTCAACTTAAAAGCTTACAAGGAAAGATTCAAGCTATTCGTAGGTTTGTGTCTCAACTTGCGGATCGTACCTTTCCTTTTACTCAACTTCTTAAAAAGGATATCACTTTTCAGTGGAATGAGGATTGTCAACAAGCATTTGAAGATTTAAAAGTGTATTTAGCTAGTCCTCCTATTCTTCAACCTGCCAAACCTTCTAAACCCTTTATCCTGTATACAGCTGCTTCTTCTCGTGCTCTCACAGCATTGTTAGCACAACATGATAAAGATGGTAAGGAGTGTCCGGTGTATTACATAAGTCGTACCTTACTCAATTATGAGACCCGATATTCTATGATAGAAAGACAATGCTTGGCCGTGGTGTTTGCGACTCAGAAATTGAGACATTATCTTTTAAATTCAGAAGTCCATGTCATGGTTAAGTTTGATCCGTTGAAGCATCTTTTCTCTAAAACTGATTTATCAGGACGTCTCGCTAAGTGGGTTATGATGTTAACTGAATTTGACCTTAAATTTGTTTCACAAAGAGCAATTAAAGGACAAGCGTTGACTGATCACTTAGTTGAGGCTCCTTCACCTTTTTCATTCCCTAACCCTGAGTCCTTTCCTGATGACTTCATTCTTTCTATAGAGAAAGATGAAACTTGGGAGTTATATTTTGATGGCTCTAAGTGTCGTACGGGATCGGGGGCAGGTGTTGCTTTGGTTTCTCCTACAAAGAAACCTATTCCCTTATCATATCGTCTAAATTTCCTGTGTACCAATAACATTGCTGAGTATGAGGCTCTTATAGCAGGAATAAAAGCAGCCCTAGCTCTTAATATAAAACACATACATATCTATGGAGATTCGCAATTAATTATAAGACAAGTAACAGGAATATATCAAGCAAAACAAGACAAATTATCACAATATAAAGACCTTGCTATATCTTTATTACAAAATTTCGATTCTTATACCATGGAACCTGTCCCTCGAAAAGATAACCGACATGCGGATGCAATGGCATGTGTGGCTTCGTTAGTATCTTTAGAGGACCCTATGGTCGATCTTAACTTCGTTATTCACAATCTTACTTCTCCAGCTATTGAAGATGATTCTAGCTTGGTAACATGTTGTGACTTTGTAGACTCAGATGAATGGTTCTCGCATATTGTAAGATATTTGACCGATGGTACCTTCCCTGATTCTGCTAATAGGAACACTAGGGCTAGAATCGGCAAGCTGTCTGCTAGGTATATCATCCTTTCTAATGTCCTTTATCGAAGGGGTTATGATGGTCTTCTTCTTCATTGTCTTAACAAGTCAGAAATCCCTGTTGCTCTTGAAGAGGCACATTCGGGTGCCTGTGGGGGGCATTTTGGGGGCAAATCCCTGGTTCATAGGTTGCTTCGTATGGGATACTATTGGAAAACTATGCAGAAGGATTCCTTATCATTTGTTAAGAAATGTCACCAATGTCAACAACACAATAATCTGATTCATGCTCCTGCCCAAGAACTTCGTTCTCAAGTAGCTTCTTGGCCTTTCTCCGCATGGGGTTTGGATCTTATTGGAAAAATTTATCCTCCTTCATCTCAAGGACACACCTTCATTATAACTGCAATAGATTACTTTATGAAGTGGGTAGAAGCTATTCCTCTTCGCTCTACTACTGCTGAAGTGATTTGTCAATTTCTTCTAGAAAACATTATTTCTCGATTTGGGATACCTTCCACTATTATCTCAGATAATGGAACATCGTTTAAGAACAAGGACGTGAAGAAATTCCTTGAGAAGTATCATATCAAACATCGATTTTCTATACCGTATTACCCTCAGTCAAATGGTCAAGCCGAATCATCCAAGAAGATAATTGAGCAAATTCTTCGTAAAACCGTAAATAAGCATGGTAAGGATTGGAGTAACCAGCTAATCTACTCTCTTTGGGCCTACCGAACGAGTGTACGAATTGCTATGGGAACTACTCCTTATAATCTTGTTTATGGTGCTGACGCTATTATGCCCTTAGAGTTAGAAATTCCATCACTTAGGGTTTCTCTTAAAGGTATAGTAGATGATGACTCCTATAGAGAACAACGACTTCAACAGCTTGAGATGCTTGATGAACATCGTATAAACGCTCTTGAGCATATTCAAGCGTATCACAAAACTCTACAGCGAAGCTATAATGATAAGGTCATTCAACGTTCCTTCTCAGTAGGTGATTTAGTCCTTTATGAGAATCAGCGCAATGTGAATGCCTTGCCGGCCGAAAAGGGAAAATTTAGTCCTAATTGGCTTGGACCATATATCGTCATTGAGGATTATGGATCAGGTGCTTACAAAATAGCGGATGTAGATAGTACGCCTCTTAAAGAACCTATCAATGCTATGCACTTGCGTAGATATTATGCTTAAATTCTTCACTTCTTATCTATCTTCTTCAACATTGGATAATATGTTAGTGTTTCTTAATTAAAAGCAAAATAGAATTAAATGTTATGATGTTTGATCTATATTGCTTCATTCCTGACAAGCATTTCTTCTTACTTTATAGTTTGTCTTGAATTCATTAATGTAAATTGTAAAAGGTTTACATTTTTATAATGCTAGCATATTATACAGTGTTTTTATGTGTTAAGTAGAATCGTATCATGTTGTGTTTAAGTTCACAATTAAATCACATTAGTTATATGATTCTTAGACTTAATGCATATTTCTTCCTTATCATCAATGTCGTACTTGATTAAATATTTTAATTAAGTCACACATGTATCAATTTAATCATGGAGCATTGAGAAATCAATCACATAGAAATTAAATTCTGAACATACATGTACATTTACCAAATGTATTAGATTTAATCAAAACAAAATATACATTGTTTTAGGCATCAAAGATAACACATTTGAGACAGAACGAGAAGCATGTATATATACATATATATGTGTGGATCGTGTACAAACATAGGTCACTGTATATCCAAAATGTGATCTCTCTCTTACATCATACAATCATCTCCTATCCCTAGGGCTAGTGGCTGGAGAGTGTCGACTGGATGCTCCCTCCTGATCTGGCCGTGGAGGTGGACCCATGGGTGTGTAGCGCGATACAGATCATGATTGACTTCGAGAGGAACTCCTACGATCCCTATCCATGAGGATCGCACGATAGGTGGTAGCCTCGGTCTGGGCCGCTACTAGATCTCGCCGCACCTGCTGGAGGTCCTCTGATAAGACTCTCTCTCTCTGCCCCGCCTGATGGAGATCCTCTGATAGGACTCTCTCTCTCTGCCGCGCCTGATGGAGATCCTCTGATAGGACTCCCTCTCTCTGCCGCGCCTGACGGAGATCCTCTGATAGGATTCTCTCTCTCTCCCTCCATATATCTACCTATAATGGGAATGGGAAAAACAAATCCTCATGCCGACCCGCATTCCCCTGAGGCCTGTAGGTAATCTGTGCTATCATGGAGATGTCTGTCATTGCCTGCTGAATCAAGGAACGCCAGTCCTGCACATTAGCTGTGGCAGTAGAATAGATCTTTGTTAGTACCATTCTATATCATCAAAGCATTAATCAATCAATATAAACCTACTATACCTGGATCTCCCTCGCGCCAGTAGGGATCATGATATGGTAGCATTTGTGACTGGGAACCGCTAGGTTCCCCTCGCTCGAATACTCTATCCACGATGGGTGTAGGCTGGACGGTACTGGTGACAGGTCTCCGTATCACCTCCTGTTCCTCCTGTTGGGGAATAAAAGGTGGATCCAGAGCTATGGTATCGTCTCCTGAATGGTGGGGAGCTGCATCCGACTCCTCCTCATCATCTCTATCATCCTCCTCGTCGTCCTCCTCATCATCCTCATCCTCATCCGCATCATCACCTGCATCCTCCTCGTCCTCCTCTCTATCTGCATCCTCCTCCTCCTCGTCACCGGGCTGATCGCCTGTAGGTGGATCAGGATCTCCCGTCTCCTCATGACCCTCTCCCTCATCTGGCTCCTCTGACCTGGATCCCTCATCCTCGTCTCGGTCTCCATGTCTCCATGGGCCCGGATAGCCTGTCGGATGATCTGGTGGAAAGATAGGACCTGGATATGATCTCATGAACCATGAAACATATCTACGCTGTGCTCCAGGCTCTGCAGAATAGTCAGTGACTACATCCTGATCTGATCCCTCCAAGTCTGTCGTCTCGATATCATCCACCGTCGGTCTCGCTACTACTCTAGGTCTGGGAAGGACCTGTGAGTGTCGAGTATAGATGGGCACATCGGCTGGAACACACTACTCTAGTCCGAACTGCCTCCGTACTCGGTTGAAGTAGAAAGGGACTATGATGTGTGCATATCGTCCTCGCAGTAGGCGGTTCCTCTGTAGACATGCTAACTGTCTCTCCATACCATCCCATCTGTGCATCCGTAGGTAAGGTCTCCACACTATCACCTCGGCTGTCAGTCTATCAATAGTCACTCTCCAATACAACAAATCCCCAAATCTCCACTCGCTGGTCAGTGGATAAGCGAACACCCTAGGTCGCTCGCTCGCTATACTCAGTGGATAGCCGACGGGCCTGGTGCATGTGAAGTGCTCTAAGATCCACACCTGCAGAAGTGTGCATGTCATCAAACTACAACCCTGTCCGAATACATACTCCTCAAGGTCGTGATAGAGATGTGCAAGCATACTCCGACCCCATGCATAAACTCTCCTATGTCTCTCCATCCCTCTGATACACCATGTGAGGCCCCCATGCATGTGTGTCCCTCGCCCATTAGGGCAGACGGCTAGTGCTATGATGGCTATCATGAGGCGTCTCAGAAGTGGTATCTCTCCTGTAGGATGTAAGAGCCAGCTGACCATGATACGACCTCTCGTCTCGCTCGGCATGACTCTCCCTATGCAGTACATCTGCTCCCTCTGATGATCCTCTGCTACCCGATCAGTCGCATATGTGACTGTCGCTCCTCTGATAGGAAGACGTAGTATACGGTACACATCCTCGAGTGTGACCGTCAGCTCTCCTACCGGAAGGTGAAAGGTACAGGTGTCAGGATCCCATCTCTCCATCAGTGCCATCAGCATCGCAGGATGAAATCGAATGGCCGGCATAAGAATCATGTACCACAATCCTACTATCGATAGGGTGTCTCTCTCTGACTGAGTCAGCCGTGGAATCTGGTCTCGCAAAGTGCGAAGGATGTGTCCCATTGTGTGCTCTCTCATGTACGGGAGACCCTGCAAAACGAAAACATGACCAAAATCAGTACTCAATCATCGAAATCGCAAATGCAAACTGTTGAACATTGAATGCTTGCCTTGTAACCCCTCGCCAGGCCCTGATTGGGGACCATGGCGCCCTGTCAGGGACCATGGCGCCCTGCAGGGACCATGGCGCCCTGCAGGGACCATGGCGCCCCTGTCAGGGACCATGGCGCCCTGGGGGGACCAGGGCGCCCCTCAGGGACCAGGGCGCCCTAGGTGGGCCCCGGTCGACGTTCAGGGTCCGCATTCGATCACGAAAAAGTCAAACATGCGAGAAATCAAAATTCAAACGTTCAGTCAACTCACCTCGTCCAGTGGCTCGTCGTCGATCACGGCCTGGCGCAGGATCTCGATCCTCATGGGACGCTCCGGTCGTCGTGAAGGCATGATGACTAGGTGGGCTCCGCTGCACTGAATAGTATCCTGAAATCGGCAAAGTGACGAATACAAGTGTCACTTTCAAAGTATATACTCTCGTTTGTCTATTCTTACTTCTCGAAACCCTAATTTTTCCCCTATCATTCATTTTATCATAACTTGGGTTTGGGAGATGCGATTTTCGAGCCGTTTGTTGTGTTGGAATCGTATTTTCCTTCTCCTACTCTCGGGATGTTCCAAAAAGTGCTCTGATGAAGCCTATTTAGCGAACACCCCTCATCAACACTCTATTACACAATTTGTCGCAAGTAAACATGCTACCCTGTTTCACCTCCCTAAATAAGCAAGTCGAAACAGGGGGGGGCATATAGCTACTCACAGATTTCATCACTTTCCCTAGTAAGCATTAGGTGATTTTGTGATCTAACGTTTGTTTTGTAGGGTGCGGTTCCTAACTGTGTACTGCAGATACCGCTGGGGGCTTCGTCCGACGACTTATGGATATATCCTTTTTCAAATAATGTTTACTTTTCTGTACTTTAGCTTGCATATGCACGTAGTATTCATATGACCGCTAAAGTGGGGGCTAAATGTAGCATCGTAAATTGTACGCACTCGCTAGGGTGGTACAATTTCACACCTAGTTTAGCACCCGCCTTAGCGCATTTTGCATTCTGCATTGCATTTCTCCTTAAGCACTTAATTAATCAAATTAATTAGGTCTAAAGTCTTATTTCATCATTCTCTACATCATAAAGTAGGGCCCTTTCACTAAAGCGCGCCCTTCGCATTTTATTCCTCCAATACATCACTTAATCAAAAACCCTAATTAAGTCCTATTTTGAACTTGGGGGCTTGGTTTCGGGGTCTAAACATCTCGAAATCACCTGTAACTTCGGGATTCTCTCTAAAATCATCATATCCGATGGCCCTGAAAATTTGGTGAAAAGTTGTCGGGACCATGGCGCCCATGCAACATGGTCCCGGACATTTTTCCCGAAATTTTGGGAGCACGATCCAATCATAAAATAAATCTTAACCCCAAGAAATTGGTGGGATATTCAATCTCTAGGTCGGCCAAAATACGAATTTACGACCTAGAGTTTCATACATAAAAGCTCTCTTTCCTCATTTGAAGGGATCCGATTTTTGTTTCCAGGAACTGGATATGCAGCGAAAGAGCAGATCTTTGAAGACTTCAACAACACTCAACATCATTCTATCAAGCATCTATCAAATTCATTCATTCATCCAATTAGGGCTTGGAAGACATTGAAGAACAATAGGAGATTACCGACTGAAGATTGGCTTGTACTCCTCCCTTGAGGGTTGGGTATGATTTCATATTGTTTTCATGTCCTTACATAAGCTTTGATATATCATTTATTCATGCTTTAGATCACATTGCATCTTGATTTAGAGCATTTGCATTATCATTTACAAGCAATTAGGGTTTACTTTCTAGGTTGCTCTAGTTTGCTTTCTTGCATTTTGGACCTTGCACACACACTAGGTCTGCACACACAATACATTTTACAAAACAACTTGGCTATTCGTGGAGGTGGAAATCACCAAAGCGGGGGTTTGACTAAGGCAAAACCCTATATAGCCACCCTTCCCCCTTTTCAGATATTATTGCAGGTTTCGGGATTCGGACGACGCCGCAGGACACAGATCCGGAAAGAGGAGACTGAGACAGAACTCTGTGTGCAATTGCAGCTCAGAAGACTGGGACAGGGGCGCTGGGCGCCCTGGTCCTGCCAGGACAGGGGCGCTGGGCGCCCTGGTCCCTGGGACAGAGGCGCTGGGCGCCCTGGTCCTCCGGACAGACAGCTTTCCGACAGTTTCCAGACAGTGTTTCAGGGGGCAAAACAGTGGTTTCCGGTGCAGTTTTCAGGACAGTGGCGCCCGCGCCCCCGTCCCGAACATTTTCAGTCTGATTTCGACCCCAGGTACATATCTGCATTCTTATTTTATCCTTACATTTACAGCTGTTCATTGTTTAATCTCAATTCTGCAAACTTGTTACTAGTTCATACTTACATTTCGAGGTTAGGGTTTGAACTTGTATCATTTTAGCTTTCAATTTCAACAAGGGAATAGAAATCCTAATAGATATCCCGTGGCTCTCTCTTTCACCAAAAGAAGTAGCCAACCGTACGATATCTCTAGGCTCTTTCGTATTCCACAATGTGTGTCAAAAGTTAGGATTAGGGTACATTGTCCTAGTCTCGCTTTTTCCCCTACACAGCTAGCACTAGTGGGGAACCTAGTCAGAATAGAGAAATGAAGGATGAAGAGTTTCTAATGGAATTTGAAGCTCTTCTAGCCAGGAGATTCCCAAAACGAACTGGTAAATACAAAGGTAAGCTACCTTTGAAATTTTTTTCCTGCAACCAGATAGGACATATTGCTATGAACTGTCCTAATAGTGACAATAAGGACAAACCAGAAAGGTTCAAGAAATTCAAAGGAGGAAATCGGAGAAATTGTTTTGTGGTAGTTGATGAAGGTGTCATAGATGAGGAATCAGAAAATGAAGAGAACGAAGACATTGTGTTCATTACTATAAAGGAAGATGTGACAGACAAGAAGGCTCTTGTCTCCCGGTTTGATGATTCCAATGAGTGGATCATTGACAGTGGTTGCTCTCACCATATGACTGGTGACCAGAGCAAGTTTCTATCATTAGAAGAGTATGATGGTGGTGTGGTTCGCTTTGGAAATGATGTACCATGCATGGTCAAAGGCAGAGGGTCCATCTCCTTGAATGGAAAGAGTAGTGCTAACAATGTGTATTGGGTTGATGGTCTCAGACACAACATTCTAAGTGTTTCCCAGTTAAATGATAGTGGACTCACTTTGCAATTCAAGAATGGAGTTTGCAGAATCAAAGGTAAAGATGGTAAATTGGTAGCCATTGGCATGCAGACTAAAGGTAACCTATTTCATCTAAATGCTAATATAAGTACATGTCTTATGGCTAAGCTTGATGATAGCTGAATATGGCATAGGAGATTCTGCCATGTGAACTTTGACAACATTGTGAAGGCTAGTAAGATCAAGGCAGTTAGAGGGTTGCCGGTGCTGAGAAAACTGGATAATACCTTGTGTAGAGAATGTCAATTGGGGAAAATGTCTTCCTCAACTTTTAAAGGTAAATCTTTCACTGCTGACAACTTGCTTGATCTTGTGCATACTGATTTATGTGGTCCCATGAAAACTAGAAGTGTGCAGGGTGATAGGTACTTCATGATTCTCACTGATGACTGCTCAAGAATGATGTGGGTCACATTCTTGAAAGACAAGTCTGAAGCTTTTGGGAAATTCAAAGCTTTCAGAGCATTAGTAGAAAAGGAAAGCGATAAAAGGATCAAGTGTCTCAGAACTAATCAAGGAGGGGAATTCACTTCCAGTGAATTCAACAAGTACTATGAAGAATTTGGCATCAAGAGACAGTTGTCTGCCCCCCGGACTCCATAGTAGAATGGCCTAGCAGAGAGGAATAACCGGACTATGGTTGAAGTAGCTAGAACTATGTTGATCCAAGGAAAGGTTGCTCACACCTTTTGGAGAGAAGCGGTGAGCACTGCAGTTTACACTATGAACCAGGTATTCATCAAAAAGGGCAAGGAAAAAACTCCTTATGAGTATTGGACTAGTAAGACCCTTGTGGTAAACTATTTTAAGGTCTTTGGTAGCAAATGTTACATCAAGAGGAGTGAACATCAGGGCAAATTTGAAGCTAAATGTGATGAAGGAATATTTCTAGGATATTCCACCAAGAGTAAATCTTTCAAGTGCTACAACAATAGGACTCAGAGAATTATGGAAAGTATCAATGTAAGAGTTGATGAGTCCTCTGAGAAGACTAAAAAAACTGATAGTGAGCAAGTTGTAAATGAACCAGTTGCAACCTTCTGGGAACCGGTTGTCAGTCAACCGAGCACCAGTAATAGTGTTCCTGAACCAGTGAATGTTGATACTGATGAAGATGAGGATGAAAAAGAAAAGCAAGAAGAACCAATTAAGACCATTCCTCGGTATGTCAAGTTGAATCATGATCCCAAGCAGATCATAGGTGATAAGGATGCAGGAATCCTTACCAGAAGAAAGATCAGAGAAAACTTATTTATGATCTTTGAATTTGAGCCTAAATCATTCAAAGAGGCTCATAATGATGAAGACTGGATCAAGGCGATGGGAGAAGAACTTGACCAGATAGAGAAAAATGGTACATGGTCCTTGGTACCCAGACCAGAGCATAAAAATGTCATTGGCACCAAATGGGTGTTCAGAAATAAGTTGAATGAGGATGGCACAGTGATTAGGAATAAAGCCAAACTAGTATGCAAAGGATATGCTCAAGAAGAAGGTGAAGACTATAGGGAAACCTTTGCTTCTGTAGCCAGATTGGAAGGAGTTCATATGCTTCTTGCACATGCAACTTTTAAGAGATTCAAGGTATATCAAATGGATGTAAAATCTGCATTCCTAAATGGTGTACTTGAAGAGGAGGTATATATTGAGCAACCAGATGGGTTTACCCTATCTGAAGACAGTGACATGGTATGTAGGCTACACAAAGCATTATATGGTCTAAAGCAAGCACCTAGGGCATGGTATGAGCGCCTACATTCCCATCTTGTGAAGATTGGATTCGAGAGAACAAGTGAAGATAGCAATATCTACTTGAAGTTTGAAGAAGATCAGATCCTGATCTGTGAAGTTTTTGTTGATGACATCATCTTTGGTGGAGATGACAAGATGAGTCATGAGTTTGCTAATGAGATGAGGAAAGAGTTTGAAATGTCACTCATAGGGGAGATTAAGTTCTTCATTGGACTGCAGATCCAGCAGATGAAAGATGGAATCTTCATCACTCAGTCCAAATATGTCAAAGAAGTGTTGAAGACTTTTGGCATGGAAGATAGCAAATCGGTTGGTACACCGATGGTGACCAGTTGCAAACTAACAAAGGAGGATGATTCTGCACTGGTTGATGAGAAGGAATATGGATCAATGATTGGTAAGTTGCATTATGTAGTGCATAGCAGACTGGATATTACACATGCAGTTGGCATCATTGAAAGGTTCTAGAAGAGTCCAAGAGAATCTCACTTGAGTGCAGTCAAGTGGATTCTTAGGTATCTGAAGGGAACAATTGACTATGGATTGTGGTACCCATGCAGCAATAATTTCAATCTGAAAGTATTCATAGATGCTGATTGGGCTGATAATGTGGATGATCGGAAGAGCACAACCAGTGGTGCATTCTTTCTCGGTGGTAGACTAGTCTCATGGATGAGTAAAAAGCAGAGTTGCATCTCTCAGTCTACAGCGAAAGTGAAGTATGTTGCAGCTTTCATGAACTGCACTCAGACAATCTGGATGAAGCATGTACTAGAAGGCTTCAAGATCCCTGTATCTAAACCGGTAAGTATATTCTGTGATAACACAAGTGCTATCAGTATATCAAAGAATCCGGTTTTACATTCTAGAACCAAGCATTTTGAGCTGAAGTATCATTTCTTGAGGGAAAAGGTTCAGAATAAAGAGATTGCCCTAGAGCATGTGTCCAGTAAGGAGCAGTTAGCAGACATATTCACCAAGCCTCTCCCAAAGACAACATTTGTGCATTTGAGAGGTGAATTAGGGGTATTTCCCCTTCAGGAGGTGAACTAAAAGTGGTTGTTCTACATCAGTCAGGTACTGGATAGACAAATATTTGGTTGATTGGTGTGTTTAAGGATGCTACTCCTTAGGGGGAGCAGCATGAGGAAATAGTGATGATTGTACCTCCACTTTGGCATTGTTGTCAAAGGGGGAGCAGAAGTGAAGCAAAAAGATATCTGCAGCAAATGGGGAGAAGATGTGAAGCAGAGAAGATATCTTTTGTATATTGCCATCAATGCCAAAGGGGGAGATTGTTGGCATTATGTGAACCGGCATGAGCCTTATGTAAACTGGCATGAAGACATAATGATATTGTATGTTGTCATTGATGTCAATATGAGACATAGTGTGAACCGGCACATGAGATAAGTGAAGAAAGAGGTACCGGCATATGTGTGAACCGGTATATGCCAAAGTGAAGCAGCACATGAACCGGCATGCAGTTATGGGAACCGGCACATGGAAGCACTGTATGACTACCGGTTGGTAAGGCAGCTTCCACTTCAAGGTTTCTGGTTGGAGTATCTCAAGTCTGTGTGACTCAATCGGTGATCTTTGTGTGATGAGTTAGCAGTATGATGGAGGACAGATTGTGTTGCCACGTAAGCTCTGTGCGCGTGAAGGAACTTGCATGAAGAAGACTATTCCTATCTACATCAGGAATGTGCGAAGTCTATCAAATGGTGATAATGTGTGATGGGTTATCAGCTTCCATGAAAACGATGGATAATGGACGATGGAGAATGTCTTGAGATTGACTCAAGACTGGTGCATTTAATGCAGTATGTTTCAATGGTCAGGATCAAACCGTTTGAATTGCTCAACCCAACAAGTTTAGGGTTTAAGGTTTTTGCTAACCAACCTATATGTTCCCTATAAGGTTGATGTTAGGTTTCTATTTGAAGTTGTTGGCAAAAGTTGTGAGTGTGTATCCAACAAAAGTGATACGAGATTCTTGCCAGACCATAGGAGAGAAGAGATACCTGCAAAGTGAATGTGTAGAAGGAAAAGAGGAGCCTAAATGGATCTGTATTAGTATTAAGTGTTGTTAACAGATCATTGTAATACCTGTTGATCTCTAACCACTTCAACAGTTGTAAAATCCCCTAACAGGGTAGCCTTAATTGGCTTGATTCAAAATCTCTTAAATCGGGTGGTCTTAACCGGCTTGCTGTAAATCCCTTAACCAGGTAACTTGAAGCTAATGAGTTATGAGAAGCTAGAGAAGCTTAGGAGATCCTTTTAGCTATTGAGCTCTTAAAATCCTCTAACAAGGTGACCCTACTGGGTTTAACCCTTAACTGGGTATCCCTTAACCGGGTGATCCCTAACAGGATCGGTTCCTACCAAAACCTATTGTAATGTTCTTAACTGGACAAGGCTCCTAACAGAGTGGACTTCTAAAGAGTTCAAAAAGCAGCTTGTGGGTATTCATCCCCACCATGGTTTTTCCCAGTTGGGTTTCCATGTGAAAAATATGTGTGTCATGTGAAATGCTTGTGTCTTGTGATGCTTTGTTTTATCTATTATGCACATGAAGGTTCTATGTTTTATGCCTGTCTATAAAACGTATTGATTGAACTCACTGTTGTGAAGATTTGATGGTTAAGTCTACTAGTTCATGCATGTGAATATTATGATAATGCGATATTGAGCTAAGAGAAAAGCTTAGTGAGTGACCGGTTCATGACTGACTGAGCTATACTGGATGTTACCGGTTGCACTCTGTTTTACCGATATCTCTGTTTATCAGTCATTGCGAGTGTTTGCTATCAAACCGATTTTGGACTGTATTTGTGTCTGTACTGATTCACCCCCCCCCCCTCTCAGTACTAGTTTGGTACTAGTGGTTCATCATTGAGTTATCAAAAGTCATCTCCTAACAAGAGAAACATGAAATTCAAGAAGCAAGATCCTCATCCCATTTTCCCAGCTTCTTCAGTGTCATCTAACATTGATAATAACAATGACACTAAAATATGTCATGTGGACTTGGAGGAATTTCTCAATAGAGTCAAAGATTCACCTCAGTACTACAAAATGGAGTCAACCATCAACAACATTATCCACTTGGCCTTAACCTTTCATATGTCTACATAAAATCCAGAATTTGTGCTTGTAGTGGCCATTCATTTTGATCCTAAAATTAGAAGTGTCAAAGATGTAGATGGTAAGAAGGTCATTAGGTTATATGAAGACTTCTTTGATACTATCCTCAAATATTCGAAAATAGGCAGGTATGCTGAAATTGACATGCATGCAGCCCAAGCCTATTAAGAGAAATACTCAAACAAGTGTTTGTTAAATATAAATGATAATTGGTTAAATACCAAAAGACCAACCATTACTAAATGGCCTAAGACCTTTCACCATAATGACTTCACTGAGGAGGTAAATTGTTTTGTTACTCTTCTCAATAGAGTAAAATGTATTCATGTCTCTAACACATACCATGAATGGATGTATCAATATATTCATGTCATCAAGAAAAACAAAGAAAATATATACTAGGGAAAATATATAAGTGATGTACTATGTGACCAGCTCATCAAGGTACCTACCACTCTAAAGTTTTATATGACTTCCTACTTGATGTATGTTGTATTATCAATTAGGCACTTTCTAGGTTTGTCCACAGAGAAAGATAGAAGATAGGTTCTAGCTCAATAATACTACTCCCAACTTGTTTTAAAGAATAATTTGCATCATTTCAGGAGAGTCAATGATGCTTTCTTCTATCATTACAATTTTATTCTTGACAAGGACCTTCAAAAGAAGATAGTATAAGCTTGGGATGTGGTCAACCAATACAGATGTAAGTTCTTGCATTTTCCTACTTTCACCTACCTTAGGGTAGGATGCTTTGATCATCAAACCTTCATGCTTCCTAGATGTCCATCCAATAATATTGTTCTCATGGAGTTAGCTTGATAGATGGTTGTAGTTCATGAACAACAAAAAGGTTCCCTTAAACTTGGTTTTAAATTCACCTTGATCATTGGGAGGAATTCTATTTCTTCTATCTACAAAGCCAAGGAAATGGATGAAGAAATGAGAAGAGTCATAATGAAAATTTTCAAATCCAAGAGAGATTTTGATTATAGGGGAATGAAGAATAAATTGAAAAAGAGCTACACTCATGTACATCGCATAAAGGATATCTGCATAGATTGTAGGACTAAAGAGGACATCAAGAGACTTGCCTTTAGTAGTCTCACTCTGGAGCAAATTGAAAATCTCAATCTGGCAGATATTCTCGAAGGTCTAAAGGATGATGGAAATGTTCTAGACCAAGAATATGTGAGCAAGAATATTGCAAACATACCACTTTCATTCATCCAATGGTCTCAGAAGGAACTTCAATAAGAGCCAATTACAAAACATCCTCGCAAAAACCAATGTTTGGTTGACACATACAGCAATTCAATTGAAACCATCTAACATAGGGTCAAAGGATGACACTGTTGGACCTATTGGAATGGAATTGGAGCTTAGAACTAAGAATAGGCAAGATCCTATGGCTCCTCAAAAGGCCCCAGAGTACAAATTTATTGTGTGAAAGAGTAAAGGCAAAGATCAAGGTGACTCTTCTACTCAAGTTGTTCAATGGGAAAAAGAATTAGAAGATGGAATTGTTGATGAAGAACAATATGTGGAAGAAGGACTACGAGATAAGGAATATGATGAGGAAATATTGTCAGGAACTCTCGAAGCTCCTCAACATGAAGATACATAGAAATATATTCCTCAAGTAACAAATATTGTTCCTACTGCACTCGCATAGGTTTCTACCTCTGAGTCTACACCTTTTGGTTCCACCTTCTCATATACTCCAATAGATACTAGTGTGGTTGTCCATACAATCCCATCTTCTACCACTAGTGAGTCACCTTAGATACTCCTCAGGACAATATTTAAAATGTATTTCTTCCTTCCCAAACTTGTTTGAATTATCTACTACCATGCTAGATGAATTTGATAAATTCATGTCAAAAATGATACACAATCCAAATTATTCTACTACAAAGATTCCACCTATTGTTGTGACTTCTACTCCACCTATTGTAACCATTGTCATATAGGGACAAGAAAATCCTTCTTTGACAATGGTTGCAAGGGTTGAAGATGATTCTTCCTTACCACCTTGGTTACTCTCAAATACACCTAAGAGGAAGAAACAAGCCATCACCCTAGATGACTTCGACTTTAGCCTGTCGGTTTCAATAAAGCCTAAGACTATAAATAAGGCCAAGAATATTTCTAGAGTCAAGGTGGACAAGTCCAAGGACAGGTATATTGAGATTGTTGTACCTCCTCCAAATATGAACGTTGATAAAATTCAACCTACAAATTATGTCATCAATAGAATTGAATTGATCAAGCAAACTCATGATGGTACTATAGAAGATGCACAGGTAGATTTTGATATCCCTTGTGGCAAGATATGATGAATATAAGATCAAGAAAGATAAGATTAAGGCACAAGTAGAACAACTCACCACTATGTTGAGAAAGATAACTAAATCTTCAAAAATAATTGATGAGCAAGTGATACAACAAGCTAAGCGAGTCACTTCACGGAATAGGGCAACTGGTGAATGGATGGATAGAACACTAAGTCAAAGAACACATCTCCTAAGCATTGTAGTTACATTGATTAATAATTTGGAAAGTGTAAATTTTAAAGTGGACAAAACACTAGATCTTCTCTCACAGGAATTGGAAACACGAAAAAAGGACTTTGATGCTTGGTTAAAGATAGAAAACTTTGAATTGAAAATCTTGGTTGACAATGGAGTGCTCCCCACACAACACATGTAAATTAAGTAGTGGGAAGCATTGGAACATCAGATGAACACCCTAGAACAACTCATCAAAGATATGTGAAAATCACATAAGGAATGTTTAGATAAGGGAAAATAAATTGTAGAGAAAACATCAAAGTTCCTTTGCACATTCCTAGATGAAAATCAAATGACTCT
The DNA here is from genome assembly GCF_030272615.1 of Cryptomeria japonica. Taxonomy (NCBI): domain Eukaryota; kingdom Viridiplantae; phylum Streptophyta; class Pinopsida; order Cupressales; family Cupressaceae; genus Cryptomeria; species Cryptomeria japonica. Next base: position 390,817,655 of record NC_081412.1, on the reverse strand, counting down.
TCATGTGGATACAATCATCAAGGAATTTAGTTTGCTAGTTGGTGTAGAAGTTGATAAACGGGATTTTTCCATATCCTCAATTGAAAAAATAGTAGATCTTCAAGTTATTCTAGACAAATTAGGATCTCTCCTAAAGAAACACAAGAAATGTTACATTGACTTAGGAGATTCTATTACCTAGGTCAATGTCATCATTACTCACACTTAAGGTCCCGATGAGTCCCAAATGAAGATTGCTCTGCAAAAATTTGAAGAGTTTCTAAACCAAGATAAAAATGAAGTGCCTGAGGACACTAAGTCATTTTTCATGCTTTTTAGTTGTAGATGCATTATTGTAGTTGGAAATTGACACTTCAGATGTCATTTTGTATATACATTTTTTCATGTAGGATTGGACAAGTCGTAAGTCAAATAGAACTCTACTTTTGACTTAGTCAAAGTTAGTTGATTTTTTTCCTAATTTTTTTCATAGCCCCTTTTCTATATATATATGAGGATGCTCATTCTAAAGATCATATTTTAGCATTGCAACAAAACTCTACTAAATTGGGTATCATTTTGAGACTTTGAGCTTGTTTTGTCCATAATTTTTCAAGTAAATAAAGGGGTAGTTGTGCCTTAAAACTTTGTGTTGAAGCATTATTTCATATGAATGCAGCGTCCTTGTGTCAATGCAATTATATGACCTTGAATTTACTCAAAGTATAGTGTTATTGTTATGAGTTTTAAAAGATTTGAATTTAATATCTCAAAATCTTTGAGCTACACTATCAAGTTTGGAAGTTAGATGTCATAGTCAAGAGATGGGAAAATTCGATAGGTCTTTGAGCTACAAATTTTCTCTCTTGTATTTTTTAGGTAATATTATATCTTACAGATTTTGTGCTTCAATATACTATTATCTCTGTAGTTAAAATTAGATAAGAAATTGTGGAAGTCTTTGTGCTACACAAGTTTTTGTATTGTATAAATTGCACTAGTAAATTGTTAGGTTGTTCTTTCATTAAGCTTAACTCTCTATCGATTACTATTTCTTATGCTAGTGTCTTTAAAGTTCCAAGTATTTAGAGAAGTAGAACCCCTTATTATTAAAAAAGAGAATAAGGAAATTCATTCTTAAAGAGAGGATTGAATGATTGTAATGCCCTTGGATAGAATAGATAGTTGATTTTAGAATATATACTAGTTCCTTAGTGGAAAGGCAAAAACAAGGTAGCCTCCTCTTTGTGAGGAGAGATTTAATCTCACACAATGTGACTAAAACCCTCATTTTGTAAACCTTTCTAGTTTACAAAATTTTCAACCAACAACATGATATTGCAACGAAAGTTTATCGACATGCTTACTTAAGCAATCTGAAACTTTAGGGAAAATTTTGAACCAATTCATGCTCAAATGAAAACTTATCATAAATAGTAACCTTATGTGAGAGAGTTCATTCCTCATCTAAGGTCGTTACTCCTTTGGAATGCCAACTGCAACAAAGAGGTGTGCAGGGCCATGACCCAAATCAGAATGAATGATGTCAAGGATTACTTGAGGGCTAAGCATGCACAGAGCCTTAGGGAAGAGCTGGCAAAATGGGGGCCGAATGTGGAGAAACCAACACCAAGGAAGATGACTTCGACCTCAAAATGCAAATGAGATAGGCTGGTGGGGTCGACAAAGAGCACGTCAATTTATTCTCTAGTGATAGGTGAATCCTAGTCACAGAGATGATGTAGATGGATCAAAATCCATGGTTGGTCAGGCAGAGCTAGTGGTTGGAAAAGGAAAAGTTATTTAATTAGTTTTGTTTCTTTCTGTAGTAATAGTAATGTATCATTTAGGGGTAAGCCCTTGTATTTTGGAATCAGGTCGGTCAATGTAGATGTTTTGATTGTTTGTCTGATATAGCTAGAATGGGGATTGTTTTGATAGACTACATAACTTTTTGACTCTCTGTTGATAATGTATCTCCTTTTAAAATATCAATATAAAGACATATTTACTGATAAAAAAAAAAACCTTACATAAATGCAAGGTTGAGACACAATTTTCCTAACATAAGGACCCCTTATACAATCACGATAAAGGAAATACATCCAATCAAGGGAACACCTCAAAGAGTAACACCAATTACAAAAGTGTGGCCTATGAGTACACCATCAATCGAACCCAACATACCAACAATCAATTATTAACTATTACCATAAGAAAAAGTATTTTGAATGTGCAATGACTACTCGATAAACCAAGGTGACTCTTCATGGAGCCACTTCAAAATCCCAAATTTCAAGTTAGTACAATCTCTTCGACCATTTAGGAAAAACACACATACATATATCCATCCTAGAGATTTTGTGTATATCCCCTACACATAAGGTTGTCATAGACAAAGCTCTTTAGGATTCATCCAGACCCACTGACATAAATGTTGATTAATTTTAGGCCATGATGGAGCATCTCATATCTACCCACCATCTTATATTTAGTAAAAATGATGTTGTATCTCATAAGCCCATTCACAGTAATGTTCTTTATCTAGAGGTTTTCATACATAAACATAATTCAAAAGAATATTGATAGATGATAGAGAAGGTTTAAATATGTGTACTTTAAAATTGGTCAAAACATTAGGATAGTTAAGGGATTCATTGATTCATTAAATAATATTATTATCAAATCCTATGATGATGTAAAACATCATTTTCAAGGTATTGTAATGCTTCCCATTAGAGTCGATCCAATGATAAAAGATACAATGTTTTGAGTATTGGACCTTGATCTTCCACATAACATTCTCCTTGGTCAACCATGGATACATGTCATGTAGTTCATTCCATCGAATTTCTACCAATGCCAATATCAAGTGTTCCTAACCCCTTTCAATATTACAGCAATTTGAAATGAACCCCAAATGCCAAGTTTCCATTGTTGGTGAAGCTCCATTTCCCTCATCTGCTCCATCTTATATAAACCCAAATTTATTATCCAAACCATACACCTCACGCACTTCCATTCGCGAGATCAAGGTCCAAGTCCAAGACAAGGGGTGTGGCAAGTATGGCATCAAAGAATAATTTTATGTTGGTAAGCTACCATTGTCACCCATATCATACAAAAGACCTCATTTGATCCAACAAGACTCAAAGGTTGTCCTTTAATGGATAATCAAGACAAGATAAATTATTAGGATTATTATGGTGATAATTTGAATAATTATGGATGATTGGGATGAAAAATGAATGATTAGGATGAAAAAAGAATTATCAGGATATTGATGATGTAGATTGGGAGGGATGAAAGTTGATTGGAAGAGAGAATAGAATGATGGATGAATCCAAAGAGATGATATATACTATATGTGACTTAAGTGTCATGTTAAGATGGGAGAAATGGATAAGATATTAGGTTGACAAGTGGATATGGATACATAGGGTGAGGTTAATGTAGGATGGGGGTGATTAGATCTAAAATTTGACTTAGAGGACACCTAGACCTAAGAAGGCAAAGAGTTTTTTCCAAATATTTTGATTTTTTGAGGTTATTTGTTTTTTTGAATTCTTTTTATTTGTTATTAAATATGAAAATACACAAGAAAATAATGCACAAATTTCTGTGGTTCAATTTGGATAAGTGTCCCCATTTAGTTTGAAGTGGGGAAGCTGATCTAAATATTCAAACACACAAGACACATGAACAAGCCTAAATAAAGTGGGTTTATTAATTCTTGCAAGCACAAGGAACTACAAGAAAAGATTGCCAAAATGTCTCAACTAGGATTTACAAGCTCAATTAGGGGTATTTTATATATACTACAAGGATTTCGTAGATGAAAAAGAATATTTCCAAATAGCTAGGAGGAGAGGATAACCCCTCTTCACCTTCATTGTCTAATGTATAAAGTTTCTAGAAGCTTAGTCCAAATTGACAATACTTCACTTCCAATAGGTGTGTCTTTCAATTACCCCCTACTCTTTATACTCCATCAAAACATGGGAGTTGAGGTCATCCCCTAGGGTAATGAAATCCCTAGGCATGCCACCTAAAAAAGAAAACAGTACCACTTATTTTTATCCTCAAGATCACTCCAAGGTGTAAGAGGAAAGCATGAATAAGTTGATCTTAGGGATTAAAAGGCACTAGTTTATTTTAGATCTCATAGGGAAGGGGTTTAAATTTAGCCTCCAAATGGCTAGCACTTGGTCACTTATATGATCAAAAAATAAAATAATTGTGTTGGGTGCTTGTTTAGTTTTGCCTTTGGTCATCCATATGACCAGGGGCTAAAAGCCTCTTTTGTGTATATTTTTATGTGAAACCCTAAATATATATTCATTCTATGTACACTCAATGACTTTCGAAAGATCAAGTGCTATGTGTTGATAAATTGAATGTGGTTGCTCAAAATTTTAACAATATGATGGTATGAACAAAACAATTCAATAGGAAAATAGACAACATAACATTATGATGAAAGAATATATCTAAATGGGGTAAAATGTCTCCAATATTTAGAATTAAAAATAAGAAAATCAAGAACCAAGATAAATTGGATAATAAATGGCTAAGATTGAATGAGGATTAAGACTTTGGATCAAAGTTGTAATCATGTAGCAAACATCACATGAAGGATAAGGACTAAATTTTAAGATATGATTACAGTAGAATTTTTATGTGAATGGTTAAGATTTGAAAATATAATATGAAATAGATGGATAAGATACAGAATTCGTTTAACTTTTGAAAGTGTCTAAATTCAATGAATTTGGATAAAGTCTTAATCATATGAGAGGGTTATTTGTTAGATGTCAAATTTAGGTTGTGATTCATGTGAATGGATTTAATTATTATAATTAAATGGAAAAGGATTGACAGACAAAAATGAAAGTTAAATTAATTAAATAAATAATAAATGATTATTTAATTATTTATTAAGATGGGATGAGATAAATAATAGATAAATTAATTGTATAAATAATAAATATTTATTATTTCACCAAGAGGTGTATTATACACATAATGAATTGAAAAGCCTATGTAAACAAAAACTCCATGTGATTTAAATTTACATCTCTATTTTTTTATATATAAATAATTTTAGTCATCTATTTATTTTAACTTAAGTTTTTAATTGTTGAATTGTAAATATTTTATCAATATTTAAAAATTATTTTATGTTAAAAAAGCATAAGAATGATATAGATAAAAATATGTTCAGCCATAAAAACAATTTTATTTAAAATATTAAAAAATAAATTATCAATGGATAAAGATATCATTCTTAAAAGTAATTAAAGTAATTTTCTAAATTCATATTTAAAAAATTATGAAAAAAAAATTAAAATATTTTGAAAATGAAAAAAACATTTGTTTCTATCTTTACAAAAATTTAAAATTAATATTTTTTAATAAATATTATAAAATGATATATTAAAAAAAAAAAAATTTTTTGCTAGGTAAAAGGTCATAGCCAAAGCATTTTATTAATATAAAAATAAGTACATCTTCATTCAATGTGGGCACCGGTAGGAAATAACAGAGTCAAGAAAACCTCTGGTCTTGCCTAGGACCATAAGATACAAAAATTAAGAAGTAAATACAAGATGATCACAAAGCCGAACCTTACAACTATTTCGCCTAGTATACAAATGGCCTGATACAATTAAGCCTTACAACTCATAATCTCCAAATCTCAAGACTAAGCTTAAAATACGATAATCCCATCTGAATGAACCAATTTTGCTTTCAGTAGGTACTCCTCTACAGAGTTGCTTAGTTGCACCTACATCAACAAACATAGAAACATTTATCGACCACAATATTAGTATTGTTTCTCTTCATATAAATCAATCATCAATAATCTATCTAAAATAAATTACACAAAGCTGATAGCAAATCCACATAAAATTTCTACGAATCTGTCTCGAACTCAAAAAACTATCTAAAATAGATATCTCCTATAGATTATCTAACCATCCATCATAAAAGATGAGATGTTAAAAACAAACTATGCTGCTACAACATCAAAAGCAGAAAATAACAAATCATAATCAAAATTAAACAGTCAAGAAGGCCAAAAAATCAATCCAGTCATTCCTTGAAGGTGTTGAATCCATAAGCCCAAAGAAAAGATCTAAGAGGCCTCTAAAATCTCCTCATATCAGGTATCTATGACTATGACTATGATTGTTCCTTAATAGGTGCCAGAGAGACTCCTTGGCCTGCATCTAGTCATGGGACAATCAACTCCTAGCCATAGATCTCTAAGAATTATAGAAGATACAAAACAAACATGTAGTGTCATAAAATTGTGACCCTAGCAATTTTTGACTATATTAGGGTCCTCATGCACGTGAGTTCGGATCCTCTAGCCTGATTAGAGACTAGAGATTTTTCAGCTTTCAGAAATAGCTTCTCCCTTAGCCTCTACATCACCCCGTCTGCATTTTGTCATGGAGAAAGGGATAGGACAAGGGCATGGGGCCACTTTCCCCCCTAGGACAGGGGCATGGTACCCTTTTCCTCCTAAGACAGGGGCGTGGCACCCCTATCCTTGCCCTATTTTGGGGCAGGACCCTTCCTAGGTGATGGGATGGGGTTAGGGATAGACTAGCCTAGTCTATGCTCTTGGATCCTTTCCTTGGATCACCAGGTGTTCTCTACACACCCTAGGGTCTCTAGGACTTCCCTTTTCTTGAGGAATCCCCTGACCTTGCCCAATCCACCCACCAATGAGTTGCAATGCTACTCTTAAGGTCTCACCAACTCATGAGACTCAAACCCCTTACTATGGCTAATAAGGGCTAATCTTGCTCTTCACCTTCCAAGGTCTTAGCAAGGTTGTTTCAGGTCTATTTCATGGTCTATCCACCCATTCTTGAGCCCCCAAGAGGTTTCAAGATTATAACCCCTTACCGATTTCACAAATTTGGGTTTTTGCCTTCAAAAAGGGCTATAAGGATTAGGACCAATTAGGCCTCCTACCCGGTCTTCTAGGGCTCCCTCTCACAAACGATGCACAAACAACCCAATCTCCCAAAAAGGACTGTCATTCATTTGGCAAGGACTCAAGGATTTTCTAGGTTTTAGGCCTCCAAGTGTCCGTACACTATCCTAGGTGGATTTTAAGGTTTTCAAGGGTTTTTGTGAGGGTTGTTAGAGTCTGCCTGGGTCACAGTGAAGGTTTTGTATTCTAGCCACCTTGTTTGGATTGGTGGAGGCTCCTCCTTCACACCAATGATCCTTCACTCACTCCTCTGCACTTCCTCCAAAGGATGCACTCTTCACTAACCAACCTTGCTCTCCAAGACCTTTGCGCCAACAACCATTCCTAACCGGGCATTGTCTAGTCTTGCCTAGGAATGGGTCTTTTCTTGGCCTCCTTGCATTTACAAGGGCCCTTCTTTCTTGGGACTATAGTACAGGGTCTTCACATCCATTCCCCATGGTTTCATGGTGGTTCCACAATGGGGAATGGAGTTAAGACTTCATTTTCACAAACCGATCCAACACTGGACAGTAAGATTGCAACTTACAAATTATTTACAAACACACTCAACCGGTAAACAAAAATCTAATCTAATCACTCACAATGAAGATATATACACCAAAGAAGACATTTCACACAAGTTTTCTTGCAAATCAATCCATTAGTTTGCTCGGTAACTTCATTCAAAATGACTGGTAACTCAAAAACAGTCACAGTCAAGCTCTTCTTGCTTGGGCCGTACAATCTCTAACATCCAAACCATCCAATTAGGGTTTGTAAGATCTTATACTACTCATACCTCAGTCGGTGTGCCAAAATTAGGGCTCTCCACGCACAACAAGGGTCTATGACCACTTTGGGTGGAAAAGTTGCTTGACAACTTTTAAAAGTTGTCATGCAACTTTTGCATCTTTTGAGCAACTTTACCACTGTTGCTTTTCATGACTCCTAAGCCTATTTTGGGATATCCTAAGGACAACAACATGCCAATAAGGCCTAACACACATTCCAAGCACACTCAACCTCTCCTGCACAAGAAATCACACAAAACCACTAAGGACCTAAAACTAGGACCTAGTCTAGCACACATGAGCTCATGGCTCTTATTCATGAACAATGGCTTCATAAGAAGCATAACACCAACAAAAAAAAGAAAGAGAAAGAGTTTGGAAGGGTTCTCCTGCACCATACTCCCCCTCTGCACACAACTAAGAAATAGAAGAAGAGATGAGAGCTGGATCTATTCCAAGTGTCTTGAACCTGCTCTCCTCCACCCATGTAGCTTCAGATACTGGTTGATCTGCCCATTTCACTATATGCTCCATGTAGACCTGGTGTCTAGTAGACTTCTTCACCCTTGATTCCAATATCTCCTCTGCTTGAGGCTTCTTCACTTGAGGTAAGGTGTTTACATCCAAGTCTTGTAACACCTTGGCTTGGTTCTCAGTCTGCTCTGCTATCTCTCCCTTGTAACACCTTGGCTTAAAGATATTTGTCCCCTTGTCACCATAATCCTCCAGATATGAAACCTTAAGGGTTTCATCCACACTACCCACTTCTATCTCAAAGAGTCTCAAGAATTCTTCCTTGAATAAAGACAGACCCAACAAAATTACCTTGCTCTTCCAAAATCCTACCCTTAGCAATATTGCCAAAAATATGGTCGAGATATCACAGTTAACCTGATACATGAATTCATAACTAAAGAACTCTTCCCCCATAATCTCTTGCACTGCTCTAAGCGTGAAATCATCTGCCACATTCAGGATTCTACACCATTATTTCGGTTTAATCTCACCTCTAAAGGCCATAATGCAATTATCAATTGTAGAAAAAACTTTATTGTTAGACTCCATGACTTTGAATTAATCTATGCATTCCAGTCCTAAATAAATGTTAACTTTTGGGTCCTACCACTCAATATAATTTTCTATCTGCCTTGGCACGTGTAGACCAGGCTTCAATCTAGCTCAGAGGTCGGTCTTTCCCATAATGCAGCAGTCATACCTCATAATGATTATCCTTACACTACCCCCTCGAGAAACTTTCTAACCTTAATGTTTATTTTAAAAAGATATGCTATCTGAGACTATCCAAATTCATGATTGCCATCGTCAGTTGCCTAATGACCATCATACTGCGAAATTCTTAAAAGGATTGCATAATTAGAAAAAAAATCATTAAACCCAAGAACCCCCTCGACACTACTAGCCCTTTGCATTAGCTTCTAAAATTAGCTAAATCGTCACTATATATAGCTCCTAAAATTGGGAATATTATATATATATATATATATATATATATATATATATATATATATATATATATATATATATATATATATATATATATATATATATATATATATATATATATATATATATATATATATATAACTATATATATACATATATATACATATATATATATAACTATATATATACATATATATACATATATATGCATGCTATCCATATCCTATTTTGGCAAGCCAATGACAATCTGCACCTAAATTAGCTAGAGAATCAACATCAAAATTGCCCTTTCTATAAATATGATTTATTGTATAGTGTTTAAATTTTCTTATTAATGTAAGTGCTCTATCTAGCAAAAGTTTAAGATGCCAACTAACTATATTTCATGTTCTTATAGCATTAATTACAATCTTTGAGTCCCCTTCAATAGCTAGTTTCTTAATACCCAATATTGAGCTAAATATCAAACCTTCTATAATGGCTTCGAGTTCTGCAATATTGTTAGATGCCTTTCCAATTGGTTTAGCTATTCTGGCACATGTAGCTCCACTCCAATGTCGAATAATACATCCAATCCCAGCAACACCCGGGTTTCCCCTAGATGCTCCATCGAAATTCAATTTAAATCATCCATATTCAGGCTTTTCGCATTTGCATTGAGCCTTGAGTTCCTTGGTATTGTTACCCCCAATTGCGAATTGGATTGGGATAATTAAGCCAAACCAATTCTTCTGCATATTGTTGTCCCATATATTGAATTCTCTCCCCTTAATATTATCCTTCTGCAGCCTATTGTTTATGACTTCCACTATACTTTCTTCTATCTTATTGTTTAACTGTTGTGGATTCATCCTCTTATTTTTTAAATTCTTCTATTGCGTTCCTTCCATCATTCCCAAGCTAGGATTGAAGGGGAGATATTCCACAAATCTCTAAACAGACTTGTCCTATGCATAGAAGGTCATCCCTTAATAAGAGAGAAAAAGTTATCAGGTATGACCGTAGTCCATTGCAACTTGCCTATTAATTATTTCCAACATTCAGCCGCATATGGACAACTAAGTAGTAAATGGTCCACCATTTCCTCATTAGCTTCACATAAGGAGCATCTAGATGGACCGCTAAACCCTATCTTCTGAAACCATTCTACTAATAGAATCTTTTTCTGTAAAGCTTCCCATAAAAACATCCTAGCTTTGGGCAAGCATGCTTTGCCCCATCATAGATGAGTAGGAATGTGCATTTTTTGCCAATTGAGTGATTCTATAATACTAGCATAACCATCCTTAACCTTATATGATCATGAGTTGGAGCCTACCCAAATTAGCCTATCTTGTCCTTCTCTAATCATGATTTTCCTATTAGAGAGTACTTGAGAAAAGTCATTTTGTTCATCTATAGATAAAAGGGTATTAGATGTACTTCTCTAGTCCCATCCTCAAGCAGGTCACTCACTAGAAATCTTGATATAATCTTTAACTTGAGTTCCCTATAGATTTATCAATACTTCCTTAATTTTGGGACTTAAATTTAACTTGTCTAAGGCTACATAACCTCCCCAAGAATCACCCCAAAATCTCACCTTGTTTCCACTGGCAACATCCCAAGTTAATCTGTCCAAAATAAGTTGTTTGCACTTCATTATGAAGTTCTAGATCCTAGACCCCTGAGGCGAGCAGGGGGTCTTGAAGATACAACTTGGATCCCCATTCGAGAGATACTTATGTTGCAAAATCCTAGCCCATTTCTTCTTGGGGTTTTGATACAAGCTCCATACAAGCTTTGCTCCTAAAGCCTTTCCTTGCCAGTCCATATTTTTTATTCCCACTCCACCCATTTCTCTAGGTTTGCATATTTTGTCCCCACTTATTGTTACTAGCTTCTTCTGATCATTTGGACTCTACCAATAAAATTTCTTTAAGAGCTTTTCTATTTTATCTTTTGCTCCATGAGCCAATGATAAACATGACAGTTGGTAAATTGGAATACTTCTCAATATCACCTTGATCATAGTTGCTCTACCTACATTTGAGAGCCATTTGTCTTTCCATGATCTCACCCTACATTCAATTTTCTCCTTGATTGGTTCCCATGGCCTATTTACTCTTACTCCTCTATCCATCGACAGACCTAAATATTTGCAGGGGAATAACCCTTTCTTAAATCTTAATAATCTACATATCTTTTCTGCTTCAGCCTCACCTATATTGATGAAGTATATCTCTGATTTGTGCACATTGACTTCTTGTCCTGATGCTCTAGTATAATTTAGCATAATCTCCTTGAATTGTTTTGCTTCTGTTAGAGAGCTTTTCCCAAATAACATTGTGTCGTCTACAAACTATTGGTGAGTCACATTCTCAAGTCCTTCAATGACTTTAATACCTTTGATCAAACCATCATTAAGTGCAGACTGTACTGATCTGCCAAATGCTTCCACCATTATGATAAATAAGAAAGGAGATAAAGGATCCCCTTGCCTTAAACCTCTAGACATCTCAAAGTACCCTTCAGGGGAGCCATTAACTAAAATAGACATCCTTGGATTGGATATACAGCTAAAAATAAGGTTAATGATGGATTTAGCAAATCCAAATGAATCCAAACATTTATACAGGAATCTCCATTCTACCTTATCACAAGCCTTTCTAATATCTAACTTAACCAACATACTAGGTACTTTGTTTTTTGGGCTGAGTGGACTACCTCCTATGCTATGATGACAGCATCCAGTATAGATCTACCAAGAACAAACCTTGTTTATTCCTTAGCAATGATATTAGGCAAGATTGTTTTAATTTTGTTGGCCAAAGCTTTAGATAGAATTTTATATAGGGCATTACATAGAGAGATTGGTCTAAACTCATCCAACTCTTATGCATTTTTTTTTTTAAGGAATCAGAGCTATAAAGGTATTATTAATCTCATTCAAAATTTTACCTGAATTTCGCATACCTTCTATCGCCTCCCAAATTTTCTCACCCATGAAGGGCCAACATAATTGGAAGAAACTAGCTGGAAATCCATCAAGACCTAGAGCCTTTTTTGGATGTAGCTGAAAAAATGTTTTTTTTATTTCTTCTATGGTAAACCTGCTTTTAAGCATCTTATTATCCGCCTCTATTACCAAATGGGGAATATGTCTCAACATTCTAACCTGGGCTTCTAAATCTGAATACCCCAAATTATTTAGAATATTACTAAAATAATCTACAATTCCCTCTTTAATACTTGATGGATCCTCAATAAAGTTCCCATTACTTGATTTGATTTTATAGATTATGTTAATGTTCCTTCTTATTTTAGTGCTATTATGAAAAAAAAAATTGTATTATTAACTCCATCACTTAACCATTGTTCTCTAGATTTTTGCTTCCAAAATATCTCCTCTTTTGTCAAGATGTCTTCATATTTATTTCTCAACTCTTTCTCCTTGAGATATGTCAAATTGTCGATTCCTCTATTAATAATTACCTCTTGAACTTTCTCTAATTCTTCTTCTAATAATATTTTTTATTGAAAGATATTTTTAAAATCTTCTTTATTCCATTTTAATATCCTTTGTTTGATCCTTTTTAGCTTTGTTATTAAACAATGAGCTTTGGACCCACTAACATGTTCCTCCTTCCACCACTCTTCCAAAAGACCCATAAAATTGGGATCCTGCAACCACATTCTTTCAAACTTGAATGGGCATTGTTTAGGTTTCTCCTCTTCTTGAATATGTAATGTAATGGGATAGTGGTATGATCCAGTTGTATTTATTATAGTTGAGTTAAATATAAAGTTAAAATTTGTCATATCTCCTGTGTAGAGGAATCTATCCAATCTCTTTGTTATATTGTTACTTCCCATCCTCATATTACTCCAAGTGTAGTTTCCATTTGTCATGTTAACCTCTATCAATCCGTAGTTAAATATCCATGAGTTGAACTCTTTTTGAGCTATAGTCTCTATCTAAACCCCTCCCCTCTTTTCTGAGGCACCCCTAATCACATTGAAGTCTCCTCCAAGGAAAATAGAATCCTCATCATACCTTGTAATAAATTCCTCAATTTCCCTCCAAGTTTCTCTTTTACTTGTAGTGTTGATCGGGCCATAGATATTAATTAGAATGAAACTAATTGAGCTATGTAGCCCCTTGACTCACCCCGCCTGCCATCTATCCTTTTGTAATATTTCTACATACCTAAGCTTCCTAGGATCCCATAAGATTCCTAAGCCCCCAGTAGCTCCCAGGACATATATAGGAGTAGCAGGTTCCAAACACCCAATCTCTTTTTTAAGACTTTCCCAGTCCTCTTCCTTCAATTTAGTTTCCTATAGCATAATAATTTTAGACTCCATACTTACAAGATTGCATTTAAGCAATCTTTGCTTGTCAGGGGCATTAAGACCCCTGACGTTCCATGATGAGATCTTCATTTCTCCGTGGGAAGGCACTTCCCCTTCCCACCATTTATCATATCAGTGTTCTTTATTTGATTTACTACATCCCATCTTGATCTCTCAGCTCCTTCAAGGACTTCCTACCTTTGCCCCTGCCCGCTTTCCCACATTCTAGGGATTCTATATTGGGGCAATCTTGTTCCAGTCCCAGCCGATCCTTAATCTCCTCCATAATCATGGAAGGAGACTCTGGATCCCCCCGCCTCACCGATGCCTCTTGATTATCCATTTGCATAATGATCTCGATAAGCTTCTTTTTCTCCTCCCTAACCTCTTCATTCTCCTCTCCCTCAGAGTCATTCTCCTTATCGAAACTGATTAGGAACTGTTCCTCCTCCTTTCAATGTGGGGATTGAATCCCCATATTTCCCATAACCTCACCTTCCTCCATCTCCTTAACTCTGAGTACTTTAGAGGAAGAAAAAAAAGGAGAACCACTATAATCTCGTTGATCCTCCTCATTCAAGGTGTTATCAGGCAGATTGTTATATTCTAAATAGAAAATCCCTTGGTTTTGATTGAATGGAAAATTTAGATTCCTCTCGTCCTGTGGAGGGAAGATCGGATCTGATTCTTCCCCTATATGTGTCAATACCTTCTCAGGCACTTGTCCCTCCAAAAATTTGGCTTCAATGTTGTAGGCTTGTAGAGCTGTGATTAATTCTAATGGCTCTAGTTTTGTCAAGCTGGGGTCCATATCTATTAACATCTTAACATTGGTCAAATGTAGAAAGTTTTCTTGTACAACAATAAAATCACCCATAACATTGCCAATTTTTGAAATGATTTCAAAGTTTAGGAGCTCTACTAGCAAATAGGGAATATTAATCCATCTAGGGTTTCCTTTTTGTTTGAAAGAATAAGGATCGAAATTCAATTTCCAATCTAAGAATTCAAAGTTATACCCTTTAAAAGTAACCACATGTCCACACAACAATTCTTTTTTCAAATGCTCATCATTGCAGCAAATAAAAGGATGTTTTTAGGAAGAAGTGAGATACTTACCTGGCCCGAATATTTATCTTTAAACCAGGATACAATGTCAGATATCACTTGACTGTGCCCTAACCATTTTGCAAAAAGTCCAAACCTTTGGCATCTGCTAATTTGGTCCTCCTTCTGTTTCTTATTAATGACAAAAGTCGTAGAATTAAGGTTTCTTCTAGCCCGACTTTCTGACGAGCTTTGTTCGCCACCATTCCTCTTGCTATCCATTTTGTTTGAATTTTGTTGGACCTTCAATTCCAATGTTGCCCTGTGGTTATTAGTAAATTGTTTATTCCTTGGTGCAAGCACCTAACGTATGGGCTAATGGAAGTGAGAATTTTCTCCTCCCTACCTTCTTGTGACATATCTAGGGTTGAATCGAGGTTTAACATTGCGAGCATTCTGCCATGGCTCCTAAATCTTGTTCATTCGTTGTTTATGCTTTTTGAAAAAACCCGTAGTCAGCCATCCAGGTTTGAGGTTTGGGTCGAATTTTGGATGGGCACCTTATCTACCCATCTTCCATTTTGAAACACCCATTGTGGACGATGAGTGCCATTGATGCTCGTTAATTGAGGATTTTGATTTGAGATTGGTATATGGTCTGCCCTTGTTGCAGGATAGGTGGGAGATACAGTTTTATAGAACCCCCTTTCGGGAGCAGAAGAAAAGTTTTTTGCCTTTCGCATTTTTGCATTTACAAAGCAGAGCAATCCAAAAATATTTGACACAAATGATGTATTAATATTATAAATTATTATATTATATTATTTAATTGGATTCGTGAGATTAAATTATTATATTATATTATTACTTTTTTAAAAAAATTCTATTTTCTCTTTTAAAAACTTAAAATAAAATAGAATATCCTCATAATTATCATAAATTGAGTTAAATAATTCATCATTATCTCTTTATCACTTTGAAATGACAAATTTTAATTTTTCAACTCACATCCTTGACCTCATCTCCATCTTTCATTTGATTTTCCCTAGAAATATCTATAAATAAGATCATTATTCAACATTTCCATGCAATTGAATTTATGTAAACATAGTCTTTTGAAATCAATCATTAATAAAAGAAACAAGCATCGATTTTGATGTACATCCCAAATTATGATTTTAATTTTGATTTACATCTTCTCTTTCAAATTGTTTATATTTGTTGTTGTTTTTTTTAATTAATTTTTTGATTTACATCTTTCCTTTCAAATTGTTTATATTTCTTGTTTTTTTATTTATTTTAATTCTTGTTGGGTCAAATTGTAGATGCACAATTCTATTTTGGAGAATACTGTACTCCGTAAACATTAATTGAGGAGCAATGAATATCAAGCCTTCAATTCATAGTCAAACAAAATTTCTCACTTGAGTTTTCAATGGAAGCACCAGAAGTGCGTGCAAATGAGAATGTTGTTTTGCATTAAGTTTGGCTCTAGGTGGAGCAAAGGGCACAACACTAGATCAATTTTGCATTTGTCTAGGTTTAAAGATGCCCATCAATTGAATGTACTTTCTTCTCATCTTATCAATGTAATTTTGCTAGATAGAAATGCTATGTAATGTCCAAATTTGTCATTTTTGAATGAAGTATGTGTGGATCATTCCATGACTTTGAAGCACAATCATAGAAACATTATGAAGAATCAATATACAACTAAAATTAGATTGGTAGATTTTATCAATAAGGTAGATGTTTTTCTTTCATCCCAAAATTTAATAACATGAGAGGTAGATTTAAGTGATTTTAGTCCACTTTGTAATTTGAATGTTTTTAATCCTCAATTCAATGAAAAATTATGATGTATATTACATGTTATGCACATGAAGCGAAACTTCTTCAATTAATACTCAATTTAATGCAAAACTTTTTCAATTAATAATTATTATTTTGATGGATTTTTAATGTTTATAATATTCAAAAAAAGTATAATTAAATTTATTAAAAAATTTAAATATCAAAATTTTTGCAATAGTCAGATTTATTTTCAAGTTTTTAGTAAATTTAACTTCTGTCAAATTTTATATAATTTTATTTTTTGATGATAGAAAATTTGTTAATGGAACTTATATTTAATAGCTGTATACTTTTATTTATGTCTATAATTTAATTTGATATCTCTCTGTATATTTTACAATTTTTAAAAAAATAGAAGTATGTTAGTATAATTACAAGACTAAAAGTAAAATGAAGTCAAATGTATTAAAAGACTAAAAATCAAATGAAATCAAATGTCCTTAACTATAATCAGTGTTATTTGTTATCTACTTGATTCCTTCAACATTAAGAAGCAAACATTGTACACGTTCTAATAAAAAAATGAAGTCAAAATGAATAGATGAGCAACTATGGGCGCTAATCATATATAGTTAGCAAACTGTATTTTTGTACTCCACTTTCTTTCCATTAAAATCACTAAACCATACTCTTTTCATGGTTTTACAAATTTAAACGACCATAGAATGAACCTAAATTTCACCTTGAACACTACAAAAGATGTACACATGGTGTTGTAATAGCATTAGCTTGAACTGAATTTAGTACGTTACAAAATATTGAATATGGTGACTTTTTAATTCCTGGTTTCAGGTTTAGTACCAGTTTGTTTAGGCTTTTAAGCTTTCATGAAATCTTTTAAAAATTTCTTGGAAATATCAGTGATCCAAATATGTTTTCTCGATAGGGCATATGAATAATGGCAGATAATGCAATTAGGATTGATGATGTTACTGTGACCTTTTGGTAAGAAGTCTGGAATAACACGTTAAAGGCATTCAAATCTGGCAACGCCATACAAATTTTTAAAAGCTAGTGAAGAACAGAGGCATTCCTTTTTCAAAAATTGCTGCAGGTGATTGTAGCGAAAGAGGAATGCCTCTGTTCTTCATCAGCTTTGAATGCCTTTAATTTGGTATGAAGTCCGGAATAACACGTTCATGCTGCAAAGCTGGTAAACCCCATACAATTTTTCAAAACCTAGTGAAGAACAAAGGCATTACTTTTTCAACAATTGCTGCAGGTGATTGTACAGATACCTTCCTTGGTAATAGTATCCACCTGAAATGAAAGAATTTAGGTTGAAACTGGGTTTAACCTATGTTACCCGGGGATGCGTCCCCAGTATTTTTTTCAAGCGTCCCCGTCCTGGAGACGTCCCGGGGGCAGGGGACTCTTAGGGGACGTGCCCATAAATTCTGCATATTGACAGTGAATTTTGACAATGAATTATATAAGCAATTTGACTTTGACTCTCAATTTAACACAAATTTGGCATAAGAACTCTGCTAGTTCTTATCTGTTAAGGTTCTATAATGTATATGTGCATGATTTATCCATGTTTTCATATGAATATTTAAATTTCCCTATAAATTTTAATTTTTCCTTTTTTTTTATAGCTGTCCCCTTTGCTGTCCCCTAGCTGTTCCCAAAATTGACAAAAAAAACCACCGTCCCGGAAACACATACCCCCGTCCCGGAAACTCAGGGTAACATACGGTTTAACCAAACAGCCTTTTCCCCTGATCTTTTAATAGATATTTGATGCCACATATAGATCTAGGATGAATCTAGATGAGTAAACAAGAGGTATCTTAATGTTCATCCTTTAAATATAGTCCAATTTCAATAATATATCTTTGTCCAAAACACCGAAAATTTTGACCATAAAAAGAATGTTCAGAGTCTAACATCAAATTATAATCTACAAGAGGCTAGCATACTTGAAACCTCAAATTTCAGAGCGAATTGGCAAAATCAAGCCCTTAAAGTTGAAAAAACAAATTAACACATCTAAAATGGAATATCAGTGACATATTAATGCAAATATCATATGAACATTGATCTAAAGATGGAATCTCAATAAATGAATACAGCTGGTTTTGGGTAAATAGCGACTTTCTTCCGCAGTCTTATTTGATTTTTACAGGCTTATCCCATATTTTCATAAATTACTTATGTACAATTTCTACTTAAATTTAAGCAGCTGGAATGTTCCCATGTAAATTCAAATCATGTTCATTTGATGTGATTAGACGTGGATCTCATTCTTTGAACAGAAAACAATGTGGAAACACAACACTTCGAATTCTTATCCAACAAACTGTTGCTTCTTGTTATTTGACATTTGTTACCAGACACTCAACTCAACCAAAGTACTTTTTCGTGAAAAATTTAGAAACCATATTACAATTGTCAACAGAAGGGTTTCCCTTCAAGGAGTACGAAATCCATGGCTTCTATTTTAATTATATATATTTATATACATACCTAGATCACACTTGATTCTGTAGTATTGAATTGCTTCCACTTAGCTTCCTAGAAAGACATCAACCTTAACATTTTGTTTTCTCGACAGGAATTTCATGCAGATAGGAGGATTGACTTTAGCAAGAGCAAGAATAGAGGAAGGCAGAGTCCATATGCCATCTCCACATATGAGACCAGAAGCCACAGCAGGAACTAGGATATCAGCGCTCTTGCGGTTTATTCTCTGCCATATATACACTATGGTAGTGCCCACACACATATCAATTGCAAAGTAACCCCCAAGGTAGAACGGTATAGCCATGGCCATTGGAAGAGGAATATATTGAGATACTTTCTTTGGCACACGGTCTCTGATCAGATTGACTACAATGGCGAATGCAAAGAAGCAATAACAAAGAGTAAGACAGTGTTTAGGAAGGGCTCCAAATCCTTCAACTCCCAAAATGGCCATGTTTCTGTAAATCAACCCATATGGAGCTGCGTATTCACCATCACCTCCTACATCGAAAGCCTTGTAGAATAGCCAGAAGGTGGAAGGTGCAATTACGCACCCCATTGCTGTTCCGATAACCTGGCTAACAAACATAGATCTCGGTGATGAGAGCGTTAGGTATCCAGTCTTAAAATCCTGCATCAAATCTGATGCTGTGTTGACTATAGACATCATTACACCACATGCAGCTAAACCTGCAATTACTCCACCATCGTCCTTACCTGCCCAAGCTCCAAATATGAACAGTGCTAATTTCCCATAAGTGGAGGCCAAGCTCCAATCCGTGAGCCCACATCCATAAGCATTACAAAAACCAAGCACTGGTGCAAATGTGTAGGCTACTAAGACATAGTACCATTTTACAGGAGGAAAGATCTTTGGGATGATCCCCATGGCTATGGCAGCCAAAGCAATGTATGCCGATCCTGCAACCCACAGAGGAATTCTGTCCTTCATAAACATTTCGTTCCTTCGCTGCTCATCATATGACACTGCTTCTCCTGTTCGTTGCTCATCATTGTTGGTTGACACTACAGGAATCTCTGTCTGACCTATTTTTTTCTTCTTCCATTCACCATACATATTGCTCAGAGTTATGTATAGGATTTTTATGAAACTGTAGAGTCCGTCCCCCAAAATAAGAGCAATGGATATAAAAACCTGTTTGGGAAAAAAAAACATCTGATCATTAGACATGACAGTATACAAACTTGAATTATTAGTTCAATACTATGGTCAATAAAATAACCGACCAAATTAAGGTTGGGTTTGAAGAACAGCATACAGGAAACCACAGATAAACAAATACAAGATAATCATAATACATTTGAAAAGATAATGATATAAAAGATGAAGGATAACAATGTTGCTAAAAACAGTTGAGAAGATAATCATGTATGTCAATCAATCTAAACAGCTTGTTCAAACTTTTAAACAACTAAATTTTTAAGAATGTTCTTAATCAAAATTTCTGGCTAATATGGAGGGACCTTCCTGAATTTATACAAGTAAAATTGAAGTGGTTTTTGCAGCAATATGGTCCAATTCACGTCTTATTTTCAGGTCAATGACGCTTCTGTAGCATAGTGGTTTCACCATGTTGTAAATTTCTGGTACTCCAATAATTGTGACATTTATATCATATCTAAAGTGTGGACTATATACATGTTTTCTTACATCGTAAACAGCAGTTAAACATCCTAAGGTACTATCAAATTTCAAGGAACACATCGGAGTTGCAAAAGAATCAGCCTCCTTAGGACCCATCTACAGGGGGCTTGAAGAGCGATCCTAGATGGCATGATAATGATTGTAATCAAATGCATTGCTATTGGGTATTCTGAGTTGTCTAATGTTAGATCCAAATAAAACTAGTTGCACAAAAACACGATTAAAAATGTATATTGAATAGAGCTCTGTAAGCATGTTCTGCACACCTTATAGCCTTGAAGGCCCTGCATGCTGGTATCAGAGGCTGTATACCAGTCTCCTTTGTTGTTCTTAATTAGGGGCCACATGAGACCCCAAGACATGATTGCTCCCAACAACAAAGATACATTTACAAGGTGAGGACAGATCATCCCAGTTCCAACATATGTCATGCTGAAATCAAAATAAAATCTGCAGTGCACGGTGCCATAATTAATAAATAAAACAGCAATAGCCATTCTAATCTTCAATAATTAGCCACACCAGAAATGAAAATGTTGTTTCTAATACTTACCTTTGCTCTAAAGCTCTCAATCCCAATGTAGGAAAGTTTACAAAACCACAGCCATCTCCCGCAGTAAAAAACCACTGAAAAAATCCCCAAAGAAAGCTGAATGCAAAATATTGTCCAAGGCTTTTCACTTGCTTCCTGCAACATTCAGTTCATTCTCACTTGTAAGTCTAAACTCAACGTCCTTACAAGCTTGCTCAAATAACATGTTAATTTTAATTCCCATTTATCCCTAGATATTAGTTAGAATTCGAAAATACATACTCTAAAACAAGATTTTATCTATATTATAATAAAGCTGAATAGCAAAAACCTGTTTACTCGCCAACATTTAGACTGGACAATCAGAACAAGTAGATCATTCTTATTTTCATCAGCTCCAATTTAATATAAATACCACTCCAAGATCATATGGAAGCTAGCAAAGTAACTAGACAAGCTAGATTTTAAGTGCAGGGGGCCTATGGATCACTTATATGATTATATCGTACTCAAGATAACTAGAACTCGAGATCTACCCATCTGGTAGCTTTCCAACATAGCTGCAGACTACAGATCCTCTAGAAACTCTCCAGCATAGCTGCAGAATACAGCTTCTCTGGAAACTTTCCAACATAGCTGCAGACTACAGCTTTTTGACATGAATTAGGTTCGAAGTTAGTAGATTTCATCAATATTTTGGATTATACTCTGTGATCCATTATCAGAATAAGAGAGCATAAAGAAAAACATTCGTACAATCAAATCCAGATATATTATCCAGAAACAACATATGACATGTATTAGGATTCTTTGGCCACTTCTTTATCAGCATCTACTACTTCCAAATCCTTAATTAGCCCATGCCATTCTCTTCCATCGACGAGCAAGATTTATTCCCGTAAAAAGAAATAAATTATTTTAATTTTTTTAGCCGTGTATTTGAGCCCTTAAAAACACACCTTATAAGGGAAATTTTCCCAGAATTATTCTACTATGTTCAGGATAAGTATCTAATTTTGATGTCGATGAATATTTCCTGCTGCTTTTACTTAATCCTCTCAATCCATTGACGAACTTTAATAGACTGTGAACACTCGTATAATTTCAATTTACTTAGACATATGTTTTTGGGTTCCGTATACTTCTTCTCTTGGTTGAAGATCCCTTCCTTGTTTGGGGAAAAGTGTGATATAAACAAACATTAAGGTGTCTTAGATTGTACTTACTGTCTTGTCTGCAGTATTATTTTTTGGTATGTATCTATGCCCTGTCTTCTTAAGGTCTATGGCTGCTCTGGGTTCAGATCCACCATTTAAGACGACTTCACACTGAAAATGATTCATTCAATTTTGTTCTCCAGGAAAAAGTATTTGAGAAGCAGATTGCATTTTCTAAACAAATTCTCTCAATCCAATAAATAACAAATACACAGTAATTGATTGCCACCTTCAAATAAAAATGATCTTACTTGGCCATCTTGTCACCTTGAGGTGTATGGAATCCATTGATGAGGATAGCAGTTGCTGTGCCGCTGGGATAAGTTAACTTATAATCTATCACCATTATCTGCAAGTTTAAAAACAAAAAATGCGACCGTCAAAGCCAAATCCAAAGCCAAATTGACTCTCTCCTGTTATAATTTCACATGAAACTGTATTACCTTTCTTAGAGGCACCACAGCAAGTAAACCCATAAAACTAACAGTGAATAGAAAACCTATTATCCAGCTAAGACTAGGGTCCTTTATGTCATTGGCGGAATTCCCTGGAGTAGCACTACCTCCTGCCTTCACATACATTTTTCTACTCATACCCAAGAGGTATGTGCCAAATCCTCCTACAAAACATTAGAAATGATTAATGATAAGAAATTGGCCATTCAAGGAATGACCCATTAAAAATATGACACGATCCTGAAAATGATATCCATAACCCAAATCACAGCATATCATAACAAAGAAATCAATAAACTCAAGCAATTGAGACGTACCACTGAATGCGATGCCATAGCAAGCAACCACACAGGTCTGAATGACAGTATTCTCTTGTCTTGTGAATGGAGTTTTGAGTAAACCCACTTTGTCCAACATTTTTGTCCATGTTCTCATGAAAAAGAATCCAATCAAGCCGGCAGAAACATTCAGAGAAGGAATGATCCCTGTAGTGAGGTTTAATTTCATGACAATTATACTGAACATGATACCCATCAACATGCTCACAAACATTCCTCTAAATGTGATCTGCTCCCACCATGGAGGCACCTTCTTGCTCTCAAACAACTTTTCAACACTCAAATCCTTCTCATCTTCTTCATTTTTCTCTACCCATGCACTATCCCGATCAGGGCCACCGGACTCCTTATCACCATTCCTGGTCCGCTTGACTGGTCCTCCACCCATTTCTAGCTCCGAAGGATTGTGATCATAAGAATCCATCTCTGCTCCACCACCTATTCACAGACAAACAACAACAATTAGATCAAAGTCTTTAAACTTCCCAAGTCCACAATTCCTCCATACTTAGCAACATGATCCCATACAACCAGTTTCAAAATCTAACCTCTCAAATTTCACTCTCAGAAGACCAACTACAATTCTGTGACAGATCAGCTAACACATCCAACTCCCAGTTCTATATATCTTACTATTTTCCCATTTGTAAACTTTTTCAAAACCATTCCGTACCAAACACAACAACAAACGGCTCAATACAAACGGTTTCTAGGATCCTACTGCAGTTGCAACACCCAAAAAGGAAAAACCAGAAAACCAAGTAATGGGTATTTATGATTGATAGTGCTTCAGTGAAAAAATGTATCATTTGGAATCATACTCTATAACCCATTATTAAAAAAATGCGGGAAACACACATTTAACAGTAAAACACCTTGGTGTTAGTACTCTTAACACAAAATTTATTCGTGCTAACCTTGGTTGCAGGGCTCGAAGTCAGTTGTCTCGTGGTGTACAAGTGAAGACTCTAGTCCAGATATAAGAAGGGCTCGTAGGTACACCTCACAGTGGGAAAGGAGATCTAAACCCTAATTCACTCCGACGTTACGTGACAGGCTGTCCATAAGATTCATCTCGCTTTGAACCAGCAAAAGTGATAACGACTCTCGTGGTGTACAAGTGAAGACTCTAGTCCAGATATAAGAAGGGCTCGTAGGTACACCTCACAGTGGGAAAGGAGATCTAAACCCTAATTCACTCCGACGTTACGTGACAGGCTGTCCATAAGATTCATCTCGCTTTGAACCAGCAAAAGTGATAACGATTCCCGTGGGATTCTTCTTATGAACAGGTCCCACCACCGCCGCCAGCGGGATTCTCCGTGAGCATTGAATTATCCTCCACTATGTGGCCTCTTTTAGAGTGGTCAACTGTATGTATCCACTTCCAGTATGAATTGCACGATAACCTCTCCATAAACTGGAGAACCGACCAGAAATAATGCGGGCGGGAAAATTACATTGAGCTTTTATGGGCACAAATTCACTAAGGAATTGTTTGAAATTGTTATTTTACAGTATAAAATTTGTATTTTGTGTGATGTTTTCGTAAAGTAAATTGAATCTATTGATAAGTTTGAAGCTTGATGTGCTAGTGTGAAAGCTCGGACTTGCATGTATGTTGTGTGCGGCCCACCATTACAATAAGGAAAAGTACGAGATTATAAATAATAGTAGTTATTAATAACTTCACGATTAAGATATTGAAGCCATTTGAGACTCTATTTAAAGGAAAAGAGCTTTCTGACAGGTAATATATATTTAATTAACATGATTAAGTAATAAGAATAAATATGAGATCTTATTTAAAGGAAAAGAACATGATTAAGTAATAAGAATAAATATGAGATCTTATTTAAAAGAAAAGAGCTTTATGAGAGGTTATATATATTTAATTAACATGATAAAGCAATACGAATAAATAAATTTGACTATGATGCCGATTGGTCAAAGTGTTATGATAGATTATTAGATTCATAATATGAATACTTAATGATGATTAGGATGCAAAACATTTATAGGTTAAACAAATATCTTTCATAATCCAAAAATTGGTGTCATAATGATGTAGGAGCATCTTAGGGATTATGCAATCTTGATCACTTAAAGATATATGTTTTATTTTATTTATGTGTTTCTATTCTTTTTACAAATCTTAAAAATAATTATTATTTTAATTTGTAGTTTTGGTTATCGCGTACATCATGTTTGAGAGTGCGTATGTAGGGGTGCATAGTTATTTGATTGAATTTTGTTTGTTTTATGAAGATCAAGGTCTTAATTGTCCTAGCTCATTAGAGTGTTATTAAGAAAGCTTAAATGAGGAATTTGTCATCATATTAGAGCAAACTAGAAATGGAAGAGATTGACGATTATTAGAAATGGAATAAGACACCTTTGAAAATCCTTTTTTAAGATTTGGAAAGCATGTAATCTCCCACATTGATAGCTTTGTACATGTGGTGAATAGATTTCACCTTGATGACTAGTCATTAACCGTAACAAATTTGTTAGAAGTGACAAACATTCCTTGGCAAAGTGAAAAATTCATCTCTATGTGGATAATGAGTAGGAATTTGGACCATTTGTTGTTTGAACTTCTAGTTTAGCTAATGACTTCCTACCTTTGCGCATTCAAGAGGTTGTAGGAAGTTCATAAGAAGCCTTTTCATATTGAGAAAGACATGGAAATCATCTAAGGTGGTTGTAGTCCATCTTATTGATGGGAAGATAGTTGTTTCAATCCATTTCATGTGTATTTTGATCATTGTTGGTCACCCCATTATTATAATTCATAGGTTGTTGAAAGTATATATTAATGCTAAGATACTAGGTAGATGTAGGAAGTTGGTAGTTGCCATGAAGATGCTCTTGTATTAGTTCATTAGGCATGTAAAACACTTGTAACAACTATCATATAGTAGAATGAGAAGCATTTCTAACTCTTTTTGGAGTTTTCTCCTTGATTTAAGGTTTCTCTAGTTATATTTGTGTGTTGCAATTATGTGTGATCACATAATTGTCTAGCTTTCCATGTTTGAGTATTGCTCTAAGCTTCCCTTGAGTGCATGCATTACAAATAGATTGAGTGCATTGAGTACTTCTCTTTTGAACCTATATATTGATGAATACACATGTGGAATATCTACCTTGGTTTATGGATCATTAGAAATTGGGATGAAGTGAACTACAACCACCCACAATCCACCATATTCTAGCTATGTGAGGTATAGTTCAAATCCATACATGAGTTTATATCCACACTCATAAAGGTCAATTTCAAACTCGAATAGGTGAATGTGAGCAATGATAGAATAATTTGTAGAATCTAAAAGCTTCCCATCAATGAGCACTAAAAATCTACATCTTTCCAAACTAATTTTCAACATCTATCACAATATATTTCCATCATCGAATTTTGAACCATCACAAATTTTCAATTTTAATTTCATTAATTTTATTATCAATATCAAATTTTAAATCCGTCTCTTTGAAGACATCCGATAAAATTGGAACAATACAGCGAAGATTAGCATGATCCCTACACAAGGATGACACGCATAAATTGAGAAATGGTCCAAATTTTAAATTCAAAATATTGCTATATTAGATATAGATAAATATCAGTAAAAAATACAGTAATATATAAGATAGACTATAGCAATTCCATTTTAACTTAAATCATCTTTTATGAAATTATGTTAATCTTTATGAAATTATAAAATTACTAAAATTCAAACCCATCATGCATTGAAATAATCCATCCTTATCTTCTCATTCCTTTTTTAACTCTTTACTAATATTTTTCTTTAACTAATATTTTAATTCCTAACAACTTTCAAAATCATTATTTTTTAATTATAATTTCCACATCGTTGTGGTTGAGTTGTTGGCCTCCTAACCCAAATACATTTGGCAATTTGGCATATATATATTTTCAAAAGTAACAACAAACACATCATCAAAATATAAGCCATTTATATTTTGAAATGGTGTAACCACCAAAAGAAATGAGTTTCATGAAGAAATTTAGTATATTAAAGTGGAGATGTAGGAATATAAACTTTATTAAGGGAAAAGTAGCTCCAAATTGCAAGGTAATTGATAATAGTTTAGTCACATCATTTTTACTTTTTTCGAAATCAATTACTTCTCACACTCAAATTGAAAAGTGAATAAGACAAAGTATAATAACAAAGTGTTAATGGCGAATGATTTTTTTCCTAGTTATAGAAAGGGATGGGAGGCACGCCTAGAAGGTGGTACTCACATCCTTCTCCATCCTACAAGATGCTACTCACATCCTTCTCCATTTCACATAGCATAAGACAAGAGAAAAATATTCTCTAGTGACAAATTAAAAACTAAAATCATTTGATTTGATGGCATCTATGTGGCCATTAATTTAGGTTAGAAGTCTTTATATTTTTGACATAGTTGTAAGTTATGATATTAAAAGTATTTGTAAGTTTAACAAAACGTCAATCTAAGTTATAAGATATTAATAAAAAAACCTTTACACCTTAAAATTATGTGTATATTCAATAGTAAATTGTTGAGTTGTAAGTTATGACATTAATAGTTTTTACATAGTAGAAATCTTTGTACATAAATTGTCATGAATTATAAGTTATGATAGTAAAAGCATTTATATATTTCATAGTAAACTATTATGAGTTGACATTTCAATTTTAGTATCATTTATCTAATACATTACAATTGTTTTTATCCAAACTTATTAAATGTAAATAAGTGATAATAAATCAATTAACTTGGAATAAAGAGTTGTGACAAACTATGTGATATGATTTTTAAATATGGAAACTATGAGGAGAGAAAAGACATGGTTGATTGTGACTTCAATAGGTTGGTATCTATTATTTTAATAGAAAATTTAAAACCTTATCTCATAACAACTTAAACTTTATTGTATCGGAAGTCAAGTAATAAAATATAAAATTGGGTTGTTCTCAAAATTTGTGTAAGGCTAGTTTTGTGTTGTGTATTTTACCTTTGATTTGTAAAAATGATTTTTGGCTACATATTTGACCTTTAATTTATAGAAATGGCATTTGAATTTAGATTTCACCCTAATATTCATAGGCCTTTTATACTTACAAATAAAGATTCACTTGATATTGGCACCAATAACAATAAAATTGGGTTGTGTTAATGAATCGGTGCTTGCTATGCTATGATCTTTGCCATAGTTTTTGATTAATGAAAAAGCAGGTTTTGAAGGGGCCCTGAAACCCTTTACAAGCAAGACTTAAATAGCAAAGCCACGAGAAACAGAGATGAACATAACCAAAAAGAAAAAACCAGCGAAAAACTAAAGAAAACCCACAAAAGCCCCGAAAAGCCAGCAGGCCATCCAGGAATCAGATTTTTTCCAAGGCTTTAGCCAGGGTGCTGCTAATTTCTTGCAGCTCTTTGATGTTGTCTTTGAAGTTGGGAGGGTCCTTAGCAACAGCAGCCACAACTTTCTTGATACTAGCCCTGGTTCTCTTCGCAATCCCGCCCGCCGGGGTAGCATCACCACTTCCAGTCTGGATGGTCTCCTCCTCCAGGTCAAGATCCACAACTGGTTTAGGAGTATGGTCAAAGACCTTGGCGATGTCCTCCAGGTTTTTGGTGACAACAAAGAGGATACTTGGGATAGCTCCCATCAGATTTTTCATTGCTTCTTTTCCCTCTTCCAGCGATTTTACCTTGTTCTCCATTTCCTGCTTCCAATTAATATGCTCTCTATTTTCATCCTCCCTCTTTTTATCCAAATTTATCCCTTTCTTTTCTAGGTTTTTCAGGGTTTCGTAGGTTCATCTATCGAAATCCATTCTGGCCTCCGAGAGCTTCTTGAGATTATCCAGGATAAGCCCCTCACCAGCACTTTCCTTATCCTTGCTATCCCTTTCCTCAGTCAGGTCTTTGTTTATTTCCTTCTCAGATTTAACTTCGATTTCCTCATTATCCTTGGGAGTCTTTTCTTCCATCAGATGGCTATTGTCCTTACCAGGGTGATTGCTTAGAATAGGCCTATCTTGACCAAGCTCAAAATCTCCACTTTCTTCCTCGATGCCCAGCTCCTCTTCTTTCCTGCTATCTTCACCGTTAGATTCGTCCGTCTCCATACCACTTCTTTCCTTGACAATGTCCTCTATTTCCAACCCGGGGGCACTTTTCCTTTTCTTGTTGGATGACGCCTTCTCCTTGCTAGTTTCTCCCTCTTCCATCTTTCTTTTACCTGGGGAAGCGGAAATCCGCTTAGTTTCCTGCAGAGCGAGGGTTTTGCAATTCTCATAGATGAGCAGCAAGAGCAAGGGTTTTGCCATAGTTAATGATTCTGATAAAAGTATTAAAACATCAATGATAAATATAAATGACACAAATAATGAGGATAACGTGGATTTGAACAAAAATGTAAATGTTGATTCAATGACCTAGTGTGAAACTAGAGTTTTGGAAGTTGTTGACAAAGAGGACGATGCAAGTAAAAAAATGATGGAAAATATTATAATGGAATAGACAAGAGTGATCATGGTGGTCATAATGGTAGTAGAGAAGGATTTCCTATTATTGATATGTGATAGTGCATGATAATGAATGATCCTAGATAATGGATAAAGGTATAGGGATGATGTCCTTATTATACATTACTTAAGCACACAAAAGTTTTGGTGCAAAGGTTAACACATATAGCAACTAGTTGAAATCAATTAGAATTGACCCTAAGGTGAAATTAGGATTTTAAAAATGGGTCAAATTTGTATTAGACAACTAACTCGAATTAGAACTACACCTACAAGTTTGACTTAAGAAGAGATATTGAATAATTTATGATCTATGAATTGTTTGAGGAAGGATTAAGTTTTATTTTTGATATAAAATAAAAAAATTAATCTAGTGGGAGCACCAAATGAATCCAAATCATGCACTAGGGTAATGTACTTAGAACATGTACAATCAATGACTATGTGAAATTAAAGTTTATGAAGTTGTCAACAAAAAGACCAATGCAATCAATTGATGTAAAGCATTGTAATAAAATAGGTACGAGTGATTATGAGAGGCATTATAGTGAATGATCCTATATAATGGATAATGGCATAGGGGTAATGTCCTTTTATACATGACTTAGGCATACAATTTAATTTTTTTGGTGCAAAAGTGAACACACAAAAATAGTTGAAATTGATTTGAATTTATCCTAACATGAAATTAAAGTTTTAAAAAGGGGTCAAATTTACATTGCAAAACCAACTTGAGATAGAAATACACCAATAAATTTGACTTGTAAAGATATATTGAATAATTTATGCTCAAGAAATTTTCTAAGTAGAGATTTTTGTTTTAAGAGTAAATTTAAAATTTAGGTGAATTAGAGGCAACAATCAATCAAAATCATGTGCTAGGACTATGCATTTTGGATATTTATGCAAAGTGGTGTAAAATGAAGGGCAAACTTCCATACTATACACTTTTACACCTTAATTTATATTGAATATGGTGTATATATATTATCATTTGTCTTTAATTTAACCAATTTAATATATTAATTATCTCTTACGCCATCTTACTAATCAATTGCCATTAAATATCTCCTAGTCTATATTAGTCCCTATCGATGATATTTCTCCATCTAAGACTAAACCATGTGGCATGACCTATTATATAAAATAAGTTGCATGGCATAGAATAATCTACCTCACCTAAAATTAAAATTTCCTACGCTCAACCTAACATTTCTAAAAAATATTAGTTATCTTGACATCTCAAGAGCTAAAAAAATTGAACTATGTCAATAATTACATGTATTTTGTAAGCATTCTTAGGTAATTAAAATTAAGAGTTAGCAATAAGAACCAATTCAAAGACACGATTTATTATAGATCATATAAATTTTCGTATCTATATTACACACTAGTTCATTAGGTATCTTCATTTACATCACTTGTGTAGTGTGATTGTAATCTTGAACATTATCATCCTAGGGGTTGAATTGTGACTAAGAAAAGTGCAGTTTTTCTTCTCTTTTCTTCAAATCAAGCAACAATATGGTTTCAACACAACCCATTTTTCATCAAGTCATTATAATGTGCAACAATTTTTTGGGTCACTCCAGTGGTGGAATCTTGACAATACCAAGCAGACTAGGTCACATGTTATTGTCTTATTCACATTAGATCAAATCTTGTTAGAAATGTATCACATTGTTTTGACCACTCTTCTAGATCTTGATTACCAATCTTGTATTCACATGTCTCAATATGCCAACAAGTCAATATCTTGTTAGATGATATTTGTCCATCTAAGACTAAACCATGTGACATGACCTATTATATAAAATAAGTTGCATGGCATAGAATAATCCACCTCACCTAAAATTAAAATTTCCTACTCTCAACCTAACATTTAAAAAAAATATTAGTTATCTTGACATCTCAAGAGCTAAACAATTTGAACTATGTCAATAATTACATGTATTTTGTAAGCATTCTTAGGTCATTAAAATTAAGAGTTAGCAATAAGAACCAATTCAAAGACACGATTTATTATAGATCATATAAATTTTAGTATCTATATCACACACTAGTTCGTTAGGTATCTTCATTTACATCACTTATGTAGTGTGATTGTAATCTTGAACATTATCGTCCTAGAGCTTGAATTGTGACTAAGAAAAGTGTATTTTTTCTTCTCTTTTCTTCAAATCAAGAACCAATATGGTTTCAAGACAACCCATTTTTCATCAAGTCATTATAATCTGCAATAATTTTTTGGGTCACTCTAGTGGTGGAATATTGGCAACACCAAGCAAACTAGGTCACATCTTATTGTCTCATTCACATTAGCTCAAATCTTGTTAGAAATGTATCACATTGATTTTACCACTCTTCTAGATCTTGATTACCAATCTTGTATTCACATGTCTCAATATGCCAACAAGTCAATATCAAAGATCAAATTAAAACCACATCAAAAATATCTTACCATTTATATCACTATGAAACTACTCAATTCTCATCCTTTTTATTTAGATCTAATTTAGTATTATTATTTTTATCATTTAATTAGACCAAGGTCACATATTACTATAGCATATAGTGCATTTATTTTCTCATATAAAATGGTGAGTTTCAATGTTATTCACCCACCTCGGATATTCTTTATTAATTTTTTAACCTTTAGACTTGTCCTAGTGTGCTTTCACTAATTCATAGGTTCTTCATTTATTTATTTCATTTAAATTGGATTTTCATAAGCCCTTTTCCATGGCTAGTATGAATGCCAATCTCGAGTATTTTAAATTATTTTCTCAATTCCTTATACATCCTCTTATAAATAGGAAGGTATTCCATAATCTATGTACTCAATTATTTTTATTTATATCCCTAATTTCAAAATTTTATAGATATTTTTATCACTTTCCTATGCATCCTAGATGCATTCATGTCATTTATGTATATAGTTCATGATAATGACACTTATTTCATGGCATTTGATAGCACGTTACTCCCAAGTACATATTTTGTTGTATTGATGTATCTATTGGAACATTTATGGAGTTTTGATCATTTGATGAAGATCCATCTACCTTAACTAAACATATGATGGTGATATCCTCCATGTGAGTCATGATAGATTTTTATCTATAATTACTTATACCTTCATACATACATAGTAAATAATTGTATCTTATTAAACTATTTCAAACTATAAATGATGAGGATATGATTGGAGATCCTAAATTTGTTATATTTAGTGGATATGGAGATGTGATCTTATAATTCAGATCATCTATTTCTTTGCATTATGATCATTTATATAATGATAATTTTGTGATGCATATATTTAAGATAAATTAATGATAAAGGAGTATAATTCCATGGTGATTGACTTGTTTACTTTACCTCATCCCATTCTTTTGCAAAAGAATTTGATTTTTTTTACTAGTATCCCTATTGTTGGAGTTGTCAAATTTTTAGCATTTTATGCTCAATATGTCCTTGAAACAACCTCTGAAAATCATTACCTGGAAAATAAAATTTGCTTATGTTCTAATTCCTAATGTTATGCATTTCATCTTGAGCCTCTTGTTATAATTTGTCATTGACTGGAAATCCCATGTAACCCTTGTCTTAAGTCATGACTTATGAATTTACGTGTTGTTGCAATTATCAAGCCCTTATGTTAGGTTTTTGGGTTTTAACCAACAAATTATTTATCTCTTAGATCATTTAATTAGGTCAAAAAATATTCTTCTAAATTTTATGTCGCATGGTCCCTGTTGGCATTTTGAGTTTATTGGTATTTTGCATAGAGATTGCATTAATGATATGTTGTCATTGATGTCAATTGAACCGGTAAATGGTATTCATGTTATTGTTGATATTGTTGTTTTTATATTGGCTAGTAACTGGTAAGAAGAGAGTTGTAGAAGATGTTGTAACCGGTATGTAAAGTTTGTGAGTTGAACCGGTGAACCGGTGTAAAGGGTCAAACCTTTCTATGTAATGTAACTGGTAAACCCTATCATCTGTTAAACCCTAACCGATCAAGTTTGTTGGTTTATTATTTGATGAGTGGTAATGATGGAGACACGTGTGATCATTGTATGAGGATAAATTCAAATTGGTTTGGCATGTTTTCTTTTTGTCTAGGGAAGGAGCAAAGTGGATTGCATTTAATGCACATCGTGTGATGGGTTACAAATTCCAATGGAGCGGTGATCATGGAGCGGTTGAAATTGTCTTGAAGAATGTGGAGAGATTGTCATGATTTCTAACAGCCAAGATTGAACTGACTTGTTTGTAATCTCAATTATGAGAATTAGGTTTTTGCTGTGTTACTGACCTAATTGATTTGTATTTAAGGTCGATGAAGTTGTTTGTAAAAGTTATTGGCAAGATTGGTAGAAAACATGTTGAGTGTGTGGTTGCCCAACCAGTGAATGGATCTACACTTTGAGTGAAGGAAGATTGAATCTTAGAAGGATTTGATCAAGCAAATGTAGTGCTACTCAGGCAGATCAAGAAAACATGTTGTTTTCTAACCATTACATCAGAAGTAAAATCCCTTAACTAGGTAAGCTCTAACAAGCTTGGTTACTCATTAAATACTCTAACAAGGTGGTCCATTAGCTTGGATTCTTAAATCCTCCAGTGAGGTTACTCCTAATAGGGTATTGTGCTTCTAACAAAGCATATTTGTAAATCCCTTAACCGGGTGATTCCTAATAAGAATTAGTTCTTAACATGACTTATTGTAAAGCTTTAACAGGCTTTGGCTCCTAATAGGGCGAACTTTGAAAGAGTTCAGATAGCTATTCTTGTGAGTCCCATCTCACCGTGGTTTTTACCTATTTGAGTTTTCCACATATAAACATTTTTGTCAAGTGGTGAATGCTTTTGTGGCTGTGATCTTATTTGTTGTTTTGTTTTGTGCATTTTACCTTTCATTTGTAAAAATGATTTTTGGCTACATATTTGACCTTTAATTTATAGAAATGGGATTTGAATTTAGATTTCACCCTAATATTCATAGGCCTTTTATACTTACAAATAAAGATTCACTTGATATTGACACCAATAACAATAAAATTGGGTGGTGTTAATGAATCGGTGCTTGCTATGCTATGATCTTTACCATAGTTAATGATTTTGATAAAAGTATTAAAACATCAATGATAAATATAAATGACACAAATAATGAGGATAACGTGGATTTGAACAAAAATGTAAATGTTGATTCAATGACCTAGTGTGAAACTAGAGTTTTGGAAGTTGTTGACAAAGAGGACGATGCAAGTTAAAAAATGATAGAAAATATTATAATGAAATAGACAAGAGTGATCATGGTGGTCATAATGGTAGTAGAGAAGGATTTCCTATTATTGATATTTGATAGTGCATGACAATGAATGATCCTAGATAATGGATAAAGGTATAGGGATGATGTCCTTATTATACATTACTTAAGCACACAAAAGTTTTGGTGCAAAGGTTAACACATAACAACTAGTTGAAATCAATTAGAATTGACCCTAAGGTGAAATTAGGATTTTAAAAATGGGTCAAATTTGTATTGGACAACTAACTCGAATTAGAACTACACCTACAAGTTTGACTTAAGAAGAGATATTGAATAATTTGTGATCTATGAATTGTTTAAGGAAGGATTAAGTTTTATTTTTGATATAAAATAAAAAAATTAATTTGTGGGAGCACCAAATGAATCTGAATCATGCACTAGGGTAATGTACTTAGAACATGTACAATCAATGACTATGTGAAATTAAAGTTTATGAAGTTGTCAACAAAGAGACCAATGCAATCAATTGATGTAAATCATTGTAATAAAATAGGTACGAGTGATTATGAGAGGCATTATAGTGAATGATCCTAGATAATAGATAATGGCATTGGGGTAATGCCCTTTTATACATGACTTAGGCATACAATTTAATTTTTTTGGTGCAAAAGTGAACACACAAAAATAGTTGAAATTGATTTGAATTTATCCTAATATGAAATTAAAATTTTGAAAAGGGGTCAAATTTACATTGCAAAACTAACTTGAGATAGAAATATACCAATAAATTTGACTTGTAAAGATATATTGAATAATTTATGCTCAAGAAATTTTCTAAGTAGAGATTTTTGTTTTAAGAGTAAATTTAAAATTTTGGTGAATTAGAGGCAACAATCAATCAAAATCATGTGCTAGGACTATGCATTTTGGATTTTTATGCAAAGTGGTGTAAAATGAAGGGTAAACTTCCATACTATACACTTTTAAACCTTAATTTATATTGAATATGGTGTATATATATTATCATTTGTCTTTAATTTAACCAATTTAATATATTAATTATCTCTTATGCCATCTTACTAATCAATTGCCATTAAATATATCCTAGTCTGTATTAGTCCCTATCAATGATATTTGTCCATCTAAGACTAAACCATGTGACATGACCTATTATATAAAATAAGTTGCATGGCATAGAATAATCCACCTTACCTAAAATTAAAATTTCCTACTCTCAACCTAACATTTAAAAAAAATATTAGTTATCTTGACATCTCAAGAGCTAAACAATTTGAACTATGTCAATAATTACATGTATTTTGTAAGCATTCTTAGGTCATTAAAATTAAGAGTTAGCAATAAGAACCAATTCAAAGACACGATTTATTATAGATCATATAAATTTTAGTATCTATATCACACACTAGTTCGTTAGGTATCTTCATTTACATCACTTATGTAGTGTGATTGTAATCTTGAACATTATCGTCCTAGAGCTTGAATTGTGACTAAGAAAAGTGTATTTTTTCTTCTCTTTTCTTCAAATCAAGAACCAATATGGTTTCAAGACAACCCATTTTTCATCAAGTCATTATAATCTGCAATAATTTTTTGGGTCACTCTAGTGGTGGAATATTGGCAACACCAAGCAGACTAGGTCACATCTTATTGTCTCATTCACATTAGCTCAAATCTTGTTAGAAATGTATCACATTGATTTTACCACTCTTCTAGATCTTGATTACCAATCTTGTATTCACATGTCTCAATATGCCAACAAGTCAATATCAAAGATCAAATTAAAACCACATCAAAAATATCTTACCATTTATATCACTATGAAACTACTCAATTCTCATCCTTTTTATTTAGATCTAATTTAGTATTATTATTTTTATCATTTAATTAGACCAAGGTCACATATTACTATAACATATAGTGCATTTATTTTCTCATATAAAATGGTGAGCTTTAATGTTATTCACCCACCTCGGATATTCTTTATTAATTTTTTAACCTTTAGACTTGTCCTAGTGTGCTTTCACTAATTCATAGGTTCTTCATTTATTTATTTCATTTAAATTGGATTTTCATAAGCCCTTTTCCATGGCTAGTATGAATGCCAATCTCGAGTATTTTAAATTATTTTCTCAATTCCTTATACATCCTCTTATAAATAGGAAGGTATTCCATAATCTATGTACTCAATTATTTTTATTTATATCCCTAATTTCAAAATTTTATAGATATTTTTATCACTTTCCTATGCATCCTAGATGCATTCGTGTCATTTATGTATATAATTCATGATAATGACACTTCTTTCATGACATTTGATAGCACGTTACTCCCAAGTACAACTTTTGTTGTATTGATGTATCTATTGGAACATTTATGGCATCTTGATCATTTGATGAAGATCCATCTCCGTTAACTAAACATATGATGTCGATATCCTCCATGTGAGTCATAATAGATTTTTATCTATAATTAATTATACCTCCATACATACATAGTAAATAATTGTATCTTATTAAACTATTTCAAACTATAAATGATGAGCATATGATTGGAGATCCTAAATTTGTCATATTTAGTGAATATGGAGATGTGATCTTATAATTTAGATCATCTATTTCTTTGCATTATGATTATTTATATAATGATAATTTTGTGATGCATATATTTAAGATAAATTAATGATAAAGGAGTATAATGCCATGATGATTGACTTGTTTACTTTACCTTATCCCATTCTTTTGTAAAATAATTTAATTTTCTTTACTAGTATCCCTATTGTTGGAGTTGTCAAATTTTTAGCATTTTATGCTCAATATGTCCTTGAAACAACCTCTGAAAATCATTACCTGGAAAATAAAATTTGCCTAAGGTCTAATTCCTAATGTTATGCATTTCATTTTGAGCCTCTTGTTATAATTTGTCATTGACTGGAAATCCCAAGTAACCCTTGTCTTAAGTCATGACTTATGCATTTATGTTTCGTTTCAATTATCAAGCCCTTATGTTAGGTTTTTGGCTTTTAACCGGCAAATTATTTATCTCTTAGCTCATTTAATTGGGTCATAAAATATTATTTTAATTTTTATGTCACATGGTCCCATCTTTTTGTTTCCTAGTGAGGGGAATGTTTCATGTGCTTTTTAAGCAGTTTAAGTCATGGTCACCATGTGACCCAATATGGGGTGACCCTAAACCATATCAACTCTCATGAGATGGTGGGGTAACAACAAGAAGCTAAGGGATGAGACCAATAATAGTTTACCCTACGCCTCCATGCAATGATTGGCAATCTAATGAGTTAAATCATGGGGTGGTGAGGCAAGTAGAAACTATAGAGTATAAGGTACCCCATGGTCTTGAAGGTTAGTGCTCGATGTCAAGGGAATGATTGTGGGATAGAATAGTAACCAATAAGGATGGTGGACCCAATGAGATCATTAGAAGTCACACCCTATGGCCCCACAAGGGTGGTGACTAAGAAGGAGAATAAACTGCGGGATGGTGAGGTAGATGAAAGGAAGCACTAAGATTGCCACATTGCAAAAAGGTTTAAAACTCACCAATTTGAGTAAGAAAGATTGATCATAGCCTTTCAATAAAAATATAT
Source organism: Cryptomeria japonica (assembly GCF_030272615.1). NCBI lineage: Eukaryota > Viridiplantae > Streptophyta > Pinopsida > Cupressales > Cupressaceae > Cryptomeria > Cryptomeria japonica. The sequence goes on along the minus strand of NC_081412.1, from coordinate 390,779,078 downwards.
CAATGGTGGAGATTTAATTTATGCATAGCTACCAAATTGGGAGAACTCACACGATTCAAATTTATTGTAACAAGATAATTCAATTACAATTCATGGTTGATAAATTTAGGATTGATTGGCTTTTTCAATCACTTTGCATCTAAAGAATTCAATCAACGACTCACTATGACAACAAGAGTGATTCTTCAGCATTCAACTAGGGTATTCAAACATGATTAATCAGTAAGTTATTCTCTTTCTTCAGTGGTGTAACAAGCTGATTTTTTGGTGTTATAAGTGTGCTTGTGGTAATTTCAATAGCCGTAAACAAAAACCCTAGCTAGTTTCAAAGTAGGAATAGCCTTTCAAAATGCCTGAGAAAGTTGAATCTATTGCAAAAAAGGGTGAGACCTCTAACACTAAGAGGAAAGAACATATGGGATTACTTCAAGACATATTAGATATTTTGACAGATTCTGTGATGGAGAAAAACTTTAGGACTACCTTCCAAGACTCTTATGAAAATTGTAGGGACGTTGTGACTCCAATATCAGGATGGGATTTATTTTCATTTTTCTATGCTAATAGAGATATACCTATCCTAATATCAAACTGTAGCTAGGAAATTGGAAATCATCAAAGCAAATCAATATTAGTCATAGCTCAATCACAAAAGCTCAAATGCAATGATCAATCCTAATTACATCCAATAAAGACATGAAAATAAAACATTCAAGATTTGAAAATTAAGCAAACCAAGTGTAGATTTGAATGTCTCCTTCATGTGGCTCCATTGTCCTTCTTTCTCCTTCAAATAGCTTTGTTGTGGATCTCACCTACTAGTGCATGATCATGATATGAAAGCAAGTAGACAAGATGATTGCTCAAGAATACTCGAAGCGTTATTGATTCGACAAAGTGGTTATTAGATCGATAATGTGATTAGTCTTGATTGAAGAAATTCATCCAATTTATAGACAAATTGGAGAAAAGATCAAATTAGCATGAAGAGATTCAAATGGAAATTGCAAATCAAGAATGTCACTTATGACAAATTTTGACAAATTTGCACTTTCTATGCAAAATTGATTGATTGATAATTCATGACAAAATTATGACAACTTTCTATGTCAAAATTGATTGATTGTCAATTATGACAAATTATGACAAATTGAAATGTCATTCCCATGAAATTAGGAGAAAAATAGGAGGAAATTGAATTAGAAATTAGGAAAATTAGAAAATTGGAAAATAGGAATTAGGAAATTAGAAAATGAGGAAAATAGGAATTTAGTGAATTAATTAATAATTTTTCATTTATTAATTAATTCACAAAGAGGGAATTTAGAAATTGATGATAAATTAGGAAATTAGGAATTAGAAGAAATTAGGTAAATCAATTAATAATTTGTCATTTATTAATTAATTCACAAAAAGAAGAATAATTAGTTAGCCAATTAAATTAAACATTTAATTGTGACACGAAGACCTAGGATAAATAAACAAATTATTTAACCTAGAGGGAGAAATGATAAACAGGGTTAAATGAATAAAATCATGAAACCCTAAAAGATGAATTAGAAATGCAAGGATGACAATTAGGTCTTGACAAAGGATAATTGATATCGATTCGATTTAATCATGATTCTGACTTGATAAAAGACCAATGCTGATAAATGGTGTGATTGATAAATGTGCCAATTGATGAGGAACAATGACTAATTGATCCAAATTGATATGATTGAGAAGGACGACGATCGATGACAAATCAATCTCAAAATGACAAGATTGACAAGTTGATAAGGATTGACCAAAATCATGACTGAAAATTGTTATCAACAAGACCTAATTCGAAAGTGAGAAAAATGAGGAATGCAGAAGGACTCGATGCTCGCAAATGATAAAGACCAAGTGCATGACATAGGAGAAATGTTAATGCGATGCAAAAACCCTAAAATAAGGTAATGCACAAATGTTAAAGTATGATTCCGCAAGCGTTGGCCATTTTTAGGTGTCTACATTTTGCCCCTCTTTGAGACAATGCGATTTTAAGCGTTGTTTCAAAGAACAATAATGAAAATGCCCCAGACAATGACAATGACATATGCATGCCCCCTCAAGGAATTGGCCGGAAACATCTAGAAAAGAGGCCAATTGATCGATAAGAATGATAGAAAATGATAGGATCAAATAGACTGCCAAGATTGATGGAAGAAATGTTAGTAAGCAGAAATTAGACAGAGGACAGGTAGAGATGAAGAAAAACTTGCTTTCACGAATGCACATAAGGAGGTGAGAACCTTTATTTAATGTAGCAAAGCGGATGCAGAGCATCATGGCATTGAAGGCCAGAGCTGGAACACAACCCCTTTTGCAAAATACAGACACATTGCACACAAGGAATGAGTGAAGCATCCTAGGGTGCATACATCAAGGGTCGAGGTATGTGTGGTGTTCACAGAGCGAATGTACTTATCACAAACACCCAATGATATAGTTGCCCCAGTTTGTGACAAACATTCCACAAACAACAAACACAAAAAAAATTGAAAGGGACCATGAACCATCTCGGTCACTCTAAATCACTCAGTGACATCATCGAGCAACATAGGAACATGATCGAAGCCAAAGATAAATCAGTAAAAAGATAAGATGCACAAATTCAACCAAGTCAAACAAACAGTCTGATCATCATTGTCAAAAGTGGAAAACAAGAATGATCATGCTGTCTGGTTTCAGGAAATGCGATACCCCGTCTAAGACAGGACACAGTCTGGTTTCGAGTATACCACACCTTGTATAAGACCCATGATAGTAGTGACAAGAACGAATGATATTAATGTTGATGTGCGATGGATAAGACAACTTTGATCAGTTTGAATGTCTGGTTTGATTGAAAAAGTTCATCTGTTTAAGCGTGATTTCATTAAAGCATAGTGTATGATTGCATGTCGTTGGAGGGATGCTCAGGGATCTGTCTATGCACAAAGGGATCATTTATTTTTTTTTGTTTTTGCTTTTCAATATTTTTCAATTTTTTTTGTGTTCATTTTTTTCAGGACGTTATTTGGCTTTTTAGTGATTTTTTCAGGACATTTTTTTATTTTTAGAGATTTTTTCAGGACATTTTTCGATTTTTAAAGATTTTTGAATTATTTCAGGACATTATTTGATTTTTTTTAGGGATTTATGTCAGGACGTTTTTTTCAATTTTTAGAGATTTTTTCAGGACATTTTTCAATTTTTATGATTTTTTCAGGACATTTTTCAATTTTTTATGATTTTTTCAGGACATTTTTCAAATTTTTATGATTTTTTCAGGACTTTATTTGATTTTTATGATTTTGCCCCTAGTGTCTAGCAAGGCAAGGAATATGACAGGTGAATAAATAGGCTTTTTGAAATGATGGTGGACAGAGGGAAGACAAAGGCCTTTTATTATGGAGACAATACGGATGCAATTTTCAAGGGCTATTACATGATGGGACAAGAGACTAGATATGACAATGTAAAGCAATGACACAGCATGAGGGACATGTCAAGAGGTTTTTGAAACCATGTTTAAATTTTGCATCCTTATGTCAGATCAAGATCAAGGAATGAAAAAGAGTGTATGGATAGTGATAAGATATGGATAGGATAAGCAAGACCAAGAATGGATAAGGGACATGGACTGAAGGTCGGGATAGGATACGGGATAGTGGCAGAAAGTTGCAATAAGACAAGGAATATGGATGAAAGGTTATAATAAGCAAATGGATAAATACCAAAAGCTATGATAGATTGAATGCTGCAAAACAAGATGCATGATGCTCATGACGATCTTCAGCCTTGTCAAGATCAAAGGTGGAAAGGGGGATATGTGCATGAGGGACGATATGATATGAAAGGTAATGACATGGTACGATAGGATAATGAAGGGCAATAGGATATGAAGGAGTATGACATGGGTTCGATAGGATAATGGAACAATGAAGGACAAAAGGATATGATAGAATAAAACCTGCCCCCAAGTGTGGTATGCAAGTTCATAAATTATGCATGATGCCTGTTTGCCAGGTTTTCATCATGGTACTTTCCCAAGGTGCCTGTTTGCCAGGTTTTCACCAATGGACGAATTATTTTTTGCGTTACGTTTTTCTTTTCAATTTTTTTCAATTTTTTTTCTCACTTTTTGATTTTTTCAATAGAAGATGGACACATGATAGGGGATGGAAGAAGGACTCAAGCGTCTCTTTTTGTTTGGATAGTAGCCTTGAAAAAAATGGACCATGACCTTTAAAAGTATACTCAAAGACGTTGGTAGGATAAGGACATGGAAAAAGAGAAGAAATTAAGGCAAGGATTTATGCAAAGGATTGGACCAAAGGGATCGAAGGATGGAAAATATGCATTGGATAATGGATAGGGTATCAGAAGAATTGGGCTTTAGTGGACGTAAATGTTGGCAAGATCGACATTGGCACACACCTTGAGGGGTGATGGAGTGATGGAGGAAAAATGTATTTTGGATATTGAGATTTTGACGAAGGAAAGGCTATGGATTTTGGGACATCAAGACCCAAAATAGATGATGAAGGTGATGGAGGAATAGCTTGGAATTTTGGGACATAAGGGCCCAAAATGGAAGAAGGAGGTGATGGAGGAACAAATTTGAGAGGTTTGGATGGAGGAATAGCAATTTTGGATGCCAAGTTGGATTTTTCTTTTTGTGCTTCAAGAAGCTGCTTAGGGATCCACATGGTTTTTGATTTTTCATGCTTTTGTGGTTCCTTGGAGTGCATTGCTTGCACAAGGGATTTAGGAACCCATATATATTTTGAATTTTCTTTATTCTTCTCAATGGGCCTTTGTGGCCTTTTGGATATTTCTTTTTCTTTATAGATCATATTTTTCTCTGTTTTGACATGTCGATTATGTTGGACATGTTGATCGTTGAATACATGTGGATTGCTAGACTTATGACTTTTATGCTTGGCATCCAAATTGCTTGGAGGAGGAAAGGAATGCATGGATGGATATGAATGAAATGGAGTTCTTTTGGATGGATGAAATTTACTCAAGGATGTGTGCCTTTGCTGACCTTGCATAGAGGACAAAGGGATATAAGGACCTAAGATGGATGGAAGGTATGATGGGGAAGGTGTATGTTTTGATTTTGATGGAGGGATACCAACGTCTTGAGAGTGAGTTGTGTAGACATGACCCTTAATATTTTCTTTAACATGAAGGGATGCTTGCTTATGGAGATCTACTCCTTTGCCTTTATGAATATCTTGACTTGTAGGATACTCTTTTCTTTGGGAAGAAGACGCGAGTCCATGATGAGGTGGATATGATATGAGAGAAATAATGAGATCTTGAAGTGGATCGGATTGCACCAAAGTGGAAGAACCCATTATGCATGTCGAGGGTTCATGAACATCTTGCACTAACACGTTAGAATCATGAGTGGGATTAGGATCGTGAGGGGGACTAGGATTGTGTAGTGGACATGGTTCAATGACAGGCTCTTCAAGAGATGGAATGGGAGAAATAATGGGATCATCAAAAGAAATGTGATCTTGGAGTGTATATGGAGCATTAGGACAAGGAGATGGAGGAACAAGTGGATCTTGTGGAGGATCTGAAGGAATAATTTGATCTTGACAAGGAGGAAGATCATTGGAATCCTCTTTAAAGGTGCTTTGCTCTTGACTTTCAATGGGATCATCGGAAAGGATGGAAAGGATATCTTGATCTTTCTCAGGAAGTGGAATGTCAATGGGATTTGAAAGGACATTGTGTTCATGAAATGGAAGGGGATCGTTTGGGATTGGATGAACTGGGATATCTTGATCTTGCCCGGGGAATGGAGTGTCAATAGGACTTTGGATAGGATGGATAAGAATAGGGGAACCATCATGAGTGTCTAGGGAAATGGGATCTTGGTCAATAATTGGATGGGATGATAAGGTTTTAGGATCTTGATCTTGATTTTCTTTAGGACTCATTTCTTCGCGCTCTAAATTATCCTCTTGACATGAGGTTGGACTTTGGATATGCATGGGGGATTCTGACAAGGAATCAATGTTTTGGCATGAAGGAAAGGCACTTTGAACATTTGTGATGGATTCTGGCAAGGAATCAATGCTTGAACATGAGGAAGAGGGACTTTGAATGGGGTCCTCTAAAACAGGTAATGGCAATAAAGTGCATGGTGGCATTGGGTCTTGTATTTCTGAAACATGACAAGGATGTGCATCATGAATTGGATTATTGTGGCAATCAATTATGGATAGCCCTTGGATAATTTCATCCTTGGGTGTATTGTTTGATGAGGACAATATGGAAGGTTCCTGTGAAACTTCTAAAGGTGTAGGGATAGATGCCACTGGAGAGTCAATTTGTTTGTGGGGGGATGAGGCATTGCTAGACATAAGTGTATTATCTTGATCTTCCTCAAAGAACTCACTTGGTAATTTTCTTAAGATCATTGCAATAAAGCCACCTGTCTTTCGAGGTTTTGACATAGTTGTATCTAGAATTTGAACTTGTTTGGCAAGGAGTTGGTTCTGATCTAATGTCATGTTTTGATATTGGACTTGGTTCAATTGTTCTGACATGTTTGAAACTCGGGTTGGTGTGTGCTGCAACCTTTGTTTTTGAATGTTTGGTTGTGGTTGTTGACATTGATATGTTGATTGAACTTGTTGATATTCCACCATTGGTTGAACCATTTGTTGGCATTGTATAGTTGGTTGGACATATTGTTGAAATTGGACCATTGGTTGTGTTGGTTGTATATGTTGAACAATTGGTTGAACCATTGGTTGTATTGGTTGAAAATCTGATTGATAGTAAACACCTTGTTCTTGTTGTGGAGGCACATAATGTTGAAATTGATGTTGTCTCTTTTCTTGAAATTGTTTCATCATCTCTATTTGGGAGAGGAGAGCTGGTATGTCTGATCGTTCAAGAAGAGATCTTACATCAATTGACTCAATCTTTGGATTTCGACCTGGAAATTTTTGAAACATTTTGGACATTTGTGATCTATTCTTCTCAATGTTTTTCACTCTTTGTTCCAAAATCTCATTTTCTTGAGATAGCTTCTCCTCTAGTTTTTGTATTTGGACATTTACATCATCATGATAGGTTTGATCCAAGTTCTGAGACATGTAGAGATTGGATTGACATGATTGATTTCTCAATTGTGATGACATGGCTTTGTAAGAAGGTTGAGACCTCATTTCAACAAACATGTCACTATGCAATGCAACTAATGGGATTGACAAATGCAACCTAAAGGATGACAATGCAACTTAATGTTTTTGTTGTTTTTTCAAGATTTTGACAAACTTTTTGGAATGCAAATCTAAAAAGAGACCCTTAGGAAATTGAAATGATGTCTAGACCTCAAAGGACAAAAGGACCAAGTGACAATAGGACAAAATGACAATGTCTCCCCTATATGCTTTGATACTAAGCTAGGTTTGACCAAATGACAATGATGACAAAAAGAGAAAAGGTTTGATAAGGTCTAGACTTCTTAACAATGACTTAGGGTTTATCAAAGATTTGGATTACTCAAGTATGACAAAACCTAGTTTTGACACTATATGCAAAGGGACAATTACTATGCAAATAACCCTAATATGATATGATAATGACCTAAACTTAATGAAGAGACCTAGGGTATGCAAATATGAATGTATGACAATGGTATTACTCTAATGCAAGAGGACACATGCAAAAGGATGACCCTTATTGATATGCAAAGGAGTATGACCTAGATGAAACCTAACCTTGGTACTTGACAATGACTTTGCAAAATGCAAACCTAAGATGCACCTAAATCTAAGTGACATGAATGTTGAGACAAGATTTTGAAAAATGTTTGACAACCATGTTTGAAAGTGTTTTGAACCTTGCTGGATGAAATGTTCTTGTGTTTTAACCTTGTTTTGAATCAATTTGCCTTGTTTTTGAAATGAGGTGCAATTCAACTTTTGACAAGCAAAGAAGACAAGATATTTCAACTTAGACTCAAGACAATCATGCTCATTCACACATTTCTTATGGTAGGCAAGGACATTAGGTACTTGAGAGGTAGACTCATTATGGGATTCAAGGAGAATACATAGATGCTTGACCCCACGGGCTCCCCTCCACAACACTCACTTCTCGGGGAAGCCAAGCATCAATCCCCATGGAAATCTCCCCATGGCGAACTTAGTATCTCTTCCAAGTATCCAAACTTGTCTTTCTCAAGCAACTAGAAGGATTTTTGGCCTCTAAATACAAGGTGTTTAGTAAGGATTTCTATTAAGCGTTACTCCTTGATGTCATGCAAGTGTGATTGAGACATTAAGCCCATCAAGATACCAAAAAAATGTAGTCACACAAGCACGATTTAGACCATGAGGTCCTACTTAGATGTTGATATGAGAAAGAGTTCAAGGGTCATCACTTCCCAAGTAACTGCAATTCCCACGTAACCCTTCCTTCAAAGCTTTTGCCCATCAGGTATTTGTTTATAGTGAGTTAGAATGCCAAGGTATTCTAGCCGTACTCACTTTGGGTCATTCCCTTCTCATGATTATCACTTTCTTGCAAAAGCAAATGGTTGGGAAGGCAGGCCCTCTAAAGGTGACACACAATAAAAAACATGAGCATGGTATCGAAGATCTGGATTTCTGATCACCCTAAGAAGGATGAGAGCATACTCTCCTACTCCAATGTCAAACTCAACAATCAAATCAAAAATAGATTCATTCCATCCTATTTAGAAATCATACTAGGTGCCTAAATATTAATTTCAAACACAAAGTTTAGTTGTAGTCCAAGGCAACTTGCAAAACCCAAGTCAGAAGTTTGATATGTTTAGTCTTTGACAATCGAACCTGCATAAAATGTGTTAGTAGTTTCATTTGTTGTCTTTGTCATGCGTATGCCAAGGTTCTGCACAGAGAATCAGTACCAACAAAACCAAAAAAGCAGAAACAAAATGTAAAAGAAAATAATTTGCAAGTGAAAAACACTATCTTTTACCTCTGTTTCTGGCCCTACATAGGCACAGAATGTCTGACATAGGCGCAGAATGTCTAACACAGGCATAGAATGTCCTTGACATAGGCGCAAAATGCTTGACACATGCGCAGAAGTTCCCAGAAAACCCTGCACTACCCTGTTTCTTGGGTTTTTGACTTGCAAATCATCTCAAAAGCACTCAAAAGCATGATTAGGGGGTTAGTTCATGTCGGGTTCACCAATTAATGTAGCTAGGAAATCAAAAATCATCAAAGCAAATCAATATTAGTCATAGCTCAATCACAAAAGATCAAATGCAATGATCAATCCTAATTACATCCAATAAAGACTATGAAAATAAAACATTCAAGATTTGAAAATTAAGCAAACCAAGTGCAGATTTGAATGTCTCCTTCATGTGGCTCCATTGTCCTTCTTCCTCCTTCAAATAGCTTTGTTGTGGATCTCACCTACTAGTGCATGATCATGATATGAAAGCAAGTAGACAAGATGATTGCTCAAGAATACTCGAAGCGTGATTGATTCGACAAAGTGGTTATTAGATCGATAATGTGATTAGTCTTGATTGAAGAAATTCATCCAATTTATAGACAAATTGGAGAAAAGATCAAATTAGCATGAAGAGATTCGAATGGAAATTGCAAATCAAGAATGTCAATTATGACAAATTATGACAAATTTGCACTTTCTATGCAAAATTGATTGATTGATAATTCATGACAAAATTATGACAACTTTCTATGTCAAAATTGATTGACTGTCAATTATGACAAATTATGACAAATTGAAATGTCATTCCCACGAAATTAGGAGAAAAATAGGAGGAAATTGAATTAGAAATTAGGAAAATTAGAAAATTGGAAAATAGGAATTAGGAAATTAGAAAATGAGGAAAATAGGAATTTAGTGAATTAATTAATAATTTTTCATTTATTAATTAATTCACAAAGAGGGAATTTAGAAATTGATGATAAATTAGGAAATTAGGAATTAGAAGAAATTAGGTAAATCAATTAATAATTTGTCATTTATTAATTAATTCACAAAAAGAAGAATAATTAGTTAGCCAATTAAATTAAACATTTAATTGTGACACGAAGACCTAGGATAAATAAACAAATTATTTAACCTAGAGGGAGAAATGACAAACAGGGTTAAATGAATAAAATCATGAAACCCTAAAAGATGAATTAGAAATGCAAGGATGACAATTAGGTCTTGACAAAGGATAATTGATATCAATTCGATTTAATCATGATTCTGGCTTGATAAAAGGCCAATGCTGATAAATGATGTGATTGATAAATGTGCCAATTGATGAGGAACAATGACTAATTGATCCAAATTGATATGATTGAGAAGGACGACGATCGATGACAAATCAATCGCAAAATGACAAGATTGACAAGTTGATAAGGATTGACCAAAATCATGACTGAAAATTGTTATCAACAAGACCTAATTCGAAAGCGAGAAAAATGAGGAATGCAGAAGAAGGACTCGATGCTCACAAGTGATAAAGACCAAGTGCATGACATAGGAGAAATGTTAATGCGACGCAAAAAACCTAAAATAAGGCAATACGCAAATGTTAAAGTATGATTCCGCAAGCGTTGACCATTTTTAGGTGTCTACACAAACCCTTGGTTTTTTGACATGGGTCAATTGATCATTCTAGGGGTTGTGGATGTCGACCTAATTAGGGTTTTGGCTAAACAATTTAACCCTATAACTAAAACAATTAGAAGATTTGATGGTTCAATCATGGTGGATATGTTGAGATGTTGACATTGATGTCATAGAAATCTTCGTATTAATCTTCATGATCATATTTGAAGATGAAATCCATATACAAGATGATAGAAATCAATAAATAAGATGAGAAAGATGAACAAACAAGATGGTAGAGATCGACAAGCAGATCATGGTCAAGATATCTTATTATGCATATGTTTGTGGTAAATTTAAACTAATTATAATTATAGTGAATTAGATTACATAAGACAAAGACTAAGCTCTAAAAACAATTTTTTGATTATAATTGGTAGTGATTATATTTGTCAAGGCAACGACTATATAAAATATGCATACAAGCAAAGTAATATATAACAAAAAACAATAAGAGTTGGCAAGCAATGATTACCATTAATGTTTTTTTGTAAACAATAAAGAAGTGAATTGTTAAGAAGAACAATTTCATAACAAACATAAAGTTTATTTCATAAAAATTGTGATTACAAAGGTGTGATTCTATGTTTGGTCAGAGGATGTGATTGGTAGTTTTGTTAAAAGGTGTGATTCAGCAAAGAGGTGCACACCTTAATGAATTGTCAATGAAGAAATAAATTTGAGGTTGATAACAAAAACCTCTTCAAAATGTGCAATTATGATTAAGTGGAAAAAGTTTAAATATATATAAATTTTAAGGAAAGACATGTAACCATTTGATGGTTGTTAAGGAGATGCAACCTTTATGAAAGGATATGTGAGAGATATATAAAGGGATTAAAATCACTTTTGAGAAAGGTAGGTGTGGCATGCAAGTGTGTAGTATATATGCTTTGAAATTAATCAAATACATATATACACCTGATTTGAGAAGGTAATTAATGATAAGATAATATTAAATTTGGAGAAGCTTATTTGTGATAATTGTTTCAAAATTAAGAAGAAAATTATGAGGACTTTGTAGCAGAATGAAAGACGTGATTATGGATATATTGTGGCAAACTTATTATTTGCATTATAGCAGATTGTAGAAGAGACTTATATTAGAATTCAAAGGTATTGAGGTTGATGCCTCATTTTAGAAGTGGGAGCTAGTTCTCACAAAAAAACTAGGGCTTGGTGCCTATAGATAATATCTACACTTGCAGGGGTTTATGATCAAGGCATTGATGGATCCGAACCAATCAAAGGAGAGAAAAATCAAAAATCCAATTTTCAATATTTCTCCTATGTTTCAGTATTTTGCATTTTCAAAGGCCTTCAGAGCGATATTTGGGGTCGAAACTATTCCCGGTCCTTTAACTTGATAGCCGAAGGCATAGTATTAAGGGATTGAAATTAGAGCTTTTGAAGATCTTCTGCATAGTGCTCGAAATCTTAAGACACTTACACCGTTGGAAAGATCTTCAAAAGCTCTAATTTCAGTCCCTTAACACTATGCCTTCAGCTATTGAGTTAAGAGATTGAGAATAGTTTCGGCCCCAAATATCGCTTTGAAGGCCTCCGAAAATGTAAAATACTGAAACATAGGAGAAATACCAAAAATTGGATTCTTTCGGGGGTTTATGATCAAGGCATTGATGAAAACACGTCAAAATCTGCCCAAAGGAGATCCAGACCAATCAAAGGTGAGAAAAATTGAAAAATCCAATTTTCGGTATTTCTCCTATGTTTTTGTATTTTGCATTTTCGGAGGCCTTTCAGAGCGATATTTGGGGTCAAAATTGTTTCTAGTCCCTTAACTCAATAGCCAAAGGCATAGTGTTAAGGGACAAAAATTAGAGCTTTTGAATATCTTTCCAACAATGTAAGCGGCTTAAGATTTCAAGCACCGAGCAGAAGGTTATGATCCTGCCAAGTCAAGACCAATTTGTTGTTGTTCATGGGGAGTAGGTACAAGCGCGCCATGTGCTAGCATGGCACATTTCTTAGCAAGCCCATGACTTCTCACTCTCCTGAAGGTACATGGGGATGCCACATGTTAGTGTCGCTATGTTCTCAAAAGTGAAGGGAGAAGACAACTATAAAAGGCCCACCAACATGTCGCATGTTGTTAAAGCACGGGCCCAGAGATGTTTTGAGCCTGGGGAGATCTCAAAATCACACCTTTGTTTCTTTCAAGGGAAGAAGCCTGCAGGAGGCATTGCGTGGCGAAACCAAAGAGCGCAAATTTGAAAGAAGCCTGTATGATGAGGCAGTTGCAACAAAAAAGGGAATTTCTAGGTGGCATCTATTGGCATATGCACACTCCAATGAGACATTGTATGTGATTGAAGGTTTTGTCATTGATGGCAACCTTACAATCCTATGGCACTGGAAAGGCATTACACCGGGAAGTTAGTGCACCAACATCAATGATTAGACTCTACACCGGCACTTAGGACACCAGCACCGACACAAAGAAAGGAAGTATATCGACATAGAGGCCGACAGGATTTTGTTATATTATATTTTGTTTATTATTGTAAAAATTTTGTAAGCCGACTTGGCATGTTGTAAAATGACTCTTATATATAAAAGAGATCATTGTAGAGATTTTGTAAGGAAGAAATGAATAAGGTTATGTAAGTAATATATGTGAAATATTAAGGAAGACCTATTATGCGAAATATAGGGTAAAGGGTTTATGTAAGAAGAAGAGCAATAACCGGTACTGAATCAGGCATTATAGATGCTATTGTAAAGTGATACAAGATATTGGATTTGTATAATCCACATTGTAAGTCAGTGAGACTTCCCATTTGACTAGTGAGCTCTAGGCAGTTGGCCTTCCTGCATGTGCAGGCCCCTATTGTAAGTAATATTCTCTTATTGGCTAGTAAGTGGATATTGTGGGTCACAAATCCCATCGAGGTTTTTCCCACACCGGGTTTCCTCATTAAATCCTTATGTCATGGTGTGCTTTTCATGTGGATGTTTTTAATTCTGATTATTGCATTATTTCTTGCATACCGGTACACTGTTATAATATATTCTACATGTTTTAAGATAAGAAATTATGTACACCAGTTAGATACTAATTCACCCCCCCTCTCAGTATCTGTGGGAATCCTAACAATTGGTATCAGATCCTGGTCCTCTATTTTTAGAAGCCTAACAGCTTGAGGAAGATCTTGACACCAATAAAGATGGAAAATCTGATGAAGCAACTTGAAGGAGCTCTTTCAGACTATGATGCAGAGAAATTGAAAAATATCAAACTAGAAGATGATTTAAGGATAGCTCAGGATATCATTCAGGCACTTCAAGAGAATCTTACTGTTGCAAGAAATAAGAGAAGAGAACTTTGTGAAAAGATGCAAAATGAGAATGATGAAAAGGAATCACTTAATGATCAGATAAGCAAGCTGAAACTAGAAAACATGACAACAAAGAATGAGATGCAGGATATGACTATGAGATTTTGTAAAGAGATTGAGGATAGGAAGAAGAATGAAGAAGAATTGACTAGAAGACTAAGTGATGCAGCAAATGAGAACACAAGACTTAGCTATGAAATTGACATGTTGAAGACAGATCTGATGCACACTTAGAATGACTCCAATGAACTAATGAGACAGAAAGAGGTCTTAGAAAGAGAACTAGAAGCTGCAAATCAACATAACGAAAAAATTCAAGAAAAGCTTAGAGGAACTTGGCACCTTGCTGAAGAATCAAAAACCTAAAGGTGACACTTCTGGAATTGGCTTTGAAGTTGGTGGAAGCTCTGGTACTGCAAATACTTAGGATCACAACAAACCGGTAAGACAACCTAATGCTTATAAATTCAATGGAAAATGCTTTAACTGTAATAAGTATGGTCATAGAGCAAATGAATGTAGATCTAGAAATTATCAGAATATCAACACACCCATTGGTCAATGTTCAAAATGCAACAAAGTTGGTCACAACTCTGAAAATTGCAGAATGAATGTGAGATGTTATGTTTGTGGAAGATTTGGACATTTATCCAATCAATGCAGAACACAAACCGGCATAGGTTATGGGAAAGCTATTCAGAAGAATAATGTAACTTGTTATACATGTAACAAGATTGGGCATATTGCAAAATTATGTAGAAGTAAAGAATCACCAATAGACAACAATAGTTCTAGCTTGAAAGGTAAAGAAAAGGTTGAAGAGGTTAAGCAAGAATTCTCAAAACAATGGATTAGAAAAGCTTATCTAAATATTGGGAATACTCCTCCACCGGTAGAACCAGTCAATGCTTCATCGGTAGGACAGAGTGATGCCTCACTGGCATAACAGAGCAGTGCTCCACCGGTAGGAAGTTCTTCATCTAATTGAAGAAAGTTTCCTTGAGGGTTTGGCAATCTAATGACCCATGTGCTATTATTCCCTCGGTTAGAGATGAGAAGTTGGAAATTACTAATTACCGACAGACAATGTTAAGTAAATACTTAACCGACATGCATTTAATGTGGTAGATGGCGAAAAGACACTATAAATTTGAGGTTTCGGCTCCATTTCATTTCACCGAGATTTCAAACCTGCGAAGATTCCGAGCTAAGGCATTTCGAGCAAGAGGCAAGAACACTTCAAGAAATTATCCATCCTAAAGGCAGTAAAAGGTATTTTATCATGGCATCCACCTCTGCAATTGAATATATAGCAAACCCTACTATTGTCGAAGTTATAAAAAGACCTAGGCTTGTATTTCAATTTGTTCCCGAGATAGCAAAGAAAGATGATACCTTAGGTGCTTTTTCTCAAATTCCTAAGGGAGTTGTTTATCCTGAAGATCCCAAAATTTACATTCATTGTAACATTGAGGAACTAGGAGATGAAGAGATTAAAACCATGTTTAAAACTGTCATATGTGATGAATCTGGCAATGTAAAAGATGAACACAAGATCATTGAAACCCTAGGATTTATAGAGATCCTTAGCATTCCTGAATTTCCCAAGGATGTGATTAGGATAGTCTTAAGAAGGGTACATGGTGAATTTTTCTGGTTAGATGCAATTCACAAAATCACTAAGGAAGCTGTGAAAGCTGTCACAGGGTTACCAACCACCAGTAAAAGGCCAGACAAAAACAAGAAGGTTTCCAATGACCTAGTTACTCGATTAACTGGTGCCGCATCCGACAGAAGGTCCTTAAGAGTAAATGATGTAACATATATTAATGTGAGATTTATCAGCATGATATTAGGATATAAAGCTACTGATGCAAATAGATTCAATTCAGTTTCAAGTTTATGCATTAAGAGTGCTTATGATATGGTCACGGATAATTCAAAGATTTATGTATGTGAGTGGTTGAAGGATGAATTAATTGACATCTTAGGCAAGATTAAGAAGGACAAGAAAGGAACTTTTAAATTTGGAAATCTATTAGTATGTCTGATGCTACATATAACAAAACAGGTTCCTGGTATAGGCTACAAAGAACTTGGATATGATATACCGGTAGGAAAATAGCTAACAGAACTATTCAACAATATGGGAGAAGATAAGGAAAACAATATCCATGATTTCTTTCAAGCACTAAAGGCCAAAATGAAGAAAAGAATCAGATTATCACAAAAGATTGTTGACAAATATAAGGATGAAATATGCTTTGTAATCAAGAAGGATGAGATCTGGATGGAAGCAGTCATCCCTAGGATTGTTTGGGTAATAGAGATGGGCTATGAAATAGATGATCATATAATTGAAACATATGCTAAAGCACTTCTGGAAGCCCCTAAAGAACCTAAGGAGAAGTATTTGGTAGTGCAGAAACTATTGAAAGCCAAATACAATCTAAGAAAAGAGTGAAAAAGGTTGAGGCAGTTGTGAGAAGAGGTTCCAGATAGGCAAAGGCCATTAAAGAAGATGTGTTAAAGCAAACCAGTATAACAGAGGATGTGTTAGCAGCTCCACAACCTGAGACTCATCTATCACTGATAGGCACTTCTTCGGAGAGTGACATGCCTGCAAAATTCAAGAGAGTTGTAAGGAAAAGAGATCCCTCACCAGCAACCACACCCTCACCTAGGAGGACAAGACAAAAACAACAAGCAGTGAGATCTCTGGTAAGAAAGGCTACACCAAAGAAGTAGAAACTGACACCCAAGAAGAAGAAGAGGACAAATAAGGACTTGGCCCCTCTTGATATACTGTCAAATGAAATTACAGAGGAAGGAAAATTGAAGAATATAGAGAAAATATATGGCACTCTGACAGCTGATGAAAAAGAACAAGTAGAAAATAGTGTTATATTGCATATGGATATGTATAAGAAATTTTTGATGGAAGTAGTAAATGAAGTTCTAGATGAACTATTTAAGAGACTGGAAGCAAGAAGACAAGCAGTAATAGAACTTGACAAGAAAATAAAGATAGAAAAGCTACTTGTTGTATATCCAGTGAATTCACCCAAAGAAATTGATGACTTAATTGCTGAAGCCAACCGGTCAGTATTTTCTACTGCACACCGACACATTGCTTTGATGGTTGGAAGAGTTAATGAGGTGATTGAGGAGATAGAAAATGCATGGGACATTTTCCTAGTGGAAAAATAAAAACAAGAAGAATACATGAGTCACAAACCTATAAAGGTATATCAGAAAGAAAGAGACAAGGTAAAGGTAAAGTTGGTGGACCACCCAGTATCAAGGTTAAAGACAACTTACCCCCACCTCCTTTGATTACTCCACTGGTAAAAACAATAGCTACAAAAGATAAACCGGTAGTTGAAAGTATGGATGTAGAGGATGTCAATCCTAATCCTGAATTCTTATACACAGTGGATGTTGATACTCAAAAGATCAACATTGTGGTAGACAAAGATACAACTAATAAGACTGACATGGCTAGTGAGCCTCCGGTAGCTGAGCAAACTGATAACACACAGGAGAAATCGGTAGATGACAAAGAGAAAAAGGTAGAGACTCAGACTCAGACTAAGACAATGCAACAAACAGAGAAACAAATAAAGCAAAAGGCTCCCAAACAAGAACAACAACAAGAACAGGAACAGGTTCATAAGGAAACAGTGCCACCAACAATTAGAGAAGTAGAAAAACCATTGCTTAAGGAAATGAAAACACAAACAGACCTACCAGAGGTCAATACAAGCTTGGTTACTTCCACTGGCGGTACTTAGAATGTTGGTTCATCATCAGGCTACAAATCAACTAATGTGATTGAAGTACTCTTGGATTCAATTAAAAAGATAACAGATTGCAGCTCACAAGCTTACAAGGCAATTGATGACACCATACCAATTTTGAAGGTAATTTCTCCTAACTGTAATATAGACAATAAAGATTATTTAGGACAACTTGATACCTTGTGTAAATATATCACAGAAAACATTGAGAAAATAAAGGAAGAGACATTGAAGGACAAAGTAGAAATTGAAAAAGAAAGATTCTTTGATGAGCAGATAAAGAAGTGTACTAGAGATTTTGACACACTTCTACTAGAACTATGTAATTTATTAAAAGAGTACAAAATTCTATACAAAGACACCTGTAAGACAAACTTTTTGACTATAGATATTGATAAGAAGATGAGTAAGGTACATGATGAAATCAACAAACTTGCAGATAATTTTGTTAACTCACCTGATACATTATCAGTTTTTGAACAGAAGATAACAAATTTTGAGGAAGAATTACTTAAATTTGAAAGAGAAAAGGAGAGAATAGTGAATAAGGCAAAGCATCTGAGATTAAAACTGAGTCCAAGATTGGACTATTTAGCATCATTACGGAAGGAAGTATCTGAGGCACTAATATAGGGATAGAAAACATCGGCAGAGCATTTGTAACATCTCACTGGTATAGTTAAAAGAACAGAGACAACAATAAGAGATAGTAAAAAGTTTATGGAGAGTATAAACTTGATTTTGGCAGATCTATTTCAAATTGTAACTACCTAGTTACAAGGTTGAAACTGAAAACTCTACTGACATCTTGACAACCTTTGTCATTGATGCCAAAGGGGGAGTAGTGGAATGAGAAAATTCAACATCATAGGAATCATATGCTCAGGGGGAGCACACACATTTTTGGACTTCACATTTTTGGATACACTTTTGAAATTTCTCATGAGTGTTGCCATCAATGCCAAAGGGGGAGATTGTTGGCATATGCACACTCCAATGAGACATTGTATGTGATTGAAGGTCTTGTCATTGATGGCAACCTTACAATCCTATGGCACCGGCAAGGCATTACACCGACAAGTTAGTGCACCAACATCAACGATCAGACTCTACACCGGCACTTAGGACACTGGCACGAGCACAGAGAAAGGAAGTATACCGGCACAGAGGCCGACATGATTTTGTTATATTATATTTTATTTATTATTGTAAAAAATTTGTAAGCCGACTTGGCATGTTGTAAAATGACTCTTATATATAAAAGAGATCATTGTAGACATTTTGTAAGGAAGAAATGAATAAGGTTATGTAAGTAATATATGCGAAATATTAAGGAAGACCTATTATGCAAAATATAGGGTAAAGGGTTTATGTAAGAAGCAGAGTAACAACCGGTACTGAATCAGGCATTATAGATGCTATTGTAAAGTAGTACAAGATACTGGATTTGTATAATCCACATTGTAAGTTAGTGAGACTTCCCATTTGAGCAATGAGCTCTAGGTAGTTGGCCTTCCTGCATGTGCAGGCCCCTATTGTAAGTAATATTCTCTTATTGGCCAGTAAGTGGATATTGTGGGTCACAAATCCCATCAAGGTTTTTCCCACACCGGGTTTCCTTGTTAAATCCTTGTGTCATGGTGTGCTTTTCATGTGGATGTTTTTAATTTTGATTATTGCATTATTTCTTGCATACCGGTACACTGTTATAATATATTCTGCATGTTTTAAGATAAGAAATTTTGTACACCGGTTAGATACTGATTCACCCCTCCTCTTAGTATCTGAGGGAATCCTAACAACATCCATGCCACATGCAGAAAGGGAAATAATGATTACAATATGGACAACTACATCAGCCACATAGAAAATATGCAGTAGCCTTTCCAGTTTCAACCGCCCTTTTGGATTAGAGAGGTTTTCTCTATATAAGCTCAAGGCCGCAGTGTAAAAAGGGGTTCCCAATTATTTAGAATTTTTGGAAGAAGAAGAACACTTGGAAAATAGATACGAATTCAGTTTGGACCTTAGCATTGTAAGTAGTCAATTGATAGAAAGAAAAACACATCAGACTATGCCCAGTTTGCCTCTATTGTATGTTTATTTCTACTTTATGGATGAATTTACAGCTCCATGTTGTCTAAAATGAATGTAGCTATTAATTCTTATGCTTTATAGCTTTTATAATTTCATCACAGATGCATGGGTCATTGAATCGTGTTTTTACTCTTTCAATCATCTGTAGTAATTTGTGGTTTGGGGTTATATTATGCCATTTGGTAAGCAAAATCTATGGGGAATAATAGTTCTAGTGAGATAATAGGAATGTCCCCTATAAGACTTAGTGGGTGCTTCTGATGAGAAGATTTGAATATTTTTTCCTATATCTATGTCACTTTGTGCATTCTGTTCTCTTTCTACCAATGGAGAGTATGTGGTGTTTTGTGCTCAATCCTTTGAGGTCATATGTTCTTGTTATTTCTAAAGGGGATTTAAAGTGTTGTAAAAGCTTTGGTGCATCGCCTTAGGTTAGACTTACTTATGTATCTCCTCTTTCCCTTTTCATCCCCTCTAAAATTCAAAGAGTCAGCTTCTAAAATCCTGAAGGTTGTTTCACAAGTCACATCTGATCCCATGCCTGTGAACTTCCTAAACTACCCTTGAAAGTTGGTAACAACTGATTTAGGGGATCAACAATGCCTCTAGTAGGTTGGTGCCTACAAGCATTGTAAAAGGAGTTAAATATGAATATATAAGCATTTATTGCCATGGTTTTTTCCATTAGTGTTTCCATGTTTTTTTTTGTGTCTTGGTGTTCTTATCTTGCATATGTATTGAATAACTTATATAAAGTATTACTCAATCAAAAAAATTAAGTAGTAAACATTCAAAAAATTTAAGTAGTAAACATTCTTTAATATACTGATTCAACCCCTCGCCCCCACCCCTCTTAGTATACTTGAGTGCTCTTCAAGATATAAATGTAGTTGCAATCATCAATTGTTTTGACCTTAATAGGAAGGTGTTAGAAAATGTTTACCTTAAAAATCTCAAAGCATATATGATATACATAAGAGAACCCTAAGGTGTGATGAGGTGCCAAAGTACAAGAAAAAGATCTACAAAAATAGAACAACTGGGATCTCAACCCTTGAGTAGGAACCCTTGGAGCTCACAACTTTTTAGGTTAATTTTGTCAAAAAATTATTATGCTTTATGTCAAATATTGGGAAAGGATGCTGACACAAGAATGCCACTTAGTATGATGATGATAGCCATGCACATCCAGAACAAAGATGCCAATGTTGAATATGATTTTTCCTCATACATCTTCATTGAAGTATATGAAGGGTTGATGAGGGTCAGAGAGAATGATAGAGTATTCAACTTCAAATATTACTCTCATTTATGTTACATAATCTTATTTTGGAATAAGTCTAGTTGGGATAAGAAAATGAGATTGGAAATTGTTGATAAGTTTGGTAAGACACAACTAGTACAATATTAGACTTATGTGTGGGATAGGAAATGTGTTAATGCAAATTATCCAGAGTTTCATGAACACTTTGTGATGAAGATAATGGGGTGGTTTGGATTATCTTTCACTAAGTTGTCACTGACAATCATACACTTGTTAATAGAAAAAGATGAAAGATTAAGGGACAAGGGACCTGATGAGGGTCACGATCACAATTTTGGTGATTAGTTCTTCTTTTTAGTCTACACTATTATCAAATTTTTTGGGTTCCCTCAAGCACCACATTTTTGGCCCAAGGTTGTCACCCCTAGATTGGCTTTCATTGGATTTATGTGGCAACTCATGTGGATGGAGAAAGTGCTTATTGAAAAGGATAGAAAAGGTACCCATATGCCACAATGCATGATATTTATTGATTTAAAAATTGGATGTGATTCATTGGAACAGGTCCAACACCACATCAAAACCATGTATAATTTAAGATGTACCAAACTAAGACCATTTGATCTTGAAAAATATATTGATACATTGAAGAATGAAAAATTAAAAAGGAGTCATTATTTTCATAAAATGTACTATGAAGAAGATGTAGTTATAAATTTGTCTAATACATCAAAACTATTGCAAAGGAAGAAGTGGACAATACTTCTACATCTTGAAACAAAAAGGAAGAAGTCAAAACAAAATTTCCTTGGTTATTACTCTTGAGGAAACAAATGAGATCAAAAGGATGAGCCTCATGTTTGATAATTTTAAAAAAATATATGGAAAAGTTCTAGCCATAGTGGAAGAAAGACCAACATACCAACCTTCAAATTTTCAAGCCTATAAAGTAATAGGAATTAAAATTATTGAATTAGCAATTCATCTAGCATAGGAGCCAGCAAAAAAGAGGCAAAGCATTCATGATAAGCCTCCCTTAGTTCCTTATAAATAAATTGAAGAGAAAATGGGAGATACTAAAGAAGCTACACAGATAATGTGTGAGATAGGTTTAGAAGAAGAGGTTGACCAACCTTTTCCATCACCTCAAAGAGAGGTTATTACAACACAAATGCCACTAGACCAAGTAGACATGCATAAAACTACCCCTATTGACCAAGTGGATGGTGAAAGGATGATAGAAGCCCACCAGTTTATGGAAGATGATGAATTTATTAAAAGTTTAGAATCAAGGGTTTTTGGCTAAAAATGAAATTGAAGCAATCTAATCATGAAGAGATGGTTGCCACTACTTTCAATGAAAAGAATTTTGATAACATTGATAAAAGCCCAAATGAAGCAAGGAAGACATTTCAAGAGAGTGGTATGCTACTAGTTCCAAATTGGATTTTGAAATAAATTTTCTTGCTTGATCAAATAAGAAAACAAAATGATCCATTGGTTGTTGCAGAGTTTGATAATGAAAATGGTGTTAGAGGGACAAGGTTTCACCCTAGGCTCAAATCATTAGCTCAATAGGCTAATGCTCTAAGGACAAGTAAGACAAAATTGTTACATGGTGTAAAAGAGACAAAGGATAATACAATTATCTAAACACTAAAAGATACAACAACTTTGGAGGCTACCACCATCACTTTTCATTCAACAATATTTTCTCAAGGTACAGTAGAGATCCAACAAAAGGAAATGGATAGAATAAAGAAAGATCAAGTTGTGTTGAGTGAGGAATACAAAAAATTATATATGGATTATGTGTCATGCCTATGAAGTGTATACCCGCTCCTGCAACACAAAAAACTCAATAGATCATTACAAGCATGGTTAATTAATTGAAAGCAAAGAAAGATAAAACCATAACTAAGTGATCTATTGCCTCCTAATAAGTGCGAGTATGAATTTTGCTCTCAAATCTGGTCATGCAAATTCCAGTGACTTGACTACACTTAAATGGAGGATTTAAATGATAAATGATGATGCATTTAAGCTAGAAATGATGAGATTAAGCTAGATGATTCCATGATTATGCTAGAAAATAAGCTAGATTTAAGTTATAAATTGAACATGATAACAATGGTAAAATGATAAACTAAGATTGCATATGTCTATAGTAACAATGATTGAATGCAAATGAGATGGGATCCGGGATCCTTTGAACTCCAAAATGGGGTCTATTTATAGGATTTCCAAGACCAGGGTTGAGGTGGCAGGAATCAACAGTCAAGATTGAGTCTGAAGATATTAATGGTGAAATTGGAGGAGGTTGGAAAAGAGGTTGGATGAAAGGGAACATTTGGAGGTTGGATGAAAGGGGACAATGTCATCTCCATGGTGACAAGTGTCAAGAGGCTTCTAGAAAGGTTGGTTGAAAGGGAACATTTAATGACAAGTGTCACAAAGCTTTGCTCATGATAGGGCAAAGTGTTCAAGGAAAGGGGACATGGTGGTTAGGATGTGGAAGCTAAGATGGTTAATTAAACCCAGGGTTAGATGGAATGAGTTAGGTTAGAGGGATGGTTAGGTTAAGTGGTTAGAAGTTAGGAGAATTTGAATTTAAAAATTCAAATAATAGAAAAAAGCTAATTAATCTCAACAACTCATAAATTGATTTGTTTTAATTAATTATGGGATTTAGAAGAAATGAATTTGATGAGGGGAATTAATTAATTAATTAAAGGGGATTATTGAAATGAACCTATTAAATAAATCCTTAGATTTATTAACAAGTAGAGGAAAGAGGGAATTTAATCAAATTGCTTAGTGAATTCAATTAAATTGGGGAGGGAGATTAATTAAATTATTGCTTATTTAATTAATTATCTTTAGACCATTTTTAGGTGTATACATTTTGCCCCTCTTTGAGGCAAGGTGTGATGACGCATTGATTCAAAGAATAATATCATTTTGATGATAATATTGGTTCTATAGGATGCCCCTTCTCTTGGTTGATAAATTGTGATACGATGATGCCCCCTCGGGAGATCAATTGAGATAATTGATTTGTTGGAGTGGTTTGGATGATTGCAAAATTGATGTCTCCATAGATTATTGATTTGATTTCTGCAACTATGGCTGATGAAAATGCGAGTTTTATAATCACGGTGATGTGGTTCTTGATTATTGATAAAGCTTGATTGGTTAGATTGATAAGATCAAGATTTAGTCTGGTTTCAGGAATGACACCTCCTGTATAAGACAAAGATGATCGAAGCGTCTAGTTTCAGGAACGATATATCATGTATAAGACATGATCAGAACGTCTATTTTCAGGAAATATACATCTTGTATAAGACATGAGAGAATTGATTTAGATGTGATTGATTGATAGAATTGATAAGATTGATTGGATAAAGAACTGACAGTTTGTTGATATCATGTTGCAGTAAGATTTAGATATGCTAATGTTGGTTTTGATGAGAGGGTAGCATAAGATTTTTGTTGGGTCGACAATATCTGGAGAGATATGAGTCATCAATCTGATTGCATATACACTTGTGATGATATCTTTGATGATTCCTGTGATAGATTTAAACTTGGATAAAAGAAGCATGCAAGATCCCATGCAAGAATGAAATGCAAGCTAAAATGCAAATGCAAATGAAATGCAAGCTAAAATGCAAATGCAAAGCTACAAGCGGATCAATCATTGGATTATTGTGTTTTTGTCATCATTGAGATTTTTAAATGTGGGAAGTAAGTGCAAACATCGATGGTATAATTAATGCATGATGACCCAAGCACTACTTTCCTGAATTTTGATATGGCAAGTTAGCACAAGCATCGAGGTATAATTGAACCAAGTTGACTTGAGTGTTGCTTGCGTAAAACAGGAAGTATTAATCATTTCAATATGCAAATAAAAAATATCTTTAATGATACTCCGATGATCATGTCCTGAGACAAATTTGCACATATTAAAGATCAATTTTCAGATAGCAGACAAGAAAAATATCATGTTTCTTCCTTGTTCCTCTAGTCAAAGACATCCTAGAGTCACTCAAAAATCATGATAGCGAAAATCAATTATAGAAAAGTTGAACAATCATGTTAAAATAATTATCCAAAAGATATCATCCATGTGTTTTAGACTGACTTTGTGATAGGTTGATGGTTGATAATTTGATCTCGTGTTCCATGTTGGATATGTCTTAGTTTTCGCTTGTTAAGAGTTGTCTAACTGTTTGTTCTACTTGTTTGATTAAGCTCAGAAATGATTAAGAGGTTTTGCTCCCAGCTAGGTGCAAGATTTTGCCCCAAGCCTAGAAACAAATTCAATATGACATACCCAATGATGCAAACCATGGTGAGAGAACAACTACGATGCCTGTGTATGTACAAAAGCTTTATGATGGATATGAACAGTGCTGATGGAAAATGAATACAAGTGGAAAGATGCATGAACTAATAGATGGAAGAGCTAGCTGATAGATAGCGTCTGTTTGCTAGGTTTTCACCATCTGTTTTTATTGCACTTTTTTCTTATATTTGATTTTTTTTATTTTAATTTTTTCTGCTTTTTCACTGTTTTTTATTTTTTTTTGCTTTTTTCACATTTTTTGGGATTTTTTTGCTTTTTCAAACATAGAACTTATTCAGATGCATTATATTGATGGGTTCCTTGAGTTGATCTTCGTCCTATGTTGATAGCTGATATGCTCCTGATCCAAATACTGTTGTGATCACAAATGGACCTAACCAGTTTGGTTCAAACTTTCCTTTCCCATCTCGATCTGCCTGGTTACGTGGATTTTCTTTTAGTACTAGTTCTCCTACTTGAAAGATTTGTGGTTTGACCTTGTGATTATAGCTCTAACACATTCTTTGCTAATATACCTTTAAATGATCAAAGACATTTTTCCTTCGATCATGGAACAGTTCTAACTCTTGTAGTCTTGATACTCGTTGTTCTTCATCTAGGATGAGACATTTTAATGATACTCGTAGAGAAGGTATCTCTACTTCTATTGGCAGTATTGCTTCTGATCCATAAACAAGAGAGAAAAGTGTGGCACCTATTGGCGTGCAAATACTGGTATGGTAGTCCCATAGAGTGGGGTTCAATTGAATATGCCAATCTTTTCCAGCATCATTCACTGTCTTTTTGAGGATTTTTAGAATAGTTTTGTTTGATGCTTCTGCTTGCCCATTCCCTTGTAGATAGTAGGGTGTGGATAATCTACATTGGATCTTAAATTTCTCACATAGCTCTTGTACATCTTAATTCTTGAACTGTCACCCATTATCAGTGATAATGGTCATTGGTATTCCGTAGCGATAGATGATGTAGTTCAAGATAAATGCAGCAATTTGTTTTCCTGTGATATTTATGAGAGGTACTGCCTCAATCCATTTTGTGAAATATTCTATAGCTACAAGGATGAATTTGTGACCATTAGATGAAGAAGGATTTATTTTTCCTACTAGATCAAGACCCCATTGACATAACGGCCAAGATGTTGCCAAGGCATGAAGTTCTTGTGCTGGTGCATGAATCAAAATCCCATGGATCTAACATTGTTTGCATGTTCTAGCTATCTGAAAATAATCTCATTACATAGTTGGCCAATAATAGCCCAAGCGTATGAGTTTTTTTGAAAGGTTAAGACCACTTGAATGAGTGCCACAAATGTCGTTATGGACTTCATGTAAGGCCTTCTTAGATTCTTCTTGTTCGTGACATCTTAATAGAGTACCGTCTAGACCTCATTTAAACAGGGTATCCATGATGAGAGTAAAATGGGAGGATTGTCGAATAAAGTTTCTCTTTTGATTTTTCAATAAGTCAGGAGGTAAGATGTTATCTTTCAGGTATGTGTAAGTTTGGCCATAGTGGGAGGAATCATGCCCCACAAGGTGATAGATATGGGAATCAGGACAATTATGAGCAGGGTAAAATAACTCTTCTAACAAGAATTCATAACGTTGTTGATTTTCTTGTGTCTGAAGGAGAGAAGCAAGTGTAGCCATGGCGTCTGCTGCTTTTTTGTCATTTCTTGGAATTTGATGGAAAGTTATTTCTACAAACTATTTCTTGATATCATCAACCAACTTTTTATAAGGCATTAGATTTTCATCCTTTGTTTGATAGCCATTATTAATTTGATTAATGATGAGCTGAGATTCTCCAAATACGTGAAGTTGTGTAATGTCCCATTCTATAGCCATTTTGATACCTGTAACCAAAGCTTCATACTCTGTTGTGTTGTTGGTGCATGGAAAGCTTAATTTTTATGCTTTTGGGATTGTATGACCTTGTGGTGTGATGAATATAATACCTGCTCCTGATCCATGTTCTGTTTTATTATTGATGTCTGCTCCTGGATTGATATTTGGGTGATGTATTGTAAGATATGGATCAAACCCTCGAATGCCTGTAAATGACCAGGTAAAATTGATTTGCCATCTTTTGAATGGTTCCAAATATTTTTGCCTTACTGGTTTTGATAGAAAGTTGTTGGATGTAGATCGGTTGTGCCAATTATAGTTGCCTTTGCTAGTTCTATCAGAATAGATGACCTCTCTTGATAGTATTTAGGTAAGGTGTCAAATCTCCCATCTTCTGGCGCCTCGAGGAGGTTTTCACCATTAGAAGCGTCCTTTATTTTTACTTTTTCTCAGTCTAATGTTGCCAATAAATGGTTTTCAGCAGTATACCTGATATTGTTTTCTTGATTTTCACTTTTGCGACTAGGAGATTTAACACCCTCTTGACTGGAAGATACGTTAGCGGAATCCCTGGTGAAAGTTGTTGCGGGTTTGATTTCATTAAGATATAAGGATATGACATGGTCATTAGGAAAGGTATCATTGGTGGTATGTCCTTCATTTTCCCAATCCATAGGTTTAGGAGGGATTAAGGATAAAGGGTCCTCATGTTGAATTATTTTAAAGATATTTGAGGTCATGATAGAGATATCAGAGCTTTCAATATGTATTTCCATGTCTAGAATGATACTCTCGTCAGAATGACCTTGCATAAGAAACTCATGATCGTCCTCGGTTAAGTCCATGTCAATCGAATGTGATTTTGATTCAAGTAGGCTAGTTCCTAATGTTTGTCTTGTATACGCGTGAACTACATCGACATCTATATATGTTTCTTCTCTTTCCCTTTCAAGTTGCTCTTTTTTTTTTCCATGATAGCAAATATTCTCCGGTCCCTTGATCTCTTAGATGCATTTGTTTCTTCATGTTTGATAGAATTGAAGCAAATGATTGTTCCTTGGATTGTGTGCTTGAAGTTGCTATCTCCCTATTATGTGAAACAATGACCTCTTGAGCTGATTTCAAATTATTACAACACTGCAAGGGATTTAAAACTGTTGATATTGTGATTTCTTGTCCATTGTGATAAGTTGAGACTTTGTCATGTTTTTATCATCAAAACTCTTAGGTTTTTGACATCTTTTGGGTTGCATAGTAGTAGTGAAGTATTGTAAATTGACTATATGTATTCCATGTGTTAAACCCGAACTTATGAAATCATGTTTGAACTTTGTCGGTCTATTCCTGCAGCCATGCCATTGATTCTTGTAGCCAAGTGATTTGTTCCTATTGCTATGCAGATTATTTAGGGTAATGTCATATGTGAATTAATGAATATATTAATTAAATAAAATATGTATGGATGTCCTTGTATGTTGTTTTTGTTGTAGTGCAGATAATAAATGATGCTGCAGTGGATATTCTCCTTTTGCGCCTGAAGAAGGAAGAATCACGTAAGAAATAACTATACATCAAACTGAAGAGGAGACGAGCGAGCGCAAGGTACGGCATGAGCAGAGCAGCCAGGCAACACTATAGAATTTTAACTCTAGTGGGCATTGAATTTGCAAAATATTGCTACGACATGCAAAGATTGTGGTTCGGTTTAGATCCACGTTTCCTGTAGCCAAGCTCTAGTTATCTTCTTCATCAGTCAATCATCTGCCTCTTCTTCTGGGCGTAATTTGAGTTGTCCATTGTAGTTGATCTTTTCTTTATAATAAGCTCTTCCTTTTCTCTTAGGAGTTAGACAAAATAGAAAGGAATAAAGAAGAGAATTTTGATAAGCATTCTAGAGTTTTTCTTTTAGAACATGTAATCATTTTCAGGAAGCAATGAAAGAAAGATATGTTGTTCTGATCTGTTAAAAGTATTTTTCTGGAAGCTTGATATCACTCATCCAAGGGGGCCCACTTGGTGAGTGATACTTTGTTTATTCTCATTGAAATTAGTTCTTCTTTATGTGTAGTAGAAGTTTGTGCCTTGACTGTTCCTACAACCACTGGAAATAGATCCACTGATTGTTCCTGCAACCAAGCCAGAACAAAGTGATTTCTGTTATTTATATTAGACTATTCCAGCATTGTTTTTATAAGTTTTCCTATAGCCTTCTATTATTTCCATTCTTGCCTTTCCTTTCTGCATAATAGTTATTGTAGCAATGCAAAATAGCCATTGAAGGAGCTTAGTACATATATAGTGCAGACCCATTTCAAGTTTTACGTCCCTAGGTTGATAACTAAATGAACACTAGCCATGATAATAGTAACTTTACCATATGAATGTCCAAACTTTCGGTTGAGATTTCAATTAGAGTTATTATTATTATAGTTGGGGCAGACATTTTTGGCGCCATTGCCGGGGATGGTGTCAAACTAAGAACCTTTCATGGTTATTATTGTTTCTAGTTAATTGTTTTTGAGATTCCTAATTGTTTGAAAATTTCATGAATCTGCATGCATAGCAGAAGAAGAGACCCTAGAGGTAGATTTCTACCCACTCATCCTAATCATGCAGAAGATAATTTCCCAGATATAAATCCTTTTGCTAAACTTTACCAAGCCCCACGGAATTTGAATCACCTTGAATATGAATTTCCGGAAGGTAGTCTTCAGTTCCATTTTGGTCTTCAAGAAGAAGAATTTCATATAGTAACAACCCCCACAAATCCAATGCAAGGGAACCCTCCTCCTAGTGGGAATAATCCACCACCACCACCAGGTCCAAGGTTTGAGTTTCCCATCTCTAATCAACATGATAACGCTAACCTCAAAAACATTCCAACATCTTCACTCCCTAAATTCTATGGATTAGTGATAGAGGATCCAGATACATTTCTGTTTGAGTTTGATGTTCTCTGTAGGAGTTTTGACTATACTACAGATGCCCATAGACTCAAAAATTTTCTTGCCACTTTAAAGGAGTCATCCATGAGATGGTTTATGAGCTTGGGTAGTAGCACAATCAATACATGGGATGAGATGAAACGATTGTTTCTTGCAAAATACAAAAATTATTGTAGAGGAAATGATCGTCATGGGGATGATATCTTTAGAATGACACAAACTGAAGATGAGAGTCTTGAAGATTACTTGGAAAGGTTTCTGTTTAGTGTCAAAAAGTCCAAGCGTAGTACTCTCAATGAAGATTCCCTCAAATTGATATTTTTGAGGGGAATCAGTGATGAATGCACTGATTCCTTGGATCTTATGGGAGGAGGTGACATTACACAATCCACTTGGGCTGAAATAGGACAAATTTGCAAGAAGTATTCTAGATCTACTTTTAAGAAGAATAGGAGATTTAAACCCGGGGCACCATTATCAGCATCTGGAACTGGAGTTTCTGAAATGGAACTTAGTCATCTGTTAAAGGACTTCAAGGAGGACATTATAAACAATATGGCTACCCAGTTGGATACACTGGAAGCCAAGAAGAAGCATGAGGAAGTTGATGCATTCCTTGCAAAATTCTATCCTTATTGTAAACAGCAAAAGAAAGATTGCAGATGTAAGATGGTTGCAAACATGGAGGTACCCGACTTCAAGCCAATTCAAGGTGAGGATGAGCAAGTCTTCTATGTTGCTTAAAGAAGACCAAATTTTCAAAGACAAGGTATGTTACCCGATCCACTTTCTTTTTCTGGTTATAGTGGAAATTTTTATGCACCAAATAACCAATGGCAACCATAGTATTCTCAAAATCTTGGTAACTATCCAAATTGGTATGGTTCACAAGGCCAAGGGAAGCATTTTGCCAATCAAATGTCACAGTGGCAGTAGCCATAGGGGAACTTTTACCCACCTCAGGGCTAGGGACACCAGTTTCAAGGGAATTGGCAACCTACTTCCCAATGGAGGGGAAACAAATCATGGCCAACCCAATCTTCTGGTTATCAGCCGCCTATTCAGCAACCACAACCTCCTGCTTTAATGCCTCCTCCTACAACTACTAGTGCACCGCCTAAACCAACACAGTTGCCTACTCAACCATTGCCAAATCCAAACATCAAATCTCACCAACAACAACAAGCTTATTCAGCTGATGTTAATCAGTACCCAACCTATTCTTTATCACTGGATGACATTCACCTCTGATCTGGAACAACTTTACCTAATCCCTCTCATCCAGTTATCACTGAGGTACAGGAGGAGCAAGAAATCTCTAATCTAACAGATACAATATCCCAAAATCAAATATTGCCACCATTTCCCCATAGATTGCAAGAAAAAGAAGTCCCCACTAAACAACAACAAAGATTTGATATTATTGATCAACTAAAGCACATTTGTGTTAAAATTCCATTGTTGCAAGCAAGGATGTTCCCATATATGGTAAGGCATTGAGAGAAGAATGTCTAAAA
The DNA here is from genome assembly GCF_030272615.1 of Cryptomeria japonica. Classification (NCBI taxonomy): domain Eukaryota; kingdom Viridiplantae; phylum Streptophyta; class Pinopsida; order Cupressales; family Cupressaceae; genus Cryptomeria; species Cryptomeria japonica. The sequence goes on along the minus strand of NC_081412.1, from coordinate 390,747,194 downwards.
AACCTAACAAGAAGAAAAATGATCCACAAACAGTGCATGTTATGGGTCAATTGGCTGATATTATGCTAGGTAAAATTGCCATTCCAAAGTATTCTGATCCAGGTAGTCCTGTTGTGAGTATAGTCATTAATGGCAGTCAAATAAAAAATGTTTTGATTGATCTAGGGGCAGCCATTAATGTAATGAAAAGGGAAGTAATGAAACATCTTGAGATCAATAGTTTAAGGGCTACACCCACAGTTCTACAACTTACTGATGGCTCTATAGTGAGACCTGATGGTATCATAGAGGATGTAGTAGTTATTCTGGATTCCTGGGAATATCCTGTAGACTTTATGATTTTATCTCCAAAGGCAACATTGGGAGGATATCCGGTCATTTTGGGTAGACCTTGGCTTGCCATAGCTGATGCATATATTGGGTGTAGATCAGGGGATATGACTATTTCATATGGGAGTTCTACAAAAATATTAGCCTTGTATTCTCCAGCACAACCCTAGCTTGAACAACAACAAGCCGTTTGGCCTATCTTAGGAGAAGAATCTAAAGAAATTGATTCTATTAATCACCTTATGATGATTAATCGAGGACCACTCATGCAGTTATATGATGAGGAATCAATTCTCTATAAAATCCCGATAAATGAATTTATAGAAGAGCAAAAATTGCAGGAATTGGTTCTGAATATTGCAGGTTCGGACTTTCCTGCAGCCATTGATATATTGCTGTAAAGCGGAAAAATCGAACCCTAGTCGTTCTCCCCTCCCCAACTCCGAGGAGAGAGAAGGGAGGTCACTAGGGTTGATGGTTTTCATTTAGGGGAGACTTTACATTCAAAAGAGGGTTCGAAACCCACAAGATCCAATCCCACACTAGGCAAGATTTGATTCTAAATGAGTTTCAAGGGTTAAGACAGCAAGGCTACCCTCTTTTGTAAAGAATGTAGATAGAATGATTAAGCTAGGAATGCATAGAAAAGTGAGAAAGACTCACTTATAAACTAAGATAGGGATATAGGATGAAGCTGGGGACCTGGAATTAGCAGTAAAATGTCGAGACGGCGTTGTCCTGAAAATTTGAGTGAAAGTTGACAGGACGATGGCGCCCGGCATGCACACGGTCCTCCGAAAAATCCGTGAAACGAAGGGGGATCTGTTCGTCTCTGCACAAGGATTCCAGATCTTCAATTATAGCCGCATACCTGCAACCTACACACAGAAAAGAGAGGACGATTGGGGGGTTAGGGATGAGGGGTTTGCCCTTAGGTCAAACCCCGGTTTTGGAATTAACCAAGAAATGAGAATGCTGTAAATGTAAATGTTTGTAATGTAAACAAGTACTGATACCTTGTTGTAAGAATGTTTGTATTCTTACATGCGAAGGTGTAATGTATGTAGTATGTAATGTGTTGTAAGTGATCTCCTCTTCAATGGTTGGATCCTTGTCTTGAATGCAACACTTAGCCTTGAATGGAGACTTAGAATGCTCAATTGCTTGAAGGAATCCTTGAATGCTTGAATGCTTGAATGCTTGAATGCTTGAATGCTTGAATATCGTTTTTCGCCTCTTTGCACATATATGTCCTCCTCCCTTTTTGAGAGAGGAAATTTAGTTTATATACTTGTCAATTAGGGCTGATAGACTGATTTTCCCGACCTTAGGCCGACCAGGAAATATTATTTTCCAATTTGCAAACTTAAAGACTCGAAGCCCCAAAAGAGACCGGGCCCAAAATAGGGCCAGGGACCAGGGCGCTGGGCGCCCTAGTCCTGAAGGACCAGGGTGCTGGGCGCCATGGTCCCACCTCCAGGGACAGCGGGGTGCAAGGAGGATCAGGCCAGGGTGCTGAAAAATGCAGTTTTTGGTGTCATGAACAAGTTTCGGGGTCTCCATTCAGGTTCCGTGTTGCATTGCCATCGTGAAGACCCAAATGCAGTCGAAATTGCAAGTGTCACAATTTTAGGACGCTACATTTAGCCCCCACTTTAGCGGGAGTATAAGCGTATGCCAATACTTCCGGTAAAGTACAAGGAAACAACATTGAAAAACTTTCACCATGTCAAGGAGGCAAGATACACCAAGCTCCCAGTGGACCAAGGATCTTACGAATTCGATTGACAAAGTAAAAGGGAAGATCACGAGGGAGAACCATGACTGTCAGTAGTAAGGTTCCCTCACTATGAGTCATGCAAGAAAGATATCAAAAATTTTCAAGGCAAAGCTAAATTTGTCAGGAAATTTTCAAGTATCTTGAAAAGATATGAACGGGATGTATGCCCCCCTACGTTAAAGCGATCGCACACGCCTCACCGGGGGTGATTTCTTTAAGGTAGTGATACATATAAGAAATGAGAAGGGAAAGGAGCACATTATCACAAGGATTTAGCCCCCAAGTGTGAGATAAGCCCAAGGATAATAGACACAAAACACAAAGCACAAGGTGACTTCGCTTTCCTCAAGGTCAGTATGCTGTATGATAATTCCTGTATATCATATGTATGTATGCATAATTGTTCTTCATTCCCCAATCAAGGAAGGTCACCTAGAAGAAGGGAACACATGTGTCTTTTGAGTCAACATGAGAGAGACCAAAAGAGATCTCAATGCTTTGCATCGTCCTCAAGTAGACAACACTAAGGACAACAAATAGAAGAATAGGAATAACACATAGAAGAAGTAACAAAAGAGAGGAGGAGAGAATCTGCTATGCTAATGACACTAGTCTAGCACGTCATCTACCCCCCGATCTTGCTGATCAGTATTTCGAGAAGGTAGGAAACACGCTAGAGGAGGAATATCCAACACAGCAGATGGAGCTATCACAAGATCCAAACAAGGGCTATGTTCATATCCCAAGCCGCGGTGTTCTTGTCTAGGAGCTAGGATAAGTGCTTTAGAAAATGCATTAGATAAATGGTTATCAACATCAACATATTCATATTCACTATCAGAATGACCAAGAGTAACATTTTCATCATGAATAACATTTTCATCTATATCATCATCAAGATTTATAAAAATAGGATCTTTAACTGGCTGAAGGTGTTTTTGGGGATTGCAAAGTTTGAGAAGCAGCTGCCTGAGCTCTAAGACGACGCTTTCGTCGGCGTTCATGTGCAGAACGATTTTGTCTAGTCTTAGTAGGAAGTTGAGAGGAGTGAGGAGGAGGAATGTTCTCATCCTTATCACTTGGGTGTTTAGGTTGTGGTCTCTTAGGTTGAACAATAGGAGAAGAGGAAGCTCTCTTCTCTCCATAAGAGGAAGGAGGAGGAACTGTTCCATATAAGGGAGGAATATTTGGTTTAGGAAGGAGACCAAGTCCATCATGACGAGGAGGTATAGGTCTACTTTTAGAAAGTTTATTAGATATAGGCATAGTCACATCCATAGGGATGGGTTGGGAATATTCTTGAGGAAAGACATTAGTTTTATCTTTCAAAGGAAGAACTTGCTTCTCAAGAACGATAGGAATGTCAAGTTTGGGTGTTCTAGGTTCACTTAGAGATAGGATCATATCTTTTTTCCACTTTTGATAAGATTTGAAAAGATGATCACTTCGCGGAGGAAGAGATTGGAATTGTTTAGGCCAAAAATAATCAATAGGAACGCTAGAAGTTCTTTCAGTTGGTTTAAAGAGACTATGATTGACAGTAAAAACTTCACCATTATGGGGAAATTTCAAGCACTTATGAATAGGAGAAGCAATAAATTTCATGGAAGATAGCCAAGGATAGCCTAGCTTCACACGAAATTGTTTGGATGATGGAATAATAGCAAAGTCCACATCAAGGGATTTGTTATGGACCTCAATAGGTAATGTAATAGAACCAATTGCAGGAGAATAAAATGCATCAAATAATTTCACAACCACATTTGTGTCGTCATAGATTACTTGATTCAATTGCAAAGTAAAAAGAAATTCTTCAGTAATGACATTAACCATACAAGAAGGATCAATAAGCACTCCACGGCAAGGTGTATTCTTGACTTTTGCAACTATATAAAGGACCATCAGGTGCCCTGATAGTCTCACTGGAATCAAATGTGATGGAAGGTTCTTTAGGGATTTTCTGCTGCTCTACAAAGTTAATCACATTCGGAGTCATAGACACAAGATCATCAGGTGAGACAGAGGAATCAGTAGTATCAATTGCATTAGAGCTATGAGAAGGCAATGGATCAGTAAAAATCTGAAGATTTTGGTTAGGAGGAGCTACAGATGTGTTGCCTTTATCATTCACACCAGAAACAGAGATAGTATTATTATCAATCAAATCTTGAATTTTACCCTTTAAAGCAATACATTTTTCAGTATCATGCCTAGGATGACGATGAAATTGACAAAAAGATTTGTTAACAAAATAGGGTGAATTAATCTTTGTAGGATCTATTTTCCTTATAGGAGGAAGAGTAAGCACATTTTGTTCCAATAACTTATTCATAATACTATGCAATGATTCATTCAAAGGAGTAAACTTTCTTTCTTTCTTGAAAAACTTAGAAATAGGAGGCACACCTGATGCTGCATTCACATTTTTTGTTGATGATGTTTTCATTGAATTTAATGGACTCTCTGTTTGGTTTAAACTTCCCAAATGGTTGTTGACTACTATCACCCTTATCACTCGGAGCCATAGGATTTGCTTGTTCCATTTGACTCACAGTCAGTTGATAATGGTGAAGAGTTGCACACAACTGTTGGAAAGAAGTAAACTCATAAAACAGGAGTTTTTCTCTACTATCTTTTTGTAAATTAGAAATAAAGATTCTTTGAATATCATTGTCAAGCACTGGAAAGGAAATTTGAGCATACAAATGCTTAAATCTACGAATGAAATCAGTCACTTTTTCTTTAACACCTTGTTTACAATGCATTAAATCAATCAAAGTAACTTTAGGACTTATATTGTTTTGAAACTGTTGAATAAAAGCATTTGCAAGTTGTTTGAAAGAAGTAATAGAATAAGAAGGCAATGAGCAATACCATTGTAGGGCTTTATCTCTTAATGTCCTAGTGAACAGTTTTGCAAGCAACCTTTGGTCATAAGCAAAATTGGTACATATTGTTTGAAAGGTCTTAACATGTGTTAGAGGATCACCCTTACCATTATAAAGCTCTAAATGCGGAATTTCAACATGTTTAGGAGAAATAGCTTGGACAATGTCAAGAGAAAGTGGGCTCGCAACATCAAATGTGGGCACACTAAACTTAGATTGATTCATAGAGGCAATTTGTTGCTGTAAAGAAGAGACAGTTTATGCAAGATTGTTAATGGTTGCTTCAGTCGAAGAGTTCATATTAGATGTGTTAGATTGTGATGGAGGTGTTATGTTATTGAAAGAAGGTAGAGAGTAAGGTGGTGGGACACTATGATAGTTAGTCATAGGAGATGATTGGAAAGGAGGAACACTACAAGGAGGAATGGGATGTTTAAACGAATTGCCCCCTTGCGTCATGTTCATTTGTGGAGATATAAGAGGAACACTCATTGAAGGAATGAATGAAGAAGTTGGATTGAATGAAGGAAGAGGGTTGATTGAAGAAGAGGGATTGCCCCCATGACTGGTGATCATAGGAGGAATGTCTTGTGTTGAAGTAGTCATTATGTTTGATGTAAAAGTAGGTATACTAGCAATAGGAGTTGTCAAAGGAATAGAATGATTAACGTGAGTAGGAGGTTGTGTATAACCTAAAGTTTCGGCACAACTCTTCATAGGCATCACATTCGAATCCACAATGTGTGCAATACCACGCAAAATATCAATTCCATTCTTATCACTTTGAATCATACATTTTAGACCCTCAATTAATGAAAGAGCTTCACTATCAGGGTATTCTTGAGACATCCATTGTCAAAAATCATCAAATTGGTTATCCAATTTCGAAAGTTGTTCTACAGAAACCTCATGGAGAGCTTCTTCATCATTAAGAGGATTAGAGGAATTACCCATGTCCTCGTTAAAAAGGCCATTCAAATTAGGTTCCATTTCCTCAGTAATTAAACCTTGGAAAGACTTAATTCTAAGGCTTTGTCTAACGGGAATAGTGTAAGTAGGACTTATTGTTGTAAAACTCATGCACTAAAGAGAGAGAGAAGATTTTGAATTTTAGAGGCAGCAAATTTCAATAAAATCAGCCAATCTCCTAGATTTAAGCTATTAAATACAATCAGGACAATCTCCTAGATTTAAGCTATTAAATACAATCAGGACAATCTCCCGAAATTTCGGAAAAAATGTCCGGGACCATGGTGACCGGAGTGCACACGGTCCTCGCAACTTTTTTCAAAATTTTCAGGGATGAAAGTAATGATGATTTTAAAGCTAATCTGAAAAAATTGAGTGATTTTACGATCTGTAGATAGGCCAAATTAAAGTTGCAATCTCAAAATTGAACCCTACCAAGATTGTTGAAAAATGCAAAATTTGAATTTTGAAAAAGAGAGGGAAACTAAAATTTTGAATTTTATGAATTTAGAGGGAATGCTGAAAGCAATGCAAGTTTTGAAATTTAAAAGTTGACTCGATTTCACGCAAAATTCAAATTTGAAAGTGGAAATCAAAGTTGTTGTAATTAAACACCTAATTTCAAAAGTCACAAATTGTAAAAAATTTGAATAAAGCACTGAAATTTTGAATGAATGCTAACACACTTTTCAGATTTAGGACAGCAAGAAACACAATTTTGATATGAATTTCAATTTCAACAATTTTTGAATGATTAGAAGCCTTAATCCAAGCAATCGCTAGACCAACTTTGACTGTAATTTTGAAAGGGTTAAAGTTGATAAAATCAGCCAAAATTCTGGATTTTAGCAGAAAAATACAGTAAGATCTAGCTCCCGAAATTTCAGAAAAAATGTCCGGGACCGTGGCGCTCGGGGTGCACACGGTCCTCGCAACTTTTTTCCAAATTTTTAGGGATGAAAGATATTGTGATTTTATTGCGGAATCCAAAGTTACAGCCGATTTGGAGGTGTTTTGATTAGTGAAATTATTAGTCAAAGGTTGAATCAAGGAGGTTTTAAAAATTAGGGTTTTGACATTCAACCACTTAATTTTCAGAATTAAAGCACAAATATGAATTGATAATTTGCAATAGAAGGGTAGATCTGAAACAAGCATTAACAATTAAACATTTCACAAGTTTAATTACTAAAAAGAAAATTTTAGGGTTTTTATGCAATCAACCTCTAAAATTTGCAAAAGATCAAACATGGAAATATAATTAGGGAAGCAAATTTTCAGATCTAATCATGAATAATCAGAATGAGGATGTTCACGTCGGGTTCACCAAAATGTAAAGCGGAAAAATCGAACCCTAGTCGTTCTCCCCTCCCCAACTCCGAGGAGAGAGAAGGGAGGTCACTAGGGTTGATGGTTTTCACTTAGGGGAGACTTTACATTCAAAAGAGGGTTTGAAACCCACAAGATCCAATCCCACACAAGGCAAGATTCGATTCTAAATGAGTTTCAAGGGTTAAGACAACAAGGCTACCCTCTTTTGTAAAGAATGTAGATAGAATGATTAAGCTAGGAATGCATAGAAAAGTGAGAAAGATTCACTTATAAACTGAGATAGGGATATAGGATGAAGCTGCGGACTTGGAATTAGCGGTAAAATGTCAAGACAGTGCTATCCTGCAAATTTGAGCGAAAGTTGACAGGACGATGGCGCCCGGCATGCACACGGTCCTCCGAAAAATCCGCGAAACGAAGGGGGATCTGTTCGTCTCTGCACAAGGATTCCAGATCTTCAATTACAACCACGTACCTGCAACCTACACACAGAAAAGAGAGGATGATTGGGGGGTTAGGGATGAGGGGTTTGCCCTTAGGTCAAACCCCGGTTTTGGAATTAACCAAGAAATGAGAATGCTGTAAATGTAAATGTTTGTAATGTAAACAAGTACTGATACCTTGTTGTAAGAATGTTTGTATTCTTACATGCGAAGGTGTAATGTATGTAGTATGTAATGTGTTGTAAGTGATCTCCTCTTCAATGGTTGAATCCTTGTCTTGAATGCAACACTTAGCCTTGAATGGAGACTTAGAATGCTCAATTGCTTGAAGGAATCCTTGAATGCTTGAATGCTTGAATGCTTGAATGCTTGAATATCGTTTTTCACCTCTTTGTACATATATGTCCTCCTCCCTTTTTGAGAGAGGAAATGTAGTTTATATACTTGTCAATTAGGGCTGATAGACTGATTTTCTCGACCTTAGGCCGACCAAGAAATATTATTTTCCAATTTGCAAACTTAAAGACCCGAAGCCCCAAAAGAGACCGGGCCCAAAATAGGGACAGGGACCAGGGCGCTGGGCGCCATGGTCCTGGGGGACTAGGGCGCTGGGCGCCCTAGTCTTGAAGGACCAGGGTGCTGGGCGCCATGGTCCCACCTCCAGGGACAGCGGGGTGCAAGGAGGATCAGGCCAGGGTGCTGAAAAATGCAGTTTTTGGTGTCATGAACAAGTTTCGGGGTCTCCATTCAAGTTCCGTGTTGCATCGCCATCGTGAAGACCCAAATGCAGTCGAAATTGCAAGTGTCGCAATTTCAGGATGCTACAATTGCATACTCTGTTGCCGCAAGAATTTTTTTTCTCATTTTTCTAATATAAACCATATTGATCTTATTATTAAGATAGAGGTGGAATTGAATAAATATTTGAATATCAATAGAGATCTATCAAATACTCAAAAAGAGGGCCTTGTGGACCTGCTGAAACTTCATAAAAATGCTTTTGCATGGGATTACAAGGATATGAATGGGATTGATCCAGTAGTTTGTACCCATTGTATTTATATAAAGGATGAGTGTTTCCCACTCAGACAACCTCAAAGAAGAGTCAATCCTGCCTTGAAGGAGATAGTTAAAGAAGAATTACTGAAATTGTTGAAAGCTGGGTTTATCTATCATATCTCTAACAGTTAATGGGTATCACTTCTGGTGATATTCCCTAAAAAAGGAGGCAAATGGAGGGTATGTGTTGATTATAGAGCTCTAAACTTAGCAATTAGAAAAGATCATTTTCCATTGCAATTGGTGGACCAGGTATTGGATTCTCTAGCTGGTAAGAGATATTTTTCATTCCTTGATGGATTTAGTGGCTACAATCAGATCCAGATAGCCCCCGAGGATCAAGAGAAGACAACATTTACTTGCCAATGGGGCACGTATGCATATCCTGTTGTTCCTTTTGGGTTGTGTAATACTCCAGCCACTTTTCAAAGAGCAGTGATCAGTATCTTTTCTGATATTTCTCAAGATATTATGGAAATTTACATGGATGACTTTACAACTTATGGTTTTGAATTTGATCAAGCATTGGGTAATCTGAAGAAAGTTTTGCAGCGATGTGAAGACTACAATTTGTCTTTAAACAGTGAGAAGTGTGTTTCATCATGATGGAAGAAGGAATAGTCCTTGGTCATCATATATCTGTACAAGGCATCCAAGTGGATCCAGCAAAGATTGATGTCATTCAACATATTAATGACCCTGTGAAGAAAAAAGATGTGAGAAGTTTTCTTGGTCATGCTAGATACTACAGATGGTTTATCAAAGATTTTAGTAAAATTGCAAGTCCCTTATATTCATTGCTTACTAAAGATGCAGAATTTAAATGGACCTAAGCATGCAATGAAACTTTCTTAAAGCTTAAGCATGATTTGACTCAAGCACCAGTTCTTAAAGGGCCAAATTGGTCTCTACCATCCCAAATCCATACAGATGCATTTGATTATGCAATAGGAGCAGTGCTAGGACAAAGAATTGACAAATTGGAAAATGCAATATATTATATTAGTAAGAATTTGCGGGGACCTGAATTGAATTACATAGTTACTGAAAAGGAAATGCTAGCTATCATATATGCACTTAACAAATTTAGACACTATATCACAAGGTATCCCATACTTGTACATACAGATCATATTGCAATTAGATATCTCATGAATAAGCCATCAATCACTGGTAGATTAGCTTGCTAGCTATTGTTGATGCAGGAATTTGATATCATAGTTGTTGATAAACCAGGGAAGTCTAATATGGTTGCAGATTATCTTTCATGTCTTCAATTGCAAGAAGATTCTACAATAATAGATGACACTTTTCCAAATGAACATTTGTTTCTCATTCAAGCTCACACTCCTTGGTATGCTGATATTGCCAACTATTTAGCTGCAGCTAAGATGCCAATTTATTTCTCTCCTAAGAAAAGAAGGTTGCTAGTTGAAAAAAGTTTTAACTTCTCATGGATTGCTGATTGTCTATTATATACTGGACTTGACCAAGTCATGCGAAGATGTATCAGAGAAGATGAAACATATGAAATCCTGCATGCATGTCATGATGAGCCATGTGGAGGTCATTTTGCTACCAAAAGAACATTGAAAATACTCAATATAGGATACTATTGGCCCACATTACATATAGATGCAACTTAGTACACATGGAAATGTGACAGATGTCAGCGAATGGGAAAGCCTACAAAATCTGATGAGATGCCACTATATCCTCAAATATCAGTTGCACCATTTGACAGATGGGGATTAGATTTTGTTGGCCCAATTGATCCACCTTCTAATGGCAAATCTTATATCTTGGTATGTACAGACTATGTAACAAAATGAGTAGAAGCTCATGCCATGACACATGCAAGAGATAATAAGGTAGCTGAGTTTCTTTATGAAGAGATATTTACAAGAATGGAGTACCAAGGGAGATTGTCTCAGACCAGGGACCTCAATTTACTTCAACATTGATAAAGGCTTTGGTCAATGAATATAATATAAGGCACAAGAAATCTACTCCATATCATCCACAGGCTAATGGACAAGTAGAAGTTACAAATAGAGAGCTTGAGGCTATTCTTACAAAAACAGTGTCTGTTCACAAGAAAGATTGGTCTCATCAGCTTTCAGAAGCAATTTGGGCATATAGAACAACTTGGAAAACACCAATTGGTTTCACACCTTTTGAGATGGTTTATGGAAAAACAACAATGATGCCTATTGAATTTGAGCATAAAACCGTGAGGATAGCTTTGCAATTAAATATGACATTGTCTGAAGCACAGAAAGAACGCATTCAACAATTAAATGCTCTAGATGAATGGAGAAAGATAGCTGTTCAACAGACAAAATTGATTCAAAATCAAAGAGCAAAATGGCATGATAAATATATCAGGGAAAAGAAATTCAAAGTTGGTGACTGGGCACTACTGTATGATTCTAGATATAAAGATGCTATGGGAAAGCTTCAAACTAGGTGGTTAGGTTCTTATGAGATAGAAGAAGTTTTCCAGAATGGAGCTATTCGTTTGTCCATAATTGATCCTATTCGATTTAAACTCTTAGTAAATGGTCACCGACTACGTCTATATCATAAGCCAGCTACTAAAGAAGAGTTCCTGCGGCAGTTTGCGCCACAAAGTGACACAGAGGTTCCTGCAGCAACTAACAATGAGCCTGCAACAACTCATGAGCTTCCTGTTGCAATTGAGCAAGGTAATAAAGGTAAAGTTCCTGCAGCCTCTGCAGTGAACATATTTGCCGCTTCATAATAAAATATTTCCATATAATATGGGAATATTCTTCTCCGTACATAAAATCCCATCCACGACATTCCATCCCACATTCTTAATTGTCATTTCATTTCATTTCGCCTTCATTTTCATACAATTGCAGGTACGTGTATATTGTGTTTTATTTTAATTATGCATTTATTAGTTCATTATGATTATGTCCTATTTAAGTCTGCTCCACTATCCGAAATCTTGTCAGCTTGTGTGGACAAGTGCTAGCTTAAGTTGGGGGGGGCTTTATGGTTTGGTTTCCTAAGTGATTAATTATCAGTCCTTTTTGGTACTCCGAATTGATTTTATCCCCATCATTACTTATTATGTTATTATTTCACGCAAGTGAATAATAAATTTTGCTGCCAGAATTGAGATATGTAAGGGAATTTCAATATTAGCAAGACTGTCAGATATTTTGGTTAAGCTGCAGAGAGAAATATAGCAGAGTAAAAGATGGGTGGTGATCTAATTCGTCATGAGCCAACGGTTCATGAAGTGTTGCTGCAAGATGCTCTTTGTGTGCATTATTTCAGACACCACAACTGGTTGGATTACTTCTTGAAAATCAAGGATTACAACGAAGAAATTGCTGCAGAATTATGCATTCCTTTAATGAAGGAGAAACTATAGTTAAAGGTTTGAGGGTTATTGCTATGGAGCAGCAAATAGCAGAAGTAACGGGGTTATCACAAGAAGGAGAACTCTTTCCATAATCAAAAGATGCAAGGAGTGCCAGGGCAGAGTTCACAATTCCCACAGATGAACCCTTAATGGTGGACAAACAAGGAACTAGAAGGGTTTCTCTATGGCACATTGGCCTCAAGTAGCTTTGTATGTTATGAAATACATTACATGTGAAGGGCGATATTCAAATCTGCATTCACCTCATTTAAAATTACTTAGTCATCTGCGGCATGGCCGGCTAGTGAATGTTCCTAATTTCTTATACCACCTCATTTCTACAAGTGCTAAGGAGACGCAAAAAAATGGAAATCGCTCCATTAGCCATCATGGATTGGTTAAGCTACTTGTACAATGGTCTCTCAGAGATGTTTCACAAATGGAATGGGATGTATTTGAGGATATGCAACAATTTAGGGTTGATGATGCCCCTGTTGCAGATAACCCACAGGTTGAAGAAGAGAATGTTGCATAACCCTCTTCCCACATAGATGCTACAGATGATGATTTGCTTGTTGCTGAAGGAGCCGCAGTTATTATGGAAGAAAATATAGTAGAATCAAGTGAAGAACAACCCTCTACTTCTCTTCAAAGAGGTTTGCCAGTTCTACGAAGGAAAGGAAAAGAGTTGGAAAGGGGTGAAACAGATGAAGAACTTATGACCCAGCTGCAGGTAACTCAGATTCCTCCTGCAGCCAAGAGGCGTAGGACAAAAATAAAAACTCCTGTAGCCATTCCAAAAGTTTAAGTAAGAAGAACACGTAGCAAGACACAAAAGACTCATCCTATGGGTAATCCAGTAGAGGTTATTGCAGTGGAAACTTCAGAAGAAGCCCTGCAGAGGGTGAAATCCAAGAAAATGTTACTAAGGATAAACTAGCAAATTTTGCTTCTGTGGCACTGTAATTTGAAGAAACTATTGAAGATATTCTACAGCAACCTGAGGAAAATATTGGAGAGATGCCAGCTCAAATTGAGGAGTTTATTGAGGAAATCCTATGGTCTAAGGTAGTACCTATTAGACCTCCTTTATCCCTAAGTAGTTTATCTATTGCTTTAACATTTTATAGACAATGGGAAATAGAGAAGGCTAGGTTGCAGGGGATTATTGATAAACAACAAAAAGAAATTGAAAAGAGAGATAACAGAATTGAGGAATTAGAGGCTAAGGTAGAAATAATTTATGGTATGGTTCCTGAGTTGATGCAGTGTAGGGCACCTCCAAGAGTTTATGTAATACATTTGAAAAAGCGGTATGTGAACTTCAAACTAAACCACATTGTTAGGGACCTTAATCCCTCTTTAGAAACACCTGAAGAATTCTTTTATGCTTACCAAACCTCTCCACCTGCTGTGAAGAATTTTCTATGTGAATTATACTTACATAACTATGATGTACCCTCAGCCAGGGAGTGGAACCCTTTATTGTATATTGGGGATATCCATATCAAATCTTTAATGTCATGGATCCAAAATGAGATTATCATGGGGCCACAAGCCAAGGAGTATGAAAAATTAGAGCTTGACTATCCATTACCATTAAGAAGGGAATCAGAAGCACCAAGAGTTATTTATTATGATTGGCAGAAGTTACTGGTAAGAGATGATGTAAGAAAATTAGTGCTCCCAATGAGAGAGGAAGTCTATAAAGCATATGAGCATTTGATTCAGACTGACAGGACAACTACAATAGAAGGATTAACTCAGCACTGGAATAATCTACCAGAATAGTTAAAATAGGGAGAACCTTATTCACTACAAAATTTTCATGCAGCCATGCAAAGAGCCCCCATATACATACAACTAGGCAAGGAGAAAGCCAACAACTGGCTACCATTGATCTTTCAACCTCCAATCCTTATGTGGCCGCTTTTGGCATGTCAGCCTACAGAGCAGAACTATGATGCAGTCATAGAAGAAACAACTAGATGGTCCAGGCTGGAAAAAATGAAAGGATTTTATCGGAACTTGGCTTCAGGGGGGACAGGTTAGGGCATCGTTGGTGATTTGAGAGTCATAGCAAGAGTCAAAAATTTTCCTTTTGTTGTAGGATCAACAAACTCTTAAAGTTGGGGGGCATGATAAGTTGAGACTTTGTCATGTTTTTATCATCAAAACCCTTAGGTTTTGGACATCTTTTGGGTTGCATAGTAGTAGTGAAGTATTGTAAATTGACTATATGTATTCCATGTGTTAAACCTGAACTTATGAAATCATGTTTGAACTTTGTCAGTCTATTCCTGCAGCCATGCAATTGATTCCTATAGCCAAGTGATTTTTTCCTGTTGCTATGTGGATTATTTAGGGTAATGTCATATGTGAATTAATGAATGTATTAATTAAATAAAATACGTATGCATGTCCTTGTATGTTGTTTTTACTATAGTGCAGATAATAAATGATGTTGCGGTGGATATTCTCCTTTCGCGCCTGAAGAAGGAAGAATCATGTAAGAAATAACTATAGATCAAACTGAAGAGGAGCCGAGAGAGTGCAAGGTACGGCATGAGCAGAGCATCCAGGCAGCACTATGGAAGTTTAACTCTAGTGGGCATTAAATTCGCAAAATATCACTACGACATGCAAAGACTGTGGTTTGGTTTAGATCCATGTTTCCTGCAGCCAAGCTCTAGTTCTCTTCTTCATCAGTCAATCATCCGCCTCTTCTTCTAGGTGTGATTTGAGTTGTCCATTGTAGTTAATCTTTTCTTTATAATAAGCTCTTCCTTTTCTCTTAGGAGTTAGACAAAATAGAAAGGAATAGAGCAGAGAATTTTGATAAGCATTTTGGAGTTTTTCTTTTAGAATATGTAATCATTTTCAGGAAGCAATGAATGAAAGATATGTTGTTCTGATATGTTAAAAGTATTTTTATGGAAGCTTGATATCACTCATCCAAGGGGCCCCACTTGGTGAGTGATACTATGTTTATGCTCATTGAAATTAGTTCTTCTTAAGTTGCAATAGAAGTTTGTGCCTTGACTATTCCTACAGCCACTGGAAATAGATCCATTGATTGTTCCTACAGCCAAGCCAGAACACAGTGATTTCTGTTATTTATATTAGATCATTCCAACATTGTTTTTATAAGTTTTCCTGTAGCCTTCTATGATTTCCATTCTTGCCTTTCCTTTCCGCATAATGTTAGTTATTGTAGCAATGCAAAATAGCCATTGAAGGAGCTTAGTGCATATATAGTGCAAACCCATTTCAAGTTTTATGTCCCTAGGTTGATAACTAAATGAACACTAGCCATGATAATAGTAACTTTACCAGATGAATGTCCAAACTTTTGGTTGAGATTTCAATTAGAGTTATTATTTATATAGTTGGGGCATACATTTTTGGCACCGCTGCCGGGGATGGTGTCAAACTAAGAACCTTTCATGGTTATTATTGTTTCTAGTTAATTATTTTTGAGATTCCTAATTGTTTGAAAATTTCATGAATCTGCATGCATAGCAGAAGAAGAGACCCTAGAGGTAGATTTCTACCCACTCATCCTAATCATGCAGAAGATAATTTCCCAGATATAAATCCTTTTGCTAACCTTTACCAAGCCCCACAGAATTTGAATCACCTTGAATCTGAATTTCCGGAAGGTAGTCTTCAGTTCCATTTTGGTCTTCAAGAAGAAGAATTTTGTATAGTAACAACCCCCACAAATCCAATGCAAGGGAACCCTCCTCCTGGTGGGAATAATCCACCACCACCACCAGGTCCAAGGTTTGAGTTTCCCATCTCTAATCATCATGATAATGCTAACGTCAAGAACATTCCAGCATCTTCACTCCCTAAATTCTATGGATTAGTGATAGAGGATCCAGGTACATTTCTGTTTGAGTTTGATGTTCTCTATAGGAGTTTTGACTATACTACAGATGCCCAGGAGACTTCCGACGAGGATGCTGTGCATCCGACGACACTCCTCTGTCAGAATTTTACCCTTTGGAGTCAGAATTCTGACGATAGGACGAGATCGTGATGGTATTCTTTTGGGGTATGAGCATCCATGGTGGCCGTTGGAAAGGTTGGAGGTGATGTTGGAATTGTGACAACCACAAGGATAGTCATAACTTCCGACACAAAGTTTTTGATGACTTTTTTTGTTGGTAGTGCGATGAAATTGTGTCGGAATCCCGACGATTTGCCGTCAAAATTTTGTCCCGAATGTACTAGTGGATATGATGCCCCATATGTTGATTGATAAATTACGATATGAGGATGCCCCCTCAGGAGATGAATCAGATAATTTTCTGATTATTTTAAATTTTTCGCAATTTTTGATTTTATTTTTTGAAATTTTATGATGTTTTTTATTTTTTGCTGATTTTACGATTTTTATACATTTTCCAAGTCGATCTGATTCATTTCTTGATAAGAAATTTAGAATGATTCCCTACCAGGTTGATTAGTTGATTAGTTTGATTAAAAAGAAGCGAGATAAAAAAATCCCACTTAAATGCCCCTCTTTGAGTTTAAAAGGTAAAAGTGACTTTTACCACCCATCATTTGTGCACTTTGAGTTTTGAAAATTTTCTCTGGAGAAAAGATGGTGATCCCCTACCACTAGCATAGGTTTGAGCTAGTTGGACGATATGAGCATCTCGTAGCCTATGGTCCACTGGTATATGCCCCGAAAAAACCCTCCTTTGCTTGTTTTTAGTTGTTTTTTGAAAAATTTAGCTAGTTTTTAGAAAATCATTTTTAGTTATTTTAGCATGTGGGTTCTAATTTTTTTTTGATATTCGTGATGGGTTTTTAGCATTTTGAAATGGGTATCTGATGTTTTTCAAAAATTTGATTTTTTCCACATTTTTTAACAAAAAAATTTGATTTTCGCTTTCATTTTGAAAAATCATGGCACCGATGACACCATGGCAGACACCTCTGGTGCCACGATGGTCGTCGTGGGGGACACTATCGATGCCACGTCAAACATTGTAGGCGCCATCGATGCTGCGGGGGCACTCACGCCGCTACGACGAGCACTGTCAAGGTGTCGTTGGCTAGAACACGGCCACTGAGGCCAAAACGTGAAGACAACAAAGTTGATATTTCACGAGTGGTCGAATGAGATAAAAAAATTTCATGCCCCCAAATTATCACATTTTTTCAATAAGGTAATTAAATGTTGTCGATATGATTTGATTTTGGATGTCGATAGGGTAATGATGCTTAGTATCAAATTGATGAAAATTATCGATTTAAATACTCTTGATTAATTATGATTGATAATTAGTTTCGATTATCTCGATTTGCATGCCTAATAAGATAGGATTGATAACAACCTCATGATAGATGAGAGTCACTGATAGGGGATGAATGAGATTTGATAGAAATCTCACTTGAGCAAGATAGATTGATAGATAAATTGAGTTACTGATATGTTGATATGATTTGATTGTAGGAGAACTTCTGTGTCATTTAGTCTTGGGAGTGCTTCTCGAAGACCTGGATGATGATACCTCGCCTTAGCTAGGTGGAGCGAGACCACATTGATAGGTGTGGATTATCATCCCTTCTTGACATGCCCCGATCTTTGATTAACTGGGGATTACTAACAGTGTTAGTTGAGTGGTGGCACAATGAGCATAATACTTTCCAACTACTGACTAGTGAGAAGACTATTACTCCCAAGGATGTGTATAGGATACTCCAAATACCTATGATGGGAGAGCTCATCTACTATGATCTCAGTGAGCAGGGTGGTACTGATGCACTCAAGTGGGTTTTTGATGATGATGAGATCGATAGATATGACATTGTGTGGCAGGAGATGCTACATCTGGAATATGACACACTACCTACTGTGCTTGTCGTATTGGTCAGTGGATTCCTTTGTCTTGATCATAGGTCAAAGGGATTATCCATTGGATGGGGTCATCTCCTTGAGTAGTTGGTTACATAGGGGACGCAGTTCTCATGGGGATCTTGCATGTCAGCACACTTGTACCACAATTTGCACTGAGTGGTATATCAGAGATCAGCTGCATTGTCAGCAAGGGTTACAGTATTATAGTAATGGGCTTCAGAGCATCTGCCCATCACACGACCACTATCAGATAGGGAGAAACCTATAGGGAGGTCCTATGCACATGGATATCCAAGCATTAATGTCTAGCAAAAGTTGGGCAAATTGGAGTATCGGAATAGGGCTCTAGATGACTTGGACATAGTTGTATGGAGACCTTATAGAGATTGTGAGGTATGGTTGGAGGATGCAATGGAGATGCCTTATGCATTTTTTACTTGGTACCTAATTGGATCTACACCCTACGTTGTTGAGGGATTCTTTTGCATGAGGGTGTTGAGGCAATATGGCAAGGTATAGGGGATTCCATAGGGTACAACCCACTATGCACATAGGAGGCATGATGTGCCCACTTGGGGGCCTACTATTTCATATGAGCAGGCATGGGCAGAGTGCTTCTCTTTGGGGGCACAATATTGGAACTATTTCCTAGGTATCATAGATAGTGGAATTACTGGTGAGTATGTTGCACACTTTACATCACACAAATTTCCTAGATTGACATATCCTAATGAGCCAGAGCTAGCCTTTGATGAGGATGATGATAGACCATGACGTAGGCTTCAGAGATGACCAAGGGATGGAGGGGGGAAAGAAGGTGGGGATGGAGGAGGAGATGATGGATATGGAGGGGATGGGGGTGGAGGATATGATGAGGGAGGAGATGGAGATGGAGATGGAGATAGAGATGGAGAGCGAGATGGAGATGGAGATGCAGGATATGATGATGGAGGAGATGGAGATGGAAGATCTGGAAGCGCGGTGGTAGTGACATTGGCAGGCATGGAAAGCGTGGTAGGAGCTAGCAGTTCTAGACTTGCTAGAGTACTACATATGGATTGGGTAGCCAGGGTGGTTAGATAGAGGAGTTTAGGACCAGTGGACCAGGTGTAATAGACACCACATCAGGAGGTCCCTTAGGTTGTGAAGGTACAGGAAGAGGCACCATGGATTGAGCAGGTATCGACAGAGGTACCATGATGGATCCTGATTAGGATGTTGGACCCCATCAACAAAAGGCTTAGATTAATGATCTATAGGGTTAGGTTGAGAAGTTAGAGGGTTAGATGGTAGAGAGAGATTCTTAGATAACACAACTATAGGTCTAGATGGCATAATTTCAGGCATAGGCACAGATGGTCCAAGTACATACATAGGCACATGCATAGATTTCCCAGTTAGAGGGTCAGATGGCGTCTCTCATGATAGAGAGAGATGAAACCGTGGATAGGTGTCGACATGCATAGGAATAGGTGACATTGTCAGGAGGATCCAATTCAGGGAAGGATTCCCTGAAGATGATGCACCAGTCGATCCGGGAGGTTGAGTATTACATGATCTTATACTACACTATTGTTCCTACTAATTGGAGGGCTCCGAGCTTTTCACAGATGAGTAGGAGATTAGTATGGAGCCAGTCTGAGAGTTGAGGAGTGACATGGACACTTCAGAGAGATCCCCTTGGTGAGGGTCAGGTACAAGGGCATCACGTGGAGGTGCCCAACATGCCACATCAGGACATAGTTCCGCTCAATGTCCTGATGGTCACATTGATATAGGACATTAATTCATTGATGTATACACCTTTTTGTGATTAGATATTAATGATCCTTGTGATGTACCATTGTGATGTATCTCAAATATTTTTGTGATATCATTGTATCTTGGACATTGATTCTTTTTTATGATATGATATGCAGTCGATTCTATTTTGTTCTATGTGATTTATGATGATTATGGATGCCTTTCACTTGCTATATGATTATTTTGTGCAGTTATTTACATGATGTATGCCTTTATTTTCTATTTGGTTATGGATCCTAGATGATATATGTATGCAGTATTTAAATGATGTATGCCTTTATGTTCTATGTGATGCATGTGTGATGAAATGTTTTCTATTTTTATGATGTTTTTATGATTTTACCTATGCATATTAATGATGATGATGATGGATGCAATGTAATGATGATGCACTATGATACATGATTGATATTTATGCCATGAATGATTGATATGAATGAATGATTAAATGATCTATATGATTGATCTCTTATTATTCAATGTTTATATGTGATGAAACAAACTGACTTATCATGCAGAATGAATGAATTGGTTATTTTTGATAATGTCTAATGTACTCAATCACTTAATAAGAGAGATGACACCCGTTTTGAAGCTTTTGGCCTTGGAAAAGATGAGCTCTTGTGATCCCATGCAAAATGAAATGCAATCTACTTTAAATATGCAAATGTGAATGAAATGCAATGCTTCGATCAAACCGGTCATTTGGTCATTGTTTTTTGTCATCATTGATCTTTTAAAATGTGGGAAGTGAGTGCAAACATCGATGGTATAATTGAACCATGATGACCTGAGCACTACTTTCATGGGTTTTGATATTGCAAGTTAGCACAAGAATCGAGGTATAATTGAACCAATATAACTTTAGTGTTGCTTGCATAAAACAAGTAGTGTTAACCATTTCTATGTGCAAATCTGAAATGTCCTTGATGATACTCAGATGATCATATCCTAAGACAAACTTGCACATATTAATGATTAATTTATAGACAACAGACAAGAAAATATCATGTTCCTTCCTTGTTCCTCTAGTCAAAGACATCCTTGAGTCATTCAAGAATCATGATAGTGAAAATGAAGATATAATAGTTGAACCATTGTTGTCAAAGTGTTAAAACCATTAATCAAAAGATATCATCCATTGATATGTGTTTGTTATGTTTAACTTGATAGTTGGTGGTTGATGATTTGATCTTGTGTTCAACGTTGGATGTGTCTTAGTTCTTGCTTGAAAAGTGTTGCCTAACTATTGTTTTGCCCCCTATTTGATTAAGCTCAAAGTGAAATTTTTCCCCTTGTTAGGTTTAGGATTTTGTCCCCGGTCTAGAAACAAAATTTATTATGGATATACAATGATGATCCAAGCCATGGTGAGATGGCACTACCTGATTATGTACAAAAGGCTTTATGATGGATAGATACAAATGTAACAGATGGATGCAAAAAGGAAGCATGAACTCATAGATGGAAGAGACAACTTATAGATAGCACCTATTGCTAGGTTTTCACCATCCGTTTTTATTTCATTTTTTCACTATTTTCGTTGTTTTTGAATTTTCTGCTTTTTCACTGTTTTTTGGATTTTCTTCTTTTTAGACAATTTTTTTTTAGATGCATTGTGTTGATAGGTTCTTCAAACCACTCACCTTCAGGTGTTGACAATTTGTAGGTTCCATATGTAACAACCATGACAAAAGGACCTAACCAGTTTGGTTCAAATTTTCCCTTTTTCTCTCGATCTTGTTGGTTGCATGGATTTTCTCCTAAGACAAGATCTCCAAATTGAAATACTCTCGGCTTGACCTAGTGATTTTAGCTTCTCTCCATCCTTTGCTAGTATGCTTTTAAGTGACTAGAACAATTTTGGTAGTGCTCTTGTAGCAACTCCAGTTCTTGTCATCTGGACACTCTCTGCTCCTCATCTGGAATGAGTCCCTTCAATAACATTCGTAGAGAAGGTATCTCTACTTCAATTGGAAGTATTTCTTCCGACCCCATACACAAGGTAATATGGAGTTACTCCAGTGGGTGTATGGATGCAAGTGTGATAAGCCCATAGAGCGGGATTCAACTAAATTTGCCAGTCCTTACCAGCTTCATTGATTGTCTTCTTCAAAATTTTCAAGATCGTTTTGTTGGATGCCTTATCTTGACCATTCCCTTTAGGATAGTAGGGTGTTGAGAATCTATATTGGATTTGGAATCAATCACATAGTTATTGCACATATTGATTCTTAAAGGGTCTTCCATTATCAGTGATAATGGAGATGGGAATGCCACAATGAGAGATGATATAGTTGAGGATAAAAGAAGCTATTTGTTTCCTTGTCACTATTGTTAAAGGCACTGCTTCAATCTATTTAGTAAAATATTTTGTAGCAGTCAAAATGAACTTGTGTCCATTCAAAGATGAAGGGTGAATATTTCCTACCAGGTCTAGACCCCATCAAGAAAATGGCCATGATCCTACCAAAGGATGCAGCTCTTGCGTTGGTGCATATATCAAATTATCGTGAATCTGACATTGTTTACATTTCTTAGCATATGTGAAGGAATCTCTTTCCACATTGGGCCAATAATAACCCAAGCATATGAGTTTCTTAGCTAGTGTAAGACCAGTTGAATGTGTTCCACAAATACCTTCATGGACTTCTTTTAAGTCTTTTTCAGATTTGTCATGTTCGAGTCACTTGAGGAGAGTGCTATCCAAACCTTGTATGTAAAGGGTATCAACGATAATGGTATATTGGGAGGATTGTCAGGTAAATTTATATTTTTGGTTTCATGAGAGATCTGAGGGAAGGATATTATCTTTCAAGTATAGATATGTTGGGCCATAGCATGAGGAATCGGTTCCAGATATATTACATATGATTTGGGTGTTGGGGGAATCACGGGCTGGATAAAAGAGTTCTTCCACTAGGAATTCATAATGCTCTTGATTATCTTGAGTTTTTAAAATGTATGCTATCATTTCCATGGCATATACTACTTTATTTTCATTCCTCAGGATCTGAACAAAGGTGATCTTTGCAAAGTACTTCTTGAAATCATCAACCAGCTTCTTGTAGGGCATTAGTGGTGCAGGAGCACCTAAGAATTAGGCATAGAGATTTTTCTCATTTTGTCTTGTACTGACCCTAGCCAAGTTAGGTAGTGAATAAGGACTCTAGGAGGGTCCAAGAGTGAGTGTAATGGGTCAATGTAGGCCTAGTAGAGTTAGTTTCTTACCAGGTTTGCATTTTGTGCATAAGTAGTGGTTTGAGTAGGTAATTGACCTTCTTGATGGTCAAAAGTGTCAAAAATTGGTATAAGAATTAGGGAGGGTTAAAATAGTCTTATACATGTTTTAAAATTTATGTGTGATGAATTAGAATAGGCCTCATAGGTTGAGAAGGCCAATAAGTGAAAAATTGCAAAGTTGCAAAAAGTTGTCATGACAACTTTTGAAAATTCTCATGACAACTTTTGTCCTAAATTGGTTAGCGATGGAGTTAGGGATTGTCCAATGCCATAGGATGAATCCAAACATGGGGAATAATATAATAACCCTCTCTTGAATGGTTACCAATGTTGGAGCTATTGTTTTGTAAGATCAACAATCTGAAACTACTCATTTTCAGACTAGTTGGCAACATTTTGGCTTGTTTTTGTTCATTTTGTAAATGAAAATGGATTGAATCCATTGATCCAATAATGGATTGAGTTTCTTTGGTGTGTTATAGAGTTTTTAGATCCATTTCAAGCTTTTTACATGGTTATTATTAGTGTTTTCTTGTTTTAGTTTGCAAACAACCAGTTTTGGCTTGTATATAGCAGTTTTATGTAAAATGGTTGCCCCATGAATTCCACACATGATACAATCATGAACTGTTGGAACATGGAGGGAAACCACTTTTAAAATTTATATATGTAGGTAAAAGTGTTGGAGATGAAATTTGATATGACTGACACCTTGTTCTAGGCGAGTCCAGGAGCAACCCGACTAGAGGAGACATGGTGAAATTGATGTGCAAAGTGCAGGGGTGAATGCAAAACCACCATATAATATTTTGGAGGGGTCGTGTAAGTTATTACAGAGTTTCATATGCAAGGGGAAGCCTTGAAAAAGTCATTATCTTCCCAAACACCAACTTGACCAGTCACTGCCGGCTAGAAGGCCTAAAACCTTTCAAAACCCTCATTTTGGGGTTAGAATATTGAACGGTGGGATAAGGAGCCAAAATCACAAAAATAACTTGAGGTTAGGTGTAAATTTGAAGAAAATACAAACTTTCTATGGGGTCTTTTGGACCTTTTTCCTCCAAACCCTAGAAAACTGGATTTTGAAGGCCTAATTGGGGCTCTTTCCTTGTAGCCCTTTTCTAGGAAAAATGGTGAAATCGGTAAGGAGGGAAAAGAAAGAAAACCTTTAAAGGACCCAAAAGGAATTAAAAAAATGTTAGTATCCACCTCCACACCTCTGCATCAACTCATAACATTAGGAGGTCAATTTGACAAGTTGAAGCCATGACAACCATGATGAGCACATGGGAAGCATTGTGAATTGGTAGGGTTCCTAGCTAAAACACTTAAAGAAAACACCTTGGAATGGTTAAGAAGAAAGAAATAGAAGAGATTGAGAAGGAATTGGAGGTCTAGAGTGGAATTAGGCCTAGAGAGTTGGTGGAATGGAGCAACACCAACTAGGTGAAGTGTTAACAAACAAGGTGAACCCCATCAAATTGGTATCAAAGCCTATAAGATTTGGGCTAGGTGAGTAGATGTCCTTAGTGGAATCTATAGGAGATAATAGAATGGTGACCAAAGTAGAGTTGGCAAAGAAAGTGGAAGATCGGGAGAAGGAAAATAGACTCCTGAAGGAGAAATTGCTGGAATTGGAGAGTAAGCTTGGTGAGGTAGAAACCAAGGCAGATGAAGTGTTGGTAAAGGTCGAAGGAGAAGAAGGGAAGGGTAAAGAAGTGTTAGAGATAGACAAAGTACCTAAACCTAATCCCATCCTATAACAAGAACCTTTCCTAAAGGCATTGAAGGCCTTAAGTGGTAAATCACTGGAAGGATTGCCATTGTTCACTGGTAAGATGGAGGCAAAAGTGGTCCTAGAATGGATAGAAGGTATGGAGAACCATTTTGAATGTGAAGGCATAACTGAATCCCAGAGAGTCAAAGTATCTAAGTCAAGGATGAGAGGAGTTGCTCTCACATGGTGGAAATTTGTGCAAGATGAAAGGAAGAAAATGGGCAAAGCACACATCTCTTCTTGGAAAGGGATGTTAGTCAAAATCAAAGAAGTCTATCTCCTTGATGACTATGAAGTACAAATTCATAGGAAGAGGAAAAACTTAAGACAAAAAGACCTTGATGTTAGTAGTTATACAAAGGAGTTTCAAAAAATTAGCCTTAGATCTCATGCAGTGGAAGAAGAGAGTCTCAAGGTTGCTAGGTATCAAAATGCTCTATGGTGGAACATCTAAGAAGAAATCAGTCTAATGAGTCCAAAAATTGTCCATCAAACCTATCAACTTGCCCTTAAGGTGGAAGAAAAACTGAAAAGAAGACATGACTCAAGTAGAAATAGGGGTAGAGGTAGAGGAAAAGACAATAGAGGCCATAGGGGAGGATTTGGAGGAAGAAGTTCTGAACAAAGAACACAAGGAGAGTCTAAACTCACTGAGAAGCAAGAGAGTGACACTAATAGAGGAGGATTCAATAGAGGAAGGGGCTCCAATAGTGGTTTTAGAAGAAGATCTAGTGGCCAAGGTAGAGGTCCCTCATATTTTGCAACCATGAAGTGTTACCATTGCAACCAACTTGGTCATCCGGCATATAGGTGTCCAAAGAAGGGATCATCATCACATGGTAGTGAAAGGAGAGTGAACTATCTTCAAGAAGAGTCTTCAAGCAACAAGACTTCAAAGGTTGCCTTAGAGTCAGAGGTAGGTGACAACTTGATGATAAGGAGAACTTTGATCAAATAACTAGTCAGAGAAGAGCCAAGCCAAAGAAGGTCCTTATTTAGGATAAAATGCAAGATTATGGACAAAGTTTGCAAAGTGATCATTGATTTAGGGTCAACAGACAACATTGTGTCAGAAGAGGCAGTGAGTAAGCTCAAATTGAAAAGGATACCTCACAACAACCCTTATAGAGTCACTTGGTTGAACAAAGGCCAACATGTCCTAGTCAATGAGAAAGCATGGGTGGATTTTACCATTGGGAGGTATAAGGACATGGTGTTATGTGATTTCCTACCCATGAATGCATGCCATATTTTATTAGGAAGACCATGGAAATTTGATAGACAAGATATTCATGATGGAGCCAAGAATGCATACTCATTCAAGAAAGATGGAGTCACATACAAGATTCAGTCTATCCTAGAGGAAGGTGAAAATAGGGCAGCAGGTCCTAATGTTCTTTTGGTGAGTGAAAAATAGTTCTTGAAGACACTTGAGGAAGGTGAAGGTATAGGGTTTGCACTGGTAATGAAGCCTAAAGAGGAAGGCAAGAAAGAGTAGCCAGATTTGCCAATAGAAGTGCAAGATTTGTTGAAGAAGTTCAAAGGCATAGTAAGTGATGGACAACCAGCCACATTACCTCCTAAAAGAACCATAAGCCATCAAATAGACTTCATTCCTGGAGCATCCTTTCCTAATAAGGCAACTTATAAAATGACTCCCCAACAAAATGTTGACATTGCCAAGCAAATCCAAGAACTCTTAGACCAAGGCCTAATTAGGAAAAGCATTATCCCTTGTGTTGGCCCTACCGTGTTAGCCCCAAATAAAGGTGGTACTTGGAGATTGTGTACTGATTCTAGAGCTATGAATAGGATCACCATCAGATATAGGTTCCAAATTCCTAGAATAGAAGACCTAATGGATTGTCCAGGGGAAGCTAAGTACTTTACCAAGATTGACCTTAAAAGTGGATATCACCAAATTAGGATTAAGGAGGGTGATGAATGAAAAACTGCCTTTAAGACTACAAAGGGTCTCTATGAGTGGCTTGTAATGCCATTTGGATTATCCAATTCTCCAAGCACCTTCATGAGACTCATGAATGAGGTGATGAAGGACTTCATACGTAAATTTGTGGTGGTATATCTAGATGATATTCTCACTTTCAATAAGGATAGGGCTTATCATATTAATCATTTGCAAGATGTATTACAAAGATTGTATGATGAAAAGCTAACCATGAACTTGGATAAGTGTGAGTTTGTTAAGCAGGAGTTGGTTTACCTTGGGTTTGTGCTGTCTCAAGGAAACCTCAAGATGGATCCCATCAAGGTTGAAGCCATTTTTAATTGGCCTACTCCTAAGTCAACAACAAAGGTGAGAAGCTTCCATGGACTAGCTCAGTACTACAAGAAGTTCATTAGGAAATTTAGTGCTATATGTGCACCAATGTTAGACACCATTAGAGGTGGAATGAAGGCAAAGTTTCAGTGGAGTGAACAAGAAAACAAAGGTTTTGAAACCTTGAAGGAGAAGATAGCTACTCAACCAATGCTAGTGTTGCCTAGTTTTGAGAAACTTTTCATAGTGGAATGTGATGCAAGCAATGTTGCAGTAGGTGCTATCCTAAGACAAGAAGAAAGACTAGTAGCCTTCCATAGAGAGAAGCTAATTGATGCCAAGAGGAAATACTCCTCTTATGATCTTGAGTTATATGCTTTAGTGCAGGGTTTGAGGAAGTGGAGACACTATCTCCTTCCTAAGGAATTTATAGTCTATACGGACAACCAAACATTGAGTTTTCTAAACTCACAAGACAAACTCAGTCATTAACACATGAAATGGGTGGAGTACATGCAAGCCTACACATTAACTATTGAGCACAAGAAAGGGCAGTTAAACCGGGTTGATGATGCATTAAGCAGGAGACTTTTGACAATCCAAGAAATTCAATTGAGGAGCATAGGTGTTGATAGTTTTAGAGACTTATACCCAGAGGATGAAGACTTTTCAAATTCCTACAAGGTGTGTAAGGAGTATCAAAATCACTTCCATAGTGAGTATTCTGATTTTACTTTGCAAAATGGACTATTGTTTAGAGGTGGGCAGCTTTGTGTGCCTAGAGGCTCAATGAGAGAAAACCTCATACAAGAGAAGCATAATGGCAGCCTTAGTGGACATTTTGGAGTCAATAAGACTCAAGAGTTGGTTCAGAGGTATTACTATTGGCCAAGGATGAATCAAGATGTGAAAAATTATGTGGAGACTTGCAAAGTTTGCCAAAAGGCCAAAAGTACTTCTTCAAATGTCATTTTATACCAACCTCTTCCCATACCAAATAGACCTTGGGAGTGCATTAGTATGGACTTTGTAGTAGGTTTACCAAGGACAAAGCAGGGATTTGACAACATTTATGCCATTGTGGATATATTTAGAAAAATGGCTCACTTTGTGCCTTGCAAGACTACTCATGATGCATGCCAAATAGCTCATTTGTTCTTCAAAGAGGTAGTAAGGATACATGGTTTACCCATGAGCATTGTTTCAGATAGGAACTCAAAGTTCATGAGTGATTTTTGGAAGACACTTTGGCAAAAGCTTGGCATCGACCTCTCTTTTGGATTAGCCTACCATCCTCAAATAGATGGGTAGACTGAAGTGGTGAATAGAAGCTTAGGGAACTTATTAAGGTGCCTTACTAAAGAGTATCGTCAGACATGGGGTCAAGTACTCTCACAAGCTAAATATGCATATAATGACACCATGAATAGGACTACCGGAAAGAGCCCTTTTGAAGTGGTCTATGGTGTACACCCAAGAGGTATTTTGGAGTTGAGAGACTTAGGTAGTGAAGCAGCAAGAAGTGGATATGCAAAAGACTTTTCTCAATCAATGAAGGAGGTACATGAATCAGCCAAGAAAGCTTTGATGGAGAACACAAGCAAAATCAAACAAAAAGTTAATCAAAGAAGGAAGAACCTCCAATTTCAAGTGAGAGATCTTGTCATGGTGCACCTAAACAAAGAAAGACTATATCAAGGACTTCCTAACAAGTTTCAAATGAGAAGGCTAGGTCCATGTGCCATTCTAGACAAGTATGGAGAAAACGCATACAAGGTGGACCTGCCTAGTGACATAGGATTTTCACCGGTTTTCAACATAGCAGACTTATTTGCATACAAGGGAGAAATTAAAGGTTCAGATTGCAGTCACTCAGAGGTATCAGATGATGTGAACAACCTTCAGTTACCAGCCAAACCAAATCCAAAGGTCGAGAAGGTGTTGAGTTCAAGGATTGCCAAGAAGACAAGGCATCAAGCCTATTGGGAGAACCTAATAAAATGGAAGGGTATGGATGATTCTGAAGCTATATGGGTACTTGAGATAGAGTTTAAGAAGCTAGGCATTGATCAAAATCTAATTCCCAAAGAGGTGACATGATTTTCTTTTGTTTGGGAGAATGGTGCGGGAGCACCTAGGACTTAGGCTTAGACATTTTTCTCATTTTAGCTTGTATTGACCCTAGCCAAGTTAGGTAGAGAATAAGGACTCCAAGAGGGTCCAAGAGTGCGTGTGATGAGTCAATGAAGGCCTAGTAGAGTTAGTTTCTTCCTAGGTTTGCATTTTATGCATAAGTAGTGGTTTGAGTAGGCAATTGACCTTCTTGATGGTCAAAACTGTCAAAACTTGGTATAAGAATTAGGGAGGGTTAAATTAGTCTTAGACATGTTTTAAAATTCATGTGTGATGACTTAGAATATGCCTCATAGGTTGAGAAGGTCAAAAAGTGAAAAAGTGCAAAGTTGCAAAAAGTTGTCATGACAACTTTTGTCCTAAATTGGTTAGCGATGGAGTTAGGGATTGTCCAACACCCTAGGATGAATCCAAACATGAGGAATACTATAATAACCCTCTGTTACATGGTTATCAAGGTTTGAGCTATTGTTTTGTAAGATCAACAATATGAAACTACTCATTTTAAGACTAGTTGGCAACATTTTGGCTTGTTTTTGTTCAATTTGTAAATGCAAATGGATTGAATCCATTGATACAGTAATGGATTGATTTTATTTGGTGTGTTACAGAGTTTTTAGCTCCATTTCAATCTTTTTAGATAGTTAGTATTAGTGTTTTCTTGTTTTAGTTTGCAAACAACCAGTTTTGGCTTGTATATAGCAGTTTTATGTAAAATGGTTGCCCCATGAATTCCACATGTGTTACCATCATGACCTGTTGTGACATGGAGGGAAACCACTTGTATAGTGTATATATGTAGGGAAAAGTGTTGGAGATGGTATTTTATATGACTGTCACCTTGTTCTAGGCAAGTCCAGGAGCAACCCGGCTAGACGAGACAGGGTGAAATTGATGTGCAAAGTGCAGGGGTGAACGCCAAACCACCATATAAGCTTTTGGAGGGGTCCTTGAAGTTATTAAAGAGTTTCTAATGCAAGGGGAAGCCTTTAAAAATTCATTATCTTCCCAAACACCAACTTGACTAGTCACTGCCAGCTAGAAGGCCTAGAAATCCTTCAAAACCCTCATTTTGGGGTTAGAATATTGAATAGTGGGATAAGGA
This sequence comes from Cryptomeria japonica, assembly GCF_030272615.1. Lineage (NCBI taxonomy): Eukaryota > Viridiplantae > Streptophyta > Pinopsida > Cupressales > Cupressaceae > Cryptomeria > Cryptomeria japonica. The sequence continues at coordinate 390,716,776 of NC_081412.1, read as the reverse complement.
GCCAAAACCACAAAAATAACTTGAGGGTAGGTGTAAATTTGAAGAAAATACAAACTTTCTATGGGGTATTTTTGATTGTTTTCCTCCAAGACGTAGAAAACCATATTTTGGAGGCCTAATTGGGGTTCTTTCCTTGTAGCCCTTTTCTAGGAAAAATGGTGAAATCGGTAAGGAGGGAAAAGAAAGAAAACCTTTAAAGGACCCAAAATTAATTCAAAAAATGTTAGTAGCCATCTCCATGCTTGTGCATCAACTCATAATAGTATGAGGTCAACTTGTCAAGTTGAAGCCAAGACAACCATGATGAGCACATGGGAAGCATTGTGAATTGGTAGGGTTCCTAGCTAAAAAACTTGAAGAAAACACCTTGGACTGGTTAAGAAGAAATCCCTAGAAGAGATTGAGAAGGACTTGGAGGTCTCGAGTGAAATTAGGCCTGGAGAGTTGGTGGAATTGAGCAACACCAACTAGGTGAAGTGTTAACAAACTAGGTGAACCCCATCAATTAGTTTATCATCTTTGGTTTGGTACTCATCATTTATTTGGTTGATAAATAGCTGTGAATCACCATAGATATGCAAATATATGATATTCCATTTAATGAACATCTTGAGACCAATGGCTAGTGCTTCATATTTTGCAGTATTATTTATACATTGAAAGCTAAGCCTGCATGATTTAGGGATAGTTTGGCCCTGAGGCATTATAAATAGAATTCTTGGACCTGATCCATGTTGTGTGTAAGAGCCATCAAAATATAACTCCCAAGTCTTCTTGTTGACCATGAGAACATCTGCATCAGGAAATTCAATGTGTAATGGAGTATCATCACGCAGGGGCACTTTAGCTAGTTGATATGCAATTACTTGTCCTTTTATATCTTTTTGATCAACATAATCAATGTCAAATTCACTCAGCACCATGACCCATTTAGCTAGTCTACCTATCAATGTTGCCTTGCTTAGCAAATACTTCAGAGGATCAATCTTGGCAATCATCTTAACTGAATGTGTGAGCATATAATGTTGCAACTTTTAGGTTGCAAACACTATTGCTAGACATTTTTTCTCCACAATTATGTAGTTAAACTCATATCCAACTATAATTCTATTGATATAGTAGATTGCTCATTCTTTTCCTTCATTGTTGTGTTGCATGAGGAGAGCTCCTAGTGATACTTCTATTGCTGAGATGTAAAACAACAATGGTTTTCCTTCAATCGATGCTGGTGGAGTTATTAGATATTTCTTGATTTGAGTGAATGCTTCCTCACATTTGTCATTCCATCAGAATGGAATATTATTTTGCAATAAGTGAGTGAATGGATGACAACAATTAGCAAATTGTGCTATGAACCTTCTTATTGGCAACAATCTCCCTTGTAGAGAATGCAACTGACTGTTGTTCTTCGATGATTCCATTTCCATTATAGATTTTACCTTTTCTAGATCAACTTCTATTCCTTGGGAAGATATGATATATCCCAAAATCTTGCTTGACATGATCCCTAAAGCACACTTCTTTGGATTCAACCTTAACTTGTATTTCTCTAACCTGTCAAATATTTTGTCTAGAATTTTGATGTGTCCTTCTTTGGTATGTGATTTTGCTAGTATATTATCCACATAATCCTCCATGCAGGTATGCATCATATCATGGAAAATGGTGGTCATAGCTCTCTGTTAAGTAGCTCTGACATTCTTGAGCTTAAAAGGCATGACGTTCCAACAAAAAGTACCCCAAGGGCACATAAATGTTGTTTTCTCTTGATCTTGAAGGGCTATCGTGATTTAGTTGTACCCTAAGAAACCATCCATTAAAGAGAATATTTCATGTCCTTATATGAGATCTATAATGATATCAATGCTTGGCAATGGAAAATCATCCTTTGGGCATGCCCTGTTTAGGTCCTTGAAATCTGTACACACTTTGATACTCTTATCCGGTTTTGACACAGGTACAAGATTTGACACCTAGTTTGGATATGTGACTGGTCTTAGGAATCCTACATCCAATAGTTTCTTCAACTCTGCTTTGACCAGAAGAGAAATGTGAGGGTGCATCTTCCTTAGTTTTTGCTTGATTGGCTTAGTTCCTGGAGTGACATTGAGCTAATGCACAATGAGGTCTGGATCTAGGCCTGGCTTATTTGGATATGACTAGGCAAAGTTGATTTGTCTTCTCTTGAAGAAGTCACTGTAATCTTTTCTCTCTTGATCTGATAAATATGTTGCAGGGTGGAGAATCTTAGGATTCTCTCGAGTATCAATGTTGACTGCTTCTATAGGTTGAATCAAGATAGCTGATATCTCTTGAAAGTGTTTTGGGATGGTGTCAAATCTTCCATCTTTGGGCACCTCCAAGAGGTTTTCACCCTCAGATACATCCTTTATTTTATCTTTTGATTGGTCTAATGTTGCCATAAAATGGTTTTCAGCATTAGACCTTCTTTTTAATTCTTTAATTTTACTTTTGTGACTGGAAGAATTGACACCCCCCTGAATAGAAGATGTGTTATTAGATTCATTGGTGGAAGCTCTTTTGGGTGTTACGAGTTCAATGATATTGAGATACACGACTATAGCATGGTCATTTGGGAAGGTATCAATTTTACCAATTCTAGTGGTATCCCAGTCAATAAGTTCTGGGTGTATTAAGGGTAAAGGATCATCTGAATGGTTAATTTCAAAGACTATAGCATTTAATCCACTTAATAACCTTTAACTAGATTATAGCATTTAATCCACTTAATAACCTTTAACTAGATTAAGTACCGGTAAAGCAAAAATAGATACCGGTAAACAATACAACTTGACAATTAAACAAATAATCAATGCAAAGCAACCATGGATAAGGCTCTTTGTGAAGGCCCATGGATGTTTGGCAAGTCATCCTTGGCTCTTCAGAAATGGGCTCTGAACCTCGCCCTTGACGAGTCCTTCTTTGTTTCTGCATCAGTCTGGACTCGCCTTCCGGGTCTCTCGCTGGAATACTGGAATGAGGAAGTTTTCAAGGGTATTGCGAAATCCTTTGGAGATCTTTTGATGATTGACCCAATGACGGTGACTAAATCAAGGTTAGTCTTTGCTCGCATCTGTATAAATGTTAATCAAATGACGGATATGCCTCAATCCATAGAAATCATATCTAAACTTGGAAAATGGTCCCAAGCTATTGAATATGAATCTCTTCCGTTTGCCTATTTCCATTGCAAAAAATCGGGGCATTGGGCTAAATCATGTCCGCTCAAGAAGAGCAAGGAAAGCAACACTAATAGCAATATTAAGAACAAAAATATTTGGGAAACAATTGATAAAAAAAGAGACCCATCAACTAAGTGTGACCAAAATAAGGATGTAATGAAATTATTTAATGAAGTCAAGAGGATTGGGAATAGCAATAATGAAATACAAGATTGTGTCTGCTCTAATAACCAATCAGAGAGCTCTAAAGAAGTAGAGAAAGGAATTGAGTTGAACAATAAAAATAACCTAGAGGACCAGGAGGTTGGATCTATCAGTCAGGAGAAGGAAGAAACTATACCAACCTCTTCATTCTCAGAATTGGTAGAGGAAAACTTTAATGAAGCTCAAGAGCCTTCTGACATTGAGCCCTTATTGCTTTTAACCAAGGGAGGCCCAAAGCCTCATCTTTGTAAAACCCCTTCTCAAAGTGTGGAAATGGATATTCTGGAAGGGAATCTCTGGATTCTCAGTTTGAGAGAAGGAAAAATGAACAAGGAGGAACTCAGTGGAGGGATCTCAACTAGAAGCAAGAATAAGAAAAAGGCAGATGTTGGAAGTCAGAACAAAAAGTAGGGAAGGCCATCCCTAAAACATCAAAGGGAATAGGAAAGCTGGAAGAACCATGCTGATGGAACACAATGTTCCATTGAGTCAGCCCTATCCCCAGTTAAAGCATGAAGATAATAGCCTGGAATATTAGAGGGTTGAACGCCCCTCATAAGTAGGATGTGTTACGAAACATCATTAGAGATCATAAACCGGATGTGGTCCTCATACTGGAAACCAAGATGTCTAAGGAAAAAGTTGAAAATTTTAGAATTTTCAAGGAAAATGGGGTCATAGGATCTAACTCGGAGGGAGTTTCGGGAGGAACTGTGATTTTTTGGAACCAAAAAACTATAAAAGGTAAGGAAATCATCTCTTCTTTTAATAGGAACTCTGTTCAGCTTGAGCATATTAAGGACAACTTTGTCTAGGTGTTATCTAACGTCTACGTGCCTAACACCAAAACTGGGAGAGTAAAATATTGGAGAAGCCTGGTAGATGACAGACTCAAGTTTGCTAATCAAAGCTTGATTATTATGGGAGATTTCAATACACCGCTCAAAGAGGAAGAGAAGATGGGAGGTCTCCCTTTACAACTTGATGGGAAACAAGACCTTATGGATTTCATAAATGATCAAGCTCTCATTGACATGGATCTCTAGGGTATTAATTACACCTGGACCAATAGAAGAACTGGAGCTGATTTGATTCAAGTAAAGTAAGATAGAACTTTAATTTCTCCTGATTGGTTTACCAAGTATAGCTACTCCCTTGCTTCTGTTATCAAAATTAGGTCAGACCATTACCCCATCTCCTTTACTGCCAACTCTTTTTCGGCTAAGAGAAACTTCCCTTTTAGATTTGAAAAAGCATGGCTTTCCCATCCTTCTTTGGAATCTCATATTGCTGAATGGTGGAATTCTGAAGTGGAGGGTATGACTCTTTTTAGAATAGCCAAAAAGCTCAATATCCTAAAGGCTAAAATTAAAATCTGGAACAAAGAGATTTTTGGAGATATATTCAAGAGCAAAATTCAAGTCAAAACTAAAATAAAGGATGTTCAGGATAGAATCCAAGAGTTTGGGTTGTCTGAAGATCTTAGGATGGTTGAATATGCTCTTTTATCTAAATACCACACCATCATTTCTAATGAAGAGACGTTCTGGAGACAAAGGTCCAGAGCCTTATTCTTGAAGGAAGGTGATAAAAATACCTAGTTTTTTCACTTAAATGCTCTTAAGCATAGGGCAGCTAATAGAATATCCAGATTATCATGCAATAAAGGCATCCTAATAGAGGATAATGATATTAGGAAGGAAGCTCTTGAGAATTTTAGCACCCTGCTGGGAGAAGTGGATAACCTGGATATCAGCAATCAAAATACCCTTTTACAAGATATTCCTTCTATCCTGACTGAAGCTAATAACAACCTTTTATCCCGTATTCCCTCTAATCTAGAAATCAAAAAGGCGGTGTTCTCCTTTCAAGGTGATAAATCCCCTGGACCAAATGGTTTTCCAATGTTTTTCTTCTAAAACTTTTGGCACATCGTGGAGGCTGATATCTACAATGGTGTTAAAGAATTCTTTGGCTCTAGAAGACTCCTTAAGGAACTAAATGCCACCTTCATTGTCCTTATCTTGAAGACCCCTGGTGCTGATTCTCTCAACAAGTTTAGACCTATTAGCCTGTGTAACTCTGTGTACAAGATTTTATCCAAGGTTCTGACTTCTAGGTTGTTGGAAATTCTTCCAAGAATTATCTCTGTCCAGCAGAATGGATTTGTCCTTGGTAGATAGATTTTGGATTCCATTATATCCGTTCATGAAAATATCCACTCCCTGAAAGTGGTGAATAACCAGGGTTTCTTCCTAAAGCTAGACATGGCTAAAGCTTTTGATAGAGTGAATTGACAGTTTCTCCTTAGGATCATGAAAGCATTTGGTTTTGGTGACATAGCTATCTAGCTCTATTCTCAACTTATGGAAACCTCCTCCTCTATTGTTATAGTCAATGGTTCCCCATCCAGTTTCTTCAAAAGTTCTAGAGGTCTTAGACAGGGGGACCCCATATCCCATATCCTGTTTACTATTCTAGTTGAATGCCTGGGTAGATTTAATCTTAAAAATGTAGAAGATGGCAATCTTAGGGGTATGAAACCTTCTTCTTCCAATGTAGTTTATTCTCATGAACAATTCGTTGATGATTCTATCACCATGGGGGAAGCTACCATCTTGGAAGCTAAAAATATAAAGAATATCCTAAATACTTATGAATCTACTTCTGGTCAAAAAATCAACTAAGATAAAAGTTCTCTGTTCTTCATCAATACCCCAGTCCAAAGGCAACTAAGGACTGGTAGAATTCTTGGCTGCAATATTTCTGAGCTTCCCTCTACTTATTTGGGGCTTCCTCTATGTCACAAACCTGAGGATTCCTTCTGGAATAAGCTGATAGACAGACTTAACTCAAAACTTGCTGGTTGGAAAGGGGTTGTCCTTAGTCAAGCGGGCAAAATTACTCTGCTCAAATCCACTCTCCAAAATCTTCTTGTTTATGCTCTCAGCTTGTTCAAAATCCCCACAAAGTTTGCGAAAGCCATTGAAAGAATCCAAAAAAAGGTTCCTTTGGTCGGATGTGGAAGTTAAAAATAGAATTCCCCTTATTGCCTGGAATAAAATTTGCTCCCCTAAGGCCTCAGGTGGGTTGGGCTTAAGAAATATTGGTACTATGAATAAAGCTTTATTAGCCAAATAAATATGGAGATTGAAAGGAGAGGAAAGATAATGGAACTCAATCTAGAAAAACAAATATCTCTATATGCAATCTTCTGAGGAAGAATTCCTTGATAATTCTTTCATTGTTGAAGGATCGGCTATATGGAATGCTATTCAATCTGCTAAAAGCTAGGCTGTTGCTGGTAGAACTTGGAACCTTGGGGATGAGAGGAGAATAAGATTTTGGGAAGATAGATGGATTTCGGACAAACCCTTGGAGGAAATTCCAATCCTTAAAGATTGGAAAGACTGGTTCAAAAGCAAGTTTGGTGAGCTGGTCAGAGATTAATGGAGAAATGGGAACTGGATTGATTTTAGCCAGTAGTGTCTGGGGTTCAAGTTCCTTCAGATTTCTCTCTCTGCTAAAATCCCTAGAGACAACATAGATGACAGATTGATATGGAGAGAAACCCTGGATGGGAAATATTCTGTTTCCTCAACTATGGCTATTCATAATGATCCGGTGGAAGATATTCCCATCTAGGCTAAAGTCTGGAACAAGAAGTTAGTTCCAAAGTTTAATATCTTCTTTTGGATTTTCATCCAAAATAAGGTTCTAACCCTGGATAACCTTCATAAGAGAGGTTTTTTTTTTCCTAATAGGTGTTCTCTTTATTGCAGGGAAGAAGAGATGGCTTGCCATATTCTCAATCAGTGCACTTTTAGTCAGGATATCTGGAAAATCATCTTAAGCAGGTGGAACCTGAGCTAGGTTCTCCCAAACTCCCTAGGGGATTCCTGGCAGCAATGGCACTGCCCTAATTCTAATCCTAAAATTGTGGAGACATGGAGACTTACTTTGCTGATTGTTATCTGGAATATCTGAAAAGAGTGTAATAATAGGATTTTTAGGGATAAAAGGGCTATTCCTGAAGTAGTGGCAGATAAAATTTACAGGAGTATATTTGAATGCCTCTATGGCATTGATTATGGACTTGCTACTAAAGATGACTTCAAAGACAGGTGGAACCTCTCTAACACTACTACCAGCAAGGAGAAAAGAAGAGAAGGTCTTCTCTGGTGTTTTCCTCCTAAGGGGTGGATTAAGGCTAACTTTGATGGGGCCTCTAAGGGGAATCTGGGTAAAGCTGGTTATGGGGGCATTGTCAGGAATTTTGCTAGAAGTTATTTAAAGGCAATGGCTGGTCCTTTGGGGAATCAAACAAGCCACTTTGCTGAAGCCTCAGCTGCCCTGAACACCTTAATTATAGCCAAAAGTCTTAATTATGATAAATTATGGCTCGAGGGAGATTCACTTAATATTACTAAGTGTCTGAAGGGGGAGTTGGAGCCTTCTTGGTCAATTGAAAATATCATCATGAAAGCTAGGGAGATCATTGCAAGTTTTAAAGAAATTATTATTCAACATGCCTTTAGAGAGAAAAATAGTGCGGTAGATTGTCTAGCGAATATAGGGGTTAATTTTGACTCCCAATCAATTTGGCACGGGGAAGATCTCAATTTAAACATTAAAGAGCTCCTTAGAAAGGACCATCATATGGGGAGAGAAGGATATCCCAATCATGATAGGGATTATGAATATTTTATGCCTTGATGGAAAGGTCATCAGTACTTGGAAAAGCAATAGACCCCCAACAATATTTAATAATTTTGCACATGCTTTGTGGGTAACTCGGTTCAAAATCTTGAGCAACATCGGGAAAGGAGGGCTTAGTTTGCAGAGAAATAGAGCAGATAGCTTGAATCCAAAGATGGGAGGAGACCTAAGGAGGGAGGAACCAGAGAATACGTCAACTTGGAAAGCGATACTGAAAGTGTGGGAAAAACTAGAAAAGGGTTCTCTCACAAGCTTCATGGAGAAGCTCATGGACTATGATAAAGGTAGGGTAAACCTAGCCGTTTCCAAGATTTCTGAAAAATGGTCTAATGGCTCCTTTAAAATCTATGGAGTTAAGTTCAAGCTGGACGCTGGGCTCATATCTATAGTGACTAGCATGCCCCACACCAGGATTAATTTCTTTCGAGACCTTAAATTATCCAACAATGCGGTCAATCTATTCCCGCGGAAAGAGAAAGAGAGGGTTAGAATCGACAAAGCCACTGGGGGCTACTACGAAGTTGCTAATATCAAGAAACTTTGGGGCTGGGTTTTGAATGCAATTATGGAATACATCACAGTTGAAGGCCGATTCTCGAGGGTCCACACCTACCACTTTGTTCTCTTAAACCATTTCAGACATGACAAAAAGGTATCTCTGCCCCACTACCTTTTTAGGTCCCTTTCTAGGTCCCTCAATAAACATAGTAAAAACCTTTATAGTCTGATTCTCCACTGTGGGATTTTGCTACTCATCTATGAGCATCTATGAGCATTGGAAAACCCTTGCCCTGCTGGAAAACAAGAGGATTTCTGCCTCTCCGTGTAAGAGAAATATGGAAGGAGGAGACTCCAGCAAGGAGAAGGCATCCTCTAGCAAAAAAAGAAAAAGTGCCCCTGGGATGGAAACAAAGGAAATTGAAAACAAAAGCAGCAAAATGGAGATGGATGACTCCAATGGTGAAGACAACCAGAATGATGAGGAGCTGGGTAATGAGGAAGAAAGTGGTGATAATGAGTCTGGTAATGAAAGCCCTATCCTTAGTGATTGCCCTAGTAAGGACAATAGCCATCTGATGGAGGAAGTGGATTTCAAGGATAATGAGGAAACTAATGTGAATTTTGAGAGGGAAATGAACAAAGACTTTGAGAAGGACCTGACTAAGGATAGGGTTAGTGAGGATAATGAAAGTGCGAGTAAAGGGTTACTGTTGGATAACCTCAAGAAACTCTCTGAGGCGAGAATGGATTATGAAAGATGGACCTATGAGCTCTTGAAGAACATGGAAAAAAGGGGGAAAACATGGATGAGAAGAGGGAGGATGACAACAGAGAGCAGATAAAATGGAAGCAGAATATGGAGGATAAGGTTAAATTGCTGGAAGAAGGGAGAGAGGTGATGAAAAATCTAATGTGTGTTATCCTGAGTATCCTATCAGTTGTCACTAAAAAATTGGAGGATATTTCTAAGGTCTTTGATCATACCAGCTCTCCAAAACTAGTTGTGGAACTTGACCTAGATGAAGAGACTATCTAGACTGGTAGCAGTGAAGCTACTCTGGTTGGTGGCGCTATGAAGAGGACCGGGGCTAGTGTCAAGAAAGTTGTGGCTGCTTTTGCAAAGGATCTCCCTAATCTTAGGGATAACATCAAAGAGCTACATGAAATTAGCAACACCCTGGCGAATGCCTTGGAAAAAAATCAACTAGTTTCTTTTCTGGAGTCTGGATGGCCTGTTGGCTTTGTGGGGCTTTTTCTGGTTTTCTTTGGTTTTCTGCTGGATTTTCGTTGGACTGTTCCTTTTTGTATCTCATTGCTTTTGTTGTTTAAGTTCTTCTTGTAAAGGGTTTTGGGGCCCCTTCAAAACCTTCTTTTACCTTAATCAAAAACCATACCACATAACACCATGATTTGTACATGGAAAACCTGAAAAGGGAAAAACCACAGTGGGAAGCCTACCCACAGTCAAATGATACTTCTACAGAAAGTGTGATACAATGAGGGGCCTGTACATGCATGAAGGCACATTGACTAGAGCATACTGCTCATTACACAAGAGTCTCATTGACTATAGAGAGGTTAAAACCACCTCAAGGTAAATGGACAACAATCTAGAATAATGAACTGCCAAAGATAGCATCTACCATGCCTGATTATAGTCTCGGTTAAGCTCAATGTCAGAGGCCTTTGACCTCTTCCTTAATCCCAATTTGATCACCTATGATTGACCAAATCTCCTTCGCATATGATATTGCATTTCAAGACCATGAATATCTCTTCATATTTCCATCCTACAATCTACAATGAGATCATAGATCATTTTATACCAACCATAAGGCCTAAACCAATTAGGTCGGCCACCTAAAAGATATTTCAATAAGATCATTACATAAATCCATATTACAATGATATGCCATGTCAGATTAAGACCAAAACAACAATAACCAATCCATAGAACATCCCGGTAACGTGTAGAGAACACGTTATCATGATACCGGTCCATAACCTAGATAGGTACCAAACCTATTCTGGGTCCACCACACCAAAGCAATGTCTTCAAGCAGTTGAAGCATGATCAAAGAACATCTTCAAGATCCTAAAATCCATGTAGAAGTCGCACCAACACCACTCATGCATCCTATCAAGATTCCTTAGTAAAAGATTTGTCAGTAAAACCTTAAACTAATGTTGGTAAGGGTTTACAAGAGTGTATGATAGCATCTGATTACCAAGTCAATACCAATTGACCAAAACATGCTCAAGGAACATATAACACATGAAAACATACTCCATTGATTCAAACATGTTGGAAGTGTTCAACAGATAGTCTCTTCTGTTGGTAACACTAGATATTCTACCTATAACCAATCATAAAAGCTAGTGTTGACATCAATGACAAAACATCAATATAACACATACTCAATTCATCCATAATGCCAACAAGAGAATGCTTCTTTGTTGTGAGGAACTGTGGCATCCTGAGCTAGTCTCAATTTGCTGCAATGCTGAGTTGAATCTGCTAAAATTGTTCTCTTGTCCATTATAAGGGAATTTAACACATTGGTGATATATCGAAGGGACTACTTGCATGTCATGGATCCATGATCTGCCCAGAAGAATGTTATAGGATAGGTTAAAGTCTAGGACTTGACAAACTATATCTCTTTGAACTAGTCCTATTTTGAGTGGTAATACCAATGTTCCTTTAGAGGATCGCTCTTCTTCATCATATGCTTTGATTGTTATTTTCTTTCTTGGATTTACTGCTTGTTCTGAAAACCTAGGGCATGCACTAAACTCAATGCACAAATATTTAAGCCCACTCCTCCATCTATGAGGACACATTTGACATGTGTTTTGTGAATAAGCACATCAATATGTAGTGAAGCATTGTGAGGATGTTGCAATGACATGTTGTCATGTTCTATAAATGATAGGCAATGAGAAGCTATGAGGTGTCCCACCATGGTTTGGAGCTGATCAACATCCAAGTCTTTGGAGACTGTGGTTTCAACTAGATCTTTTTCTAATATTTCCTTATATGTTGGTGAGAGTTTTAGTAGCTCTAGGATTGATATTTGTGCAGGGGGTTTTTGCAATTGATCCACTATGTTATACTGCCTCGAGTTAGATGTTGCATTATTTGTCACTCCTAGGAAGGTTACCTTAGCCTTACTTTGAGTAATGGCATGTACTGATTCTACTAGTATTTTCTCTTTGACGATAATGACATTTACTACATTATCATAGGTGTGAGAATAGTTAACTTTTTCTTTCCCCTTATCATTTTGAGTATTTGATGTTTCAGCTTTTTCATAATTAGGAAGTAGAGTTTTGGAGGCCACATGCAGATCATTTGTTTTGTGCCCATCCACTATGATGACCTCATTGTCAATTAAATCTTGAATAACATGTTTGAGTCTTTGACAATAATTGGTCTTGTGTCCTTTGTTCTGATAAAATTCACAAAAATGATTATCATTCCACCAACTTGGTTTAATTTTGTGCTCAAAATCTCTTGCTTCTGGCAGTGTGATTAATTTGTTTGCAAGAAGAGTTTTTTAAGCCGATTGCATTGGTTCACCAATGTTGGTAAATTTTATGCATGCATTGGGAAAGAATGGTTTTGATTTAATGTTATTGTCTTGATTATTCATTGGTTCCCTACTTGATAGATTGAAAAGAGGTTGCCGTGGTTTAACACTATTGTCATTTACTCCCTCATTCACAACATTTATGTTTCTTGTCCAAAATTTTGGTTTATCATTATTGTGATTGTTGTTGTTGTTATTGTTGAAGTGTTAGCAGCAATCAAGGAGGAAGACTGAGAGGGGGGGGGGGGGTGAATCAGTCTTCACCAGATCTAGAAAATTAAACTTCAAAACAAGAACTAATAAACTATAGCAATACTCAGATAACCAAATTAACAACACAACACATAACAACAAATTTTTTGATGTGGAAAACTTGGTTTAGGGAAAAACCACGGTGGGAACCTACCCACAGTAAAATGATACTCTGCAGTAATATGGGAAAATATTACAATGGGGAATGCACATGCATTCAGGCACACTGCATAGATATCATTGCTCAAAAGATATTTGCCCAAAAGGCTACAACCTTCAGGGAAGTCTCACTGACTTACAATATGATTCAGACTACAATCCGGAAGGAATGATCTGCAATGATAGCATCTACAAATGCCTGCTGACACATTTAGTTAAGCACAATTGTCTGCTCTACAACACAAAACTCACCTCAACACTTTGCTGAATGATATAACCTTGTTCACACATTCATCTCTCTCCAATAATGTAGAAACAATACCGACACACAAATTACATAAGCATCTCACCTATATATATACAAATCATCAACCTTGATAACAAGGTCAGCTAAACACTCAAACCTAAAATTACAATTACAAAAATTACATTGCATGATACAAAGATCAACCAGTGGACTAGTATTATGATTTATATTACATAGAATGCACCTAATTTGAATTCTCAAATGATCACATCCACTGGAAATCCTGCCAAGACCAACCACAACATGCTTCACTATCATAAATATCACATAACACGAAAATCATCACCGATTCCTAAAAATCACCAAAACTTACACAACGATCAATGGAAATCGCTAAAACAAATAGGATATGACTAGGAAACACCAAAAAACATGTTAGAATCATTTGAAAGAGCTGCACCAGCACTAGTTTTGAAATCTTCATCGATCAACATCTAGAAGCTCAAGAACATAACCAATCAACATCTGTCACGAGGAAAGGGTTATTCACAAGATCATCCAAGACAATATCCCAAAGTCTAAACACAAGATCTTATCATACCGAAATATACCGGAGGAAATACCAGATTTTGCAAAACAGTGATCAACAAAACCAAACTATAAAACCGGATCAGAAAATCTTCCCAAACTCACCAAAATAGATCACAGGAATATGTTGACATCAATGACAACAACATATCCTAGCAATAGCAATGATCAACTAAATCCAAAAATCTTCCCCTTTGGCATTGATGACAACATATGAATGTGAAAAATAGTTAATGCAAAGAAAGAAGATATCATTAGCAAACTCCCCCTAAGGTCAAGATAGATAAAGTTGTTTTTCACATGATCTCTCTCCCCCTTTGACAATAATGCTAAAGATCTGACTCTGTCCAAAAGCATGAACCTCTCTCTTCCTTTGACATATAGCCAAATCAATAGACTACTCCAACAGAGGAGCAACACCTGTTGGCATTTTTGATGTTCATGTTGTGATTGTCATTGATGGACACACACTTGCATTAAGATCCTCTTTATATGTGTGAGTTAGAGCACAACCTATATTTATTCCAACCAGTATGTTGTATTATAGTCTTAGACTATTGATGTTTTGCAGAATGTGTTTATCAGTCTGAAGATGCATGTCGACCCCAAGCGGTTCGTGGATACCAAGCGGTACGAGGGATTAAAGTGGAATAACACATTGTTACCAGTCTTATTTTTGACAAACCGACAACTGGTATTTTGTATGAACCGGTAATACTCTGTGATGAGTTACCAACCAGGATTTTGTGATGAGTTTCCATCCATCGATCATTTGACGGTGCCGACTCTCTGGCGGTGCTTTTTGTGTCGTGTTACCAGATATGTCCAGATGCATTGAACCTAGGAAATTGTATTGTAATCCTATTGGACCGACATGAAATCAAATTCCTTTATAAGGACATCATGTCTAGGGTTCTAAGGTTGTTGTTGAGGTTGATGTTGTCACTAGGGTTCAAGGTAGGTGAGGAGTTAGAGAGAGTATGAATGTGTAGAAGACTGAAGTAATGTTGTAATACATTAAGATCGAGCTATCAAGGATCTAACCAAGCAATCTGTGCTATTTGATAGATCACTCACTTGTTGATTACTCACATCTTCGACAAGTCTATATCCCTTAACTGGGTAGGCCCAAAAGCCTCTTGTAAATCCTCTAATAAGGTGGTTCACATCTGTGGATCTAAAATCCTCTAGCAAGGTAGTCTTTAATCAGACTTATCTCCTAACAGAGATTGAGATTCCTAACAGGATCTATTCTGGTAAAGAACATTGTAATACCTTAACTGGTCTGACCTTAACCGGTCTGGTTTCTATTATGTAGATAGTTAGTTGTGAGTTCCATCTAACCGTGGTTTTTCCCATTTGGGTTTCCATGTCAAAATCTCTTGTATTATGGTGTTTGTGCTTCTGTGGGTGAATGCATTATTAGCTATTTGGTTTGCATGTTTGTTAACCAGTTTGTCTGCTAAATTATTTTACCGGTTTACTGTCAGTCTTGCAAAGTGTTTAAGTGCAAATTTTTTTGGCATACTAATTCACCCCCCCCTCTTAGTATTCATGAATTGGTATCAGAGGCTTCCTTTCTATAAGTTTAACCACTTGGAAAGCGATATGGGGGAATACACCTTGAGGGAACTTACTCAATGGCTCACTCAGTTTGAGCAAGCCTATGATGATCTTATGGTCAAATACAAGGCAGCTCAAGCAAAAAGGAGATAACATGCAGAAAAGCTAATGGAGCTATCTGAAAATAGTTTTGTAGATGAAGCAGACATGGAAGCCCTAATTGCAAAAGTAAATAAGTTGAATGAATCAAACTCCAACATGAGAAATGAGTTGGAAGGACTAACTATCTGGATGTGTCAAGAGCTTGAGAACCAGAGGAAAGCTAAAGATCTGGTGAAATAAAGAGATCATGAGATCTCCAAGCTGAAACAAGAGATCAGGGCCCTAACTGCTCAACTCCATGCTAGCAAAGTGGAAAAGGGTGACATGCAAGGTAAATTGAATAGTTCCATCTCTGAGAATGAAAACCTGATGGAAGCAAATGCTACTATTTCCAAAGAACTCTCTGAGTCAAAGGGAATACTTGCTAAGTTCAACAAGAGTACTGTCAAGCTTGAGAAAAAGCTTGAATCTGCCAAACCGGTCAAGAATACCAATGGACTTGGTTATTTCGGTCATGAGGAAGGTGAGACCTCTGGTACAAATGCTGGAGCATCAAAGAAACAACTGACATCAAAGGATAAAGGTAAGCAAAAGTTTAAACCTGTTTGCTTTAACTGTCTTAAAGAAGGACATACTGCAAATGAGTGTAGGAGTAAGGCTTACAATAATTTTCTTTATTTCCTAAATGATAAGCCTAGATCCTATAGATTCAATGGTAAATGTTATGCATGCAACAAGTATGGGCATAGAGAATTTGAATGCAGGTCTATCATGAATGACACTGGAAGATATCCTTAGAGGACCCAAGGAGTTGGTCCTGAACCTTTTGTGAACTAGAATCACAACCGGTTTAATGTCTTCAATCATCAACCAAGAAGCGGTGGCTATAAAGTGGCAATTGGATGGAGAGCAAACTGTTGGATTTGTCATGATCATGGTCACACTACTACAACATGCAAAAGGGAGAATGGAAACATGAACAAAGGACCTTGGAGAGCACCTAGATTGGTCTGCTGTCACTGCAACAAACCGGGTCACATTGCTAGATTTTGTAGATCAAGAAAGAACATATCTGATGATATACCGGTCACTCTAGAAGGAAATATTGATTTTCAAATAGTTCAAGCAGATATGAACAAAACCTAGAAGAAGAAACCAGTGGTGTTACAAGAGGAACCGGTTTCTGCACCTAGTGTGGAAATATCAGAACCGACAAACTAAGCCTCAGAAAAGCTTAGGGGGAGCAAATGGTGAAATGTCTTGAGCCCCCAGTTAACACCAATAAAAGACCTTAACTGATGTGTGATACCTATCATTTGGTAGAAGACCGAAAATGGTAAAAAGGCAAATTAGGGTTTATGCCCTAATAGAGGAGCATTAATTGCGGTAGGTGAGAGATATGTTTAAAAGTATTTTTCAAATCATTTCTCACTATCAATTTTCAAGCAAAGAACAGTTTTACAAAGAGCAGAGTGATGAAAAGGCAATTTGAGCTGAGATCTTGAGAAATTGAGAAACTGCGAAGGAGATTTGAATTCAAACAGCAAATGGTCAAGTGGAGAACACAAAGCGGTGATTCTGCAACCGACAAAGTGTGGAGTGAAGGAGAATCGGAAAGTCCTAAATTCATGTGTTTTAAAAGGTATTTCTCAAAGTTCTTAAAGTTTCTATCATGGCTTCCGCATCTCATACCAGTTCTAGTGCATCTATTGAATCTGAAAGTTTTATTCAACGAAAGTCCAAGTATAATGCCTTATCTCAAGTTCCAGCTGGTGTGATAGTAGAAAAGGGAGTTTCTGACTACATAGACTGCAAGATTGAAGACCTAGGGTCTCTAGCTATCCACTCCTAGTTAGGTTTGTTTTGTGGCAAGGATAAGAAAATCAAACTGGAGTATAATATCTTGGAGAAGAAGAAACTCCACAATGCTATCTACTTCATGGAAGATTTTACAAAAGATCACATAAGGATCATTTTGAACAGAGTCCACGCTGACAAGATGTACCTGGAGAGGAAACATGATATCACGCCATAGGAAGTTCATGCAGTCATCGATTTTTGTAATACAGGGGATGTGCTAGCCCTAAGGATGGTTAGCAAAACTGAAATGTCCAAGCTCACCGGTTCAGTGAGTGACTCACGTGGCATGACAGTCAATTCAATCAAGGATGATCCGGTGAAGTATGCATGTATGGTGATTGGTTACTAGATGTTCTCAGCCAACACAATTAACTCTGTATCTCCTACAACAGTAAATGCTGCTTACCGGATGATCAAGGAGGATGCATCATTTGACCTATGCACTGGTATGCAGAGGCAACTCCTATTGAACCTGAAATCAATCAAACAAGATAATGCACTGAGGTTCATGTTTGGACAACTATTGGTTGGGTTGTTCTTTTACTTTCAAGGATACTTCCTAGGAGTGGGAGACATTCAGTGGTCTACAGACCAACCGGTTACCAAACAAATAAAGGAAAGTTTGCAAGCGGTGGGAACTAGTTATCCTGAAGTTCTGAACAAGTATTTTGATGAGTTTAGACGAAAAATGCGCCAAAGAATGAGAATATTAGGTGACATCGTCAAGAAATATGAAGATGATATCTATTTCACCATCAAGGTGGATCAATGCATTATGGAGGTTGTTGAGCCTAGACAAGAAGAATTTGAGCCAATGGGCTATGAGGTGATGTATGACATGCTGGAAGGGTATGCCTCTACCCTTATTGCCTCACCTATTGATCCTAAGGCAAAGAGGACTGGAACCTATCTGGAAAGGGTTACACTGGTCGAGGAACCCTCTGCAAAGAAAGGAAAAGAACCTGCAGTAAAGAAGGTAAAGGAAGTGCCTGCAGCATCAGCACCGATTACTACTGCAACTCCAAAAGTGACCAAGCGGTCACCAACCAAAAAGAAACCATAAGCAGCACCGGCTAAAGTCCTCGAGAGGAAAAGGAAGACAAAAAGAAACTCTCCGGAATCAAAAGAAATTGTGTCTGAGGAGCAGCCCAAGAAGGCAAGACAGATAAGAAAGAAGAAAAAGAATGAACTAGCGTCATTTGCACCGGTAAATATAGTGTATGCGGGAAAAGTGGGCTGATAGAACTCAATATGTGAAAATTTGGTAAACTACTAATCCACACACACACACAGGACTTCTTGATGCAAGCTATGGAGTAACGACGTGTTACTCAGCTTCCCAAGGAGGGTCCCATGGTTCTCTATCTCACAATGTCCCTCAAACCAATGTTTTTGCTCTCAGATCACTGAGCAAAATGGTTTAGGGATGGCAAATGCGAGAATGAGAGATGCTTTGATAGATTTTAGTATGAAATAGATGTTAAGCTATGTATGATTCTAAAAATGCAATAAACTAGATGATAAGATGATAGGGTTAGTATGAATACTATCCTAGCATACTGTATTTAGTCTATGATTGAGCTAAATGATAAAGAAATTATTCTAAACATGCATATTTAGTATAATTTCTATTCTAAAAAGAGGCTAAATGATGAGCATAAAAATGATATGAAAGCTTGAAAGTATTTGAGCATAAGTATGATGCTACAAATTTGGAGGATGATTCTCCATGAAAATGGAGGACTGAGAGCTCTATTTATAGCAAGAATAGGGCAATGGATGGTCAAGATTGAATGGTTTAATCAAGGGTTGAGTTTGAAAGTTGGGGATCCATGTTTGTAATTGGCACCAATGAAATGGTGACAAGTGTCAACATAGGATTGGGTTGAGAGAAGGGGTTGGAGATATTAAATACCTGAGAAGACCTCATGGTTATCTAGAGGGTAAGGGTCAAGCTTAAGTTAAGATTACCCATTTGATTAAGAGTTAATCCAAGGATAAACCCTTGTGCAAATGATTAAGAGATAATCATGGTCAAAGCATTAAAGGCCTGATGAGACCTTTGGGTTGGGTAAAGGTTGAGTCAAAACAAATGTTTTAACCATGTAGGAGGGTTTGAGTTAACCATTAATGGTTATTGGAGACTTTGGGGATTAAGTGGTTGAAGGTTGGAAGCCTTTAATGGTTATCAAAGACTTTGAGGAATTAGGTGGTTGAAGGTTGAAAGCCTTTAATGGTTATCAAAGACTTTGAGGTTTTGAGAAGTGACTTCCCTTTGCTTAGGGATGTGACAAAGTTTAGAGGAGAGGTTAGGTTAATTAGAAGCGATTAGAAGATTCTAGAAGGGATTAGAAAGGGGTTTGGGATTTTGCAAGTGGATGGAGGGATAATAGGATTTGATTGAAATAAAGTAATTTAATTCAATTTGGTTGCAATTTGGGGAAATTAAATAAATTAGATTTATTCAATTTAGGATAACTATTTAATTAAATTTGAATTTAATTAAAAGTGGATAGGGGGATTTAATTGAATAAAATGATTTATTCATTAAATGGGTATAGTGAATTTTATTTAAATAAATTGAGTAATTTACTTAATAAAATAGAAGAATGTGGATAATTTAATTAAATTGGATTTAATCAAATAGAGAAATGAACATAAAATATTCATTTAGGAATATGGTCATTTTTATACGTCTACATATAGATATCTCCTCCTATAAACCTTTGACGCATTGTCAAAGAACAATAAAGAATATTAGGACAAAATTACTACATGATTTAGTAGACTACTATGATGATTTTAGTGATGAGGAGAAAGAAGAAGTGCTACAGGAGATTATTATTTATTTGTGTACAAATGACCGGTTGCCATCAGAGATTAAATCTCAGACACCGGATTCTTTGTATAAGGCATTAGATAATAAATGGCACATTTCCATAGAAAAGGAACAGGAAATTAAGGAAAAAGTTTTTGCTCAGTACTTTCCCGACCCGTCAAATTCTGAATTATTTGATGTTATTGACCAAAATAAAGGACTCTTCTTCACTAGAAGAAGAAGACCCTGGCTGTTAGAAGGTAGAGTTAATGATGTCGAAAAAGACACTCATCAGTATATGGTAACCACTGTCCAGAATCACAAAGCGCGTCTATCCAACCGGCAAGCTGAAGAAGAACCGGTTATATCCAAACCGGATGAAGCATTTGATGATGAAGGAAATCTAGTTGTTGAACCGGTCGACACTATTGATGTTGATGCCCTGGATAGAGAAGATGTTACCTAGGAGACACCATCTGAGGCAACAGGATAGGAGCAACAAGCTGAATAGGAGAAGAAAGTCGAGGACAGATAGGAAGTGGCAAAGGAAGAGGCCAAGCAGAGGAAGAAGGATGAAGAAGAGAAGTGAAAAAAGGAAGAAGAAGAGAAGCGAAAAAAGGAACAAGAAGAAAAGAAGAAAAATGATGAAGAGGAGAAGAAGAAGAAGGAAGAAGAAGAGAAAAAGAAGCAATAAGAAGAAAAGAAGAAGAAGGAAGAGGAAGATAAGGAACAGGAGAAGAAGAAGGAAGAGGAAGATAAGGAATAGGAGTAGAAGAAGGAAGAAGAAAAGAAAAAGGCTGAGGAGGACAAGGAAGCGGAAAAAAGGAGAAAAGCAGACAAGAGCACCCAGATGGAGACTCCAAAGGCAACTGGGAGTCAAGCTAAACTAGTTGATCTCACCAGTCTTATCGATCTCCAGTCTACTGGTGAAATGGAGCTAATGCAGAGCATCAAGGTATCTCAAAAGTGCCTTGAAAACATACGGAGGAAGAAGGAGCAGGATGTAATTCAAGTGGCTGTGGACACACTTACCAATTTGATACCCAGTACTAACCTTCCAAGCACTAAATCATCACTGGCCAAACTTAAGCTCCTATGCACAATTATGGCTGATCAGGTGCAGAGCCTGGAAGAGGCAGCTGAGGCAAATTACAAGAAAGAGCATCAAAAATCTCTTAACATTTCTCTGGTGAAGAAGTTGAATGAGCTCCGGTCTGAACTGCAAAAAGACCAAAAGGATATAAGGGATGCTTTGGATGAGGGAAATCTACTACTTAGCAAAATCTGTTAACCCCATCTGTTCTATGATGATGTGCTAGCTCAGAAGAAAAAGCTTCAAATAGACTTACAGTCCTACATGAGCACATTCAAGCCACCTTATGATTCCTTTGCAACTTATGGGCAAACCGTTCACCGGTTTCACATCCAATCAACAAAAATGGAGCAAGAGATCAACACCCACTCTAGAGATTTGCAGGAGCTACAACTTGTTCTACTTCCACGACTGCAAATTCTTTAGAAATGCTATCTGAACCTACAACAGTTGATGCCATGGAAGAATAGGTCTCCCAGATGCAAACAGAGAAAGAAGTTGCCACCTCCCTACTTGAGTCTTGGTCTTTATCGATGAAACAATTTTTGTAGGACTTCAAATCTTTTTTTGACAAGTATTATTCCTTATTGTCATAAACTTTTATTATTTTAATATCAAATGAAAATAGGGTTGTTTAGCTGTACTTTGTCATTGTTGGCAAAGGGGGAGAAGAATTCTATTTGGACTTTGGGAGAAGTATTGGGAAAAGTATCTGGTATCAAAATTTTGATATATGCTCTAAATATCTCTATATGCAAAATTGTCATACATTGTATTGTTAAAGGGATAGTGTATATGCTTAGGGGGAGCAATTTTGCTAATGGCATGACTTTGTTGTAAAACACTTAGATGTCAAAATTTTATTTTCCTAAGTGTTTCCATCAATGCCAAAGGGGGAGATTGTTGACATTTTTGATGTTCATGTTGTGATTGTCATTGATGGACACACACTTGCATTAAGATCCTCTTTATATGTGTGAGTTAGAGCACAACCAGTATTTGTTCCAACCGGTATGTTGTATTATAGTCTTTAGACTATTGATGTTTTGCAGAATGTGTTTACCGGTTTGAAGCGGCATGTCGACCCCAAGCGGTTCGTGGATACCAAGCAGTATGAGAGATTAAAGTGGCATAACACATTGTTACTAGTCTTCATTTTTGACAAATCGACAACCGGTATTTTGTATGAACCGGTAATACTCTGTGATGAGTTACCATCCACCAATCATTTGACGGTGCTGACTCTCTGGTGGTGCTTTTTATGTCGTGTTACCAGATATGTCGAGATGCATTGAACCTAGGAAATTGTATTGTAATCCTATTAGACCGACATGAAATCAGATTCCTTTATAAGGACATCATGTCTAGGGTTCTAAGGTTGTTGTTGAGGTTGATGTTGTTGCTAGGGTTCAAGGTAGCTAAGGAGTTAGATTGAGTATGAATGTGTAGAAGACTGAAGTAATGTTGTAATGCATTAAGATCGAGCTATCAAGGATCTAACCAAACAATCTGTGCTATTTGCTAGATCACTCACTTGTTGATTACTCACATCTTTGACAAGTCTGTAGCCCTTAACCGGGCAGGCCCAAAAGCCTCTTGTAAATCCTCTAACAAGGTGGTTCACATCTGTGGATCTAAAATCCTCTAGCAAGGTAGTCTTTAATTGGACTTATCTCCTAACAGAGATTGAGATTCCTAACAAGATTTGTTCTGTTAAGGAACGTTGTAAGACCTTAACCGGTCTGGTTTCTATTCTATAGATAGTTACTTGTGAGTTCCATCTCAATGTGGTTTTTCCCATTTGGGTTTCCACGTCAAAATTTCTTGTGTTATGTTGTTTGTGCTTCTTTGGGTGAATGCATTATTAGCTATTTGGTTTGCATGTTTGTTAACCGGTTTGTCTGCTAAATTGTTTTACCAGTTTACTGTCAGTCTTGCAAAGTGTTTAAGTGCAAAGATTTTTGGCATACTAATTCACCCCCCCCCCCCCCTCTTAGTATTCATCAACACCAACTCATCAATCAGATAAAAGAAAAATACTCTAAATTCCACCGGATCGATGCAACTCAATGCATCTAGTTCTCATCAAGATGGGTGGATACCCCTAACTTGTCTCTCAAATAGACAAATGTATCTGTAGGCAAAGGCTTAGTAAAAATATCAGTAATTTGTTCCTTTGTAGATACATATTTCAGCTTCACCTTATGTTCAGTGACTTGCTCTCTTAAGTAGCTATATTTGATTGATATATGCTTAGTCTTTGAATGTTTCATTGGATTCTTTGACATGTTTATAGAACTGGCATTATCACAGTAAATGATAGTAGGTTCTTCATGAATAACTCTGATGTCTTTCAACATTTTCTTCATTCAAACTATCTAAGTACAATTACTAGTACCAACAATGTACTCAGCTTCGGTAGTAGATAGAGACACTGAATCTTGTTTCTTACTAGCCCATGAGACCAAATTCTTACCTAAAAAGAATACTCCACTGATAGTACTCTTTTAGTCATCTACATCACTAGCCCAATCTGCATCAGTGTAGGCACACAACATGAAATCATCATTCTTTGGATACCATAAACCTTAATCCTCAGTTCCCTTTAGATATCTGAATATCCTTTTAACAATAGTGACATGACTTTCCTTCAAATCAACTTGATATCTAGCAGCCATACATACAACATGCATAATGTCAGGCCTAGTTTGAGTGAGATATAACAGTCCACCAACCATAGATCTATACAAGCTTTGATTAGCTTTAGGGGATTCATCATTTTTAGACAATTTACAACTAGTCACCATAAGAGTTCCAACCTGTTTAAAGTTATCTAATCCAAACTTCTTCAGCAATTCCTTCACATACTTAGTTTGTGATATGAATATATCTTTCTCTATCTGTGCAATTTTCAAACCTAAAAAAAATTTCATCTCACCAATCATAGATATCTCAAATTCTTTTTGCATATCACCGACGAACTTCCTACTCATATCATCATCACCACCAAAAATAATTTCATCAACAAAGACTTCAACAATCAAAATTTTATCATTTTCTAAAATAACAACAATATGAAGGGTAAGGAGGAGGATGAGATTTCAGATGTGGGTCGTGGTGAGGACATGAGTACTCAAGGTTTGGAGAATAAGGGCCAAGAGAATAAAAGGGGAAATCCTAGTGATTGTCATGGGGATAATGATAGTATTAAGGGATTTTGTGATACTATCAGCAACCTGAAGAATGATATTAATGTTATAAAAAATGGTATGATAGGTGAGAAGCCTCTTTTTGAAAATGTTAAAGAATTAGTGGTTGCTATCAACAATGCTCAAGCTATTGAGGTCATGGTCGGTAAAATTATTGAAATAGAAAAGAAGGTTAAAGAAATGGAAGGGAATAGAGAGGCAAATGGGTTGGAAACTACCATGAACAACCTGGTCAATAGAGTCAACAAGATGGAATTAATTGTGAAGAGGATTTATGAACATAATTTCCAGGTTCTTAAGGCCTATGTGGATAATATAAATATTTTGATTAACAGATTTGATAGCATTAAAGACAAGGAGGGTGACAAGGACTAGATGGAGGAAAAAGGTCATGAGAAGAGAACTGGGGCCAAGACCAAGAATTAGGGTGATATCAAGGGATGAGAGCTGGATGAATTGAAGACCTCTGTGAACAACATGAAGTAGATGACAGTTCATGCAGAAGATATTATGAAAAGTATTTAGCTATCTTGGTCTCTGTCTTTGTCTTTGTGTTGTCCTTTTGCTATCATTTTGTTGTCTTTGAGTAGATCTATGTGTTTTGAGTTCAAAACAATCAAATTGTTATCATTTTCAAATTTAAAGTACAAATTACTATCAGCAACACCTTTAGAAAATCCCAATTTCAACAAATATTTATCTAATCTAGCATACCAGGCTCTAGGAGCTTGTTTTAATCCATAAAGTACTTTCTTAAACTTGCATACCATGTCTCCATCATCTGACAGTAAAAATACATTGAGATATTCAATGTAAACTTCTTCTTCTAGATCACCATTCAAAAATATAGATTTGACATCCATCTGATATACCTTGAAATCTTTATAAGCAACATAAGCAAGCAACTGTCTAACAACTTCAATTCTGGCAACCATAGCAAAATTTTCCTCATAATCAATCCCTTCTTGTTTTGAATATCCTTTGCAGATCAGTCTAGCTTTATTTTTGACTACTTGATCAACTTCATTCAATTTTTTTCTGAATACCCATTTAGCACCAATAACATTTTTCTCCTTAGGTCTAGGCACAAGTTCCCAAGTGTTGTTCATTTCAATTTGATCTAACTCTTCTTCCATAGCTCTCATCCAAATTTCATCTTTATAGGCTTCAACAAAATCTTTAGGTTCAACTTTGGAAATTAAACATACTTCTTCTGCAGCTAACCTTCTTCTAGTCATCACACCTTTATTCTTGTCACCAATAATTTGATTCTCAGAATGATTCAATCTTACATACCTTGGAGTATTTTGAATGTTCCGATCTTCAAGTTCCTGCACATCATCACTAGTAGCAACAACATCTAGATTAATAGTCTCTATTGGATCATTCTTCTTAGGCTCTTCAGGCTGAATAGGAGCTAAAACAAAATGATGACCATCATCATAAGCTTTGATCTCCTTCCGCAGATTCTCATCCACTCTCATATTTGAACTTTCAACTATCTTTCTCAATATCTTATTATAGTATCGGTAGGATTTTGTCTTTGTAGAATATCCCAAAAAGATACCTTCATCACCTCTAGCATAAAACTTTCCAATGTCTTCATCTCTCTTGATATAACATTTGCTACCAAAAACTTTAAAATATTTCACAGTAGGAGCATGACCAAACCAAAGCTCATAAAGGGTCTTATCGGTATCACCTTTGATATGAACTCTATTAAATTTATATGTTGGTATTATGGATATGTTGCATTTGTTTTGTCATTGATGTCAACATTTATATGCACTTATCCTTATGGAGATCTTTGGTCATGTTGAACCGACACATTATGTTCACCGGCAAGTTCACTAACTTATGCACAGTCACCGATATTTGGTTCACCAACAGGTTATATTGTTCACCGACACTGAGGATGACTTGTTATCATTTGGACATTACTTGGTTATGTCAAAGACATGGTTTGGACACTTGGTTCTGGTATTCTAGTTATTGGTCTAATAGGGTCGACATATTTGTTGTTACCAACAAATTGGTCTAAGTTATGGACTGACATGCATTATCTATTCTAGATCAACACAACACATTATGGAGATGATTTAATCAATTGGTATTGTTGTAATTATATTGAGCCGACATGATGCATCACATCTTAACTTACTTGTAAATGATTTAATTGTAATATTCTTAGTAAGCCGACCTACACATTTGGTCTTAGGTTTTGGTATATATGTAAGATCTCAATTGTGAGATGTAGGGATATGGTATGTAAGGTTATGGTATTGTAACATGGTATGTGCGAATATTAAAGATCATATGAGCAGACCATAGAGAAGGTTCAGGGAAGGTTTGAAGGTGATTATCAAAGCTTAACCGGTACTGAATCCAACATTGGAGATGCTACTTTGAGCAGTACGTTATCATTGGATTTAATCATCCAATTGTAGTTAGTGTGACTCTCATCTTGTGATTGCGCAGTGAGCTCTAGGCAGCTAGTCTTTCTGCATGTGCAGACCCCATTTGTATACACATACTATCTACAGTAGTATCATCTGATTGTGGGTAAGGTTTCCTACCATGGTTTTCCCCTTATAGGGTTTCCACGTATAAATCTCTGTGTTATGTGTTGTGGATGTTGTTTCTCTTTCTGTTTCATGCATTAAGTTACACCGGTATTAATATTAACTGTTAATCTATTAACGGACATTAAATTTGGTTTACCGATATTATGTATCAAGTTTGATTAAGTTATATTTGGGTTGAAATTAATACACAATGGATTCACCCCCCCTCTCATCTACCTCCGAGTCCTAACAATTGGTATAAGAGCAACCTCTTTTTGCAGAAGTTTAACAACTTGAGGAGATTCTATGGCAACTAACTTTTTCAGAAAGGATAGTCCAAAATTTGATGGAACTAACTATGGTATATGGAAGATCAAAATGGAGACACATATGAATTGCATTGGAAGAGGTATATGGGATGTTACACAGAATGGCTATGTTGGTCCTGCACCGAGTCGACCTAATCCACCTACATTGGGTAAGGATCAAGAGAATGATAGCAAAGCAAGAGAAACACTCTTGAGTGCCTTGTTAGATCAGCAAATCATGGGATTATCAGATTGATCTACTGCTAAAGCTATTTGGGATAAATTGGAGACATTGAATGAAGGAGATACCACTGTCAAAATTGCAAAACTGGAATGCTTTTGGGTCAGGTATGAAAATTTGAAAATGGAAGAAGCTGAAAGAATTTTTGCTTTTATGGAAAGAGTTAATGAAATTGTTTTGGAAATAAAATGTTGTGGAGGTTCCTTAAGTGAAGATGAAATTGTTTCTAAAGTTTTAAGAGCCTTTCTACTGGCATACAAAATGGAAGTAACTGCTATTAATGAGTTGAGAACAATGCCTAATACATCAGTATCTAGAGACACCTTGGTTGGAAAACTTTCAGCATTTGAGCTTGAAGAATTTGGTCCTATTGCTACAATTAAAATAGATTTAGCTTTCAAAGAATCATCATCTGATAAATTTGATTGGAAAGCACTTTATGGAAAATAACTTGAAGATATCAGGAGGGAAAATGAAGAACTTGAACTTGAAGCACTATTTGCAAGGAAAATGCCTAAAGGTCCTATTGGAAGTAAGTATGAACGTAAAGCACCATTTAAATGTTTTAACAACAATAAAGATGGTCATATGGCATCTAGATGTTTTGATAGACATGCAAGATTGAGAGAAGAAGCTAAAAGAACATACAAGCCTAACCCTGGATATCAGAGATACATATTTAAGAAGAATATAGACAAATCATGTTATTATTTTGATGAAGGAGTTATTGATGATTCTGATGAAGAACCGACAGACAATGGATGGGATTTTTTTGCAATAAAAAAAGATCAACTGACACCTACTGTTCTACTAGTTAAGTAGGCCTTGGTAGCTAAAATTGAAGAAAAGGATGAATGGATTATAGATTCCGGATGTTCACATCATATGACTGGTGATAAAAGTAAATTCTTATCTTTTCAGAAATACAATGGAGGTCTGGTAAGATTTGGAGATGACAAAGCTTGTTTGATCAGAGGAAAAGACACTATATCTTTTGATGGTAAGCACAATACTGACAATGTTTACTATGTTGAAGGTTTGAAGCATAATCTTTGAGTGTTGGTCAATTAGTTGAAAAGGGGTTTCAGTTACAATTCAAGAATGGTAAATGAAAAATCATGAACATAACTAGTTTGGAAATTGCAACCAGTAATCAAACTAGAGGTAATATCTTTCATTTGAATAATAATGAAAAGACATGCTTGATTACACATATTGATGAAAGTTAGTTATGGCATAAAAGACTCTATCATGTGAATTTTGATTGCATTGTAAATATTAGTTCATCTAAGGCAGTAAGGGATTTACCTAAGATTGTAAAACCTCTTAATCCGGTATGTAAGGAATGTCAAACAGGAAAGTAAGTTAGAACACCTTTTAAGAGTATTTCTGAGAAATCTAATGATGTTCTTGATTTAATTCATATTGACTTGTGTGGTCCAACAAGAACCAAAAGTCTATAAGGAGAGATATTTCATGCTAATCATTGATTATTATTCTAGAATGTGTTGGGTTACTTTTCTCAAGGAGAAATCATAAGCTTTTGGGAAATTCAAATTATTCAAGGCACTTGTAGAGAATGAAACTAGTAAGAAAATTAAATGTTTAAGATCAGATCAAGGAGGTGAATTTACATCTAAGGAGTTCAATACATTTTGTGAAGTGAATGGAATTAGAAGACAACTATCAGCACCCCGGACACCTCAACAAAATGGAGTTGTGGAAAGGAAGAATAGAACTATTTTGGATGCAGCTAGAAGCATGATATCAGAAGAAAATCTACCTCATGTGTATTGGAGAGAAGCAGTGAATACAGCGGTTTACACTTTTAACAAAGTTCACATCAAAGGTGAAACCGGTAAGACAACCTATGAATTATGGTTTGGTAATATTCCTACTCTTAAGTACTTCAGAATATTTGGAAGCAAATGCTACATTAGGAGAGATGAGTATATTGGTAAATTTGATCCTAGAAGTGATGAAGGTATATTTCTTGGTTATTCATCTAAGAGCAAAGCATATAGATGTTTTAATAAAAGATTGCAGAAAATTATTGAGAGTGCAAATGTGAAGATAGATGAACACTTTAGAGGAAATTCAAGGTCTATGGACTCTGAACCGGCAGTTGAGATGATCATAAATGAACCTATATAGAGTGTACTGGCATAGAATGTTGATCCAGTCACACTAGCATCATCAAAGAATTCCACAGTGGCTGAAGAACAACAAGAAGTGAACACACCCAAGTATGTAAGATTGAATCACTCTGAAATTCAGATAATTGGGAATAAGTATCAAGGAGTTATGATAAGAGGAAGACTGGAAAATGAAGAGATATGTTTAATTTCTCAAATTGAGCCATCATTTGTTATTGAGGCATGTGAAGATAAAAATTGAATTAGAGCTATGGAAGATGAATTAGAACAAATTGTAAAGAACAATACATGGACATTGGTTCCCCAACCTAAAGATAAAAATGTAATTGAAACTAAATGGGTATTCAAAAATAAACTTAATGAAGATGATAAGGTAATCAAAAGCAAGATTAGTGTGTAAAGGATATTCACAGAAAGAGGGCATTGATTACAATGAAACCTTTGCACTGGTAGCTAGAATTGAGGCAGTCAGATTATTTCTTGCATTTGCAGCACATAAGAACTATAAAGTATATCAAATGGATGTTAAATGTGCATTTCTGAATGGTGATCTTGAAGAGGAAGTTTATATTGAACAACCTGATGGATTTTCATTGACAAATGACAAAGATATCATTTGCATATTAAGGAAAGCTTTATATGGATTGAAGCAAGCTCCTAGAGCTTGGTATGCTAGATAGGACAAATATCTTTTGAAGCTTGGTTACACTAAAAGTAATGCTGACAACAAATTATATTTCAAAGTGACAAATGAAGACATCTTGGCTATTGAAGTTTTTGTTGATGACATCATTTTTGGAGGAGAAGATGGATTGTGTAAAGACTTTTCTAATATGATGCAGGAAGAATTTGAAATGTCTATGATTGGGGAGATAAAATTATTTTTAGGATTGAAGATTTCATAGACTCATAAAGGTATATTCATATGTCAAACAAAGTACCTGAAGGAACTACTGAAGAAATTTGGTATGTAAAACTCTAAACCGGTAAGTACTCCTATGAGTACAATTGATAAACTATCATTAAAGGATGATTCAGCTCCTATTAATCCGACAAGATACAAATCTATGATTGGAGATTTATTGTATTTGACACAAACAAGACTTGATATAATGAATGCAGTGTGTATTGTTTCAAGATTTCAGAGTAATCCTAGGGAAAATAATAAATCAGTAGTGAAAAGGATTTTCCGGTATTTACAAGGCACAACAAATCTTGGTTTATGGTATCCTAAAGATGAATTTTTTTATTTATGTGCATACACTGATGCTAATTGGGTAGGAGATGTAGATGACAGATTAAGCACCACCAGCGGGGCATTATTTCTTGGTAGAAGATTAATTTCTTGGTTGAGCAAGAAACAAAGTTGTACATCATTATCAACAGGAGAATCAGAATATGTTGTAGCAGCAACTAATTATACTCGGGTATTATGGATTAAGAAAATGTTGAAGGACACTAAGGTAAAATGCAAAGAACCTATAATCATCTATTGTGATAATTCAACAATAATTGATATATCTAAGAATCTAGTATTTCACTCCAAAACTAAACATGTTTCTATCAAATATAATTTTCTGAAAGAGAATGTTGAAGCAAATGAAGTGAGATTGGTTTATGTGAATATTAAAGAGCAGATTGCAGATATCTTTACTAAGTCATTGCCTAAGGAAACTTTTGAATATCTTAGAGAGAAGCTTGGGGTTATACCCTCACTGATAGAGACCTAAACATTTGATGATTGGCATCAAACCGATAGAAGTTATAGAGAAACCTTTTTCTGGCTTTGATGAAGGAGAGCTACTTCTTAGGGGGAGTAGTTGGTTATAATAGTTGGTATTTGTAATTGGTTCTATGAAATGGTTGTATCTGGTATTTGTATTGCTTTGGCATTTGATGTCAAAGGGGGAGAGATATATATGAAAAAAAATTATCCTTTGGGAGAGAGACTATTCATTGGGGGAGAGATTTTTTTACTCTCTGCATTTGTATTTTGATTTCTGGTATTGATCTATTCAGGAGATTGTTGGTTTTTGGTTTTTGGCATTTCTGCTTTAGCACTTAGATGGTTTTTCCATCTTGTGTTGCCATCAATGCCAAAGGGGGAGATTGTTGGTATTATGGATATGTTGTATTGGTTTTTTCATTGATGTCAACACTTATATGCACTTATCCTTCTGGAGATCTTTGGTCATGTTGAACCAACACATTATGTTCACCAACAAGTTCACTGACTTATGCACAGTCATCGATATTTGGTTCACCGATAGGTTATATTGTTCACCAGCACTAAGGATGACTTGTTATCATCTGGAGATCACTTGGTTATGTCAAAGACATGGTTTGGACACTTGGTTTTGGTATTTTGGTTATTGGTCTAATCGAGTTGACATATTTGTTGTTACCAGCAAATTGGTCTAAGTTATGGACTAGCATACATTATCTATTCCAAATCAGCATGACATGTTATAGAGATGATTTATTTAATTGGTATTGTTGTAATTACATTGAGTCGACAAGATGCATCGCATCTTGACTTACTTGTAAATGATTTAATTGTAATATTCTTAGTAAGACAACCTACATATTTGGTCTTAGGTTTTGGTATATATGTAAGAACTCAATTGTGAGATGTAGGGATATGGCATTTAAGGTAATGGTATTGTAACATGGTATGTGTGAATATTGAAGATCATATGAGCAGACCATAGAGAAGGTTCAAGGAAGGTTTGAGGGTGATTGTCAGAGCTTAACCGATAATGAATCCATCATTGGAGATGCTACTTTGAGCATTACATTATCATTGGATTCAATCATCCAATTGTAGTCAGTGTGACTCTCATCTTGTGATTGAGCAGTGAGCTCTAGGCTACTAGCCTTTTTGCATGTGCAGACCCCATTTGTATTTGCAGTAGTATCATCTGATTGTGGGTAAGGTTTCCCACCATGTTTTTTCCCCTTATAGGGTTTCCACGTACAAATCTTCATGTTGTGTTGTGGATGCTGTTTCTCTATTTGTTTCATGCATTAAGTTTCACCGGTATTAATATTAACTGTTAATCTGTTAACTAACATTAAGTTTGGTTTATCAGTATTATATATCAAGTTTGATTAAGTTATATTTGGGTTAAAATTAATAGACAACTGATTCACCCCCCCTCTCAGTTGCCTCTGGGTCCTAATAGTATATACTGTAGTGATAATAGCTTCTCTCCTATAGACATTCATGACATTTCCTTCAATCGACATGGTTCTTGCAGCATCCAAAACAATGCGGTTCTTCCTTTCAATAACTCTATTCTACTGTGGGGTCCTAGGAGTAGATAGTTGTCTTATGATTCCATGTATCGCATAGAATGAGTTGTACTCACTAGAACAAAATTCTCCACCTCAATCCAGACTCATTTTCAACTTTAGCTTTGAATATCTTTAATTTCTCAAATGCTTCTGATTTATCCTTTAAAAAGACAACCCACATCATCCTGGAATAATCCTCAATTAGCAGCATAAAGGAATAATCATCAATTAGTAGCATAAAGTATCTATCACCTTGCACACTTCTAATATTTGTAGGTCCGCACAGGTCAATATGCACAAGATCTATTAGTCCATCAGATGTATACTATTTGTTCTTGAAAGAAATCCTTGTTTACTTACCCAACCGACATTCCTTACGTACTGAATTAATAGGTTTAACAATCTTAGGCAGATCTCTAACAACTTGCGTAGAACTGATCTTGATCAATGATTCAAAGCTTACATGACACATTCTCCTATGCCAAAACCAAATCTCATCTATCTTAGCAATCAAACAACTTTTCTCACCAGCATTCAAATGAAAAATGTTACCTTTAGTCTTATTCCTAGATGCAATCTCTATATCAGAGGCATTCAAGATCTTGTATTTACCATTCTTGAATTCTAAATCATACCCTTGTCAACCATCTATCCAACACTCAAAATATTATGCTTCAAACCTTCATCATAAAAGACATCATTGGTTTTATGCTTACCATCAAAGGAAACAAAACCTCTCCCATAGATTACATAGGCTTTGTCATCTCCAAATATAACTATTCCACGATCATACCTTTCCAAGCTTACAAATTTGCTTTTATCACCAGTCATATGATGTGAACAACTGTTGTCAATCACCCATTCATCTTTCTCTTCTACCTTAGTAGCCAATGCTCTCTCCTCAATAGAACAACTAGCATAATAACTAGGTACAGGTTTAACCTCTTTAATGACAATAAACACAATTTCATCTCCTTCTAATTCATCATCTATAACACCTTCATCTTTAGTATAATAACAGTTCCTTTGGTTCCTAAACTTCTGGTTAGACTTATAGGGCTTATCATACTTTTCATACTTCTCATATCTATCATTTCTATCATGCTTATCAAATTTATCATGTCTATCATATTTAGCCATTCTCTCCGGGCATCTAGAAGAAAAATGTCCTATCTTATTACAAGAGAAACATTTCAAAGGCAAATTTCCACCATACTTACCGACACCTTTAGGCAATCTTCAGGAAATCAATGCTTCAAGCTCATCAAGTTCTCTTTCTTGCTCTACTATCTCTCTTATTTTTCTTTCATATCGAGATATCTTGTACTCATCAAGATCATATTTCTGCTTATCGAACACAGATGTTGATGCTTTAAATGTTGTCTCAGACTTTCCATGATATTCACCAAATTCACTCAACTCAAATGCAACAAGTTTTCCAACCAAAATGTCTCTTGTTACTATGGTCACACTCCGGATCTCATCAATGGCGGAAACCTTATGTTTGTAAGCTGGAGGCAAAGATCTCAACACCTTAAAATAATCTCGTATTCCTCAATCTTTCCATTGACACATCTGATACCAAGGAAAAGTTCATTTACCTTAGCCATGTATGATTGTATGTTCTCATCATCTCCCATCTTCAATGTTTCATACTTTCCTTTCAAACTCTACAACTTAGAAACTTTCACTTGACTAGCACCTTCATACAGGATTTCAAGCTTCTCACGGATCTCATGTGCAATTTGAAGTCCCATTACATTTGTCATCTCATAGTCAATTAGGGCACTAAGAAATGCTTCCTTCACTCTGATGTTATATTCAACTTCCTTACTCTCATCCAGACTAGATGGTCCATTTTGAATAACAACATAGACATTTCAAGTGCACTTCCATCCGGCTTTTCTATACTGTATAGTTGCTTCCATCAAACCTCAGATTGTCCTTCTTGAAAAGAATACATTGAGCTTTTGTTGGCATATGTACAGAGTATGATGACATGTTAACAATGTATGTTGTCATTGATGTCAATATGCTAAGTGAACCGGTATATTGAAGTTAAGCAACTGACAAAGAGAACCGGTATGATGTTGTGAACTGGCATATGAGAAAAAGTGAAGCGGTATGCTTGTCCAAGTGAATCGATATGTCAAAAAGAGAACAAGAGAACTGGTATGATGTTGTGAACCGAACCCGATAAGTCAGAACGAGAACCGGTATATGGAATGTTTTGTATCAAGGGTTCGTATGGCATGACTACCAGTTGGTAGTCTTAGTCTCAGGGTTTTTGATTGAAGTGAGCATTGTAATGGAGGTCAGATCATGTCGCCACATTAGCCTTGTGCACGTGAAGGATCTTGCATGAAGGAGATTGATCCTATCTACCTCAGGAATGTGCGAAGTCTCTGCAAATGGTGGAGAACGCGTGATGGGTTATCACCTCCAAGAAGCGGTGAAGAATGAATGATGGAGAATGTCTTGAGATCTGTTCAAGACTATTGTATTCAAATGCAAAGTGTTCAATGGTTAGGATTGAATTGACTAAATTTATCAACCTAAGTGTTTAGGGTTTAGGGTTTATGGTACCAACCTATCTGTTTCCTATAAGGTCGATGTGGTGTTTCATGCTAAGGTTGTTGGCAAATGTTGTTTGTGTATCTATGTGTAGAGCTACGTGATTCTTGCTAGACCAGTTGAGAAGATTGATACCTACATAGTGTGTGTGTAGAAGGAAGGAACTAAAGTGGATTTGCATTGGCATTGAGTGCTATTACCATATCATTATGATACCTGTTGATCTCTAACCAATTCAACAGTTGGAAAATACCTTAATAGGGTAGCTTTAACTAGCTTGCTGTAATTCCTTTAACAGGGTGACTCAAAGCCATTGAGTTCATAAAATCCTCTAACAAGGTAACCTCTAACAGGGCTTAACCCTTAATCGGGTGATCCCTAATAGGATCGGTTCCTAATAGAACTTGTTGTAACAGTCTTTAACCGGACCTGGCTCCTAATAGAGAAGGCTTCTAAAGAGTTCAAAAATAGCTTGTGGGTATTCATCCCCACCATGGTTTTTCCCAGCTGCGTTTCCACATGAAAAATATGTGTGTCATGTGTGATGCCTCTTCCATGTTATTTTTTGTTATTTCTTGTTTAGTGGTAAATCATTATATCTCTTATGATAGATTATCTATTTATGCATAAGGACAAAGTGGAAATGAGGGAGTAGATTGTATGGAAAGCTAAGAAGATTGACCAGTTGATGTCTTTCATAGTTGCACTATGTTTAACTGGTAATAATCTGGTTCAGACCGGTGTTAGGGATTGCCAGTAGTTTATAGTTTGCATTCAAACCGGTTCAGGAAAAGATTGTTGTGCCTGTATTGGTTCACCCCCACACTCTCAGTACCGGTTTGGTACTTACTACTCATAATTGAGTTATCAATTGGTATCAGAGCTCCCTCCAGGTCCTCTGTGTTGTAAGCTTAAATGCTTGAGGGAAAGATCCTATTGTAATGATGAAGAGGGAAGGTCCAAAGTTCAATAGAGATAATTTCAAAATATGGAAAGACAGAATGAAGATATACATCAGAAGCATGGATGCTCAACACTGGAGCTATGTTGAAAATGCCTATGTTATTCCTACCGCTACTGTCACCGAGGATCAAAAGAGAGAGATCCAAGAGAATGGGCAAGTCATGGAGGCCCTAATCAACAACTTACCTGACATTTAGTTTATTGATGTCCAGGATAAAGAAAATCCCAAGGAAGTATGGGATACTCTTGAGAATATCTATGACGGTGATGAGCATGTAAAACAAGCTAAGGAAGAAAGCCTTAGAGGGAAGTTTGAAGACATGCAAATGGTTGAAGGTGAGACCATTCAACAATATGGAATAAGAATCAAGACTATTGTTGGAGACATCAAAAGTATAGGAGGGAAAATGGAAGATTCTACTGTTATTAGTAAAGTCCCAAGGTCCTTATTACCAGTCTATGCAATACGGGTTGCTGCTATTCAGGAGTTGAGGTCAATAGACAAGACTAAAGTATCCCTAGACTCCATCATTGCAAAATTAATAGCCTATGAGCTAAACAGTTTTGATGGAAGAGTTCAGAAGACTGAATCAACTTTTAGAGCATCTGCTACACCATCAAGAAAAGGAAAAGAAGCAAGCACCAGTGGTAAACCAAGACAGAGCAGAGAAATGGATGATGAGGAGATTCTGATGGAATTTGAAGCTCTTCTTGCCAAGAGACTTCCTAAGGGAACTGAAAAATATAGAGGAAAGCTCCATTTGAAATGCTTTTCTTGTAATGGGATAGGACACATTTCTATAAACTATCCTAATGGTGACAACAAAGACAAATTGGAAAGGTTCAAGAATTTTAGAGGAAACCGGAGAAACTGTTTTGTAGCAGTTGAGGAAGGAGTCACAGATGAGGAATTAGAAGATGAAGAAAATGAAGATATTGTATTTGTTGTAGTCAAGGAGGATGTGTCAGACAAGAAGGCTCTTGTCTCCCACTTTGATAATTCTAATGAGTGGATTATTGACAATGGTTGTTCTCACCATATGACTGGTGACCAGAGCAAGTTTATATCTCTGGAAGAGTGTGATGGTTGTGTGGTTCATTTTGGTAATGATGCATCATGTATGGTCAAAGGCAAAGGGTCCATCTCTTTGAATGGAAAGAGAAGTGCTGACAATGTGTATTGGGTGGAATGATAGTGGACTCACTCTGGAATTCAAAAATGGAATGTGCAAAATCAAAGGAAAGAATGGTGAACTGATGGCTACTAGTATGCAGACCAAAGGTAACTTATTTCAGTTGAATGCAAATATAAGTACATGTCTTATGGCTAAGTTTGATGATAGTTGGATATGGCATAGGAGACTTTGCCATGTAAACTTTGATAACATAGTAAAGGCCAGTAAGATCAAGGCAGTTAAAGGATTGCCGATGCTGAGCAAACCGGAAAATCCTTTGTGCAGAGAGTGTCAACTAGGGAAACTGTCTTCCTCAACCTTCAAAGGTAAATCTTTCACTGTTGACAACTTACTTGATCTTATGCATATTGATTTGTGTGGTCGTATGAAAACTAGGAGTGTGCAGGGAGATAGGTATTTTATGATTCTTACAGATGATTGCTCAAGAATGATATGGGTCACATTCTTGAAGGACAAGTTTGAAGCCTTTGGAAAGTTCAAAGCTTCCAGAGAACTGGTAGAAAAGGAAAGTGGTAGAAGAATCAAATGCCTTAGAACTGATCAAGTAGGGGAATTCACTTTTGGTGAATTCAACAAATATTGTGAAAAAAATGGCATCAAAAGGCAACTGTCTGCCCCTGGACTCCACAATAGATTGGCCTAGGAGAGAGAAACAACCAAACTGTGGTTGAAGTGGCTAGAACTATGTTGATCCAAGGAAAGGTCGCTCACACATTTTGGAGAGAAGCGGTGAGCACTGTAGTCTACACAATGAACCGGGTACTCATCAAGAAAGGAAAGGATAAGACTCCTTATGAGTACTGGACTATTAAGACGCCTATGGTAAGCTACTTTAGAGTCTTTGGTAGCAAATTCTATATCAAGAGGAGTGAACATCAGAGCAAGTTTGATGCAAAATGTGATGAAGGAATATTCCTAGGATATTCCACAAAAAGTAAAGCTCTCAAATGTTTCAATAATAGGACTCAGAGAATCGTTGAAAGCATCAATGTTAGGGTTGATTAAAACTCTAAGAAAGCAGAGGGAATCGATAGTAAGCAAGTAGGAGATGAACCGGTAGTAACTTTCTGGGAACCGGTTGCAAATCAGCCCAGTACCAGTAATTGTGCTCCTACACCGATAGATGTTGATGCTGATGAAGATGAGGATGATGAAGAAAAGAAATAGGAAGCTATTAAGAACATACCTAGGTATGTCAAACTCAATCATGATCCAAAGAAGATCATAGGAGACAAAGATGCAGGAATTCTTACAAGAAGAAAGGTCAGAAAAAACTCATGTATGATCTCTGAATTTGAGCCAAAATCATTCAAAGAGGCACATAAAGATGAAGATTGGATCAAGGCTATGGAGGAGGAACTTGATCAGATAGAAAAGAATGGTACATGGTCTTTGGTGCCCAGACTAGAGCATAAAAATGTCATTGGAACCAAATGGGTTTTCAGAAATAAGCTAAATGAGGATGGCACAGTGGTAAGGAACAAAAATAGACTAGTATGTAAAGGATATGCCCAAGAAGAAGGAGAAGACTATGGAGAAACCTTTGCTCTAGTAGCAAGATTGGAAGGAGTTCGTATGCTTTTTGCATATGCAACTTTTAAAGGATTCAAGGTATACCAAATGGATGTAAAATCTGCATTTTTAAATGGAATACTTGAAGAGGAGGTGTATATAGAGCAACCAGATGGGTTTGCCCTATCAGAAGATAGTGATATGGTGTGTAGGCTACATAAAGCCTTATATGGACTGAAGCAGGCACCAAGAGCATGGTATGAACACTTGCACTCCCATCTTGTGAAGATTGGATTTGAAAGAACAAGTGAAGATAGCAATATCTACTTAAAATCAGAAGGAGATGAGATTCTGATCTGTGAAGTATTTGTTGATGACATAATCTTTGGTGGAGATGATAGGATGAGTCATGACTTTGCAGATGAGATGAAGAAGGAATTTAAAAAGTCACTCATAGGGGAGATTAAGTTCTTCATTGGACTGCAGATTCAGCAAATGAAAGATGGAATCTTTATTACTCAGTCCAAGTATGTCAAAGAGGTGTTGAAGACCTTTGGCATGGAAGACAATAAACTAGTTGGTACACCAATGGTGATCGATTGTAAACTATCAAAAGAAGATGACTCAGCATTGATAAATGAGAAGGAATACCGATCAATGATTGGTAAGTTGCATTATGTAGTACATAGCAGACCGGACATTGCACATGCAGTGGGTATTACCACTCGGTTTCAGAAAAGCCCAAGAGAATCTCACCTGGTAGCAGTCAAGCGGATTCTTAGATATCTGAAGGGAACTATTGACTATGGATTATGGTATCTATACAATAATGATTTCAACCTGAAAGTGTTCATTGATGCTGATTGGGCTGGTAATGTGGATGACCAGAAGAGAACAACCGGTGGTGCATTCTTTCTCGGTGGTAGACTAGTCTCATGGATAAGTAAAAAGCAGAGTTGTATCTCTCAGTCTACAACAAAAGCGAAGTGTGTTGCAGCTTTTATGAACTACACCCAGACTATTTGGATGAAGCATGTATTGAATGGCTTCAAAGTTCCTGTATCTAAACTGGTAAGTGTATTCTGTGATAATACAAGTGTAATTAACATTTCCAAGAATCCGGTTTTACATGCTAGAACCAAGCACTTTGAACTCAAGTATCATTTCTTGAGAGAAAAGGTTTAGAACAAAGAGGTGGTATTGGAACATGTTTCCAGTAAGGAGCAGTTAGCAGACATATTCACCAAGCCTCTACCAAAGGCTACCTTTACCTATCTGAGAGGTGAATTAGGGTTGCTACCCCTTCAAGAGGTAAATTAAAAGTCTATGCTCCACATCAGTCAGGTCTTCCATTGATATATCATTTCAGGATTGATGTGTTGCAGGATGCTACTCCTTAGGGGGAGTAGCATAGTGGAATAGGGTAGCTTGTGCCTCCACTTTGGCATTGTTGTCAAAGGGAGTGAAGATGTGAAGTGGAGAAGATGTGATGCAGAAAGAGATATATCTTTGTATATTGCCATCAATGCCAAAGGGGGAGATTGTTGGCATATGTACAAAGTATGATGACATGTTAATACTGTATGTTGTCATTGATGTCAATATGTTGAGTGAATCGGTATATTGAAGTTAAGCAACTGAAAAAGAGAATCGGTATGATGTTGTGAACCGGCATATGTGAAAAAGTGAAGCGGTATGCTTGTCAAAGTGAACCGGTATGTTGAAAAGAGAACAAGAAAACCGATATGATGTTGTGAACCGGACCCGCTATGTTGAAACGAGAACCAGTATATGAAATGTTTTGTATCAAGGGTTCATATGGCATGACTACCAGTTGGTAGTCTCAGTCTTAGGGTTTCTGATTGAAGTGAGCATTGTAATGGAGGTCAGATTGTGTCGCCACATCAGCCTTGTGCACATGAAGGATCTTGCATGAAGGAGATTGATCTTACCTACCTCGGGAATGTGTGAAGTCTCTGCAAATGGTGGAGAATGCGTGATGGGTTATCGCCTCCAAGAAGCGGTGAAGAACGAATGATGGAGAATGTCGCAAGATCTGTGCAAGACCGTTGTATTCAAATGCAAAGTGTTCAATGGTCAGGATTGAACCGACTAAATTTCTCAACCTAAGTGTTTAGGGTTTAGGGTTTATGCTACCAACCTATTTGTTTCCTATAAGGTCGATGTGGTGTTTCATGCTAAGGTTATTGGCAAATGTTGTTTGTGTATCTATGTGTAGAGATACGTGATTCTTGCTAGACCAGTTGAGAAGATTGATACCTATATAGTGTGTGTGTAGAAGGAAGGAACTAAAGTGGATCTGCATTGGCATTGAGTGCTATTACCAAATCATTATGATACCTGTTGATCTCTAACCAATTCAATAGTTGGAAAATCCCTTAACAGAGTAGCTTTAACCAGCTTGCTATAAATCCTTTAACAAGGTGACTCAAAGCCATTGAGTTCATAAAATACTCTAACAAGGTAACCTCTAACAGGGTTTAACCCTTAACCGGGTATTCTAGCCATCCCTTAACCAGGTGATCCCGAATAGGATCGGTTCCTAACAAAACCTGTTGTAATAGTCTTTAACCAGACCTAGCTCCTAACAGAGCAGACTTCTAAAGAGTTCAAAAATAGCTTATGGGTATTCATCCCCACCGTAGTTTTTCCCAGTTGGGTTTCCATGTGAAAAATATGCGTGTCATGTGTGATGCTTCTTCCATGTGATATTTTGTTATTTCTTGTTTAGTGGTAAATCATTGTATCTCTGATGATAGATTATCTGTTTATGCATAAGGACAAAGTGGAAATAAGGGAGCGGGTTGTATGGAAAGCTAAGAAGATTGATCGGTTGATGTCTTTCATAGTTGCACTATGTTTAACCAGTAATAATTTATTTTAGATGGGTGTTAGGGATTGCTAGTAGTTTACAGTTTGCAATCAAACCGGTTAAGGAAAAGATTGTTGTGCCTGTACTGATTCACCCCCCCTCTCAATACTGGTTTGTTACTCAGTGTTCATCATTGAGTTATCAACTTTCATCCCAGATCTCCTCAAGTGATTAAGCTTCTACTGGAGGATCTGGCTCTGATACCAATTGTTAGTAGCAATCAAAGAGGAATATTGAGGGGGGGGGGTGAATAAGTCTTCATTGGATCTAGAAAATTAAACTTAAAAACAAGAACTGATAAACTGCAACAATACTCTAATAAACAAATTAACAACACAACACATAACACCAAAAATGTTGACGTGGAAAACCCGATTAAGAGAAAAACCACGGTGGGAACCTACCCACAATAAGATGATACTCTATAGTAGTATGTGAAAATATTACAATGGGAAATGCACATGCATTAAGGCACACTTCCTAGAGCTCACTACTCAAAAGATATTTTCCCAGAAGGCTACAACCCTTAGGGAAGTCTCCCTAACTTAAAATATGATTCAGACTACAATCCAGAAGGAATGAACTACAATGATAGCATCTACAAATGTATGATGATAGTTTCAATTAAGCATAATTGTGTGCTCTACAACACCAAGCTCACCTCAACACTTCGCTAAATGATATAACCTTGTTAGCACATTCATCTCTCTTTGATAATGCAGACACAATACCGACACACAAATTACATAAGCATCTCACCTATATATACAAATAATCAACCTTGATAACAAGGTCGGCTAAACCCTCAACCCTCAACTTACAATTACAAAAATTACATTGCACGATACAAAGATCAACCACTGGACCAATATTATGATTTACATGATATAGAATAGATGAAATTTGAATTCGCAATTGATCACATCCACCGAAAATCTTGCTAAGACCAACCACAACACGCTTCACCATCATAAATATCGCATAACATGAAAATCATCACCGGTTCATAAAAATCACCAAAAATCACACAACAATCAATGCAGATCACCAAAATAAATAGGACACGACTAGGAAACACCAGAAAACATGTTAGAATCATCTGGAATAGCAGTACCAACACCACTTTTCAAATCCTCATCGATCAACATCTAGAACCTCAAGAACATAACCAATCAACAACTGTCACGACAAAAGATAACTTACAGAGCACCAAATAACAAACCATCTAAAATGAAGATTCACAAGATCATCCAAGACACGATCCCAAAGTCTCAGCACAAGTTCTGATCATACCGGAATATGTTGGAATCCAAGAAAACTGAGAGGGGGGGGGTGAATCAGTGTTCTACTGGGATAAACAATTTTACCCTTATTAAAACATGCATACACCAATCGGTAACCAGTACATATAGAATTGAAAGAATTAAAGAAATCAATAAGACAATCACATAAATGAGTACCATAACACACAAAATTATACATGGAAAACCTCAAAGAGGAAAAACCACGGTGAGATTTGTGACCCACAATATCAATCCACTGGCCATATGAAGAGATATTACAAAATATAGGGGCCTGCACTTGCAGGAAGGCTTACATCCTAGAGCATAATGCTCAATCAAAAAAGGAGCCTCACTAACTAAATAAAAATATAGACTATAATCCAGAGAAATGATTGAACTACTAAGTTAGCATCTTCTATGGTTGAATACAGTTCTGATTAAGCTCTATCTGTTCTAGTCTGAAACCCTAAACCCTTTACCAAAGTATCCTACATAAATAGCCTCACATACATGATCTCTCTCATATGTTTCACATCTCCTTTACATTCCATAGCCTTACAAAATTTCCTATGATATATATAAATGATCTAATCAACTGA
The DNA here is from genome assembly GCF_030272615.1 of Cryptomeria japonica. Taxonomy (NCBI): domain Eukaryota; kingdom Viridiplantae; phylum Streptophyta; class Pinopsida; order Cupressales; family Cupressaceae; genus Cryptomeria; species Cryptomeria japonica. The sequence continues at coordinate 390,673,079 of NC_081412.1, read as the reverse complement.
CCTATATACACCCTTTACAATTTATCATGCCTTATGTCATTTTACAAAGATAATTACAATATCAATATACATGTCGACTAGATAACATAAATACATGAATATAAAAAAGAATTGCCAATGCCAGATCGAAACGATTTTGGCCTGCAATAACAATAACCTGATTCTAAACCATGTTGGCCTTCATTGCTGATAACTAAAGAATTCTATCCAACCTATCGGTGTTGGTATCAGTGTCGGTGAAGTATCTGTGAAGTGCCTGCCGGTACACAACTAACCCAAAATATGAAGCCGGAATAAATTACCATGTTGCCATAATGACAACATAGTGAAACCAACCAATTGAGTGTCAATTTACAACAATCTCCCCATTTCAAATTGATGGCAACAGTCATGTGAAAAATGGTCATGGTTTTCAACTGTTGGTTTCATCCTGAACCTGGTCCCCCTAAGTTGAATATCCATCAATACAAAATACTCCATACTTCCATAGTTTTCAATCTATACTCCCCCTAATGTATACAACTCCCTTTTTCTTTTTTCACATCTATATCACTTCCCTTTTGACATCAATTCCATAAAAAATACCAAAAAGATACCAAACAATGGGATGAAGAATGAAAGATTATATAATAAATATGTCCCAAAATACTTTACCAAAGCTAAATGTATTTGAAAATGTCTAGATAGGCCTTCTCCAATAGCTCAAGATAAGTATCCCAACCTAATTTGAAAGTGCCAAAAATAGATACAAGTCCATTTAACATATTAGCAAATGACTCTTTCCCATTAAGCTTTGTTGATGTGGGCTTATGAACCAGATCTATACATTGTTTCTTATGTACACTACGTGAATCCAAACGGGGACTTGCTAATCATCTAAGACTTCTGGCTCTTCTTATGACTTTGTCTTTTTCCCTCTCAAGAGAAAAAACTTGGGTTTCCAAAACCAAAATCTGACCATCTATAGATATTGTTAATGAATTTAATCCATCAAAAGAATTGGCTATACCTACAATCTCCTACTGAATATCCTTAATCTTTGTATCTATCTTAGCTATGAGAAAACCTGTGTTACAACATACTCTATAGATATTAGTATATTTCCTCCATGCATTATTTATCAATTTTAACTTTTCATTAATGTTCTTCCTCTCAGACTCAATCACTTGATCAAATGTAGCTCTCTTTGCCTGTGTGAACCTCTCCAATGATTTCCAGTTTGAAATCTGTTGCAAGGACTAAAAATCCTTTAAAATGTGTTTAGTGATTATCTTAAGCTTGCCAGATGGGTTCACCTCATTGCCAAATTTTCACTCTGGGACAAGTCTATGCAAAACAGTGATAGACTGATTAATAAGCCCTTTATCCATAGATCCTTCCTTCAACATTTTATGTGTAGCCATCATCACGAGTTCAGTAGAACTCATCTTGGTTATTCTTTTCTTTCAATCTATGAGGTTTCAATTGATAACAATGATGGACTCACTACCAGTTCCCTACCAAATTCCCCTTTCTTCTCCTTTGATTATTTAACCTTTATAGCTTCCTCACTTGCACTGGTGGCTTCGCCACTTGGTGTAGTCTTAGTAACTATTGGTTCCTCCCTAGGAACTATAACCTTATCATGTATATTTGTATTCAGAGGACTTTTGTCCTCAACATTAGTAACCTGTACATTATCAACCTTTACACTCTCTGTATTTGCCGGTATCTCAACATTTTTCTGTACATTTGTATCTATCGGGGGCTCAATATCCACTATCTTAATGTTTTTGAAAATTGAGGGTGAAGTACCCATAATACCTTTTCCTTTTCCTTCAACCGGGATGTCTGTAGTATCTATCTTAGATTCTGGTGAAGTATAAAAACCACAGTTCTCTTCAAAGAACTTAACCCATGCCTTGTGGGTCTCCTTGATTATCTCATTGACCCTACCTAACATAAGACTAATTATTCTATGCTTGTTGTTAAAAATTTTCCTATCTGCAACCTCAAGTGTCTTATCCATCTCCTCTAGAGCAATAGAAACACAAACATATAACAACTCTTGAATCTTTATATAATTGTCCTCTTGCATTGCTGATAGTCTTCTAGCATCTAACATATCATACAACTGTGTCGGTGTTTGGTCTTTAATTTCTAACAGGGCTTTCTTATAAATATCCAAACATAATAAAACTGCTTCCTCTACTTCTCTTTGTTCATCATCCTCTAAATGTTCATAATAAAACTATACATTCTTTAACATAACATCTTTAGTAATTTCATCAACTAACTCTACACAAGTCTTTGGTGGAATGACAGTTACATTACTAGATTGAATTGCTAGATCAATGTCATCCTTCTTCTTTCTTCTTCCAGTACTGGATGGGGCTGAAGGTGTTTCTTTTGGTGCTTTCTTCTGTGTCGGTACCTTAATAGTAACTTTCCTAACCAGTTGCTTCTTTGACTCTACCTTAGTTTCTTTATATTTCTTACTTATTACCCTTTTGAATGCCAGGGGTTGTTGGCATTATGTGAACTGGTATGAGGACATAATGACATTGTATGTTGTCACTGATGTCAATATGTTGAAGAGGTGAGAACTGGCATATGAGAGAACCTGCATAACACTGTGAACCGACATTTGTGCCGAAGTGAAGCAGTGTGCTTGTTCAAGGTGAACCGGCATATGGTTATGGGAATCGGCACATGGAAGCGTTGTATGACTACCGGTTGGTAGTCTCAACTTCAGGGTTTCCGGTTGAAGTGCTTCAAGCCTGTGTGGCTCAACCGGTGACATTGTGTGATGAGTTAGCATTATAACAAAGAATAGATCATGTTGCCACGTCAGCCTTGTGTGCGTGAAGGATCTTGCATGGAGGAGATTGTTCCTATCTACCTCGGGAATGTGCGAAGTCTGTAAAATGGTGATAATGTGTGATGGGTTATCAACCGCCATGAAATCAGTGAAAATGAATGATGGAGAATGTCTTGAGATTCGATCAAGACTGTTGCAATTAATGGAGTGTTCTCAATGGTCAGGATTGAACCGTTTGAATTCCTTAACCTAACAGGTTTAGGGTTTAGGGTTTATGCTACCTGTAGACACCTAAAAATGGTCAACGCTTGCGGAGTCATACTTTAACATTTGCGCATTGCCTCATTTTAGGTTTTTTGCGTCGCATTAACATTTCTCCTATGTCACGCACTTGGTTTTTATCATTTGCAAGCATCGAGTCATTCTTCTATATTCTTCATTCATCTCTCCTTCGAATTTGGTCTTGTTGACAACAATCTTCAATCATGATTTTGATCAATTTTGTCCCGTCGCATCAATGTGCGTGCTCATTTGTCATGATTTTGGACATCGTCAATCCTAATTAGGGTTTTGTCCTATTATCAATCTTATCATTTTGGACATCGTCAATCCTAATTAGGGTTTTGTCCTCCTGTCAATCTTGCGATCGATTTGTCATCGATCGTTGTCCTCTTATCAATCTTGTCATCTGGCGCTCGATTTATCATCAATCCTTATGATTTTCAATCTTGTCGTTTAACGATCGATTTGTCATCGATCGTTGTCATGTTTGATCTTGTCGTTTAATGATTGATTTGTCATCGATCGTGGTCAATATTGTCATTTTTGTCATCAATCCTTGTCAAATCTTGTCATATTGCGATCGATTCGTCATCGATCCTTGTCCTTTTCAATCATGTCAATTTGGTCAATTTGTCATTGATTTTTGTCAACCAATCTCAATCAAATCATTTATCAACACTGGTCATTTATCAATTCGAAATCATGATCAAATCAAATCGACATTAATTATCTCTTGTCAAGACCTAATTGTCGTCCTTGCATTTCTTCTAAGGTTTTATGATTTATTCATTTAACCTAATTTGTCATTTCTTCCTCTAGGTTAAATAATTTACTTATTTATCCTAAGTCTTCTCATTTACAATTAAATGTTCATTTAATTGGCTAATTATTCCTCTTTGTGAATGAATTAATTAATAAATGAAAAATTATTGATTAATTCACTAATGTCCTAATTTTCATCATTTTTCTAATTCTTAATTTCCTAATTTCTCTTTTTCCTAATTTTTCTAATTTCTTAATTCCTAATTTCAATTTCCTCCTATTTCTCTCCTAAATTCATGGAAATGACATAGAAATTTGTCATAATTTGTCATAATTGACAATCAATCAATTTTGACATAGAAAGTGCATAATTTGTCATAATTTGTCATAATTGACATAATTGATTTGCAATTTCCATTTGAATTGAATCATGCTAATCTTGTCTTTTTCTCCAATTTCTCTATAAATTGGATGAATTTCTTCAATCAATCCCCTGAAGCCCTAATTGGTAATCAGACTATCGAATTTCTAGTACTCTTGATCAATAATCTTGTCTACTTGCTTTCAACTATGTGTGTGCACTTGTAGGTGAGATCCACAACCAAACCATTTGAAGAGGAAAGAAGAACAATGGAGCCTCATGAAGGAGCATTCAAATCACATCTTTGGTTTGCATAATCTTTGCTTTTGAATGTTTTATTTCATGTCTCTATTGAGTGTTGTTTAGGATAGATCATTGCAATGAGTGCTTTTTGTGATTGAGCTAATGATTATTACGTTTATCTTTCTTGTGATGATTTCCTATTTCCTAACGTACATTAATTGGTGAACCTGGCGTGAACACTAAGCATCTAAACTCTTTATGGTGTTTTTGAGTGTTTTCAAGTTAATTTGCAGGTCAAAAAACCCCAAAACAGGGCCGTGCAGGGTTTTCTGGAGACTTCTGTGCCTGTGTCCTGCATTCTGCGCCTGTGTTGAGCATTCTGCGCTTGTGTAGGGGACATTCTGCACTCGTGTCCTGCATTCTGCGCTTGTGTACTGAGTTCTGCACCTGTGTAAAGTCCAGATCAGAGGTAAAATGCAGTATTTTACTTGAAATTTGTTTAGTTTTTGCATTCTGTTTTCTGTGCTTTGGATTTTGGTACTAATTATCCGTGCAGAATCTTGGCATACGCATGGCAAAGACAGCAAACTAAACTACTAACATGTGTTATGCAGAATCGATAGTCAAAGACAACAAATCAAACTTCTAACTTGGGTTTTTGCAGGTTGCCTTGGAGAAACAACTAAACTTGGTGTTTGTATTTAAATGTTTTAGGCACCTAGTGATTTCTAATAGGTTGGAATGAACATGTTTTTGCTTTGATTGTTGAGTATGACATTGGAGTAGGAGAGTATGCTCTCATCCTTTTAGGGTGATCAGAAATCCAGATCTTCGATACCATGCTTTTGTCTTTGATTGTGTGTCTCCTTTAGAGGGCCTGCGTTCCCGACCACTTTGCTTTTGCAAGCAAGTGATAATCATGAGAAGGGAACGACCCAAAGTGAGTATGGCTAGAATTCCTTGGCATTCTAACTCACTATAAAAAAAAATACCCGATGAGCGAAAGCTTTGAAGGAAGTGTTACGTGGGAATTGCAGTTTCTTTGGAAGTGATGACCCTTGAACTCTTTCTCATATCAACATCTAAGTAGGGCCTCTTGGTCTAAATCGTGCTTGCGCGACTACATTTGTTTGGTATCTTGACAGGCTTAATGTCTCAATCACACTTGCGTGACATCAAGGAGTAACACTTAACAGAAATCCTTACTACACACCTTTTTTTAGAGGCCAAAAACCCTTCTAGTTGCTTGAGAAGGACAAGTTCGGATACTTGGAAGAGATACTAAGTTCGCCATGGGGAGATTTCCATGGGGACTGATGCTTGGCTGCCCTGAGAAGTGAGTGCCATGGAGGGGAGCCCATGGGGTCAAGCATCTATGTATTCTCCTTGAATCCCATAATTTGTCTACCTCTCAAGTACCTAATGTCTTTGCCTACCATAAGAAATGTGGGAATGAGCATGATTGTCTTGTGTCTAAGTTGCAATCTCTTGTATTCTTTGCTTGTCAAAAGTTGAATTGTATCTCATTTCAAGAACCAAAACAAATTGATCCAACATAAGATTAAACACAAGAGACATTCATCCAACAAAAGCTCAACAAGATTCAAAGCTCATCTTTCAAACATGATTGTCAAACCTTGTTCAAAATCTTGTCTTAACATTCATGTCACTTACATTTAGGTTCATCCTAGGTTTGCATTTTGCAAATTCATTGTCAATTACCAAGGTTAAGTTTCACCTAGGTCATACTCCTTTGTATATCAATAAGAGTCATCCATTTGCATATATCCTCTTGCATTAAGGTCATACCATTGTCATACACTCATATTTGCATACCCTAGGTCCCTTCATTAAGATTAAGCCATTGTCATATCATATTAGGGTCACTTGCATAGTAATTGTCCCTTTGCATATAGTGTCAAAACTAGGTTTTTGTCATACTTGAGTAATCCAAATATTTGTTAAACCCTAAGTCATTGTTAAGAAGTCTAGACCTTATCAAATCTTTTGTCCTTTTGTCATCAATATCATTTGGTCAAACCTAGCTTAGTATCCAAGCATATAGGGGAGACTTTGTCATTTTGTCCTTTTGTCACTTAAGTCCTTTTGTCCTTTGAGGTCTAGACATCATTCCAATTTCCTAAGGGTCCCTCTCTTAGATTTGCATTCATAAGTTTGTCAAAAATCTTCAAAAACAACCAAAAACATAGATTGCACTCTTGCCATAGATTGCATTTTCACCTATTTAGTTTGCATTTAGTTGCATATCATATATCATCCTTGAAAAATCCCAAAAATATTGCATAGTGACATGTCTATTGAAACAAGGTTCCAAGCACCAATGATGCAACAAAGTTTGACATATCAACCAACAATGCAATCACAATTCTATCCAACCCAACAACAAGGCAATATCGATCAAGCTTTTTATGATGAAACAAATCTCCAAATACAAAAACTAGAGGAGAAACTAGCTCAAGAAGAGGAGATATTGGAACAAAGAGTGAAAAACATTGAGAAGAATAGATCACAAATGTCCAAAATGTTTCAAAAATTTCAAGGTCGAAATCTAAAGATTGAGCCAATTGATGTAAGATCTCTTCTTGAACGATCAGACATACCAGCTCTCCTCTCCCAAATAGAGATGATGAAACAATTTCAAGAAAAGAGACAACATCAATTGCAACATTATGTGCCTCCGCAACAAGAACAAGAAGGTGTTTACTATCAATCAGATTTTCAACCAATACAACCAATGGTCCAACATATTCAACAGAGACAACCAATGGTCCAATTTCAACAATATGTCCAACCAACTATACAATGTCAACAAATGGTTCAACCAATGGTGGAATATCAACAAGTTCAATCAACATATCAATGTCAACAACCACAATCACAAATTCAAAAACAAAACTTGCAACATGCACCAACCCAAGTTTCAAACATGTCAGAACAATTGAATAAAGTCCAATATCAAAACATGACATTAGATCAAAACCAAATTCTTGCCAAACAAGTTCAAATTCCAGATACAACCATGTCAAAACCTTGAAAGAAACGTGGCTTTATTGCAATGCTCTTAAGGAAACTACCAAGTGAGTTCTTTGAGGAAGATCAAGATAATACAACTATGTCTAGCAATGCCTCATCCCCCCACAAACAAATTGACTCTCCAGTGGCATCTATCCCTACACCTTTAGAAGTTTCACAAGAACCTTACATACTGTCCTCATCAAACAATACACCCAAGGATGAAATTATCCAAGGGCTATCCATAGGTGATTGCCAAGATAATCCAATTCATGATGCACATCCTTGTCATGTTTCAAAAATACAAGACCCAATGCCACCATGCACTTTATTGCCATTACCTATTTTAGAGGACCCCATTCGAAGTCCTTCTTCTTCATGTTCAAGAATTGATTCCTTGCCAGAATCCATCACAAATGTTCAAAGTGCATTTCCTTCATGCCAAAACATTGATTCCTTGTCAGAATCCTCCATGCATATCCAAAGTCCAACCTCATGTCAAGAGGATAATTTAGAGCATGCAGAAACGTGTCTTAAAACAGATCAAGATCAAGATCCTGAAACCTTATCATCCCATCCAATTGTTGACCAAGATCCCATTTCCCCAGACACTCATGATGATTCCCCTATTCTTGTCCATCCTATCCAAAGTCCTATTGACACTCCATTCCCTGAGCAAGATCAAGATATCCCAGTCCATCCAATCCCAAATGATCCCCTTCCATTTCATGAAAAAAATTTCCTTTCAAATCCCATTGACATTCCAGATATCCCTTCCATCCTTTTCGATGATCCCATTAAAAGTCAACAGAAAAGCACCTTTAAAGAGGATTCCAATGATCTTCCTCTTTGTCAAGATCAAATTATTCATTTAGATCCTGTTGAGCACTATTTTAAAAAAAAAATAAAAAATAAAAAAAAATATAATAATATATGTTTCCATAAGCATGAAGACTAATGGATATTTCGGCCAGTAAACTGTATCGAGCACTGCAGGAGAAGTTTCATCGAAAGAGCGTTTTGATCGACACAGGGCATATAAAGCATTAAGCAAAGGTATTTCAGCAAAAAGTTACCTTCGATGAATGCAAGAAACCGCTCATCGATACTCCAAGTTTCATCGAAAAGGTAAAAGCAAAAAGCGAAAAAGGCAAAAGGTGATTTCGAAGGAATGTCGTTACCGAAGAAACTCAAGATACATTCATCGAAATGCAAGTTTCATCGATGAACGTGGTGTCGAACAAAAGAAAAACTTTTTCATCGATAAAAAAGGATATCGATGAAAAGGGGATATCGATGAACACTCATAAGCCTTCACCGAAGAAAGAAACTCATCGAAAGTATGGCATCGATGAAACTCACGAGCAACTTGTCGAAAAAGGGGACTATCGATGAAAAAGTGATTTCGATGAGTCTTAAAAGCGGCTTCTCGACGTAAGCTTTTCACCGAAACAATATTATCGAAGAGAATGAGCTTTCGATGGAAGATTCAAACACTCGGTCGAAGACAAGGGTTTCATCGATAACTTGAAACGCGCGCACTTTGAGCGGACTGTACTTCCCGTGAAGGAGTTAAAGGCCCAGTTGAAAAGTGTCACATCTGCAATTAAGTTTAAAACACTTGAGTAGCTGTTACAGATGCAGAAACATTAACTGTACACAAGTTGCCCATTCAATTGCAGTTGAACTGAGTGAATTTTCGTAAGAATCAGATCGATGCTAAGAGATTGGAAGCTGTGAAGAACTTGCAGAGATTTGCAAACGATAACCAGAAGAGTTGAGCATTCTACCAAGTAAGTGTTGTCTCTCTTATTTACTGTAACTATGGAACCTTCGTCTTCTTCTTCTAAAAAGAGTAGGAAAGGAAAAGAGTTAAACCCTGAAGAGAAGCCCAAGAGATAGAAGAAAGAAGGGAGAGCTTTGACTCAGGACTTATTAGATCAGTGTCCATCATCTAGTGTAAGGTCCAAAAAGATTAAAAGTGAAGAGGAAGGATTAGAGGACAAATTTGAAAATCTAGGAGACATTTGGACTGAGATAAGAGGGCATGAGTTATTTTTGTTTGGTTACAAAAGAAGGGATGCACCCGAACCCATTAGTAATCTATGGAAGAGGAACTTAGGCAAATTAGTAGTTCCAAATGTGTTTGTAGACGTAGAATTAATGAAATCTTTGGTAGATTGCTACAACCCGAGAACTAAAACCATATGTGATTACAGAGGGAAAACATTAGTAGTAATCAACAAGCAGACTATTGATATGGTTTTTGATCTAGACTGGGAAGTCGAGGAGAGCATTGATATGAAGAAACTTTCACAGGAATTCTTTAGTTTGGAAAATATCTACAGGACTTGGAGGCTACCTGTTCACAGGCCAAAAGTGGGTGGGTCATTTGTTCAGTTTGGCAAAAATGACAAGGTGCCATTTGATGTCAACCACTTCCATCCATATTTCAAATATACGTATTATACTGCAGCCCAAGTACTAGGCCTAGAGGCTCATCCACTCATGGATATTGGGATTATGGTTCTGTGTGCTGATATTCAATCAAAAGACCCTAGGTCATTTGATTTTGCTACTTATGTTGCGGATGCCTTGAATCATGGGCTGGAAAAATTGAAAGGAGACCTTGTGAATGTTCACTTTTCATTATACTCCATGCTAATGCATATTCTTCTTTATTGTGGACAAGAAATTAACTTCTGGCCAGATGAGTTCAGCATCAGGTCTTATGATAAGAATGGTCTGAAGAAGCCGGTTCAGTTGTGGGTATCAGCATGGGACCAGAGGTTTATGAACAACCAATATTGGCATTTTCAAGAATACTTTGTAAAACCTCTCAGTGCAGCTTTTGGACAACACAGGGATTATACTTTGTCCCCTGAAATTAAGAGGTTCCTCAGGCCAAAGGATTTCTCTCCAGAGTCACAGATTGAACATAATTGGGGTGATTGGTATTGCCATGATAATCACACAGAGATGAGGGTATTTGGATATGAAGGGCAACCGCACATGCTTCCAATTACAGTGCCAGACAGAGTGGCTAGCTTGGAGATTATAAGGCAATTGTCTATTGCCAGTGCTAAACATTTAACTGATTTTGGTAAACAATCTATTGTTCCAAGTTTATTAGTTTTCTCTGATTTCATTGTCAAAAGTTCAAAGAGTTATCATTTATTACAAAATAAATTAAATTACTATGGCATGACTCTGGGTGAGCCTAGGGAGAATTTTGATCCCGAAGGATATATAAGAGCTGCCAGAGCCTCACAGAAACTCAAAGCTGGGATACATATGGCCAAAATGCCAGATGACCTAATTAAGAACCTTGAGCGAGAGGAGGCCAAAGCTTTAAAAGGAAAGAGTGAGTTAGTCTGGGAGGCCTACAAATGGAAAAGGGCAAGGGGAATGATAGATGGAGACCTAATTGGAAATCTCCAAGATCCTCTGGAGGTAGCTAAAAGGCTGCTTCAACATGAAGCTGAAATTATGCATAGAGTTCCTTCACAATTCCTTCGCTTCATTAATACTGAGAAGGACAGTCAGCCCCTAGCTCACATGTCACCGAAATCAACCGCCAGTAGTATCCCACCTGATTCTCCTAGAGAGGATTATCCTCCTGGTTTTGAAACAGAAATGAACATGGACACAGGAGAAATCAACATCAAAGATGTTGTTGACATAAGAATGACTGAGCATGAGGACTTCGTTGCTGATGATGGGTTCGCCTCCTCTAGGGAATTCCTTTCATTTCTATATCAATACAAAGGGGCTCATGTCAAACAAAGCATGGCTGGAAAACCAGAGGAGGAACAGATGAAGAGATTACAGGATGAAATTGATGTCCTCATGAAAGACATGACTCCTGAAAAGGGGAGGAAATTATTAAAAGAGGCCGGTGTGATCATCTTCTCTGGTTGGGATATCAACTCAGCACTCTTATTTGATGGCTTTTTGAAAAAACAAGATTTGAATCAGCAGGTATTGCCCCAGGAGGTAGATAAATTGTTCCTAGGCTCTGGATATGATCCAGACAAAAAGGCTCTCCTACAGTGGGCACTATATCCAAAAGGGAAGAGGCCAATCATTGTGGATATAGAAGAAACCTTTGGGCATCTCATGGTTCATCAGGTTGGAAAGACTGATCCTAGGGTCACTGCAAAGCTCAACCTGGATGTTGCAAGATTGAACTTGGACCAGACAGAGTTTTTGGTCAGAGAGAACATTACATACAAGGGATTATATGAAAAATCCAAGGAGGAAAATCAGAAGCTGCAAGCAAAGGTATTGCAATTAGAAACGGGGACTCCTATCAGCGAATACACCTCATACCCCGCAGGACGCAGCTTGGATGACGTCTCTGATGCCCTGTACTGGAAATATCAGGCAGAGAAGGCCAATAAACGCGCAGATGATATCCAGCAAAAGATGGACAAATTGGTCAACGACGTCATAGGACATCGATTTAACACCATGCTCTTACAGGTCGAACCATATTGGATAGTTTACAATGGAACAATAAAAGTGCTAACAGAGCATGAACGGTTAAGAGCACGATTGCAGGGGGTGCTAAGCAATGACGATACCATGATGCCAGAAGAAAAGGCTGAGGGTAACGCGTATATGGATAATCATGTCAAACTCGAGGATATGCTGAGAAGAGATTTAAAAGAATTAGATGATGAAAAACCCGTTGGAATGCCTTCCGTCTACAAGGAAGGAGAGGTAATAACCTTGGAGGATTTGCGAAAGGAACTTGTCAGCGTCAAGGATTGGGCCTTGTCAGAAATTGATCGGAGTAAGGATATGGCCCCTACCGTCAACCAGATAATATTCAAGTACCTGACGCTAGGGGATGACTTAAAAAAGCAAACGCCTCAAATCAGAACATTCAAAGACGATGATTACATTCATCATTTGGGGCTTTTGAATCTCTTTTTGCTTAAGTTTAGAAACACTCAAGTTAACGACTAATATTTTGAAAAGTCATGTCTCTTCGTGAAAAAATTCCATCCTCATATATATATGAGAATGATTTTTGTAATGTAGGGAGATATAATAATTAGATAGGATTAGGAGCGAAATAGCAACAGCCTGTAAGTCTTCTGTATACAAACTATAATGGAATACAAATCTTGATCTACTGTTTCCTTGCATATGTGTTGTGGATTATTTCATTTTCTTTTGGCAATCGTCTGTGATATTGTCTGATAAAGATAAGGTTATTCATGTTCTTAAGATCAGATCTATGCTTTATGTTATAATGTTGCAACAAAAGCTCTGCTTGCGGATTGTAATCGTTCCTTGCAAAGCTTAATTGACTGGTCCCTTAAGGGTAGGGTTAAATTCACTCAATCAGCACATAATATAAGCATTCATTTGGTTTTAAAAGAAATAGTAACTGACAGGTTCATAAGGGATGAATTAAAAAACTGTCTCACAGATTCGCACTATAAGTCCTAAAGAAAATTGTGATGACTCTGTAACCCAAACAGTGAAGAAGGCACTGGCTAAAATCTCAAGTTATACTCATCATTTCTTTCATAATTAGTTATTTTGACAGCTATAGAAGTAATTAAGAAACACAAAACAAACAATTATCATAACAACAATCTTGAACTCGTCTGCTATATCTCCATTCAAGGAACTCATGCCATTTCAAGATCAGGAGATATCAGATTAGGATAACATATCTGCTATAAAAAGCACTGTTTATTGGAGACATTCAGTGAATAGGTATACCCGCCTAGGTCCTGCAGAGCCTAAAGTGAGAGAGTAAGCAACCAAACAGGTTCACTCTACATGTTGGCCGAGTCAATTGGAGGGTTTTACCATAAGGACTGGCATTTCCTTAGAACCTATCCAATCTGTTGATTTGAGACCCAACAGATCCTTCACAAGATCCACTTGTTCCTCCATCTCTACGTCTTAATACTCCAGCATAACCACTCCAAGATCCTATTTCTTGTAATGATCCCATTATTTCTCCCATTCCATCTCTTGAAGAGCCTGTCATTGAACCATGTCCACTACACAATCCTAGTCCCCCTCATGATCCTAATCCCCCTCATGATTCTAACATGCCAGTGCAAGATGTTCATGAACCCTCGACATGCATAATGAGTTCTTCCACTTTGGTGCAATCCGATCCACTTCAAGATCTTATTATTTCTCTCATATCATATCCACCTCATAATGGACTCACGTCTTCTTCCCAAGGAAAAGAGTATCCTACAAGTCAAAATATTCATAAAGGCAAAGGAGTAGACATTCATGAGAAAGAATCTCTTCATGTTGAAGAAAATATTAAGGGTCATGTCTACACAACTCACTCTCAAGATGTTGGTATCCCTCCATCAAAATCAAAACATATCCCTTCCCCATCATACCTTCCATCCATTCTAGGTCCCTATATCCCTCCATCTCCTATGCAACATCAGCAAAGGCACACATCTTGGAGAACCTTCCATCCATCCCACATGCCTCCATATCATTCCCATCCACACCGACATTCATTTCCCCCTCCAAGCAATTTGGATGCCAAGTATAAGCATCATAAGTCTAGAAATCCACATGTATTCAGGGATCAACATGTCCAATATAATCGACATGTCAAAACAAAGAACAATATGATCTATAAAGAAAAAGAAATATCCAAAAGGCCACAAAGGCCCATTGAGAAAAATCAAAAATGAAAGTCAAAATATATATGGGTTCCTAAATCCCTTGTGCAAGAAATGCACTCCAAGGAACTACAAAAGCATGAAAAATCAAAAACCATGTGGATCCCTAAGAAGCTCCTTGAAGCACAAAAGCCTAAAGAAACATCCAACTTGGCATCCAAAGTTGCTATTCCTCCATCCAAACCTTCCAAGTCTATCCTCCATCACCTTCTTCATCCATTTTGGGCCCTTATTTCCCAAAATCCCAAGCTATTCCTCCATCCAAATCTCACAATCTGAGATCCATTTTTCCTCCATCAGTCCATCACCCCTCAAGGTGTGTGCCAATGTTGATCTTGCCAACATTTCCATCCACTAAAGCCCAATTCTTCTAGTACCCTATCCATTATCCAATGCATATTTTCCATCCTTCGATCTCTTTGATCCGATCCTTTGCATAAATCCTTGCCTTAGTTTCATCTTAGATTCCATGTCCTTATCCTACCAACGTCTTTGAGCATACTTTTAAAGGTCATGGTCCTTTTTTTTCAAGGCTACTATCCAAACAAAAAGATGTTTGAGTCCTTCTTCCATCCCCTATCATGTGTCCATCTTATATTGAAAAAGCCAAAATACAAAAAAAAAAAGTGAAAAAAAATAAAAGACAAAAGAAAAAAAATAAAGCAAACATAATTCGTCCACTGGTGAAAACCTGGCAAACAGGTGCCTTTGGCAAGTACCGTGATGAAAACCTGGCAAACAGGCGTCATGCGTAATTTATGATCTTCTTGCACACCGTACTTGGGGGCAGGTTTCCTCCTTCATATCTTATTGCCCTTCCATTATCCTATCGAACCCTTGTCATTACCCTTCATATCCTATTGTCCCTCATGTCCAGTTTCCCTTTCCACCTTTGATCTTGACAAGGCTGACGATCGTCATGAGCATCATGCATCTTGTTTGCAGCTTTTAGTCTATCATAGCTTTTGGTCGTTATCCATTTGCATATTATAACCTTTCATCCATATTCCCTGTCTTATTTCAACTTTCGGCCACTATCCCTTAGCCAATCTCGACTTTCAGTCCATGTCCCTTATCCATTCTTGGTCTTGCTTATCCTATCCATATCTTATCACTATCCATACACTCTTTTTCATTTCCTGATCTTGATCTGACATAAGGACACAAATTTTAAAAATGGTTTCAAAAACCTCTTGACATGTCCCTCATGCCATGTTCCTGCTTTGCATTGTCATATCCAGTCTCTTGTCCCATCATGCCATAGCCATTGAAAATTGCATCTGCATTATCTCCATGATAAAAGGCCTTTGTTTTCCCTCTATCCACCAACATTTTAGCAAGCCTATTTATTCACCTGTCATATTCCTTGCCTTGCTAGACACTGGGGGCAAAAATCATAAAAATCAAATAAAGTCCTAAAAAAAATCCAAAAAAAATTAAAAATGTCATGAAATAAATCCTAAAAATTATATAAAGTCCTGAAAAAATGAGCAAAAACAAATTTTCAAAAAATCCAAAAACAAGCAAAACAATAAATATCCCCTTTATGCATCGACAAATCACTGAGCATACATCTAATGACTCGCTTCAAACATTGCGCTTTAATGAAATCATGCATTAACCGATGACCTTTTTCAATCAAACCAGCCATTCAAACTGATCAAAATTGTCATATCAATAAACCTCAAAATCATTTGTCCTTGGCTCTACTATCATGGGTCTTATACAGGGTGTGGTATACTCGAAACCAGACTATGTCCTGTCTTAGACGGGGTACCGCATGTCCTGAAACTAGACAGCATGATCGTCCTATCAGCACTTTCAACTTTTGACAATGAAGATCAAGATGTTTGTTTGATTTATTGGAATTTGTGCATCTTATCTTTTTATTGATTTATCTTCGATCATGTTCCTATGTTTCTTGATGATGTCACTGAGTGATTTAGAGTGACCGGGATGGTTCATGGTCCTTTTCTTTTTTGTTGTGATTGTTGTTTGTCTGTGATGTGTCTATCTTTTGCAAAAAGGGTTGCATTTCAGCTCTGGCCTTCAATGCCACGATGCTACGCATCCATTTTGCTACATAAAAATAAAGGTTCTCACCTACTTATTTGCATATGTGAAAGTAAGTTTTTCTTCATCTCTAACTGTCCTCTGTCTAATTTCTTCTTACTAACATTTCTTCCGTCAGTCTTGGCAGTCTGTTTGAACCTATCGTCTTCTATCATTCTTATCGATCAATTGGCCTCTTTTCTAGATGTTTCCGGCCAATTCCTCAAGGGGGCATGCATATGTCATTATCATTGTCTGGGGCATTTTCATTACTGTTCTTTGAAACAACACTTACAATCGCATTGTCTCAAAGAGGGGCAAAATGTAGACACCTAAAAATGGTCAACGCTTGCGGAGTCATACTTTAACATTTGCGCATTGCCTCATTTTAGGTTTTTTGCGTCGCATTAACATTTCTCCTATGTCACGCACTTGGTTTTTATCATTTGCAAGCATCGAGTCATTCTTCTATATTCTTCATTCATCTCGCCTTCGAATTTGGTCTTGTCGACAACAATCTTCAATCATGATTTTGATCAATTCTGTCCTGTCGCATCAATGTGCGTGCTCATTTGTCATGATTTTGGACATCGTCAATCCTAATTAGGGTTTTGTCCTATTATCAATCTCATCATCAATCTTATCATTTTGGACATCGTCAATCCTAATTAGGGTTTTGTCCTCCTGTCAATCTTGCGATCGATTTGTCATCGATCGTTGTCCTCTTATCAATCTTGTCATCTGGCGCTCGATTTATCATCAATCCTTATGATTTTCAATCTTGTCGTTTAACGATCGATTTGTCATCGATCGTTGTCATGTTTGATCTTGTCGTTTAACGATCGATTTGTCATCGATCATGGTCAATATTGTTGTTTTTGTCATCAATCCTTGTCAAATCTTGTCATATTGCGATCGATTCGTCATCGATCCTTGTCCTTTTCAATCATGTCAATTTGGTCAATTTGTCATTGATTTTTGTCAACCAATCTCAATCAAATCATTTATCAACACTGGTCATTTATCAATTCGAAATCATGATCAAATCAAATCGACATTAATTATCTCTTGTCAAGACCTAATTGTCGTCCTTGCATTTCTTCTAAGGTTTTATGATTTATTCATTTAACCTAATTTGTCATTTCTTCCTCTAGGTTAAATAATTTACTTATTTATCCTAAGTCTTCTCATTTACAATTAAATGTTCATTTAATTGGCTAATTATTCCTCTTTGTGAATGAATTAATTAATAAATGAAAAATTATTGATTAATTCACTAATGTCCTAATTTTCATCATTTTTCTAATTCTTAATTTCCTAATTTCTCTTTTTCCTAATTTTTCTAATTTCTTAATTCCTAATTTCAATTTCCTCCTATTTCTCTCCTAAATTCATGGAAATGACATAGAAATTTGTCATAATTTGTCATAATTGACAATCAATCAATTTTGACATAGAAAGTGCATAATTTGTCATAATTTGTCATAATTGACATAATTGATTTGCAATTTCCATTTGAATTGAATCATGCTAATCTTGTCTTTTTCTCCAATTTCTCTATAAATTGGATGAATTTCTTCAATCAATCCCCTGAAGCCCTAATTGGTAATTAGACTATCAAATTTCTAGTACTCTTGATCAATAATCTTGTCTACTTGCTTTCAACTATGTGTGTGCACTTGTAGGTGAGATCCACAACCAAACCATTTGAAGAGGAAAGAAGAACAATGGAGCCGCATGAAGGAGCATTCAAATCACATCTTTGGTTTGCATAATCTTTGCTTTTGAATGTTTTATTTCATGTCTCTATTGAGTGTTGTTTAGGATAGATCATTGCAATGAGTGCTTTTTGTGATTGAGCTAATGATTATTACGTTTATCTTTCTTGTGATGATTTCCTATTTCCTAACATACATTAACCGACCTATCTATTTTCCTATAAGGTCGATGTTGTGTCTCTTTCTGAGGTTGTTGGCAAAAATTGTGTGTGTGTATCCAAGAGAAGGGATACGTGATTCTTGCCAGACCAAAAGGAGAGAAGTGATACTTGTAGAGTGTAAGTGTAGAAGGTGAAAAGAAGCTTAAGCGGATCTGCATTGGCATTGGGTGCTGTTACTAGATCATTGTAATACCTATTGATCTCTAACCACCTCAACAGTTGGAAAATCCCTTAACAGGGTAGCCTTAACCAGCTTGTTGTAAATCCTTTAATAGGGTAATTCAAAGCTATTGAGTTTGAAATCCTTTAGCTATTGAGTTCTTGAAATCCTCTAATAAGGTAACCTTTAATAGGGTTTAACCCTTAACCGGGTATTATAGCCATCCCTTAACTGGGTGATCCCTAACAGGATCGGTTCCTAGTAGAACCTATTGTAATGTCTCTAACCGGACAAGGCTCCTAACATAGCGGACTTCTAAAGAGTTCAAAAATAGCTTGTGGGTATTCATCCCCACCATGGTTTTTCCTAGTTGGGTTTCCACGTGAAAAAAATGTGTCTCATGTGTGATACTTTTATCTTGTGATGCTTTCCTATTGTTTGTCAAGCATATGATGGTTCTATGTTTTATGCCTGTCAATAAAACATGTTGAACTAGCTGTTATTATGATCTAATGATAGATTACCTATTTATGCATAAGGGTGAAGTGGTAGTGTAGTCTTGAGTTGAGAGAAAAGCTAAGTCAGTAACTGGTTAATGCTTGTCTTAGTCATTCTTAGCTTTACCAGTTGCACTCTATTTCAAACCAGTGTCACTGTTTGCCAATCATTTGAAATGTCTATTGTCAAACCGGTTTAGGACTGTATTTTTGTCTGTACTAATTCACCCCCCCCTCTCAGTACTGGGTTAGTACTATTTGTTCATCATTGAGTTATCAATTGGTATCAGAGCATCCTCGAGGTCCTCTGTGCTATAAGCTTAACCGCTTGAGGTAAAGATCCCAGTCTAATGATGAAGAGGGAAGGTCCAAAGTTTAACAGAGAAAATTTCAGTATATGGAAAGAAAAAATGAAGATTTATATCAAAAGCATGGGTGCTCAACATTGGAGCTATGTTGAGACTTCCTATGTTGCTCCTATCGGTACCCTTACCGATGACCAAAAGAGAGAGATGCAGGAGAATGGGCAAGTCATGGAAGCCCTAATTAATAGTTATCTGACATTGAGTTTATTGATGTTCAGAATAAGGTAAATCCCAAAGAGGTATGGGATACTCCTGAAAATATCTATGGCGGTGATGAGCATGTAAAATAGGCTAAGGAAGAAAGCCTTAGAGGGAAGTTTGAAGATATGCAGATGGTTGAAGGTGAGACTATTCAATAGTATGGAATAAGAATCAAAACCGTTGTTGGAGATATCAAGAGTGCAGGTGGTAAAATAGAAGATGCCACTGTGGTAAGCAAAGTCCTGAGATCCCTATTTTCGGTCTATGCAATAAGGGTTGCTACTATTCAAGAGCTAAGATCAATAGACAAGACTAAGGTATCCCTAGAATCCATCATTGCAAAGTTGACAGCCTATGAGCTAAATAGTTTTGATGGCAATGTTCAAAAGACTGAATCAACTTTTAAAGCTTCTGCAATACCATCCAGAAAATGAAAAGAAGCTAGCACTAGTGGTGAACCAAGACAAGCCAGAGAAAAGGATGATGAGGAGATTTTGATGGCATTTGAAGCTCTTCTTTCCAGGAAACTTCCTAAAGGAATCGGCAATTACAGAGGTAAGCTACCTTTGAAATGCTTCTCTTGTAACTGGATAGGACATATTGCTATAAACTATCCTAATGGCGACAACAAGAACAAACCGGAAAGGTTTAAAAAATTCAAAGAAGGAAACCAGAGAAACTATTCTGTGGTAGTTGATGAAGGTGTCACAGATGAAGAATCAGAGGATGAAGAAAATGAAGATATTGTTTTTGTTGCTATCAAGGAAGATGTGTCAGACAAGAAGGCTCTTGTCTCCCAGTTTGATAATTCCAATGAGTGGATCATTGACATTGGCTGTTCTCACCATATGACTGGTAACCGGAGAAATTTTCTATCATTGGAGGAGTATGATGGTGGTGTGGTTCACTTTGGGAATGATGCACCATGCATGGTCAAAGGCAGAGGGTCCATCTCTCTGAATGGAAAGAGTAGTGCTGACAATGTGTATTGGGTTGATGGGCTTAGACACAACCTTCTGAGTGTTGCCCAGCTGAATGACAGTGGCCTCACTCTGGAATTCAAGAATGGAGTTTGTAGAATCAAAGGAAAGAATGGTGAATTGATGGCCACCGGCATGTAGACCAAAGGTAACCTATTTCAGCTGAATGCAAATATAAGTACATGTCTTATGGCTAAATTTGATGATAGCTGGATATGGCATAGGAGACTCTGCCATGTAAACTTTGATAACATTGTGAAGGCTAGTAAGATCAAGGTAGTTAGAGGGTTGTCAATGCTAAGCAAACCAGATAATACCTTGTGTAGAGAGTGTCAATTGGGGAAAATGTCTTCCTCAACCTTTAAAGGTAAATCTTTCACTGCTAACAACTTGCTTGATCTTGTGCATACTGATTTGTGTGGTCCTATGAAAACTAGAAGTGTGCAGGATGATAGGTACTTCATGATTCTCACTGATGAATGCTCAAGAATGATGTGGGTCACATTCTTGAAAGATAAGTCTGAAGCCTTTGTAAAGTTCAAAGCTTTCAGAGCATTAGTGGAGAAGGAAAGCGGTAAAAGGATCAAGTGCCTGAGAACTGATCAAGGAGGGGAATTCACTTCCAGTGAATTCAACAAGTACTGTGAAGAACATGGCATGAAGAGGCAACTGTCTGCCCCCCAGACTCTACAACAGAATGGCCTAGCATAGAGGAATAACTGGACTGTGGTTGAAGCAGCTAGAACCATGTTGATTCAAGGAAAGGTAGCTCACACCTTTTGGAGAGAAGCGGTGAGCACTGCAGTCTACATAATGGACTGGGTACTCATCAAGAAAGGTAAGGATAAAACTCCTTATGAGTATTGGACTGGTACGACACCTGTGGTCAGCTACTTTAGAGTGTTTGGTAGCAAATGTTACATCAAGAGGAGTGAACACCAGAGCAAATTTGATGTGAAATGTGATGAGGGAATATTCCTAGGATATTCCACCAAGAGAAAAGCTCTCAAGTGTTTCAACAATAGGACTCAGAGAATTATGGAAAGCATCAATGTAAGAGTTGATGAAACTGGTAGTGTGTAAGCGATAAATGAACCAGTTGCAACCTTCTGGGAACCGGCTGACAGCCAACTAAGTACTAGTAACAATGTTCCTACACCAGAAAATGTAGGTGCTAATACTGATGGAGATGAGGATGAAGAATAAAAGCAAGAGGAATCTATCAAGACCATTCCTTGGTATGTCAAGATGAATCATGATCCTAAGCAGATCATAGGAGATAAGGATGCAGGAATCCTTACAAGAAGAAAGGTCAGAGAAAACTCCTATATGATCTCTGAATTTGAGCCTAAATCATTCAAAGAGGCACAAAAGGATGAAGAATGGATCAAGGCAATGGAAGAGGAACTTGACTAGATAGAGAAAAATGGTACATGGTCTTTGGTACCCAGACCGGAACACAAAAGTGTCATTGGTACTAAATGGGTTTTCAGAAATAAGCTGAATGAGGATGGCATAATGATTAGGAACAAAGGTAGATTAGTGTGCAAAGGATATGCTCAAGAAGAAGGAGAAGACTATGGAGAAACCTTTGCTCCTGTAGCCAGATTGGAAGGAGTCCGTATGCTTCTTGCATATGCAGCTTTTAAAGGTTTCAAAGTATATCAAATGGATGTAAAATCTGTATTCCTAAATGGTGTACTTGAAGAGTAGGTGTATATTGAGCAACCAGATGGGTTTGCCCTATCTGAAGACAATGACATGGTATGTAGGCTACATAAATCCTTATATGGACTAAAGCAGGCACCTAGAGCATGGTATGAATTTCTGCATTCCCATCTTGTGAAGATTGGATTTGAGAGAACAAGTGAACATAGTAATATCTACTTGAAGTCTAAAGGAGATCAGATCTTGATCTGTGAGGTATTTGTTGATGACATTATCTTTGGTGGAGATGACAAGATGAGTCATGAGTTTGCAGATGAGATGAAGAAAGAGTTTGAAATGTCACTCATAGGGGAGATTAAATTCTTCATTGGACTGCAGATCTAGCAAATGAAGGATGGAATCTTTATCACTCAGTCCAAGTATGTCAAAGAGGTATTGAAGACCTTTGGCATGGAAGATAGCAAACAAGTTAGTACTCCGATAGTGACCGGTTGTAAACTATCCAAAGAAGATGACTCAGAATTGGTTGATGAGAAGGAATACCGATCAATGATTGGTAAGTTGCATTATGTAGTGCATAGAAGACCGGATATTGCACATGCAGTTGGCACTACTGCAAGATTCCAGAAAACCCCAAGAGAATCTCACTTGGTTGTAGTCAAGCGGATTCTTAGGTATCTGAAGGGAACTATTGACTATGGATTGTGGTATCCTTATAGCAAGGATTTCAACCTAAAAGTATACACAGATGCTGATTGGGCAGGCAATATAGATGACCGGAAAAGCACAACCGGTGGTGCATTCTTTCTTGGTGGTAGACTGGTCTCATGGATGAGTAAGAAGCAGAGTTGTATCTCTCAGACTACAATAGAATTAGAGTATGTTGCAGCTTTCATGAACTGCACTCAAACAATTTGGATGAAGCATGTATTAAATGGCTTCAAAGTTCATGTATCTAAACCAGTAAGTATATTTTGTGACAATACTAGTGCAATTAATATCTCCAAGAATCTGGTTTTACATTCTAGAACCAAGCACTTCGAGCTTAAGTATCATTTCTTAAGGGAAAAGGTTCAGAACAAAGAGATTTCACTGGAACATGTTTCCAGTAAGGAGTAGTTAGCATACATATTCACCAAGCCTCTTCCAAAGACTACATTTGTGTACTTAAGAGGTGAATTAGGGGTGTTGCCCCTTCAGAAGGTAAACTAAAAGCATATGCTCCACATCAGTCAGGTACTGCATAGTCAAATTTATTTTGGATTGATGTGTTGAAGGATGCTACTCCTCAGGGGGAGCAACATAATGGAACAAGGAAGCTTGTGCCTCCACTTTGACATTATTGTCAAAGGGGGAGAAGATATGAAGCATAGAAGATATCTACAGAAATTTGGGGAGAAGATGTGAAGTTGAGAGATATCTTTGTATATTGCCATCAATGCCAAAGGAGGAGATTGTTGGCATTATGTGAACCGGTATGAGAACATAATGACATTGTATGTTGTCATTGATGTCAATATGTTGAAGAGGTGAGAACTGACATAACACTGTGAACCGACATTTGTGCCAAAGTGAACTGGTGTGCTCGTTCAAGGTGAACCGACATATGGTTATGGGAACCAGCACATGGAAGCATTGTGTGACTACCGGTTGGTAGTCTCAACTTCAGGGTTTCTGGTTGAAGTACTTCAAGCCTGTGTGGCTCAACCGATGACATTGTGTGATGAGTTAGCATTATAATGAAGAACAAATCATGTTGCCACATCAGCCTTGTGTGCGTGAAGGATCTTGCATGGAGGAGATTGTTCCTATCTACCTTGGGAATGTGCAAAGTCTGTAAAACGGTGATAACGTGTGATGGGTTATCAGCCGCCATGAAATCGGTGAAAATGGACGATGGAGAATGTCTTAAGATTGGATCAAGACTGTTGGAATTAATGGAGTGTTCTCAATGGTCAGGATTGAACCGTCTGAATTCCTTAACCTAACAGGTTTAGGGTTTAGGGTTTATGCTACCAACCTATTTGTTTTCCTATAAGGTCAATGTTGTGTCTCTTTCTAAGGTTGTTGGCAAAAGTTGTGTGTGTGTATCCAAGAGAAGGGATATGTGATTCTTGCCAGACCAAAAGGAGAGAAGTGATACCTATAGAGTGTAAGTGTAGAAGATGAAAAGGAGCTTAAGCGGATCTACATTGGCATTGGGTGTTGTTACCAGATCATTGTAATACCTGTTGATCTCTAACCACCTCAACAGTTGGAAAATCCCTTAACCGGCTTGTTGTAAATCGTTTAACAGGGTAATTCAAAGCTATTGAGTTTGAAATCCTTTAGCTATTGAGTTCTTGAAATCCTCTAACAAGGTAACCTTTAACAGGGTTTAACCCTTAATTGGGTATTATAGCCATCCCTTAACCGGGTGATCCCTAACAGGATCAGTTCCTAGTAGAACCTATTGTAATGTCTCTAACTGGACAAGGCTCCTAACAGAGCAGACTTCTAAAGAGTTCAAAAACAGCTTGTGGGTATTCATCCCCACCGTGGTTTTTCCCAGTTGGGTTTCCACGTTAAAAATATGTGTGTCATGTGTGATGCTTTTATCTTGTGATGTTTTCCTATTGTCTGTCAAGCATATGATGGTTATGTGTTTTATGTCTATCAATAAAACATGTTGAACTAGCTGTTATTATGATTTGATGATAGATTACCTGTTTATGCATAATGGTGAAGTGGTAGTGTAGTCTTGAGTTGAGTGAAAAGTTAAGTGAGTAACTGGTTAATGCTTGTCTTAGTCATTCTTAGCTTTACCGGTTGCACTCTGTTTCAAACCGGTGTCACTGTTTGCCAGTCATTTGAAATGTTTGTTGTCAAACTAGTTTAGGACTGTATTTTTCTTTGTATTGATTCACCCCCCCCCTCTCAATACCGGGTTAGTACTATCCATTCATCATTGAGTTATCAGGGATCTGTCATCTTCAAATGTAGATTCAACTACAATAGGTTCAATGAATATTTCATGTTCTTTTCTCTTCCTGCCTTTCTCTGGGACAACATCAATCAATGCTTTGATGTCCTATGAATCCTTTTCAACAAACTTACTTGCCTTTCCTTCCCACTTCTCTCTTTTATTCTAATTGAACTCAATTTCAACCTCTTGTGTCTTCTACTTAGCAGTGCCAAAGGTTTTTTAAGTTTCATCTATTGGTGCATCAAATAGCATTTGTGCATAAGCATCAAGAATTTGTGCATCAACTTCATAAACCATTTTGTCAATCCAAATATTTTGGGGCCTAAGAACTTCCATGAAGATTTCATCTATCTTGACCATGAAGCATATGTCAGTTGAATACTTCTCAACAGTGTGCTTGGGAACCCTCATCCTAGAATTAATAGCCTTTTGGAATGCTTTAAAATAAACCCACACTTTGTCATCTTTCTGACTACCCAAAGTAGCAATAGACTGTTTTAGTTGCCTCCCTACCGGGATAATCGAATGCTCATTTTCTCTTCCCAAAATTGAGTCTCATTGATGAAAAATAGCATTAAACAAACAATTAGGTTAGCATACCAGAATGTTCCTTTCTTTTCTCCTTTAATCTTTCCTAGGCTAATCAATAGTTCATCTAACATCCAACCGCATAGATCCAACTTCTCATTCTCCCTCATCATTTTATGAGCTGCGAATGCAGGAGCTAGAAACAGAACTTGGTTAGTTTGGTTGTGCTACCTTGTAACCAATGACGATGCTACTGAATTTGATATCTATGTCGGTGATAGTATCAATTCTCATTGATTGTCTGTCTGATGTTGCATTGGTAATCCTGTTAACTTGATCATTTGAAACTTTCTTTTCTGGACATTGTCCAACATGTGGTAAACTAGTGATTGCCTCGATGGCTTCCTTCATAATCTTATATGGTCTATCCAACCAGATAAACTCTCCATGCACCCTACTCAAAAGATACCTAACGATTTCATCTTTAAATTTTGGAATATCCAGAATGTCGGTAATCCCTAGATCAACAATATGCTGGTATTCACATTTAATCTTTCCATAATCTCCCATTAAATCATGCATGTACATGTTCTTGATATTATTCATTCCCAAATCCTCAATATGATAGTGAATATAAACTCTTACATCTTCGACATATACGACTCCTTCCGGGACACGGGAAAAAGCTCCAACTAAATCATCCAGGGTATCAACATGTAGATATCACTTGGAAATTGTCCTGGGACGGTCCTTGAACTCAACAATAGTCAGATTTGCAACAAAGATAGGTACAGATGATGATCCCACTTCCATGATTGAAGATAAATACCTATGAATTGTTGTCGATGAAAGACCCTAAAGACCTCTTCCAATCATTGGTGAAATCGCTCAAGGTGATATCGATCACTCTGATTTGCCTTAGACTTCCTCTAAATTTCTCTAAATCGCTCTAAATGCATAGTGATCAGAAATGAAGTGAATTTGACCTTTTATCCTCCAAGAAACCCTAATCTTTCATTGATATAAATGACTTCTGGTGGAAGATACCAGATCTTGATCAAAAAATCTCCATGTTGGATAAGCATCTCCAATGTCTGGAACATCTTCCAGATCCTCTTCCTAGGGCTTAAGAAACATCCTCATGAATTTTTCCTACCCCTAAGGCATCTACCTTAGATACTGGATGAGCTTCCTGCCAGTGCAGGAGCAACCTCCTTTGCTGGATAAGTAACTAGTGCATTCCCATCTATAGATTGATCTTCTAACTTCCTGACCCATCTCTCGGTATGATCTTGTCAGATTTAATTAACCTTTTCTTTTCCTTTCTCATTTGATACTCCATTACCAATCGATAGATTTCTGCTTCTACAAAATTTAGCAATATGTACAACCTCATTACATGCATAACATGTAACATTGTTCTTTTCAATTGCTTTTCTAAAGCCGATATAATTGCTTGACCTGCACTGATTAGCCATATGTCCAAATTCTCCACATGCATAACACTTAACATTCATTCTACAATCCTTTGTCTTCTGACCATACTTATTACATTTAGAACATTGATCGAGAGCATAATCAAGGTTCTGATTTTCTCTATTTCTACATTGCCTAGCCATGTGACCAAATTTATTACAAACAAAGAATCTACCATTAAAATTTTAAGCATTAAACTTCCTTACCGATGCCTTATGGTTTTGATCTTCATTTGCAATACCGAAACTCTGTCCTTGTTTAAATCCAAGTCCACTGGAATCTCCATTCTATCTTTGTCTCTTCAATAACTCATCTAGCTGTGCTGAACTAATCTTGATTTTTTCTTTATACTCACTTGATATAGTTAGATCATCTCTCAGAATTATCATTTGTCTCTCAAGCTTGTGTTCATTACTCTGGGAGTGTACTAAATCAATTCTTAACATATCATTCTCATGAACCAACCTACCACATTCTTCAAATTTGTTCTTCAGAGATACAACAAGATTTTCTTCCTTTTTCTTCTGGTCTTCAATCTCCTTAGACATTCTCATAGTTATAGCTTGTATTTAATATCTCATGACCATGTTCTCCTGACTCAGCTTCTGACACTGTTCCTTAAGTGCATCTTTCTCTTCATCATCCCAAATTTGCAAAAGTTCCTTCCTCCTAGCTTGAACAGATGACAACCTCTCCTATAGGACAAGAATGAATTCCTAAGCAGAATTCAATTTATTTTGTAGCTTCAAGTTCTTCATCCTTTTAGCATTGTAATCTTCAGGTGCCACCTCAAGTTGCTTTTCCAAACTCATATCTATGGATTCTGGATTCAGGATCTTCCTCAAGCTGTTAAACTTCCTATGAGGGACAACACTCTGATACCAATTGTTGGAATCAAAGAACACTGAGAGTGGGGGGGGTGAATCAGTGTTCTACCAAAATAAATAATTATACCCTTATTAAAACGTGCATACACCAATCGATAAACCGGTACATATAGAATTGAAAAAAGTAAAGAACCCAATAAGCCAATCACATAAATGAGTATCATAACACATAAAATTATATGTGAAAACCTCAAAGAGGAAAAACCATGGTGGGATTTGTGACCCACAATATCAATCCACTGGCCATATGAAAAGATATTCCAAAATATAGTGGCCCGCACTTGCACGAAGGCTTATATCCTAGAGCACAATGCTCAATCATAAAAGGATTCTCACTGACTACATACAAATCCAGACTACAATCTGGAGAAATTATTGAACTACTAAGATAACATCTTCTATGCCCGAATAAAGTTTTGGTTAAGCTTTGTTTGTTCTGGTTTGAAACCCTAAACCCTTTACCGGAATACCCCTTACATAAGTATCCTCACATACATGATCTCTCATATGTTTCACATCTCCTTTACATTTCATAACCTTACACACTTTCCTATGATATATCAAAATGATCTAATCAACTTACCTATATGCCCTTTACAATTTGTCATGCCTTATGTCATTTTACAAAGATAATTATAATATCAATATACATGTCGGCTAGATAACATAAATACATGAATATAAAAAATAATTGCCGATGCCAGATCCAAAAGATGTTAGCCTCCAATACCGATAACCTGATTCTAAACCACATCAACCTTCATTACTGATAACAAAAGAATTCTATACAACCTATTGGTGTCGGTGAAGTATTTGTGAAGTGCCCACTGGTACATAACTAACCCAAAATATGAAGCCGAAATAAATTACCATGTTGCCATTAATGACAACATAGTGAAACCAACCAATTGAGTGTCAATTGACAACAAAATATACTAGAGCAAATACCAAATTCTGCAAAACAGATCAACAAAACCAAACTATAAAAATGGATCCGAAAATCTTCCCAAACTCACTGAAATAGATCACAGGAATATGTTGACATCAATGACAAAAACATATCCTAGCAGCAACAATGATCAATGAAATCCAACATGAAGGAGTTTGAATAATTATTTCCTTCTTTATAGAGCTTCAATTCTCCTTTCTTAACCATAGCATCCTCAATTTTGAGGCCATTTTCAATCATATTTGCAAAACTAGGACATTGTAACTTGATCATATAACTCATTTCACTTGTGAGATTAGTGATGAATATATCCATCTTTTCATGATCTAGCACTGGTCTAGGATATCTATTGAATAAACGTCTCCATCTTTGTAAGAAGGTCATGAAAGACTTTCCACTCTTTTGTTTAATATTTCACAAATCCAACATAGTTACCTCATGTTGTATGTTATAAGTGTAATGCCCTAAACATGGTCACCTAAACCATGGGCCCCTAATTTTGACATCACCAAGGTCCTAACCAAAGGCAATTAAATCAACTTTGAGCACACAATTAATTAATTCTTCAATCATCAAATGTCACATGGCAAGTGAATTATTCTTTATTAATTAAATATTTATTTAATTAATTAAATCATTCCAAGTAAATCATTTTGATCAATTATCCTATTTAATTCATTAAATATCTTAGTATATTGAATTAATTAATAAATTTGACATTTAATCATAAAAAGGAATTAATTTATTACAAAAGAGGAATTAATCACAAAGCAAGAGTTAAAATGAAAATAAAATAAAAGAATTGAATTGAGAGAGAAATCAAAACTTGAGATGTTATTTCTTTCTTCTAAATTGAGAACTTGGAATCAGAAAAACAATTAAAATGAATTTAATCATTCTCTAAAATTGGAACTCAAAGCTTTTGAGAAAAGAAGTTTAGTTGCATTGAAAGGACTCTTTTCTTGAATAAATTAAATAATTGCATGGAATTACCTATTTTCATCTCAAGTGCATGGAATTAATTGAATTATATCTCTAATCCAAACTCAAACTTCTTTTCTGAATGCATTTCAATTAAATTGTAATTGGAATCTATCTCAACGTTAACTGCATTTTATTTCTAATTAATCAAAACTGAATCTAATTTCTCAATTATTTCAATTATCCTAAATTGTTCTTTTTCTTGATCTCTCTTGTGATTCTCTATAAATTCAGCCTTCATCTCTCTTTCAAAATACCCTAGAGATTTATTGTTATTATGAAGTTTTTGCTTTGGAGTCATTGAAGATATTGTGCTTGCCTTTTGAGATTATTGCGTCTTAGTTTAATTTCTTTTTGCATATTTCATGATTGCTTGAATTCATATAGCTTACTATTCATCCATCTAGCATAATCTTGCATCCATTTAGCTTAATATCATGCTCATATAGATTAAATCCTTCATCTTGGTGTAGTCTAGTCACTGGTATTGCTTATACAAATATGAGAGCAAGTCTATACTCACATCTGTTAGAAGACAATTAGTTGATTTGTTATGGTTTTATTATTCATGCTTATATTTGTCTAACCATATATGTAATGACTTAATTGAAGTGTTGTGTCTTGCAGCTTACAAACTTATTCCACTTTTTCACACACACATTTATGGCGCCCACCGTGGGGTAGAAGACTACATCTTTCGGCCTCAGAGACTAACTTTTTTCTTATTTTTCAGATTTTTATTTTTATTTTATTCGGATTTTCATCCATACAGTTGGTGTGAATTATCGTACGAGTTTTCCCATAGTGTCGGACGACAAACTACAAATATCATACAACTAGGTGAGAATTGTTGTACGGTACTCTGTATTTTTGGTTAAAAAGCAGACTTCATTATTTAGGTTCTTTATTCAATTTTTATCATACTAACGCTGACCTTGGCTTTTTTTTCATCTGTCTGAGAAATTTTTACAACCTAATAAGTTTTTTGCAGAACGCTCAAAGAATATGCTTGTCAGACAAAGACAATATGACTACTGATTTGTTGTCTTTGAAGGTTTCCTGAGGAGATTCGAGCAAACATTGTGTATTCATTAAATTCATTTTTTAGGCACCTAACTTTCTATCTAGTTAAAGAACAAATCTATCTTTCATGTTTTAAGAAAATTCTGAGAGGTAGGAGAGTATGCTCTTGTCTGTATAGGAAATCAGAAGTCTAGACCCTTGAGGTTTTTTCCTAAGTTTGAGATTTGCATATCTTTAGCCGTTCTGCCCTCCTGAGGAGCTAATAACTCTAAGCCATTACAACTGGTGAGAGGGGAACGACCCAAGTGGGAATGGCTAAACACCAAGTACTCCAACCCACTATAAAATTAATGTGTTTTGATGAAAATCAAGTCAACGACAGTGCTTGGGAATAGTTCTCCTCTGTACCTTCAGGTATATTAAACCTTGGTTTTCAAGGCTGGAAGACCTCTTACTTGAGTTTATACCCCAACGCACAGAACAAATCCCTTACTAGTTCCAATTAAAATGAGAAGCTACCCAGTTCACCTCTGAAAGGGGGGATAATCTTTGTGCAAGAGAGATAGTAACTCTCCCAAGATACTTGTCATTTTGTGCCCCCATTAGCATTTAGAGTCGGCTAATATGGTGTTGAGAATCCATTGTGTGCGACTCAATTGCCGTATTCTGATTAGCTATTGGGTGTGTACATGAGTCTACAAGCAAAGGTTTTCTTCTCTCACCAATTTCCATATGGTTAGCGTGCTATGATTGGAGTCATTATACATATTGTGTGTTTACTGTGTTTTCATCCCTGAAACAAAAATTGAAATACCAAAACAGGAGAAAACAATAAACAACTCAGTAGTCGAAACTCTGTCTGTGTCAAAACTAGTCTATCCTAGTCAAAAATTTGTCCTTGTCAAAACTAGTCTATCCTAGTCGAAACTCTGTCTGTGTCAAAACTAGTCTATCCTAGTTGAAACTCTATTCGTGTCAAAACTAGTCTATCCTAGTCAAAACTTTGTCTATGTCAAAACTAGTCTATTTTAGTCGAAACTATGTCTGTGTCAAAACTAGTCTATCTTAGTCGAAACTTTGTCTGTGTCAAACCTATTCTATCTTAGTCAAAATTCTGTCTGTGTAAAAACTAGTCTATCTCAGCTATCCAAAAAAAATCAGTCCATCTCAAAACTGGTCATCGTCAGTCATTAAAAACTCGGTCTACCAGAAATTTTATCTTTGTCAAATAAGTTGTCGTATGAGTCTTTTGATTTATCGTCCTGTTATAAATCTTTGTCGTACAAAATTTAATCCGGTCTAACAGTCTATCACCTGAGTCTGCATTATGTGTCATACGAGACCTAAAAAATTGTCATCCTATTTAGGGAAATATCATTTAACCTTTGATCCTGTGCCATACGATAAGACTTTGCTTTCATCACTTTGTCATTTTAGACTTACCCATCTATTGTACGATCATAGGAAACAACTCGTACGAAATACTGTTTCTGTCGTCCTGAAGCTATTAAGCTGTCATCTGGTCCTGCAAAACTTGTTGTTTGAATCTCTGATTTTGTCAGTCTAGAATAGTCAAACATGCCTAAAACAATCTACAGCGAGCATAAAACTGGTTATCATCATTCTGAGCATAAATAGATCAAAATAGTGTACCTCTGCCATTTGTGTTGCATGATTTTGTTGATCATCTTTCAGCTAGTTCAATCAACCATTTATCAAATTTAAGTCACTTAGATAATGTCTTACACAGGATAGATCATTCCTGAAACTAGACTAAGTCTTAGTTACTTCTGTTAAATCAAACTAGGTAACTTAGATTAACGTCTTACACAGGATAGATCGTTCTTGAAACCAGACTAAATCTTAGTTGCTTATCTCAATCGATATGTTAAACGAACAACTAACTTTAAACTTGATCTTGACTTCTGCATCACAAACAACTTTAGGTCACATAAATCAATAAAAATGCTTATTCAAACTAGATGTTCTCATAAGAAGGCTGCCGAGGGAAAAGGACAATCCTTTTCATATCAAAATAATCCATTTTACGTAAAGGATCCTCTCACTGATAAACCTTCATCATCAGATATGCGAGTTTATGATCAATCCTTGTCTCCCACTATATTTGGAACAAAACAAGAATGACATGCTGCTAAACATAAAACTTATGACAATATCAATATCCATGATACCGACAGTGATTCCTCATCAAGTGAATCTGAAGCCTCTGAACCTCCAAAAATTGATATACATAAATGTTAACAGGATAAAGATTTCCGAAAAATGATGAAGGTTATCATGGCTAGAGAAAAAGAAGACTATTTTCTAGAACTAGCAAAACAAGGCCCTTAACTTCCTATTGGTTATGACGTTGAGAACCTCATCATTAAAGAAGAAGAGACACCATTAGCAATGGTAAACAAACAATTACAAGTATTACGAACTGAGATCACAGAACTGAGAAACAAGGATAAATCATCAAAACAATATTCTTTGGACACAATATGCCCATTTCCATTTGACAAAAACATTTACATGCCTCCATTTCCTTCACGAGTGGAGATCCTAAAATTTGATAAATATGATGGTAACTTAGATCGCCAAGACCATATCAAAGAATTTTATGCTTTACGTATGGAGTTCATGCATGACCAAACGTATCTCATGTACCTTTTCCCGAGAAGTTTAGGAGGGCAAGCTATGGAATGGTTCTCAAGCCTACCTATGGGAATAAAAACTTTTGAAGAATTAATCCAACTATTTCTTCAACAATACTTCTATAACATTCGTCACCCAGTCACTATGATAGAGCTTTGCAATACCAAATAGAAAACAAGAGAGCCCTTTCTCACTTTTCTCCAACTATGGAGAAAATTTTTCTCTAGATATTCACGACCTATTCCAGATTCTGAGAAGATGGATATCTTTGTCAACAACTTAATCCCTGAATTGAAATATAGTATCCAAATGTAAGTATATCCCTCATTCAACAAAATGGTAGACAATGCCCTCAGAATGGAAGATGTGCTTATGAAGAAGGGAGATATCTCTCTTTGGAAAGAAACACAACTGGGATCTAGTTCCAAAGTAAAGAACAAATATTGGAAATATGGAAAAGACAACAACAAAAACATTGTTAATGATGGAGTGATAGACATTGTTAAAGCAAAATCAAAATCCACAATATTTAAACTGGCTAGTGGCACACAAGCACTCAAAGCAGCTGAAACTGCAATAGAAAATCCACCGAAGAAAGTAAAAGAGTGGTTTAAAGAGAAACCTTGGCTTTCAAAACCTAGATGCGACTTCACTCCTCTAGAAGAATCATACGAATCCGCTTTCAAAACTTTATTGGCAAACAATCTAATAACCTTACCAGACAATTCTAGGCCATATGATCTAGAAGTTAAACCAAAATGATGGAGAGAAAATGAATACTGCAAATACCATCGAGACAAAGGTCATAACACAAACAATTGCATGAAGCTTAAGCATGAGATTCAAGATCTCATTGATGCTGGCAAAATTATTGTGGGAAATCACACAACTAATGTTGATCACAAATCTTTTAAAGATCCCTTACCTGTTTATGAAAAAGGTGATTCCTCAAAGTCAAAAGGAGGTGCCACAATTAATTACACCTATACCATCAATGACAATGTGATCAACATGATTGAGTCTTCCCAACTTGAATATTACAATGTAATTATAATCAAAGATAAACAAAACGAATCACAAAATGCAAATGCTATGACCCGCTCTCAAAAGAAAGTCACTCTCTGAGGAGCTAGTTATTCAAATCCTGCTCAAACAACGTCAAACCTACCAACCTCGTCAAACAAACAAAAAGATACAATATTTGATAAATTTAAACAACTAACTTCATCATCATCCTATGGATATAGCATTGTCTAACAACTAAAAAGAACGAATGCTCAAAATATCTTCTGGTC
Organism: Cryptomeria japonica; assembly: GCF_030272615.1. NCBI lineage: Eukaryota > Viridiplantae > Streptophyta > Pinopsida > Cupressales > Cupressaceae > Cryptomeria > Cryptomeria japonica. The sequence continues at coordinate 390,638,291 of NC_081412.1, read as the reverse complement.
ATAAAGAGATCCTGGACAAAGCGTTGCTCACAACTAATGTCCCAAAAGATTTAGATATCGATCAGTTTCAATCTATGGTGGGTCACTTGACTTCACCTCATTATCTTACTTTCTCTAAAGAATATGACAACTTGCTGAATCACCCACATAACCAGCCATTGAACATTGCAACTATGATCCATAAACACTGAGTTAAATGTGTTTTGATAGACAGAGGCATTGGGTTGAATATTTGTACCTATAATCTGCTTACACAGCTGAGCTTTTCTAAAAATATCATCATCCGTCCAAGAAAATAACAATTAAAAATTATGATGAAGAAAAAAAAACCTCTAAAGGTCTGGTACTATTACCAATCCGAGTAGGACCTATAGAAAGGGATGCTATTTTCCAGGTGCTTGATCTTCCTCTGTCATACAACATCTTACTGGGCAGGCCATGGATTCATGAAATGAAGGCAGTTCCATCTACATATCATCAATGCTTAAAATTTCCTTATAATGGGGTTGAAGCCAATATTCCTGCTGATACAAACTCCCCTTGTAATGCATTGACAAAGAGTGTTGATATTGGCATGGATGGATACAAGATAGAACCAATACTTTCGCTCATTTCTCTTCCTCCATCACCTAGATAGTCAAGAAAACCATCAGAGCTTATAAAACCACAAACTCCCACTCCAAATGTCATATATGATGGTCTCTTTGTACAATCCTCTACTTCCCTTGCAGATGAAATAGAAGAGGATGTTGTTCTCAAATGACTTTTCAAAGAAATTAGTGAAAACAAATAAGTAAGACATTGTGAGATTTCTCCAACACAGTATGGTCCAAGCTATAAAATGATTCAACACATGGGATATTCAAGTACTGGTCCCCTAGGCAAAAATCAAGAAGGTATTATAGATCCAATTCATCTACAAAGTCTGCAAATGACAAAGATGGTCTGGGATACAATCCGGGAAAGACATCAGACCAAAAACATGCTTCTAAGTCTAAGTGGAAGAAAAAGACACTTCATTCACTATCACACGAAGTAAACACTCAATAGACTCAAGAAGAGTATGAAAAAGAATAAAAAGAAATATCAATCAAGAGAGAGGATATAGTTAGTACTCAAGTTCCAATGGTATCAGCTACAACATTGCAAGGAGTAGAAATTCTAGAGGATATGAGAGAAGAAGTAGAAACAATCAGAGAATTGTTTAAACCACTAAAAATTCCAGTCACATACACTAGTAGACAACAAGTGGATGATTCAGAAACTGACTCGAACAAGTATGAATGGGGTCTAAATCATCTCTCAAATACATCTAGTACAAAAACTCCAGAAGAGTCCAATGGTATCACAGATGAAACTCAAGAACTGATACACTTAAAACTACAAACAAAGATAGAAGAAATTAGATTAAAAAGATAGGCAGACTATGAATGAAAGCTGAAACAAGGAAGGACACAAGAAAATTGTTTACCTACTATGTCTTTCTCTAATAGGACATAACAAATTAGGTATGGCACTACACAAGAAGAATTGGAAGCTACAGAAACAGAACTAGTCATTAGTCTAGAAGAAGTTGAATGGAGTAGAAGACAGAAGTTCACAGAGCCATCAAGGTTATGTCAATAGGTATGTCAGATCTAAGTGATAAATGAACCCAATCACGAAGGAACTTGCAGCATCAAAGATGTAGGTATTGACACTATACATAAATCCACTCAATCACTTGAAGAAGAGTCGAAAATTCCCTCTTATGACTCTGATGACTCCGACAACAATCCTATTGATGATAATACCTATTCAACATCAAACTCTGACACCTCTATCATAGATGTCAGGAATCTGTCTCCTAATCTTGTTACTGTTGAATCACACTATGTGTATACACCTAAAAATGGCCTGAAGATAATTAATTAAATAAGAAATTATTTAATTAATCCTCCTTCCCAATTTAATTGAATTCACTAAGCAATTTGATTAAATTTCCCCTTTCATCTACTTATTAATAAATCTAAGGATTTATTTAATAGGTTCATTTCAACCCTTTGATTAATTAATTCAAATTAATTAATTCTCCATCAAAATCATTTCTTCTAAATCCCTTAATTAATTAAAACACATCAATTTATGAGTTGTTGAGATTAATTAGCCTTTTCCTATTATTTGAATTTTTAAATTCAAATTCTCCTAACTTCTACCACTCCTCAACCTAACCCATTCCATCCTAACCACCATGTCCCCTTTCATCCAACCTCTTCTAGAAGCTTTGTGACACTTGTCACTAAGTTTTCCCTTTCATCTAACCTCTTCTAGAAGCCTCTTGACACTTGTCACCATAGAGATGATAGATGTTCCCTTTAGTCCAACCCTTTTGTCAACTTCCTCCAATTTAACCATTGATATCTTTAAATCAATCTTGACCGTTGATTCTTGCCACCTCACCCCTAGCCTTGGGAAATCCTATAAATAGACCTCATTTTGGAGCACAAAGGGTCCCAATTTCATATCATTTTGTATCCCAATTGATTCATCTCATTTTCATTCAAGCATTGTTACTATAGGAATCTAGCTTCTAGTTTATCATTTCAAGCATTGTTATCATGTTCAATGTTAGCTTAATTGCATCTTCATTCTAGCCTATTTTCTAGAATAATCATGAAATCATGTAGCTTAATCATGCTATCATTTCTAGATCATGAATCGTCATCATTTAAATCCTCCATCTAAATGTAGTCAAGTCACTGGAATTTGCATAATAAGATCTGAGAGCAAAATTCATACTCGCATTTGCTAGGAGGTGATAGATCGCTTAGTTATAGTTTTATCTTTCTTTGATTTAAATTCATTAACCATGATTGTAACAATCTATTGAGTGTTTTGTGTTTGTAGGAATAGGTACACTTCACATACACGACATTTTGGCGCCCACCATGGGGCCAAAATCATCATTTTTGGCCTCTCAAGCTTCAACAAACATCCATCTCTGCCAGGATAGAATCAAAATGTCGTACGAGTTGATTTTCCAACACATACAAACTACCTTTTAGTTTGGTATGAAACTTCATCCTGACTCGTACGAGCTCCTTTTCCTTGTCGTACTAGAGCTGAATGCATGTTGTACGAATTTCTATGTTGCAAATTCTTTATTCGTACTAGCATAATCCTATGTCGTATGAGTTGGTTTTGGCTTGTGTCAGAGATCTAAATATTTGTCATTTTATCTGATAAATCATGTCGTACGAGTTTCTGCATATGTGATTTTTGATAAATTGCAAGTTAGGGTTTTCTGATTCTAATCTAAAATTTTCTAACACTAACCCTGACTAGTTTATGAGCTTTTTGGCAACCTAACTCTTTTCTACAAGACTATTGACAAAGATACGCTTGTCAAAGACATAATTCAAAAACTAATCAATGACTAATAATGGATCTATTTTGCAGGTTGCCTATGAATCCGACTAAACTTTGTGTATTCATTAAAGTTTTCTAGGCACACTTCAATTTTGCTAAAGGAATGAACAATCATGTATTTCATGTCTTTGATGATAGGTGAGTATGCTCTCACCTTTCTTAGGTGATTAGAAAGATAGAGTCATCTTTTTCTTTCATTGGTGCATTTCTTTAGTAGGCCTACCCACCCGAGGAGTAATAACTCTTAGCCATTAAGGCCGGTGAGAGGGGAACGACCTAAGTGGGAATGACTAATGCCAAGTAATCCAACTCACTATAAAATAAATGTGTTTTTGATGAAAATCAAAGCAATGACAATGCTCAGGAATAGCTCTCCTCTGTACCTTTCGGTATATCAAACCTCGATTTTCAAGGCTGGGAGACCTCTTAATTGAGTTTATACCCCGACGCGCTAAACAGATCCCTTACTAGTGTCAGTTAAAATAGAAGCTACTCGATTCAACTTCAAAAGGGTGATAATCTTTGTGCAAGAGAGATAGTAACTCTCCCAAGACACTTGCCATATCGTGCCCCCATTAGCATTTGGAGTCGAATAATACAGCATTGAGAATCCATTGCGTGACTCAACGATCGTATTCTGATTAGCTATTGGGTGTGTACCTAAGTCAACAAGCAAAGGTTTTCATTCTCAGCCAACTTCCTTAGGGTTTAGCATGCTTGGAGTCACTTATCATATCATGTGTTTGCTGTGTATTCATCCCTATATCGGCAAATCAGACATCCAAAAACCGGAAGACATAAGAAAAACATTAAACTTCAGTTATCAAAAATTCAACCAAATAAACATTTTTTATCTCTGTCTGGTTATCTATCGTACGAGTTAGGTTCTCTGTCATACGAACCCGTTTACATAAAATATGTTGTCATACTACACAGAATCTTTTGTAGTACTATACATAATCTGTTGTCATACTACACAACATCTTGTGTAGTACTAAACAAAATATTCTGTCATTTTACATAACATCTTGTGTAGTACTAAACAAAATATTTTGTCATACTACACAACATCTTGTGTAGTACTAAACAAAATATTTTGTCATACTACACAACATCTTGTGTAGTACTAAACAAAATATTTTGTCTTACTACACAATATTTTGTGTCGTACGAAATACTCCTTTTTACATAAAATGTTTGATTGTTCGTATGATCTTGTAAGTTTTGTCATTCTAAGATGCATGCCCTGTCATACGAAACCCTGCATTTGTCAGTCTGGAGTTGTGTCCTACATGCCCATTTCAAATTTATCATTTATGCCTGATCAATTTGTAGTAAACATAAACACTTGTTATCTATCAAGTTGTTCTTAAATTGTCTCCTTTGTTTGCTTGGTCTAGTTATCATCCATCAAAATCAGACTCTAGAAGATAGACACCTTAATATTTTCAAAGTGCTCACCCTTAACAAGTTCAAGATCTAAACATCTCAAAGTGCATTATCACGCTCTTTGGTAAACTGATCACTCAAACATAGTTTCTCATTAGGATCAATCATCCTTTATCACGAAACTAAAATGTTTGGTCAGGACAATCTTGTCCCACATCGTACGATATATCACTCCTACTAGACTTGGTTCTTATCAAATCATTATCATTGCACTCCTAAACCAAAGATTGAGAAACTTGCAAACCTTTAAACACTTGAATCCTCTTTTAGTGTCATATCACTCTATTGCCTTGAACTTGACAGTTGATCACTTATCAAAAAAACTTTTAGACAATCGAACCTCTGAAACAAAACCATAAACATTTGAAATAGCTAAAGATCATATCAACATGACATACCAAAGAAAAATGCAAGTAACAAGCCAACATATCAGAGCAATCAAACAAGTTCAAAATCAAAATCCAACTATGTTAAAACCTCACAAGGATTTAAATACATCTCAAAAGAAAGGTGGCTCTTTTATGCACCTCTTAAAGAGATCCCTAAAGGATTTGGCTAAAGAAGATCAAAATTGTGCACCCATGTCTAACAATGATTCATCCATCCATAAGCAAATTGACTTTCCAAAGGCATCTATTCCTACACCTCCTGAAAGCTTGCAAGAACCTTCCATAACATCCTCATAAACAATATTGCCATCAAACCTATTTTAGAGGATCCTATTCAAATCTCATCTCCTTCATATTCAAGCATTAATAAATTGAAAAATCCCCATAACACTTCCTTACAAATTGAAGTCCTCATTCATAGAATGCTTGTTAAACGTGTCCTGATAGATTGGGGAGCTATCTTAAAAATTTTCTCTTTGAGTCTTGTCCGTGCTCTAGGATATTCAGAAGATGTAGCTGATCCCCAGAAAAAAGATAAAAATCAAAGCATATGGTGAAGAATAATATTACTCTAAAAGAATTGTGACATTACCCCTCAAAGTGGGACATTTGCAAAAAGATACAGCATGCCAAGTTTTAGACTTAGACCTACCATATAATATACTCTTGGGGAGGTCATGGATTCAGGACATACAGGCTATTCCATCAACATGTCATCAATGCTTAAAGTTTACCTACAATGGGTGGGAAATCATAATATCAGTAGACTCAAATCCATTGCAGTGTTGTAATAATCTGAAATCAGCTCAAGAGGTCATTATTTCACATAACAAAGAGGTAGCATCTTCAAGCACACAATCCAAGGAATAATCATTTGCATCAATTTTGTCAAACATGGAAAAACAAATACAACTAAGAGGTCAAGGGATTAGAGAATATTTGCTATCATGAAAAAAAACTAGAGCAACTTGAAATTGAAAGGGAAGAAGATGTAGAAGTCGATGTAGTTCACACGTATGCAGAACAAGCGTTAGGAACTAGCCTACTTGAATCAGAATCACATTCGGCTGACATGGACTTAACCGAGGATGATCAGGATTTTCTTATGCGAGGTCATTCTGATGAGAGTACTATCCTAGACATGGAAATACATACTGAAAGCTCTGACATCTCTATCATGACTCATAATATCTTTGAAACTATTCAACCTGAAGATCCTTTATCCTTAAGCTATCCTAAACCTATGGACTAGGAAAATGAAGGACATATCGGCCATTGATACCTTTCTAAATGACCATTCCATATCCTTATATCTTAATGAAATCAAACCCATAACAACTCTCACCAAGGATTCCACTAATGTAGCTTTTAGTCAAGTGGGTGTCAAATCTCCTAGTCGCAAAAGTGAAAATAAAGAAAACAATATTAGGTCCAATGCTAAAAACCATTTCTTGGCAACATTAGACCAGGAAAGAGTAAAAAGAAAGGATGCATCTATCGGTGAAAACCTCCTTGAGGTTCCAGAAGATGGGATATTGGACACCTTACCTGAATTTTATCAAGAAAATTCATCTATCCTAATAGAACCAGTAGAGGCAGTTATCATTGGCACAATTGATCTACATCCAGCAATCTCTTTATCAGAACTAGCAAGGCAAATATACTTCAAACCCTTCAAAAGATGGAAAATCAATTTTACCTGGTCATATACAGATGTTCCAGGGTTCAATCCATATCTTACAACACATCACCCAAATATCATTCCAAGAGCAGGCATCAATAATAGAACACAACACGGATCAGGAGCAGGCATTCTATTCATCACACCACAAGGTCATACAATCCCAAAAGCATACAAATTAAACTTTCCGTGCACAAACAATATAGTAGATTATGAAGCATTGGTAACAAGTATCAAAATGGTTGTAGAATGGAACATTAAACAACTTCAAGTCTTTGGAGACTCTTAGCTCTTCATCAATCAAATCAATGATGACTATCAAACAAAAGATGAAAAGCTAATGACTTACAAAAAGATGGTGGATGATTTCAAGAAATATTTTGTTAAAATCACTTTTGAACAAATTCCAAGAAATGATAATAAAGCAACAGATGCCATGGCTACACTTGCTTCTCTATTGTAGACACAGGAAAATCAATAGCATTATGAATTCCTGGTAGAAGAGTTGTTTCATCCCGCCTTTAATTTTCCTGATTCCCAAACCATCTGTCAACTTAGTGGACATGATTCCTCCCACTATGGAAAAACTTACACATACTTGAAAGATAACATCCTACCTCTTGACTTATCGAAAAATCAAAAGAGAAACTTTATTCGCCAATCCTCCCATTTTATTCTCATTGCGGATACCCTGTTTAAACGAGGTCTAGATGGTACTCTCTTAAGATGTCTCGAACAAGAAGAATTTGAGAAGGCCTTACATGAAGTCCATAACGACATTTGTGGCACTCATTCAAGTGGTCTTACCCTTTTGAAGAAACTCATATGCTTGGGCTATTATTGGCCGACTATGGAATGAGATTCTTTTTAGATAGCTAGAACATGCAAACAATGTCAGATCCATGGGAACTTGATTCATGCACCAGCACAAGAACTTCATGCTTTAGTAACATCTTGGCCTTTTTTCCAATAGGGTCTTGATTTGGTAGGAAAGATAAGTCCTTCTTCATCTAATGGTCACAAAATGGATTGAGGTTGTACCTCTCATAAATATCATAGGAAAACAAATTGTTGCATTTATCTTGAACTATATTATTTGTTGCTATGGAATACCAATGACCATTATCACTGATAATGGGCCATCATTTAAGAGTCAAGATGTACAAGATCTATGTGAGAATTTCAAAATCTAGTACAAATTCTCCACACCATATTATCCAGAGGGAAATGGGCAGGCAGAAGCATCTAACAAAACTATTCTGAAAATCCTCAAAAAGACAGTGAACAATGCTGGGAAAGATGGCATATTCAACTAAATCCTACTCTATGGGCCTACCGCACTAGTATCCACACACCGATAGGTGCCACACATTTCTCTCTTGTATATGGATCAGAAGCCATATTGACAATCGAAGTAGAGATGCCCTCTCTACGTGTATCACTAAAAGGTCTCATCCTAGATGAAGAACAAAGAGTATCTAGACTACAAGAGTTAGAACTGATCCGTGAACGAAGACAAAATGCCTTTGATCATTTAAAGGTATATCAACAAATAATGTGCTAGAGCTATAATCATAAGGTTAAACCACGAGTCTTTCAAGTTGGAGAACTAGTGCTAAAGGAAAATCCACGCAATCAGGTAGATCGAGAAAAAAAAGGCAAGTTTGAACCAAACTGGTTAGGTCCATTTGTGGTCACAACAGTATTTGGATTAGGAGCATATCAATTATCAACACAGGACAACGATCAACTCGAGGAACCCATCAATAGCATGCATCTCAAAAAGTTTTATGTCTGAAAAATTAGAAAAAATAAAAAACAGTGAAAAAACAAAAAAAATCAAAAACAATGAAAAATAAAAAAAATAAAAAAACAGTGAAAAAGCAGAAAAAAATCAAAAACAGTGAAAAATAAAAAAAATAAAAAAACAGTGAAAAATCAGAAAAATATAAAAAAATCATATATGAGAAAAAGTGCAATAAAAACAAACGGTGAAAACCTAGCAAACAGGCGCTATCTGTCCACAAGCTCTTCCATCTATTAGCTCATGCATTTTTCTGCTTGCTTTCATTTATTTTCCATTAGCGATGACCATCATAAAGCCTTTATGCATACTCAGGCATCACAACTACTCTCTCACCATGGTTTGGATCATTGGATATATCATAATGACTTTGTTTCTAGGCTTGGGGCAAAATCCTACACCTAGCTAGGGGCAAAACTCTTGATCATTTTGAGCTTAATCAAACAGGTAGAACAAACAGTTAGACAACTCTTATCAAGTGAAAGTTGAGACACATCCAACATTGAACATGAGATCAAACTATCAACTATCAAGCTATCACAAAATCAATCTAAGCACATCACACACTTTTCAGTGGATAATATCTTTTTGGCTAATGATTGTAACATGATTGTTCAACTTTTCTATATTCCTTTTCGCTATCATGATTTTTGAGTGACTCCAGGATGTCATTGACTAGAGGAACAAGGAAGAAACATGACATTTTTCTTGTCTGCTCTCTGAAAATTAATCATTAATATGTGCAAATTTGTCTCGAGACATGATCATCAGAGTATCATTGAAGACATTTCTGATTTGCCTATTGAAATGATTAATACTGCCTATTTTATGCAAGCAACACTCAGGTCATCATGGTTCAATTATACCTCGATGCTTGTGCTAACTTGCTATATCAAAATTCAGGAAAGTAGTTCTTAGGTCATCATGGTTTAATTATACCTTTGATATTTATTCTCACTTCCCACATTTCAAAAGCTTAATGATGACAAAAACGCAAAATAACCCAGTGACTGGTCCGGTCATAGCTTTGCCTTTCATTGCATTTTAGCTTGAATTTCATTCTTGCATGGGATCCTGCACGCTCCTTTTAGCCAACGTTAAATCTATCGCAGTATCATCACAAATGTATACATAATTAGAATGATGAACTAATCTCTCTCATGATATTATCGACCTAGCCCAAATCTTCTACTATCTATCTCAACAAAATCAACAATCAGAATATCCAAATATTTCTACAACTTGATATCAACAAACCATCAATTCTTTATCTAATCAACCTTATCCAATCAAAACAATCAATCAAACCTAATCGATTCTGATCATGTCTTATACAAGATGTATCCTTCCTAAAACCAGATGATCTGATTCAGATTCATGTCTTATACAGGATGAATCCTTTCTGAAACCAGATGTTCAGATCATGTCTTATACAAGATGAATCCTTCTTGAAACTAGATGCTTTGATCATCATTGTCCTATACAAGATGAATCCTTCATGAAACCAGACTGAATTTTGATCTTCTCAATCTAATCAATCAAGATTTATCAATATTACCAATCGAAGCAATCAAGCTAATACAAGAACTCACATTTTCATCAAACCACAGTTGTAGAAATCAAATCAAATCTATCGGGATATCAATCTTGCAAATCTCCAAGATCAATTATCTCAATTGATCTCCTGAGGGGGCATCATCATACTGAAATTTAGCAATCAAGAGCCGGGGCATACTATCAAACCAATATCAGCATCAAAATGAGATTATTCTTTGAATCAACACGTCATCACACCTCGCTTCAAAGAGGGGAAAAATGTATACACCTAAAAATGGTCTGAAGATAATTAATTTGTTGGTATTTTTGATGTTTATGTTGTGATTGTCATTGATGGACACACACTTGCATTGAGATCCTCTTTATATGTATGAGTTAGAGTACCAAACCAGTATGTTGTATTATAGCCTTTAGTCTATTGATGTTTTGCAAAATGTATTTACAGGTCTGAAGCGGCATGTCGACCCCAAGCGGTTCATGGATACCAAGCGGTACGAGGGATTAAAGCGGCATAACACATTGTTACCAGTCTTCATTTTTGTATGAACCGGTAATACTCTGTGATGAGTTACCAACCAGCATTTTGTGATGAGTTACCATCCATCGATCGTTTGATGGTGCTAACTCTCTGGCGGTGCTTTTTGTGTCATGTTACCAGATATGTCTAGATGCATTAAACCTAGGAAATTGTATTGTAATTCTATTGGACTGACATGAAATCAGATTCCTTTATAAGGACATCATTTCTAGGGTCCTAAGGTTGTTGTTGAGTTTGATGTTGTTACAAGGGTTCAAGGTAGCTGAAGAGTTAGAGAGAGTATGAATGTGCAGAAGACTGAAGTAGTGTTGTAATGCATTAAGATTGAGCTATCAAGGATCTAACCAAGCAATCTGTGCTATTTGCTGGATCACTCACTTGTTGATTACTCACATCTTTGACAAGTCTATAGCCCTTAACCGCGTAGGCCCAAAAGCCTCTTGTAAATCCTCTAACAAGGTGGTTCACATCTGTGGATCTAAAATCCTCTAGAAAGGTAGTCTTTAATCGGACTTATCTCCTAACAGAGATTGAGATTCCTAACAGGATATGTTCTGGTAAAGAACATTGTAAGACCTTATCCGGTCTGACCTTAACCGGTTTGGTTTCTATTCTGCAGATAGTTACTTGTGAGTTCCATCTCACCGTGGTTTTTTCCATTTGGGTTTCCATGTCAAAATCTCTTGTGTTATGGTGTTTGTGCTTCTGTGGGTGAATGCATCATTAGCTATTTGGTTTGCATGTTTGTTAACGGGTTTGTCTGCTAAATTGTTTTACCGGTTTACTGTTAGTCTTGCAAAGTGTTTAAGTGCAAAGATTTTTGGCATACTAATTCACCCCCCCTCTTAGTATTCATCAATTGGTATCAGAGCCAACCTTTCTATAAGTTTAACCACTTGGAAAGAGATATGGGGGAATACACATTGAGGGAACTTACCCACCAGCTCACTCAGTCTGAGCAAGCCTATGATGATCTTATGGTCAAATACAAGGCATCTCAAGCAAAATGAAGAGAACATGCAGAAAAGCTGATGGATCTATCTGAAAATAGTTCTTCAGATGAAGCAGACATGGAAGTGCTAATTGCTGAAGTAAACAAGTTGAATGAATCAAAATCCAACCTGAGAAAGGAGTTGGAAGCTGAAGACCTAGTGAAAGAAAGAGATCATGAGATCTCCAAGCTGAAACAAGAGATGAGTGCCCTAAATGCTCAACTCCATGCAAGCAAGGTGGAAAAGGAAGACATGCAAGGAGAACCGAACACTGCCATCTCTGAGAATGAAAACCTATTGGAAACAAATGCTACTATTTCCAAAGAACTCTCTAAGTTAAAGGAAATACTTGCTAAGTTCAACAAGAGGACTGTCAAGCTAGAGCAAAAGCTTGAATCTGCCAAACCGGTCAAGAATACCAATGGAATTGGTTATTCCAGTAATGAGGAAGATGAGACCTCTGGTACAAATGCTGGAACATCAAAGAAACAACCGACATCAAAGGTTAAAGGTAAGCAAAAGTTTAAACTTGTTTGTTTCAACTATCTTAAAGAAGGACATACTGCAAATGTGTGTAGGAGTAAGGCTTACAACAATTTTCCTTATTTTCTAAATGATAAGCCTAGATCCTATAGATTTGATGGTAACTGTTATGCATGCAACAAGTATGGGCATAGAGCATCTAAATGTAGGTCTGTTATGAATAACACTGGAAGATATCGTCAGAGGACTTAAGGAGTTGGTCCTGAACCTTTTGTGAGTCAGAATCACAACCGGTTTAATGTCTTCAATCATCAGCCAAGAAGTGGTGGTTATCAAACGACAACTGGATGGAGAGAAAATTGTATGATCTGTCATGGTCATGGTCACACTGCTACAACATGCAAAAGGAAGAATGGAAACATGAACAATGGACCTTGGAGAGCACCTGGATTGGTCTGCTATCACTGCAACAAATGGGGTCACATTGCCAGATTCTGTAGATCAAGAAAGGACATATTTGATGATATACCGGTCACTCTAGAAGGAGACATTGATGTTGACACCATTTAAGCGGATATGAACAAAAATTGGAAGAAGAAACCAGCGGTGTTACAAGAGGAACCGGTTTCTACACCTAGTGTGGAAATCACAGAACCAGCAAACTAAGCTTCAGAAAAGCTTAGGGGGAGCAAACAACAAAATGTTTCGAACCCCCAGTTTACACTGGTAAAAGACCTTAACCGGTATGTTATACCTGTCATTTGGCAGAAGACCGAAAATGTTAAAAGGAAAAATTAGGGTTTACGCCCTAATGAAGGAGCATTAATGACGGTAGGTGAGGAATGTGTTTAAAAGCATTTTTCAAGCAAAGAACAGTTTTACAAAGAGTAGAGCGACGAAAAGGCGATTTGAGCTGAGATCTTGAGAAATTGAGAAACTGCGAAGGAGATTCGAATTAAAACTGCAAATGGTCATGTGGAGAACACAAAGTGGTGATTCAGCAACCGACTGAGTGTGGAGTGAAGGAGAATCAGAAAGCCCTAAATTCACGTGTTTTAAAAGGTATTTCTCGAAGTTCTTAAAGTTTCTATCATGGCTTCCACATCTCATACCAATTCTAGTGCATCTATTGAATCTAAAAGTTTTATTCAACGAAAGTCCAAGTATAATGCCCTATCACAAGTTCCAACTGGTGTGATAGTAGAAGAGGGAGTTTCTAACTACATAGACTACAAGATTGAAGACCTAGGGTCTCTAGCTATCCACTCCCAGTTAGGTTTGTTTTGTGGCAAGAATAAGAAAATCAAACCGGAGTATAATATCTTGGAGAAGAAGAAACTCCACAATGTTGTCTTCTTCCTGGAAGATTTTACAGAAGATCACATAAGGATCATTTTGAGCAGAGTCCACGGTGACAAGATGTACCTGGAGAGGACGCATGATATCACGCCGCAGGCAATTCATGCAGTCACCAGTTTCTACAATACAGTGGATGTGCCAGCCCTAAGGACGGTTAGCAAAACTGAAATGTCCAAGCTCATCGGTTCAGTGAGTGACTCACGTGGCATGACAGTCAATTCAATCAAGGATGATCTGGTGAAGTATGCATGTATGGTGATTGGTTACCAAACATTCTCAGCCAGCAAAATTAACTTTGTATCTATTGCAGCGGTAAATGCTGCTTATCGGATGATAAAGGAGGATGCATCATTTGACCTATGCACCGGTATGCAGAGGCAACTCCTATTGAAGATGAAATAAATCAAACAAGATAATGCATTGAGGTTCAACTTTGGACAGCTATTGGTTGGGTTCTTCTTTTACTTTCAAGGATACTCCCAGGAGTGGGAGACATTCAGTGGTCTGCGGACCAACCAGTTACCAAACAGATAAAGGAAAGTTTCCAAGCAGTGGGAACCAGTTATCCTAAAGTTGTGAATAAGTATTTTGATGAGTTCAGACGAAAAATGAGCCAAAGAATGAGAATATCAGGTGACATCGTCAAGAAATATGAAGACGATATCTATTTCACCATCAAGGTGGATCAATGCATAATGGAGGTTGTTGAGCCCAGATAGGAAAAAGCTGAGCCAATGGGCTATGAGGTGATGTATGACATGCTGGAAGGGTATGCCTCTACGCTTATTGCCTAACCTCTTGATCCTAAGGCAAAGAGGACTAGAACCTATCTGGAAAGGGTTACACCGGTCGAGGAACCTTCTGCAAAGAAAGGAAAAGAACCTGCAGTAAAGAAGGCAAAGGCAGTGCCTGCAACATCAACACTGGTTACTACTGCAATTCCAAAAGTGACCAAGTAGTCACTAGCCAAAAAGAAACCAAAAGCAGCATCGGCTAAAGTCTTTGAGAGGAAGAGGAAGAAGAAGAGAAGCGGAGAAAGGAAGAAGAAGAGAAGTGGAAAAATGAAGAATAAGAAAAGAAGAAAAAGGATGAAGAGGAGAAAAAGAAGAAAGATGAAGAGGAGAAGAAGAAGAAGGAAGAAGAAGAGAAAAAGAAGCAAGAAGAAGAAAAGAAGAAGAAGGAAGAGGAAGATAAGGAACAGGAGAAGAAGAAGGAAGAAGAGAGGAAGAAGAAGGAAGAGGAAGATAAGGAACATGAGTAGAAGAAAGAAGCAAAAAAGAAAAAGGCTGAGGAGGACAAGGAAGTGGAGAAAAGGAGAGAAGCAGAGAAGAAGAAAGTAGAAGAGGACAAGGCAAGAAAAGCGGAGAAGAGCATCCAGATGGAGACTCCAAAGGAAACTGGGAGTCAAGATAAACTAGTTGATCTCACCAGTCCTATCGATCTCCAGTCTGTAACTGAAACAGAGCTAGTGCAGAGCATCAAGTTAGCTCAAGAATGCCTTGAAAACACACAGAGGAAGAAGGAGCAGGATGTAATTCAAGTGGTTGTGTACACACTTACTGGTTTGATACCCGGTACTAACCTTCCAAGTACTGAATCGTCACTGGCCAAACTTAAGCTCCTATGCACAATTGTGGATGATCAGGTGCAGAGCTTGGAAGAGGTAGCTGAGGCAAATGTCAAGAAAGAGCATCAAAAACCTCTTAACATTGCTCTAGTGAAGAAGTTGAATGAGCTCCGGTTTGAACTGCAAAAAGACCAAAAGGATATAAGGGATGCTTTGGATGAGGGAAATCTACTACTTAGCAAAATCTGTCAACCCCATCTATTCTATGATGATGTGCTAGCTCAAAAGCAAAAAATTCAAATAGACTTACAGTCCTACATGAGCACATTCAAGCCACCTTATGATTCCTTTACAACTTATGGGAAAATCATTCACCGATTTCACATCCAATCAACAAAAATGGAGCAAGAGATCAGCACCCGTTCTTGAGATTTGCAGGAGCTACAACTAGTTCTACTCCCACGACTGCAAATTCTTTAGAAGTGCTATCTGAACCTGGATGCCTTGATAGTTACATAGGAGATGAGCACAGTTGATGCCATGGAAGAACAGGTCTCCCAGATGAAAATAGAGAAAGAAGTTTCCACCTCCCTACTTGAGTCCTAGTCTTTATCGATGAAACAATTTTTGCAGGACTTCAAATCTGTTTTTGACAAGTATTATTCCTTATTGTCATAAACTTTTACTATTTTAATATCAAATTAAAACAGAGTTGTTTAGTTGTACTTTGTCATTGTTGGCAAAGGGGGAGAAGAATTCTATTTGGACTTTGGGAGAAGTATTGGGAAAAGTATCTGGTATCAAAATTTTGATATATGCTCTAAATATCTCTTTATGCAAAATTGTTATACATTGTATTGTCAAGGGGATAGTGTATATGCTTAGGGGGAGCAATTTTGCTAATGGCATGATTTTGTTGTGAAACACTTAGATGTCAAAATTTTATTTTCCTAAGTGTTGCCATCAATGCCAAAGGGAGAGATTGTTGGCATTTTTGATGTTTATGTTGTGATTGTCATTGATGGACACACACTTACATTGAGATCCTCTTTATATGTATGAGTTAGAGTACCCAACCAGTATGTTGTATTATAGTCTTTAGTCTATTGATGTTTTGCAAAATGTATTTACCGGTCTGAAGCGGCATGTCGACCCCAAGCGGTTCATGGATACCAAGCGGTACGAGGGATTAAAGCGGCATAACACATTGTTACCAGTCTTCATTTTTGTATGAACCGGTAATACTCTGTGATGAGTTACCAATCAACATTTTGTGATGAGTTACCATCCACCGATCGTTTGATGGTGCCAGCTCTCTGGCAGTGCTTTTTGTGTCGTGTTACCAGATATGTCCAGATGCATTGAACCTAGGAAATTATATTGTAATCATATTGGACCGACATGAAATCAGATTCCTTTATAAGGACATCATTTCTAGGGTCCTAAGGTTGTTGTTGAGGCTGATGTTGTTACTAGGGTTCAAGGTAGCTGAAGAGTTAGAGAGAGTATTAATGTGCAGAAGATTGAAGTAGTTTTTTTAATGCATTAAGATCGAGCTATCAAGGATCTGACCAAGCAATCTGTGCTATTTGCTAGATCACTCACTTGTTGATTACTCACATCTTTGACAAGTCTATAGCCCTTAATCGGGTAGGCCCAAAAGCCTCTTGTAAATCCTCTAACAAGGTGGTTCACATCTGTGGATCTAAAATCCTCTAGCAAGGTAGTCTTTAATTGGACTTATCTCCTAACAAAGATTGAGATTCCTAACAGGATCTGTTCTGGTAAAGAACATTGTAAGACCTTAACCGGTCTGGTTTCTATTCTGCAGATAGTTACTTGTGAGTTCCATCTCACCGTGGTTTTTCCCATTTAGGTTTCTACGTCAAAATCTCTTGTGTTATGGTGTTTGTGATTTTGTGGTTGAATGCATCATTAGCTATTTGGTTTGCATGTTTGTTAACCGGTTTGTCTGCTAAATTGTTTTACCGGTTTACTGTTAGTCTTGCAAAGTGTTTAAGTGCAAAGATTTTTGGCATACTAATTCATCCCCCCTCTTAGTATTCATCATAATTAAATAAGCAATTATTTAATTAATCCTCATTCCCAATTTAATTGAATTCACTAAGCAATTTGATTAAATTTCCCCTTTCATCTACTTATTAATAAATCTAAGGATTTATTTAATAGGTTCATTTCAACCCTTTGATTAATTAATTCAAATTAATTGATTCTCCATCAAAATCATTTCTTCTAAATCCCTTAATTAATTAAAACAAATCAATTTATGAGTTGAGATTAATTAGCTTTTTCCTATTATTTGAATTTTTAAATTCAAATTCTCCTAACTTCTACCACTCCTAAACCTAACCCATTTCATCCTAATCACCATGTCCCCTTTCATCCAATCTCTTCTAGAAGCTTTGTGACAATTGTCACTAAGTGTTCCCTTTCATCTAACCTCTTCTAGAAGCCTCTTGACACTTGTCACCATAGAGATGACAGATGTTCCCTTTAGTCCAACCCCTTTGCCAACTTCCTCCAATTTAACCATTGATATCTTTAAATCAATGTTGACCGTTGATTCTTACCACCTCACCCCTAGCCTTGGGAAATCCTATAAATAGACCTCATTTTAGAGTACAAAGGGTCCCAATTTCATATCTTTTTGCATCCCGATTGATTCATCTCATTTGCATTCAAGCATTGTTACTATAGGCATCTAGCTCCTAGTTTATCATTTCAAGCATTGTTATCATGTTTAATGTTAGCTTAATTGCATCTTCATTCTAGCCTATTTTCTAGAATAATCATGAAATCATGTAGCTTAATCATGCTATCATTGCTAGATCATGAATCTTCATCATTTAAATCTTCCATCTAAATATAGTCAAGTCACTGGAATTTGCATAATAATATCTAAGAGAAAAATTCATCCTCGCATTTACTAGGAGGCGATAGATCACTTAGTTATGGTTTTATCTTTCTTTGATTTAAATTCATTAACCATGCTTGTAATGATCTATTGAGTGTTTTGTGTTTGTAGGAACATGTACACTTCACATACACGACACTATGTAGTCCATTCTAGTGTAGAAAAGGCTTCTACAAGTAGGTCTATTAAATTTGATCAGCTAAATATTAACGTGCACTTCAATAATCATGTTGTAACTATTCCTGGTCTCAAGACATTTATGCAAGGTAGTCTTCTAGAACTTGACTTGTTGGTTTGAAGTTATGATGATAATACCGTGAACTCTCTCGAACCTATCCAAACTTTATCTTTGGTACATCGTGAACTGATTGATTGTACTCTCCAAAACCAACCTATGAATGTACCTATCTTTACCAATGACTATATGTTAGCCTACTACCTCAATGCAGTTGAACCAATTGACTCTTGCACCAACAAACAAAGTGAGAACATGACTGAAACAAATATCAAGTATCTTAGTCGCAAAATTCAAAAGATGATAAATAAAAGATCTGATGGCGAAAACCACATTGTGGTGGTGTCAGAATCAAAAAGAGAAAAAATAAAGGACGTACCTAAGGGTGAAAACCTCTCTAAGGCACCTAAAGGTGAGATAATTGATATACTGCCAAGTCATTTCCAAGAAAGGTCTTCTTATTGATTGAACCAACTCAGCTAGTAAATATTGGGAGTCAAGAGACACCACATATCATCCACTTATCTCAATCATTATCAGTATAAGAGTTAAAAGATTTCAACAATATCTTCCTAGAAAAGAAGATCAACTTTGCATGGACATACTTTGATATGTCGGGTCTAGATCCTGATCTCATCATGCACCATCTTTCTATTACAACAAGAGTTAAACCAGTCAAGCAAAAAATCCACAAGATGGACCCTCATGTGGCACTGCTAGTCAAAGTTGAGCTAGAAAAATTGCTAAAATATAGATTTATCAGAGCAATAGACTACGCAGAGTGGATTTAAAACATAGTACATGTATCAAAGGTAGACAAATCTATTAGAGTTTGTACAGACTTCAAGGATCTCAATATTTCATGTCCAAAAGATGATTTTCCATTGCCTAACATTGATATGATTGCTGGATATGAGATGTACTCACTAATGGATGGAATCTCTGGTTATAATCAGATCAAAATAGCTCCTGGAGATCAAGAAAAGACAACTTTCACCTGTGCATGGGGAACCTTCTATTGGAACATCATGCCATTTGGGCTAAAGAATGCAGGAGCAACTTACCAAAGAGCAGTAACTACTTTCTTTCATGATATGATGCATAAGAATGTGGAAGATTATGTTGATGACACTTTAGTGAAGACTATGAAGATATCCACACATATTGAATAACTAGGCCTTATATTAGATATAATGGAAAAATTCAAGCTCTGACTAAATCCTCAAAAGTGTACATTCAAAGTGACATTAGGGAAATTACTTGGTTATATCATTTCAAAGAAAGGAATTGAGGTTGATCCTGAGAAATTCCAAGCTATAATGGAAATGCCACCTCCAAAGAATATCAATCAAATGAGAAGTTTACAAGGACATCTCCAGTCAATCAGATGCTTTATTTCTTAGCTAGAAGATAAGGCTCAACCCTTCACAAAAGTATTAAGGAAAGGAGTAACATACAACTAGGATCAAGAATGTGAACAACACCTTCAACAAATCAAAGAATACTTGTCTAATCCACCAATACTGATGCCACCAATTCAAGGTAAACCATTGATTTTATACATATCAACTACTGATTCATCACTGGAGGCACTTCTGGCACAACAAGATGAAAATAAAAAAGAGAGAGCTATATATTACATCAGTGGAACATTGGTGTCTTATGAAATAAACTATACTATAATAAAAAAAACATGCTTGGCATTAGTCTTTGCATCACAAAAATTGAGACACTACATGTTAGCACATTCCATCGAGCTAGTAGCTATGATTGATCCACTCAAATATCTTCTCAACAAAGCAACACTTTCAGGAAGATTGGCTAAATGGGTCATGGTTCTTACAAAGTTTGATATTGAATATGTTGACCGCAAAGCCATAAAAGGATAGGTGCTTGTAGATCAACTTGTTGATGCTCCACTTGAAGACACTCAACCTCTGCATATGTAATATCCAGATGAATCAATAATGCACCTTACTCAACAATAATGGAAGATGTTCTTTGATGGGTCTTTCACTTAAAATGGTTCCGGTCCTGGAATAATTTTTATTACTCCTCAAAAGTATTCAATCCCAAAGGATTATAATATTCTTTTCCCTTGCATAAACAACATTGCAGAGTATGAAGCTTTGGTAAACGGGATCAAGTTGGCTATCGAATGGAAGGTTATGGAGTTGCACGTCTATGGAGATTCTCAGCTAATCATCAATCAAATCAATGATACATATCAGAATTGAGATGAGAAACTGATGACTTATAAGAGAATGGTGGACGATCTCAAGAAATATTTTACTTTTGTGTCATTTCAACAGATTCCCAGATCCACAAATAGAGCAGCAGATGCTATGGCCACCTTGGCATCCATACCAGAGTTACAAGAATCTAATTTTTGCTTTGAATTCTTGGTGGAAGAGTTACATTACCCTGCCTATGATTCTCCTGAGTCCCAGATGGTCTGTTCTATTATTAGACATGACTCATCTCACTATAGCCATATTTACTCTTATTTATGAGACCAAATTGTCCCAGAAAATCTTACCCGCAATGAGAAAAGGAACCTAATCTGAAATGCTTCACGGTACATCATCATCGCTAATGACCTATTTAGGCAAGGTTTGGATAGTACTTTGATTAAGTGTCTAGAAACTGAAGAGTCCCAACGTGCATTATCGAAAGTCCATGAAGGTATTTGTGGATCTCATTCGAATGGTCTTACTTTAGCTCGAAAACTATTAAGAGTTGGCTACTACTGGCGAGACATGGAGAAAAATGCTATAATTTTTTATAAAACTTGTGAGGAGTGTCAGATACATGGGAATCTCATGCATGCTCTAGCAAGGGATCTCATACCCTTCATTACACATTGGCCTTTTCAGCAATAGGCCTTTGATCTCATTGGTCAAACATATCCTGCATCATCCAATGGACATAAGTTTATTATAACTACCACTGAGTATTTCACTAAGTGGGTAGAAGCGGTTCCGCTCATCAAAGAAACTAATAAACAAGTAGCTCTGTTCATCCTTAACTATATCATCTGCAGGTATGAGATACCTTCATCCATCATGACTGACAATGGAGGAAAATTCAAGAATAAAGATCTAGACAAGCTTTGTGAGAAATTCAAAATCAAACAACATTGGTCATCCATATATTACCCTCAAGGAAATAGACAAGTTGAAGCATCTAACAAAAAACTTGCTGACTATCTTACATAAAACAATGAACAAATCTGGGAGGGATTTGTATCTGCAGCTCAATCCTGCACTATGGGATTATAGAACAATTATTAGAACACCTACTGGGGCTACACCTTTTTCTTTGGTGTATGGGTCTAAAGTAGTATTACCTATTAAAGTGGAAATACCATCTCTAAGAGTTTCTTTGCAAGGTCTTGTTACTGATGAAGACTATAGAATATCTAGATTGCAAGAACTCGAGTTATTGGATGAACGTTGGCAAGTGGTGTTTGATCATCTAAGTGTGTATCAAAAGAGAATGTGTAAAGGATATAACAAGAAGGTTTGACAATGAGAATTTCAAGTTGGTGACCTTGTTCTGAGAGAAAATCCTAAAAATCAACAGTTTCGAGACAACAAAGGGAAGTTTGAACCCAACTGGTTGGGTCCCTACATCGTTACTGCAGTCTTTGGCTCTAGTGCCTATCAATTCTCAGCATCAAAAGGAGAAAAACTCTATGAACTAATTAACACCATCCACTTGAAAAAGTTCTTCACTTAGAATTCTCTTCTCCAGCAACTTGTACAACTGAAAAATGTCCTGAAAAAAAATCTAAAAATCATAAAAGTCCTGAAAAAAAATAAAAAATAAAAAAAAAAATAAAAGAAAAATCGTTGCCAACTAGGTGAAAACTTGAAAAATAGGCGCCTCTTATACTTAAGTGTTCCATCTATCAACACAACATTGGCATTTCCTGCTTTCCCGCATCTTTTCTTTCACTTGTACATATCTTTTAGTCGCTTTTGTGACATTCTGGTTCTTTTAGAACCCTCATGTCTTGAAACTGATCAATGTCCTAGTCTTAGGGTAGTCGACTGAGCATTTTACGTGTCCTAAGCAATGTCAACCAAGTCATCATTCTATCAGTGATACCCGGTCATCCAATCTGAGTCAATCACCTGTCTCCTAACTACTGAAGAGTTTTATCACTGAGTACACAAGCAAAACAACATAACTAAAAACAATCACTAAACAGTTTGAGATATGCATGAAATCTTTCTTTGTGTGTTGTCATTTATATTGGATTTTGATTATTATTCCCTCTAAGTAACTCAAGGAAGTCTATCTTGACTAAGAGGAGCAAGGATTGGGGACATAACATTTTCTTTGTTTTCTGCTTGTAGGAATGATTTCGATGATCTGGAAACATCTAATCAACTGGGTGTCTGTAATAAGAGTCTTCACATCAAGGTGAAATCACCACACATACCTCGACTCCACTTATTTGTATGCTACAGGGAGGTTCTCATCATTTCTTTGTCTATTTTGAGGAAATTTCTTTAAATGTGCAATCCAGGTCCATGCGTAATCTGTCCAAGGATATGAATGAAAAAGGGTCATTGTTGATAAGATAATTAAATATTGCTCATGAAAAGGAAGGAGCTCTAATCTACCTGCTATATTTGTAAACGCTCAGTGATGAATATTAAGCATTTCAAATCTAGTGACTAGTTTAAGTTGCATTCATTCTGCATTTTCTACATTTCGAGTGATTTTTGCATGATTACAATGATCTCTTTATCTTCTGAATGAGAGTTTGAAGTATCATCATTTCTAAGCTAAGTGGTTTCTTTTTCATCATTTCTTTGATCGAGTACTTGTGTAGTGAGATGTTAGCTGCATACATAAGCATTTTATATAGATTCATTATATGCGCTTATTTGCATTCATCTTATTGCATAGAATTTTTTTTTTTTTGCATTACTAGTTACTCATTTTCATCATTTATTTGCATATGAAAAGAAACAAAAATGAACATTCATATTCATTTGCATTACATACATCTATACTGAAAAGATATGCATACATATAGAATAAAGCATATAGAAAATATCTCATAAATCAATTGACACAAGTAAAATGAAATCAAATCAAGATCTCATATATATAATCATCAATATCTCAGAGTACAAGTGATATAACTATCATATACAATCTCCCATCGGAGCAAGAATCGTATGGGCTACAAAAATGGGGTATCTAACAAAATCTAAGAGCTATAAAAAATCTAGCTCTTTGCCTCTCCCTCATCGCCAAGTGGTGGAGAAGGTGGAGCTTGTTGAACAACATCCTGTCTCGGTGCCTGAGCTCCCTCAGATCATGCCATATACTGAGAATATGGAACAACCTATTGTTCTACAGGAACTTATATGCTATAAGCCACAATGTAATAAGTTGCCCGACTAGTTTGGTGTAAGACCTCCTGCTAAAGAGCATCTCACTCTACTCTCATCTCTATGACCTAACGATTGTGCTCTGCTCTAAGCTCCACCAGTTGACGATCACACTCAACTTTGATCTTAGCTTACTGATGATCTCACTCCACTCTAAGGTCCACTAACTATTATTCCCACTCTGCAAGCTATGTCTGAGCCACTATCAACTGTGACTTCAGACCTGCTAATCGCGCTCTCATCGATTGTGTTGCATCAGTTGCTCCCTGCTCCCTCATAGGCTCTCTACCTCCATCTTTGCCTCCATCTCCACCTTCGTCTCTCCCCTACTCATCTCTCCTCTTCCATACCTGTCTAGGAGCTACTCGCTCCTCCTCTCCTCCACTCTCTACCCCTAGCTCCACTCAATCTGACACCAACATCCCCTAGAGATCTGCCCTCTCCTCTCTGTTGTTGTCTCCCTCTAGCTAATACCCTACTGCTGCTAGCACTAGGATCACCACCTGCCCGCCTCTGAGCCTCTGCTCTCCATCTCTGCCTCTATCCCTATCCTTGTGCCTATGCGGGGCATCATCCTCAACCTCCTCTATCAGAGGTTCTTGCTCAGCTGGATCTATGAATCTAGGGAATGGATGCTACTAGAACCAATCCCTGTACTAGGGCAATACCCCACATCTGCAATATCCTCCAGATAATCCCACTGAAGCAGCGGAAACCCTATAAATTCCTGCATGCCAAAGGCGTATGATAACCTAGGCCCCCATCCTCGCCTCTCCTCATCTACATAATGAGCATATGCAGTAAACTCCTATGAGATCCCCTAAGGCCTACCATACTGTCTCATCACTCGAGTAACAACAAAGCGCTCAATGACTATCACTGATTTACCGATGAGAGGACAAGTCATGAATAGATCTCTACGCACAGCTCTCCAATCGTCCCAAGGCTCCAGACCCCTGTATGGTCTCCATATGACAACTATCAATTCATCTAGCTGTCAGCTCTAGTACTCTATCTTTCCCATATGGGGTTGAGTAATGTATCCACAATATCTATAAACAATCATCTACTGTAGATCTATGGCGTCATCTACTATAGGTCTGCACACTGTGATGTGCTCCCAGGCCCATACCTGCAAAATCAAAACCTCTACTGCCATGCTCTTCCCCTCTCTATAGACAATCTCATGCATCTCATGATACATGTGCATCAAAATACACGAACCCCATCCTAATCTCTTAGGGTGATCCACAAGTCTCTACAACATCCTAGCCCAGTCACATAAGAAACCATGTTGTCCCCTGTCTGGCATAAGGAAACAACCGATAAATCCTGCTAAGACACAAGGCAGTGGAAACTCCTCATTGTACCTGGTCATCATGTCATCCCAGCTGATAGACCATGTAAGGATGTCTGCATCATGAAAAATTTGCCTCAGAGCTAGTAGGCTAGGATGCTGTGCCGAATCATAATCCACCTTATCCCCAATGAATGGAATCCTGAGAATCCTATATACATCCTCGAGAGTGATAGTCATCTCCCCAACTGGTAAATGAAACGTGTTATGCTAAAAATGGAATCTTTCTACAAGTGCGGTGAGAATTTCGTGATTTACACAAATATTTGGCATCTATAAAATGAGAGTAAATTCGCACAAATCAATATGTGCTTTGTCTATATCGGATAACTCATGAGCTAGCCTAATAGTCAGTGGATAGAGACATCAAAAAAGAACATGTGGTAGTTGAATCTGCAAGAATCAAACAATAGAGCATCAGAAAGTCCTTCACATTATGCTATAAGATAGCTTAAACATCACACAAATCCAACTACATCAATTGCAAAATCAAAATTTCATGTTTTCACCTTTAAAAATGCTCACTGTTTTTCCTACGACATTTCACAGTGTGGGCAGAAACTCATACGAGTCAGGAATAGGTATAGGATCACAAAAGACTTTGGTACGATATAAAACAAGCATTCGCACGACAAAATAGTCTCTTAATTAAAAACTCATATGATACAAGGGGAGGTATGAAATGACAAATCTAATGAACTTAAATGACAAAACAATATAAAGCAGTTTGTCGTACGACACAATATGTCGTCTCGCACAACAAAACGACAACGATCGACTTGAACAAGACTAAAAATTCAAAAAATCAACAAAAAAATTCAAAATTGATTAAATGAAAGGGCTAAAAATTAGTCACTCACTTTTGGCTCGTAGTTCCAAGGTCAATTATGATGTATCTAGCGCTCAAATCGGTGCTCCTGGATCGGATTGACCAGTTTTCTTTGCAAAAGGCTTTTTGAATTTCAAACTTGAGAGGTTAAAATGAATGTAAAATGACACTTTGACCCGTTATATAGCCAAAACCCTAATTTTTTGACTTGCTCTAATGGACATGAAAATTGTACCCTTAGCTAATTTTCCCATCGTGATTCCATTTTCAGGATTGAAATCGAAATCCGAGATCATTCTTCTAGTCAATTTCGCACAACTGCGACCACTTAGCACTTTCATCACATTCTCATTCTTTTCTTCAATTTCACATCAATCAACGCAAAATCTTCACAAATATTCCCCCAACTCAATTTTTGTGCTCAAGTCATTATCATCACCAACAATTGCCTATAATCATCATGTACCCTTGCTATCTTTCGATTTTACTCCTGAGGGGGCATACTCGTGACCTTATGACCTCACATCTTTAAAGTTGAGAATTTTTTTCCAAATCTTCATCAAAAGTCGAGCAAAAATCTTTTCAACTAAAGAAAATCAAAAAAATTCTTATTCGCTAGGGGCATGTCAATTTCATTGCTTCAAATAAAGATGATATTTGTCTTCATCTAAATGAGTCTCTTAACGTTAATTAATTTCATCGCTTTTCATCAAGCTGATTATTCATTTAAACTCAATCAAAAGTTTAAAGAGTATCTTTGATCACACGCTCAATCTAAGCAGGTGTTCAGTTTCATCGCATCAAATCAAACTGGATAGTTTATCTTTGCTCATCGTGTCTTGATCCATCAAGTTCAAGATCGATTTTATCTTCGCTCAATGTGTCTAGTTCAATCAATTTCTAGATCAGTAAGATCCACTTCTTGATCAATCAAATTAAGTTCGGTATATTTTCTCTCTACAGTTCCTAGCAATCAAGTTCAGGATCGATTTCACTTTAATCAACTCTGTTCAGCTTCATCGCTTCAAATCAGGCTAAACACCTCGCTCTTCATCTAGTTCGCGATCAATCAAGTTCAGAATTGGTATCTCCTAGAAATCAACTATTCTTTGAACCAATGCGTTGCTCACACATTAATTCAAAGAGGGGCAAATGTAATACCCTTAAAATGGTCACCTAAACCATGGGGCCCTAATTTCGACAACATCACCAAGGTCCTAACCAAAGGCAATTAAATCAACTTTGAGCACACAATTAATTAATTCTTCAATCATCAAATGTCACATGGCAAGTGAATTATTCTATATTAATTAAATATTTATTTAATTAATTAAATCATTGCAAGTAAATCATTTTGATCAATTATCCTATTTGATTCATTAAATATCTTAGTATATTGAATTAATTAATAAATTTGACATTTAATCATAAAAAAGGAATTAATTTATTACAAAAGAGGAATTAATCACAAAGAAAGAGTTAAAATGAAAATAAAATAAAAGAATTGAATTGAGAGAGAAATCAAAACTTGAGATGTTATTTCTTTCTTCTAAATTGAGAACTTGAAATCAGAAAAACAACTAAAATGAATTTAATCATTCTCTAAAATTGGAACTCAAATCTTTTGAGAAAAGAAGTTTACTTGCATTGAAAAGACTCCTTTCTTGAATAAATCAAATAATTGCATGGAATTACCTATTTTCATCTCAAGTGCATGGAATTAACTAAATTATATCTCTAATGCAAACTCAAACTTCTTTTTTGAATGTATTTCAATTAAACTATAATTGGAATCTATCTCAAGGTTAACTGAATCTGATTTCTCAATTATTTCAATTATCCTAAATTGTGATTTTTCTTTATCTCTCTTGTGATTCTCTTTAAATTCAGCCTTCGTCTCTCATTCAAAACACCCTGGAGATTTATTGTTATTATGCAGTTTTTGCTTTGGATTCATTGAAGATATTGTGCTTGCTTTTTGACATTATTGCATCTTAGTTTAATTTCTTTTTGCATATTTCATGATTGCTTGAATTCATATAGCTTACTATTCACCCATCTAGCATAATCTTGCATCCATTTATCTTAATATCATGCTCATATAGATTAAATCCTTCGTCTTGGTGAAGTCTAGTCAATGGTATTGCTTTTACAAATCTAAGAGAAAGTCTATACTCGCATCTTTTAGAAGGCAATTAGTCGATTTTTTATGGTTTTATTATTCATGCTTATATTTGTCTAACCATACATGTAATGACTTAATTGGAGTGTTGTGTCTTGCAGCTTACAGACTTATTCCACCTTTTCACACACACAATAAGAGTATTGTGAAATGAAATTTTTTACTAGCTCTTCAAATGATCTAATTCCAGGTTTTTAATTTAGAAAATCACTCCATTGATTGTCGAACCAAACTTCTAGGGAATAATCACATGAGATATGTTTCATTATGAGAAAATTCCTTGCTCATTGTGCAAAACTCTTTGATGTGATCTTGTGGATCCCTTTTTTTATCATATTTATCATATTTATCATATTTTGGGATCTCACAATGTTGTGGAAATGACACCATGTTCAAATTCCTATCAAAAGCATATGGATGAATGTCTTCTAATTAAGATCTTTTGGCACTTGTTCCATTTTGCATATCCTGAATCTATTGTTGTAGAGTTTTCATTTGTTGAGTAAGATTTAAGAGAGGATCATTAACATGATTTCTTCTTGTATCATCATGAGTTCTTGTGTTATCATGATTCCTTCTTGTATCATCACGAGTTCTTCTTATGATGTCATCATGAGTTCTTGTGTTATCATGGGCTCTTCTTGTGTCCTCATGAGTTCTTATTTCATCATGAATTTTTCTTGTGTCATTATTAGTTCTTGTGTCATCATTTATGTGATTGAGAGTTTCATCATTTTGTTCATTGTTATTGTGAGTATCATTTGATCCTTCCTTTTGCCTTAAGTTGTTTATGCCAACATCTTGGGAAAGTTTAGCACCATATTTGGCTAATATTAGGAAGTATTTCTCTTTTTCACCCTCCATTATTTTTTTCATAAATTTATCAAATTTTGGATCTTGTTGGATTTTTCTAATATTTTTTTCAGTTATCTCTTCTTCTATTTCATTTCCTTCTACCATTCTCTCATAATGTTCTGTCATTTCAGGTGTTTCTATTTTTGTTTCTTTGATTTTTCATCTCTGAGCCTTGGTTAAAATGGACATACACGTGATCTGAATGTTTGGTTTTGATTTTCTAAAATGTGTCTCAATAAGTGATCAATTGTTGACGTAAATAGGATAAATTGATGTGACCATTTCTATTGAGCGATTGAGATAATCTTGATCTTTGTTGCAAGGCCTATGTTCTCAAAAGTTTGTTGTCAAACTCATTTCCATGACCATGCAGATAATCACAATAGCAGTGTAAGACTACGTGATGTTTCAATAAGAGTTTGCGATTGATGTAGAGAAATCTTCTCTTTCTTAAGATTGCTTTCTGACTAAGCTTTCTATTTTTTAGGCGACATGAAATGGTCATTCAAGTGTTTACGAATTTGTAAGTTTTTTATCCTAGTTGGAGTGCAAATTTTTGTGATTTTGATATGACCAAGCTCAATAGGAAAGATGTATCCTATGATAGAGAACAAACTCAGTCTAATCAAGCGTTGTAGTTTTGTGATAAAGGATGATAGATCCTGATGAGAAACTATGTTTGAGAGATCGGTTTATCAAAAAGAAAATGTGATTATGCACTTTGAGATGTTGGATCTTGAACTTGTTGGAGATGAATACTTGAAAACCTTAGTGTGTCTAGTTTTGAATATGCTTTGACAGAAGATAACCTAACTAAGTGCCCTGAGAAGATGACCTAATCACTATGATTAACTATCTAAGAAATGGGTTGCTTTTGTTTTTTGATTTTGATGCAATTTACCATAAATGCTAACAAAATGACCAGAAATGCTTCTATACTAACCAAAAACACTATTTTTTGGATTGAAAATGCTACAGTATTGACCAAAAACATTGTGAAAATGATCAGGAACATTGTTGTTTGGACTGAAAATGTTATTCTGCAAACTAGGAACTCTAAAGTTCAAAACAGTGATGTTTGGACTCAAAAAATGGTTTTTTTGACTCAAAGAGTTGATGTGCAGGCTTAGACAACTGATGTTTAGACCTAGAAACTAAAAACTTGGAGAGAATGTTGAAACATGAGAAAGTTGTGATTCAAATTGAGAGAGCTAAAGTTCGGACTGAGAGAGCTACTATTTGGATTGAGAGAGCTACTGTTTGAAATGAAAGAGCTACTGTTTGGACAGAGAGAGCTACTATTTGGATTGAAAGAGCTACTATTTGGACCGAGAGAGATACTTTTTGGATTGAAGGAGCTACTTCTTGGACCGAGAGAGCTACTATTTGGACCGAGAGAGCTAATCTGCTATGAAAAGTGTAAATTGTTAGGTCCCGGAGACAACTGAGAGGGGGGCGGGGTGAATTAGTTGTCTAATAAATTCAAACTAAAAACTAATTAACCAACTTAATGCTTAATACCGGTAAACCAGTTAAGTATGCCGGTAAACAGTGTTAACAATAAATTTCTATACCGGTAAAGATTAATGCATGAAACAAAAACATAAAGTCATCCACAACACATAACACCAATATTTGTACATGGAAACCCTGTAAGGGGAAAAACCACAGTGGGAAACCTTACCCACAATTAGATGATACTACTGCAGATAGTAAGTGTACATAAATGGGGTCTGCACATGCAAAAAGGCCAACAGCCTAGAGCTCACCGCTCAATCAAAAAGTGGGAGTCACACTGACTACAGTTGGATGGTTAGATCCAATAAGAATGTACTGCACAAAATAGCATCTTCATATGTTGGATTTAGTACCGGTGTAATGCTGATATGCTTATACAAAAACCTAACTTCACCTTCAAATGATGTCTTCGTGTATTCCTCTACTTTATCTCACATATACCTTCACACAATTCTTTTTCGCATTCCACACTTGATCTTACAAATAAGATCTTACATTTATACCATACCCTAAGACCAATTTTAGTAGGTCGACTCTACAAGATATTACAATAAAATCATTTTACAAACAATATAATATCCAATGCAATAACCGATTAAACATGTTGGCTTAATGCATTTACATCAATAATAAATCATCTCCATAGCGTGCCATGCTAATATGGAAAAGATAAACCTGTCGGTGTAACCCTAAATAACCTAGACCTATTTGCCGGTAAAAGAAAGTATGCAAATATGAATATACCAATGATTAATTATTCAAAACAAAGTGTTCACACGATGTCTTCAACATTACCAAGTGTCTTCCATATTATTCCAGATACCGGTGAACATTATATCCTACCGGTGAACCATATACTAGTAACTGTGTAATAGTTACTTGCTTGCCGGTGAATGTTGTTGGATCTCCAAAGTGCTTGTTTTCAGTAGGTGTTGACATCAATGACAAAACCATACCAAAATACCAACATAAATATGGTAGTTTGAAGTTTGAGTTTCAATTTTTTATTGTTTCAATGGTTGATATCTTGACGTGATTAAAAAACATAGAAGCTAGATTGTCTTTATCCCAAAAAAAACATAAAGTGTATGTTCAAGCCTTAAAGAAAGCCCAAGTTTTCATAGGTTTTGAAAAATTAAAAACACACCAATCAGTCTATCTTAATGAAATTGGCTTAATTATTATTTCTCAACCCACAGCTTGGTACCTTGTTGGCTCACACAACCTTGTCATCCCCTAAAGTGTGCCTGTGTTTTTGCCTTTGCTAGAGCTAGTGGAGTCTCGTTATGAGCCTAGAAATAAGGTCTCAAAAGGGGAGTTAACACATAAGCTCAAGAGGGACATATGGTAAGTGTCTTCAAGAGAGATTCTTACCCCTCTCTGCAATGAGAGAATAATAATGTTAAGAGGTGAATCGGGTAGCTTCTAATTTTAACTGGTACTAGTAAGGGATCCGTTCGACGTGTCGGAGTATAAAATCAATTAAGAGGTCTTCAGCCTTGAAAACCAAGGTTTGATATACTTGAAGGTACGTAGGAGAGATATTCTCGAACACTCCCATTGACTTGATTTTCATCAAATCACATTTATTTTATAGTGGGTTGGAGTACTTGGCGTTAGAAGTTCCCACTTGGGTTGTTCCTCTCTCACTGACCTTATGGGCTTCTCGGGAGGACAAGCCCCCTAAAGATATGCACTAATGAAAATAAAAGACGAGTCTAGCTTTTTGATCACCTAAGAAAGGTGATAGCATACTAGCATATCATCAAATACACATAAGACATGTTTGTTCATTTCTATTTATAATTAGTCTATGTGCCTAATTTATCAAAAACAAGTGCAAAATCTTGTGACTACACACAAAGTTAGTAGTTCATAATGTATTATTTTATGGTGAAAAGGGTTTATAACTCCGGTCTTTTACAACGAAATAGGTACCTACAAATCAGATTCGGGAAAATGTTAGTTTAAATGCAAAAATGAGAAATGCAGAACAAAATATTAAACTGAGGAATGAAAAACCCAGAATGTTGCAAAAACCATTGAAAGCGCTATCAAATTAAACAAAAACATTTCTCTGTGATCCAAAAACACTACTAAATAGACTAGGAATGCTACCAAACAGACCAGGAACGTTGCCAAACAAACTAGAAATTCTGCAAAACAGACTAGGAACGTTGCAAAACAGACCATAATGCTAAGACAGAGACCAAAACACTAAATTATAGAAAAAGACAAAATCAGAGTTGGAAAATCCTCTATGAATGGCATTTTGAGGTGACGGGATGCTAAAACGAAGATCAAGAACGTGAATCTGGAACTTGAAAGAGATAATCTATGGACCAAAAGAACTTATCAACCTGTCAATGAAATTTCCTGCAAGCAAACTTGTTAAAGATCAAAGGGGGTGGGCACCAATGAGTGTGCTGCTAAAAAATAGTGTCAATTGTAATAAACAAGCACATAGATGAAACAACAAATGAGAATAGAAAGCAAATTGAAAACTAACTAAATGCAAACTAATGACATCCTTTAAGATGTCCCATCTTCCTCTATTATTTATGACCTTGAAGGTGTTGGATTGTTGGCTCTTAGTAAGAAATGACCTCCAAAGTGGTAACTCAAAAGTTGAGTAGCTATATGATAATGATAATGTAATTGCACGAGGCTAGGATGATTTGATGCATGATTATAACTAAGATAATTGATTAATCTACATGATTAGATATTGAAACTAGATTAACATGATAAAAACTATGCTAAACATGATCTAATTGCCAATTATGCTAAATGATTAGAATGTAAATGCCTATAGTAACTATGAAAAAAACTATGATGCCAGGGATTTTAGGAGGATTGATTGATGAAAATGAGGAGTATTTATAGGATTCTCAAGGCCAAAGTTGAGGTAGCAGGAATCAACGGTCTAGATTTAATTTGAAGATATCAAGGGATATAATTGAAGAAGTTGGAGGAGAGGTTGGAGGGAGGGACACATGTCATCTCTATGGTGACAAGTGTCAAGGAATCTTTAACAAATTGCCGACAAGAAGGCAAGTGTCAAGGGGGAGAAGAAATGTGGCAAAAGTACCAACCAATAAGAGGTTAGGATAAGGAAGTTAGGATGTGCAAGATAGGATAGGGTTAGTTAGACCTAGGATTGGATATAATGGGTTAGGATAAGGGATGGTTAGGCTAGGTGGTTAGAAGTTAGGAGCCATGTGCTCATTTGAATTTAGAAATTCAAATAAATGGAAAATGGATAATTAATCTCAACAAACTTGGATTTGTTAATTTTAATTATGGGATTAAAAGAATTGATTTAAATGGGAGGGGGAATTAATTAATTTAGAATTAATCAAAGGGGGATTATGAAATGAACTATATAAATAAATCATTTAGATTTATTTACAAGTAGATGAAAGGGAAATTAATCAAATTACTTGCAAATTTAATTAATTGGGAAGGGTTATTAATTAAATAATTGCATATTTAATTAATTATCTCTAGACCATTTTTAGGTGTATACAACAAGTGTGATGTTTTTCAAATCAGGGACACACATAGGATTCAATATCAGAAGATTGAGCAAAATTATCAGGACCAAGGCAGTGGGAGTTGCCTAGTCCTCTTCTTTTCACACTTGTAAAAGCTAAATTTTGTTGTTGTTATCTATTATGTGAGAATCTTTGATCATAGAACCTGAATCAATTTACTGCACACAGAAATGTTGAATGAACTGAAGGAAAATTGAGAGGCGTGGGGGGGGGGGGGGGGGGTGAATCGATTTTCCACAAGTTAAACAATTATTGCAAATTATGAACCTTCTAACACAACAAAACAAGAACAAAATGGTGAAAGATAGAGCATGAGAGCACACAACACACAACACAAATATTTTGACGTGGAAAACTTGGTGAAGGGAAAAACCACTATGGGAAACCCTACCCACAGTCAGATAATACTTTTGTAGAAGTATGTAAAAATATTGCAATGGGGATTGCACTTGTAAATAGGCCAACAACCTAGAGGACACTACTCAACACTAAAGGGAAGTCTCACTGACTTACATAATCAATGAACTACAATCTAGAGTAAATGAACTCTGAAAATATCATCTTTAATTCTTGGTTACAGTTCCAATTAAGCACATATGTCTGCCCTGCAACACCAGACTCTCCACAAGACTTCACTGAATTATATAACCTTGTTCACACATTTATCTCTCTTTGATAATGCAAATAGAATACCGATACCCAAATTACATAAGCATATCTCCTATATATACAAATCATCAGCCATGAAAACAAGGTCGGCTAAACCCTCGACCCTCAACTCATTATTACATTACACAATACAAAGATTGACCACCAGACCAATAATATGATTTACATTACATAGCATTGACCTAATTAAAATTCCCAAACAATTACATCCACCGGAAATCACGCCAAGATGATCGCAACACGTTACACCAACCGGGAAAAACCCTCAGTGTAAATAACACAAAATATCCAACCGGACCCAAATAGGATCACCAAATATTCACTCTAGCCAATGCGAAGCCACAAAATAATTGGGACAAGATCAAGAACACCTTCAACATGTTAAGAACCATTTATAGAAGCCGGATCAAAACCACTTAACTATTTCATCAAGCATCATCAATTGGGACAAAGAACATCAACTGACAAACTAGAACATAATCAATAGCTTCCAGAGCACCAAATCATGAACCAACTGAATATGACATGCATATAATCATCATGAATATCCTACCAACAACTTGAACATACTAGAGCAGAATCTCTGATAACCTCTACCAAAACCATGTTCAACCGGAGCAGGTCAGCAACCAACCGGAGTAGTGTTGACATCAATGACAACGCATAATCAATTCCTACGTAATGCCCACAAGAAAGAGAGAAAAGGATTGTGGGTAGGGGTTTTCCTTGGGTCAAAACCTAGTTTAGGAATTAACCTTGAATTAAATTGAAATAGGATAAATACTAAAGTAAATACTAAAATATATACCTCAGATTTGCAATGGTTGATAGTGTTGGATGTTGTTGAGAGTTTCTGTGAATGATGTGTTGTCATTAATGTCAACATATTCTTCGATGTTTTCTAGTGTTGCAGAATGAGTTGGTTAAATGTTGTTTACTGTTAAGTTGTTGTAACAATCAACCGATATTATTATGAGTATTGATCTTGACAGTGGTATTTCAATGATAAGTTTACTTTGTATGTTTGAATTTAAGTTTGGGAAGTTTGTATCAGTTTTTCTATTTATTGATTCACCCCCCCTCTCAGTAATCTACTAGATACTTATTCTTTCATCATACCATTAGTTTCAACCTTTTGACTTCATGAGAAAGGATCTTGAATGAGACTCTCTGAATCATGACTTGGATTAGATTGGATTTGTGCTATGGATAGCCCTTGGGAGATTGTGCTATTGGATGAAGATAGCGTGGATTGGTCTTGTGTAACCTTAGGGGGATGATGAAATGGTGGATAGATGTGGTTGATTTGGACTTTGGTTGAAAGGGATTTGATTTTTGTTGAAAGGAGTATGATTTTGGTTGAAAGAGGTTTGATTTTGGTTGAATGAGTTTTGACTTGGACTTTGTTTGAAAGTGATTTGGTTTTGGTTGAAAGGAGTTTGAATGTTGGGTTGGTGTGAATTTTGATTTAGACTTTGGTTGAATGGGGTTTGATTTTGTTTGAAAGGGGTTTGATTTTGGTTGAAAGAGGTACTTTGAATGTTGGGTTGAAAGAAGGTTGACATGACTCTAATATTGGTTGAACTAAGGTAGGAATGATTTTGTTGAAAAATGAAGGTTGGCATGTTTGAATGGTCTCACAAGAAGAAGAAGGTTGGCCTAATAATGATTCCCTTGTGGTTATCACCTCCCTCATCATATTTTCTAACCAGCCCCTTTGGTTGCTAGGACTAGTCATGTCTCTCATTGTTGTTGCAAAGGATTGATTTGTCGAGCTAAGATTTCAATAGATGGTGATGGAATAAGAATGGAAGAGATGAATTATTCACCTTCTCTATGAAATGCATAACACCAATCCATAATGTTTTCTTGATTGGTTTGAACCTAAGATCACAACATGTAAGATGTTTTCTTCATTTATAGAATGTTGCAAAAGTTTGATTTTATGTTGATGTTGACAAGTTTTGATCTTGTTTATATTGAAACTTGACTTTGATGAGGGATTTCATCTTGTTGATGTTTTTGACAAAACTTTGGTTGAGATTCCACTTTGTTTTTAGTATTTTCTAAGACATTTGAAATTGGTGAAATGTAGCAAAGGACACAACAAACAAATCAAAAAGAATAAAACCATGAAAAGAATACTTATTTAAGGAACTTTTTTCAAATTCCCATGAATGTTGGAGTCTTTTTCAAGATCCCATTTTATTTTCGTTGTATTTGGGAAATTCGATATGACATCAAGAAGACTCTCCTAAGGTCAAAAGGTCACAAGTATTATCACAACCCACATCTTGATACTATGTCAGCTCAAACAGCCCTGTCACACCCTAAGGTTTGCCCCTTTTTTTTGCCTTTTTCCAGAAATTAGACCAAAGAATACTGCTCCTCAATTGGCCCATTATCTTGGGAGATATATGGTGAGTTTCTTGGGGGAAGATTCTTCCCCACCCCTGCACTATGATAAAACAAGTGTCTAGTTACTGACTCAACTTGGCTTCTAATTTCTATGGTGTTTAGATAGGGTTCCATTCGAGTGGTCAATATCAGCAGCATTTTACACTCCATTGAGGGAGGTCTCCCAGTCTGTAGAGGTTACGCTCTACATATTTTAAAGCACCATATAGGCACTGATGGAGGCATAACACCATTGTGACAACATGCAACACTCATCACACATAACTTTCATCACATACGCATTTAATTATAGTGGCTTGGATTACTTGGCTTTAGCCATTGGCCACTTAGGTCATTCCCCTCTCACCAACCTTAATGGCGCCCTAAGGGTAACTTGGGAGGGCAGGCCTTCTAAAGGATGTAGGTAAAAAAATTTACTGAAAGCATAAAATAAGAGAGTCTGGTTTTCTGATCACCCATTGAAGGGGAGAGAATAATAGCTATCCCTTTGAAAGCACGAAAGACAAGGGTTAATTTTAAATTTTCATTGCAATGATTTTCTATTCTAAGTGGAGATGTTACTCCACACAGACATGGTATTCATTTTAACCGTCATAGAAATGATGAAGTTGTATTATCCTTTTTTAAAAGCAACAAAAAGAAAGATTTCTACTCTAACCCTGCAGAGAAAATAACGTTAGTCAACACATGGTGGGATATCCAACCTAATTTTCCAATTACAGAGTTTTGTCTTTTTACAGACAAAAAGATAGTCTGGTAAAAACTAGAACTGCAATAGAA
This sequence comes from Cryptomeria japonica, assembly GCF_030272615.1. Taxonomy (NCBI): domain Eukaryota; kingdom Viridiplantae; phylum Streptophyta; class Pinopsida; order Cupressales; family Cupressaceae; genus Cryptomeria; species Cryptomeria japonica. The sequence continues at coordinate 390,600,315 of NC_081412.1, read as the reverse complement.
CAGAAAATGAAAAATTGAATCTGTCAAATGCAACTTACCTACAAAGAAAATGCGAACTGATATCAGATCAATTGCGAATTACTGTGTAAGCAATTGCGATATGATGACCACTCAATTGCAAAATGATATGAGATCAATTGCTCACTTCTAATTTTATTTTTATTTTTATTTTTTGTTTTGAATTTTTAAAAGAAAAATAGAAGAAAAAGATAGAAGATAGAAGAATTATTGTCCCACACCACGCGAGCCATCACATCAATTTTATCAAAGAATTTTTACTTGGTTAAGAAACGGTGGATGGTCCTGTGATATTGAGCAATCTCCTCTTTTCTTCGATCTTACGGAGATCCCTTTCTGCCTTTAAAAGCCTTTGATAAGTCTTTTGTTGTCTCCTATGCTGTTTTGCCTTCCTTGCACCTAAAATTTTGAAAGTCGCCTTTCCTGCCATTGGATTAAATACATCTTATATGCAAAAATTATTTTTTCTAGAATTTAATGAAATTTTAGGGTTAGATGCGCAAGATAAAATAATTAAGAAACAACATAAATTTTTTTTTATTTGCAATCCTTTAAAGAAATTGCGATCTATTTAATCAATTGCGAAATTATGTCTGAGCAATTGCGATATGACATGATAGCAATTGCGACATCTTATAAGCAATTGCGAATTTCTGCATATGCAATTGCAAGATCAAGTTTCCTATTCACATAAGGATCTGCAAAATTTGTCAAAATAGAAAAATGAAGGTTAGAATGTTTCACGTCAGGTTCACCAAATGTTTTCAGGCAGTAAATAAGCGTAAATTGCATAATCAGATATCAAAGAGTGAATCACAACTCTAATCTAATCAATATTACTCCTAAATTACAATCAAATAAAGCTAACATAAATTGAATTATGAAATGAAACTAATTAAAAGCTCCCTCAATTGAAATAGCAAGGCTTCCATTGCTCTTCTCCATTGTTGTTGATGTAGGTGGCTCTCAGGTATTGCACTTGATTTCTTACATAAAGTAGACAACAATATTGAAGACTGTGATTCTAGACTGAATTGAGAAAAGAGGTTGAATTTATAGATTTTCAACACAAAGGAGGTGATAATTTGAACTCAAGTGTTGATTGATAGATAACTGATTTAGATTGATCAATGAACTCAACTGACTGATTTGTTAACTCATTTGATTGAGTAGTCAACTAGATTGATTGGAGAGTGAACTCAATTGATTGACCAGTAGATTGAATTGATTGGAGAGATAAGTGAATTGATTTTGAGTTAAAACAGATGATTGATGAGTTAACTGATTCGACAACTGATTTGATCAATCAGTTTTGATTTTAGCATGTGTTGTAGGAATTTGAAGCTGAATTTGATTTTCATTTTCAATTTGGATTTGAATTTGGTCATTTGAATGCTGAAATGCACATGAAATTAATTGAAATTCAGATTTGGTGAAAATTTGAATTTGGAAATATGAAATTAGATGAAATGAAGTGAAATTCGAATTTGGGGAATTTGAGGAATAATAATTAATTAATTTAAATAATTTAAACTTAGGAAATACAATTAATTAAATAATAAAGATTATTTAACTAAGGAAAAGGTTGTAATTAATTAAATAATTGATATTTAATGAATAATTGAGATATGGTTAACTGATTAAAATGATTTGAGAATAGAAATAGAATAATTAGAAGTGTTGAAGGGTGATGATTAGAAGAAATAGTTAGTTTAATCAAATAATTAAAGAATTACATAATTAAATAGACGAATAATTAGTGTAGAATTAATGAGACATTTTTAGGTGTCTATAGTCCCTTCATCAATTTTGTTCAGAAAAAAAAAATGCTCTTTTATCTCATCATGTGGTTTGAGCAACCACTATCAATATAATAGTTATTTCCTTCAACTTATGCATGAAATGTAGCTTGCAAAAGCAAAGTATCCTTTACCTATTGATCTCCTTTCTTCACTTTCCATACCTTCTTAGGTTCTTTAATTTTTTTTTCATTAATGTCCATTTTCTTATTTTCCTTTGGAATAACAACTTTTTCACCTTTTTGTTTAGAAGGCTTCACAAAATTGCTTCTACAAAATCTTGCTATGTGCCTATGTGCCTAAAACTGTTGCACTTATAACATATCATATTTAAATCATCTAATGATGCAAATAAATTTTGGCTCAATAAATCATTTCTTCTCATGTTGACTTTAAATTTAATAGTCTTATGACCAAATTGATAGCAAAAAAAAACAGTAACCAAAGAATGAGTAATTGAACTTGTTTAATTATGGTTACTTTGTAGGAGCAGGCCCTCTAAAGTTTTTCTTCTAATTGTTGACTTTTACAAAGACATCATCCTTCTTCTTGTCTCCAGTCTTCTTGGATGTGTTAGAACTTGATTCACCTTTCTCTGTATTCTCCTTCTTAGGAGGTGCATCATTCTTTGAGTTCTAAATCCTATCCCTATCTTGATGTAAGGTGACCTTTGACTATTTATGACTTTATCTAATAGCTTAGTACTATTCTCAAACTTTAGAATTTTGTCCAATTTTTGGATTCAAGATTCTCATAGTCCTTTTCTTTTTCCTTTAAATTTTTTTTTGTCACAAACTATTGTTTTTCTTAAATTGTACTATAATGATGATTCGGGATAAAAGTGAGTAGTCTTCACTTTTTGTAATTGTCATTGGTGGGGTCAACTTGCTGAAGTGGATGAAGGACACGGTGACTAAGATATGGTGGAAGTTGTTTTTCTTGCTATCACAGGGTGTTCATAGGGTGACCCATCACCCTAACTACTAGTTTGCCAATAAGGTGATCTTAGATTATCACAAAAATAATAAGGCCTTTCCTAGTAATAATGTGGATGATACCTTTTTGTCACATCCACATTTATCCCTTAAATTTTATTCATATGCTCGAGATTACGAAGGAAATATTTTTCCTTTTTGGCCTCATTTTCTATATGATGGGCATTAGATGACATGATTGGTGATTTAAACCGATGGTTCCTAGTAATAATTTTTATTACTATGATGTGCATCCAATCTACAATATATCTCTATGCAATTTCGCTCTTTTATCTTCTAAGTGTTGGCTTATGAGACTATGTGTTATTGCAAGTCTATCTTGTTGTTCACTATTATTACCATGAGTGGTGACAAGGTGAGAGTTGAGCCAGGTACCCACTCCAAATTCAAAGATGATGGTACTATCTGGTATATTTGTTATGAGGGTGGTATTTCTTAGTATATGGAATGCATGAATGGGTTTGATGAGAACCTTTCCATCTAGTTTGCAACCTCCTAGGAAAATGTACAGTTCAAGTGGGTGGGCTTTTGTTTGAAGTGAATGAAGATGTTATTGTTAAGGCTACTGGGCTGCCCAATAAGGGCAAAAAATGGAAGAAGCCAAGAAAGGTTGCTTACAATATAAGCCTTGCTCTCTTTTTTAAAGAGGGTGAAGAACCTATGAAGTTGCATAGAGGGTTTGATCATGAGGATCTTCTATCATGATGGAATCAAGTATGCCTTATGATTATGAAGTTCTTCACCCTTGAAGGAATGTTTAAATTTTACTACTATTACCATCTCCCAATTCTAAATCATTTTTTCTATAGTTCTTTGATCTATTTCTCGTACTTTCTCATCCACTCCCTCAAAAAATCCACCAGGGATTCCTTGGAAGTAGCTAATAATTTTAAGTAAAAGCCTATCCCACTCCATTAGGTTCTCATATTTCACCTCTATCACTTCCACTTATCCATGTGCCCTCCCTAGCAAATTATTGTAATTGAGGCTCCAATGCATTCTAATTCCTCACTCGCGACAACTATCCTAGATTATCCTAGTGGCCACCATAACAACAAGAAATGTTTAAGGATTCCAAGTGACTGCAAACCCTCCCCTAGAGCCCTTCCTTACATCACTACTCCCACCAATTTCAAGTTTACCACATCTTGAGGAAATAAAACCACTCCTAACACCCCTATTTTTGTGCATAGACTTGTCATAGTTGGTCTCTACAACCTCAAATAATGCACTACCCTCCCAAGCTCTGTAAAACATGGGAAAACTACCCCCTACCAAGAAAATCCTAGGAAAATGCACCACCTATTGAGGAAATTGATAGTAATGAGGAGATGAGCTAGGCCAGTGGGGATGAATAAAATGTGGGTGCAAGTAATTCTAATCTTAGGAGGTCTTACAAGTTAGTGAGAAGATCTTTGGATAAAGCTAATAACACTATGGATCTGGAAGGCTCTGATATGGAGGAAGATATATATAATTCCACAAAAGAGAATAGCTCAAAAAATATGACCACTTGCAACTCAGAGAGATCCAAGTCAGGGTCGCTTGACTAATGAAGGATGCCCACCTTTCAAAGGATGAACCCCAAGCGAAAGAGACTCAACTAGTGGGAGGATCTCATTCATGTGCCAAAAGCAATATGACTACTATAGACCTTGCTACCATTAATGTGAAGTTGATTGATGTAAAGACGTAAATTGAGCTAACTTCAATAATGAGCCAAAATACTCTTTATTCTTAAATAAACTCATAAAGCAGTTACTAAGTCTATTTCATTCCACTTTTACATCCATTACTTCATTTGATCATTCCATTAAGATCGTAATAAACACAAAAATTATGTAAAAGATAAAGATTCTTTATTCCATAAATTGATAAAAGTAGTATCTCAATCATACAATACTTACACATTTCAAGTTGTCGTAGGTTCAATAACAAAATAATACAAAGTAAAGGGTGAGATGCGTCCGTTGATCTGCAACCCAAGCTATCGCCAATGCAATCTTTAGCATGAAGATGAGAACAAGATTCAGGCGCTTTTTCCGCCCAACCTTGAAGCTTACGCTTCCCCGGAATTCTTGGTCAATCAAGAATACCCAACCTTGGACGAATTGCTTAGCAAAAGAATTCGAAAGGCAAGATAGAATCTGGTGCGTGCCTAGATGATACAAGCATTTTCATTTTTCTAACTCTTTTAAGAAACAAGCATTCATTATCAATCTAGGATATGGTAGAGAGGATAAAATAAAAGAATTCCATTATTTCAATGGTTAATTCAATTTGATTACTCGGCCGAGTATAATGCCATGCACAGCAAAAATAGATAGTTGGAAAAGCAACTATTCTCTCTATAATCCACATTCGGCACCCGTCCTGGAAGGTAACTTTCCACAAACACAAGCGTATCTAGCTTTGTTCACATAATCTAGAATAAATTCGTACAGAAGACAATCTTTCACCTTTCAATTCTAGCTTCCTATTTCTTGCAAGATAAAATACTATGCTAAGAAGACAATCTTTCGTTTGAATAGAAATTGATAGAGTAAATCTTTTATTACAATCAATCCTATCTGACAGGAAACAATATTTTATGGATAATCAAATATACATTTAAAAGAAAACATTCTTTTCCTTCTATCTTTCAAGCAATTTTAAAGACAAGATTAAAAATATTAAGAAGGTGTAACACATGTATGTACCTTACATATAAATTGAATAAAATGAGTACACATTCTTTTATTCAATTATTAAAACATTTAAATAGCATAGTCATTAACATGCATTCCATTCTTATGGTTTAGAATTCTAAGTTTATCTCGTCTAAACTCTCTCTCTATCTTTCCAAGTGTTGTGGTTCATTTACCTCTTTTCTCAAAACATCATATTTAGTTTAATACTAATATCTGACTTTTCATTATTTAAAACTTAACACATCGACTTCACTAATTTACCATAAAATATGATACAAGTTCATAAAGCGCCTATCTATAAGGCTTTTCAAATGAGACACTCGATAATCATCTTTATTTTTCTTGCAAAATTTGAAAGTCTAAGTCTTTCCTTGTGATATCAAAATAACTTCATTATTTATAAGTCGTTATCCTATTATTTCATCTTCTCCGTGGTTCAATCTCAAACTTTCTCTCTCTATCCTCTTACTTAATTTCTAGAGGATTGGGTGATTTTATGAGAGTTTTTACTAAGTTTATCAACAAACTTTAAGTAAATGATTCACTATTGTATCTTTATTTACATGAGCATAATTTTTGAACAATTAACAATGATTCCTTTTTCGACTCTAACTCTTCCATTAGTATATTGCATAGGTCTAAAACTAGATCATCCTTTAGAGAATATATAAAGCAACCTATAATGCAATTTCTACCACTCTTTAACATCTTCCATGCATGTTCTTAGTTATTTTATCATATATACCTCATAATACATTTCTCTATAAGACTATTCAAAAGTGAGTTCAAACAATTTTGTTCTAATCATGGCTTGACTCAATCAAACTTCATTCTAATAAACAGTAAATAACTTCATGACTCACTCACTATCCTTGCATAATGATCAAAGAATTAAGGTAGATCCTACCTCCTTATGCTCTTTTTACTGGCTTGAGGTGATGGGCTTGCTTCCCTCTTCACATTTTCCCACTCTCTTTCAAGATGGTTCACAAACTCTTTGTTGCTCTCCATCTGTCGATTCTTCTACTAACTCCATCCTTCCTATCACTCTTTTCTATCTCTTTTATTTCTAAACTTTACACTAAAATTTGACTCTAAATCTGAGATGATCATGGTCGATCTTTTACGACTCGATCGTAAACAAATCTAAATCTCACTACTTTTCTCTTCTTCATTCCATTCTTTAATCCTTGGTTGCATCTCTTCTCTAAACTCTCTTCCAACTCAATGGTCTATATATAGTGTAGTCGTCTACCCTCTTTCCTACTTTCGAGCTATCTCTACTAGAGGTGGATTGATTCTAAGTGACACCACTCATGATCTAATTGCAACATAAAAATCCTAAATGGTTTTGAACACTTATGTGTTCTCCATGCAATGTTATTCATTATCTATTTCATGACACCACACCACTAAAATTGTTAAATTCATAATTATCTCTTACTAAGTCGACTTTACTAAAAACGATTTCCTTAAAACATGCAAAGTTAAATTAAACTAACTTATACATGTCGATCAAGGTGTTTACGTGGGATGATAATCCATGTCTTTTATTAATTCATGCCACCTCACGTGTAATAGCCATCACGGTTTATGCTTGCAACATGGTCGATGTTAAACCAAATTTGACTATGACTGAAATAAACTCCTAAACTACGCCTACTACCGTATTCTATTTGCACGTGGAGTATCCTTTAATAGGAGTGGTCGTGGTTTGCAGCATATTTAAAAGGGAGGAGGGGTGGTCGGTGGTAATACTGACCCCTCCCTTTAATTAAGGGGGGTGGTTGATGTTACCATCGACCACCTTCTTTAAGTTTTAATATTTTTTTCTTTAAACTAACCCCGCCATTACCACTATTTAATTTATGTTTTTTTTTTCATTAATATATATATATTTAAACGTTAATCTTTGTTTAACAAATTAAATATATATGTAAATATATATTTTGGTTTTTCATTAAAACAATATTCATAATTTAAAAAATATGTTTTTATATATCATAATTACATATGTATATACTTGTATATGGTCGATTCATACAAGTATATGGTCGATTCATATAAGTATATGGTCAATTCATATACATATATAATACACACACACATACACACACACACACACACACACACACACACACACACACACACACACACACACACACACACACACACACACACACACACACACACACACACATATATATATTAATCTCAAATGATTACGCAGATATAACAAAATTCATGAAGTAATCATATTTCACGATAATTGGATATTTATAACTATATAGATATACATGTATATGATTAAATCGATTTCTCATATGCATATACATTTTATACTATTGACCAATTTACAAAACTAAACTTATTAGTACGCTTTTCCATACATTGTACATATCTGAACAAGAAGAACATAAAAACCTAGGGTCAATATTTGTTTTTGAATCCTTTACACATTTCATCTCTTTTAACAATAAAGCATATTATTTTACAGTCACTCATGTAACTTATATTTAATTCAAACACCACTCAAACCATGCAATCAATGCGTATGTATAAATATTTAAATTAGTCTACTACTCATTCAAAATTCATCATTTCAATTTGAACAAACACTCAAATAAGGTCATTTAAATCATCCATCTTTCAAGATGCAAATATAAATCCTAATGTGGTGTGTGAGGGATTCCATCTATCCTAACAAAATACAAGAGCTAAGACAACTCTACCTGAACCATGTTCTCGCCTTCATCATTGTTCACCTGTTCCTGCATTCACTTTGCACTCAATTGCTCATTAGCAATGACGATCCCAATTTACAATAAAAATTATTACTGATCATTCAATTGTATATAAATCATATCAGTACATTCAATATCATTTCTTATTTCATTAACAGTTCTATTTCCATTTCATTTCAATTTCATTTGAAAAATAAACATTATTTTCCTAATTAAATAATTATGGAAAAATAGGGTTCGTGACAATTGACTTGGAAAAGAAGATGGTTCCCCTCTCCAAATTCAACTCCAAGGTGATGCATAGCTTTGCTACTATGTTATGCCTCCTATAGAAGAAAGTGCTTGGGATTGGGACAAAATCACAAAGGATTGGGGTAACCTATTTGCCTAGTTTCTTATTAGCTGGTTTTTGGATTTTCTATAGTTACAATGGTATAGCCTTTTATATTGCTAAAGACTTTGACACTGCTAATTTTACTCTTATCTATTTTTTTTGATATTATAGTTTTAACTATTTGTTGTTGTCAATATGTCGTTAATGGTTGGTTAATGCTCCCATTGAGTTGATTGTCTATAGCATTAGCACCTTTTTTTTGATACTGATTAATATAAAAAAACATTAGTTGTTTTGCCTTTTGATAGCAAGCTTTTTCCATTTACTTTACCAACAAGTCTAAACATCTATAAGAAAAAATCACACAATCAAATTGGGAAAGAGCTCTTACTAAATACTATTCTATTGAAAATTATTTAAATAATTGTTATATAAATTAACTGTGAAAGTAATATTAATATTTTTATGGTTTGTTGTATTAGTATGAGAGGTTTCAAGATTTGATTTGTGTGACTCTTTTTTTATTAATGCTTTGTGTCAAATTTTGTGGTTCAATTAAATATTAACATTAGTTGTTTCTACATTTGATAGCAAGATTTTTTTCATTTTCTTTATAGTCAGTCTAGACATCTATAAGAAAAACTTACACAATCAAATTTAGAAACAACTCTTACTAAATACTATTCTATTGAGAATCATTTAATTAATTATTATATAAATTAATTATAAAATTAATATTAATATTTTTATAGTTTATTATATTAGTATAAGATGTTTCAAGATATATGTGTGAATTTATCTATAAATGTTTTGTATCAAATTCCATGGTTTAATTAGATATTAATATAGTTGTTTCTACATTCGATAGTGAGCTTTTTTAATTTACTTTACCAATTAGTACAAACATCTATAAAATAAACTTACACAATCAAATTTTAAAATAGCTCTCACAAAATACTATTCTATTGAGAACTATCTAGATAATTTTTTATATAAATTAATTATGAAAATAATTTTTTTATTATTAATAGATAGTATATTTATAATAATATCATCAAAATTAACTACAAACAGTTCACAATTTCTGAAACTTCAAAACCTCGACAAACATATTTAGATACAAATTTATACCACCATAACAAACCTTGTTCATATAACCATACCTACACACCATGTTCTACTATGAATTCTCGATACATAATAAAACTTCCTATCGATCTAGACTAAGTATTTTGCAAAGATAAATAAAAAAACTCTAAGTTTAGTTCAATATCTTCTTACGGCTCAACTAATAGTCCTTATTTTTTCGGTTCATCCAACCCAAGCACGTTTTCCATCTACTCTTTGCTTCTTAGGTAATCCTTGATGTACTCCCAGCCCACCCGTGTCACCTCCCTCTAAGATTCCCGGTCCAACCCCCCAAATCCAAAAGGGAACAAAGGCGGCACAAACTTTGCAAAGTGAATCCATTCTCCATTTGTGGACACAAATCCTTCCCCTGGGTTTGCATTGGTCATGAATGTCTCCATTTTAAACTTTCATTCTTCCTTGACACTCTCCCTCATAACCTAGATGACATCCTCCTTTTTTCCTAAATCAAGACCCCATGCAAATAAAATAGAAACCAAACCAGCATTGGTTCTATACCAAAATTCAGATTCAATGAATTCTTTTCCCAATAGCACGTCCACCATATGGAAGAATTTCAGATCCTCAAATTTGAATACATTTCACATTCTATCTTTCGATATCACCCCCATGAAAGCCAACTGCAAAAAATGTGCCTCCATTTCTACCATCACACCACCAAGATCTCATCGTCTCCACCCTCCAACCAAGTCCAATTTGAAAAATCTGCAATCTCCACCCTTAAAACAATGCAGTTTTATGCACCCCACTTGTCTCGGCTCCAAAAATGAAATCCTTTGCATTACCTTTCAATTATTAAACAAGCCTCACCGAGCTCATAAAAATCCGTTCAAAATGAATGTCGTGTGATGTGTGCCACCTTCTTACCTTGTCATAAATTCTCACACATACCAATCATCTAAATTTGCTTGAGCCTCACACCACCCTATATAATTTTGAGTTTTGGCAACTTACTCTCTGTTCAATCATTATTGCCACTGTTTGATGTGATCGTTGAGCATTTAAATTTGCAAACCTCCTTAATCCTCTATCCTTCACGTAAGCCTTCCCACTATCTCACCTCTTGCTTTTTAAGAACACATCCCAATTACCTTGTCTCCATGTATGCAAGACTTTAAGTCTTGAAAGGTGCTATTTTTTTTGGCACAATTATATCAATGTTTTTTTTAATTTTCCAGCTTTGTGCTTCCCCTGGCATTGACCACTATTTTTGGATCTCCCTCTAAGTGAAGTCTAGACACCGACAATGTGTCTGCTAGAGAGATTGTAAGGAGTGTTACTTGAGTCTCCACTTCATTATTGGCACCATCTTTCAATTTTTGTTCTCCCATTGCCAATACTTCACCATCGTCATTTCTCGTAATGCAATCGACCTCTGATGATCCTAGATGTCCCTTGGATGCCCTATTAAAATTGATCTTGGTTCATCTAGCTTTTGGCTTCGTCCAAATTTCACTAATCTTTGCACACTAAGGAGGATCAACCCTAGTCGACATATTAATAGGTAATTATAAAAATAATTTAAATATTTTAATAGTTTCTTATATTAATATGAGATGCTTCAAGAATTTTTTTGTTTGAATTTTTTCTATTAATATTTTGTATCAATTTTTACATGGTTCAATTAGATAATAACATTATCTATTTCTATATTTGATATCTAGCTTTTTTATTTACTTTTCCAATCAATCCAAACATCTATGAGAAAAAATTTCACAATCAAATTTTAAGACATTTCATAACTTCTTGCTAATGGTGTGATTATTTGAGTTAGTCTAAATATTTGTGTGATTATTTGACTTAGTCTAAATATTTAATCAGTCTTGCTAAAGAACAAATTTAGTTTACACTATTTCTATTTGACATTTATATCTAATTATATAATTATTCTTTTTATTAAGTAACGAGTGAAGGGCCCTAATCCCATACAATTAACAACACAACACAATGAACAAAAAAACAACCACTAGAACATAACAACTAGCAACACATAACAAATGACAAACAAACATAATAAAATATAGATCAAGTACCATCAGAATATCTAAGACAAACATAACTACTATAGAAATTAACTAACCATCTGAGCATATAAGATTCACATAGACCATATAAAATCATAAACATAAGTCTTAGAGAAATCACCACATACTTAAGACAACCTATAACTAAGACCACTCAAACAAACTAACATACAGAGGACCAACAACATATTTATTTTGGTCTTTAATAAGACCCCAATTATTTTCTAGGATGTAGAGGTTCTTCTTCTAATCTTTGGTATGAGGAACACAATCTTTAGGATCCTTCCCTTTCTTCTATTCTTTCTTAAATTTGCTTTGTCTCGAGACCACACCCATCATTGCCTTCCACATGATCCATCAGTAATAGATGTAAGGGATTTAACCTCTTGCATCAAGTACTTTTTATCAACTCTCAAGCTCTCCATAGTAGTTTCAAGTCCCTTCAATCTTACCTACATATCAACAACTTGGACTTTAAGGTTAGTCATCATGTCTCTAGTAGAAATAACAGAATTAACCTAAGCTTGAGCATTTTCATGAGTCTTTAGTTCTTCAAGAGTTTCTATCTCTTGCACCACAACATATTCCTTAACCTCATCTTCATCCTCTTGAACAATAGTGACTTCCTTAAATTCCTCTATATCCTTTTCCTCATCACTATACTCCAACTCCTTGTTGTTTTCATCATACTCCGAGAGGAATTCTTCTTTAGATAGTCTCTCTAGATCCTCTTCTTCTTTAGGTTTTTGTTTGGTTTTTATATATTTTTCTTTGATTCTTGTAGACCTTCAACTCCCCTATGTAATGTCCTATTTATTTGTCTTTTAAGTGGACCTCCTCAACATTAGTCTTTTTCTTTGTAGTATCCAAGTCAATAATAATATTTTTAGCTTAGAATGTACATCCTTCTTTTTGAGTTTAGAACCCCCTAGGTTTAGGGCCTATAGAATTTTATTTTTTGGGGTCAGCTTGAGGAGTTCATCATCCTCTGTCACCATGCAAGGATTATACACTTTCTTTCCTTTTTTCTTTCCAGAGGAGCTAGGATTCTCAAGGGTATGCACCTTACTTTCAATCAACTCAATTTTTATAGAGCTAGGGGTCACATTAGGGTATTTTGTTTGAGTAAGTAGCCTGCTACTCTTAGGGGTATGGCTGGACACATAGCTATACAAAGAAAAAATTAGGCCCTAGTGCAATGGGGGATTTTCTCCTTTAACTTCAATATTAGCACACAAAGAGGTGAACTAGAAGAATGAAATGTTGATAAGCTCCTTATGTCTAATGTAAACAAGAATGGGAAAGTGATACCCATATATGGTGGTGTAACAAACCTCTAAGGTTAAATAGCACATAACATGATAGTTGACAAGGACATAAGGGGAGGGGAGAACCAACCCATCAAACCCATTTTGAAGAACAAAAACATTCTCACCTTCTTCAAAGAATTTGCCCATGAGCATCTTATAGTCTCCAGTGCTTCTTATGACCACTTTCAAACCTTCACATTTCAAGCTCATCACCTTAACAATTAACTCAAGAGTAACTTGGAATTTTATACTATCAATCATCACTTCACCTTTCTTCTAGGAGTTGCAAAAACTAGTAGTGAAACTACAATTATACCCCCTCATAGCTTCAAAGGATGAAGTCAAGCCAACTTTAAAGAACAAATCCCATAGATTCTCATTTTTCTTCGGATCATCACACTTCCTAGGATCCGAGTGTTTTAAAGGGGCCCCTTGATAGTTCTGATACTTAATATTAAGTACAGATGCCAAACTAATAAGATGAGAGGGGGTGGGGGTGAATCATACAAACTTAATCTTCCATAAAAACATCAGATTCAACCTCAGTAACATATACTTTAGTAATATAACCAAAATTGCTAAACATGCAAACTCAAAGGTATATAAACATCATAACACTCATAACACCAGATTTAACATGGAAACCCAAATAGGGAAAAACCACTGTGGGATTTCGGACCCACTAAGAAATATACTTTTCTATAGTATGCTCGGTTAAAAGCAAATCCTGTTAAAGATTACAAATACATTTCTAGATGTGACTCGGTTAAGGGATTTCCCTCAGATCTATTAGGATCTTCACCTTGTTAGAAGTGACCTTGTTAAAGGATTTCAAACACTCAATTAGAATGTCACCTTGCTAGAGGGTTTTACAAATAAGACTGTTAAGTCCACTCAATTAAGAGATTTTCTGTCACTTTACAAAATAACAGTAATAAAAATCTATCTGCAACTTCACATCTAAAATGCTAAAGAAGATTCTTATTTGCTCAAAACAATATAGGACTTATCTTTTCCATCTGTTGGGCTCTATACTCTGTTATTCAAAAAGGTCTTCAAGCTTCTGTGCTCAGTAATCACTATGTAGCATCCCTGTGCATACACTTGCCCGCATACATTGTTTATCAACAATTCCTTATTTATAGATAATTTGTCAACCACTTAATCTCCTTGATCACATTTCCCATGATCAATCATAGCCATCAGATCTTCAAACTTTGACCAGGTTCAATGTATCCTTCGATCTGAAAATGTTTTACCTTGCCATGGAAGTTGCATACATTTCTTGGAACTTGTGCTAGGGTATTGCGGTTCAATCTGAGCTGTAGATCTTCCCGTCGATTTTCCTTTGCCATATATTCTTTAAAAAACTTCATTCATGGCATACCAATCATTTAATCATAGCCAGCTCATCAACTTCCTTCATTAAATAATGCTTTTATTCATTCAATGCATTATGTTATTACTCGGTTGCAACTTGGTAAATACTAAACTTCACTCGGTAGACATTCTGCCTTCATTAACCGATAGCGATAACCTTAGGGTTTACCGACTAGGTTCTTTAGGGTTTACTGACTAGGTTCTTTGCTCAGTAACATTGTATAGTATTGACCTTACAATCAATAACATATGTATGATGTCAAAACAATCTAAACATCATGATCTCATCATTGTCTAACTCGGTAATAGTTGCCCATGGAATAACTTATTTCTCCGCTTATTCATCATATTCTTTTTATGTCTTTTACCGACATCTTTATACTCATCAAATCATACTTCTCAAGATATGGCAACATCATACTGAATTAGAAAATCAATTTCTTGACATCAATGACAAAATAATAATATTAAGACAGTAAACATCCTTGATTAGTTATATCCATAATCATCAACAACCTTCTCAATATCCTTATTGAAATGCCAACAATCTCCCCCTTTGGCATTGATGGCAAAACCAATTGATTTGACCTAATTGATTTGGATTGTTGTATGCTGAAATGCTCTCCCCCTGTCATCAGAATTCTCCCCCATACATTAGTCTTCTCTTCTTCTTCAGTCTTCTCCCCCTTTGACAACAATGCCAAAAAGTAAAGAACTAAAACATAATTTCTTCCTGTATGAAGTGATTTTCTGCTGTTGTGTGTCAATTTAGTCTCGGTCAAAGCATTTATGTCTTCAATTCCTATTCCCTGTATTGTTTCCTGTATTGTTTCCTGCACACCTTTAGAAAACATCCTAAACTGTGTAAATCAGCATCAACTCCTAAAAGATATTTTGTAGAGTCATCGAATTGATGCTTTCACCGAACTTGGTCAGTGAGTAGAAGATAGGGGTAGGACTCCTAACTTACTTCTGAGATACTCAAAAGTGTCCCTTGGCAGTGGCTTGGTGAAGATATCTGCTATTTGTTCCTTTGTGCTAACATACTCCAACACCACTTTCTTCTCTTGAGCTTCTTCTCTAAGATAATGATATTTGATAGAGATGTGCTTTGTCTTAGAGTGCATAACAGGATTCTTTGAAATGTTAATGGCACTAGTATTGTCACAGAATATAGTTACTAGCTCAGTAACTTTCTCATTTATACGTTCCAACAGTTGTTTGATCCATGCTATGTTGGTACAATTCAATGCTGCAACAACGTATTCAGCTTCTACTGTTGACTGTGAAACACATCCTTGTTTCTTGCTAAGCCAACTCACTAATCTTTCTCCTAAAAAGAAAGCTCCTCCACTTGTGCTTTTCCTATCATCAATGTTGCCTGCCCAATTAGCATCAGTATAAACTTGTAAATCAAAGTCATTTCCTTTCTAATATACTAAGCCATAATCCTCAATGCCTTTCAAGTATCTGAAAATTCTCTTGATTGTTGTCATGTGTGTTTCCTTAGGATCTGCAGAGAATCTTGCAACTATACCTACTGCATGTGCTATGTCTGGTCCACTGTGAACAACATATTGTAGCTTTCCAATCATGGATCGGTAAAGTGTCTCATCAACAAATGCAGATTCATCATTCTTTGATAGTTTACAGTTGGGAGTCATAGGAGTACTTACTAGTTTTGAATCCTCCATTCCAAATTTCTTCAATATTTCCTTTATGTACTTGGATTGAGTAATGAAAATCTCATTTTTCATTTGCAGTATCTGTAAACCTATAAAATACTTTATCTCACCGATTAATGACATCTCAAATTCTTTGCTCATTTCATTTCCAAAGTTCTTGCATAAAGGGTCATTTCCACAAAAGATAATATCATCCACAAATATGGCTGAGATTAGTATTCCATTTTCATCATTCTTCATGTACATATTACTGTTTTCACTTGTCCTTATAAAACCAATCTTGATTAGAGAAGAGTGCAATCTTTCATACCATGCTCTAGGTGCTTGTTTCAGACCATATAAAGCTTTGTTCAATTTACATACCTAGTCTTTATTCTTGTCTTCACCAAATCCTTCAGGTTGTTCAATAAAAACTTCTTCTTCTAATATACCATCAGAAATGCAGATTTGACATCCATTTGATATACCTTGAAATTTTTGAAAGCAACATATGCCAACAATGTTCTTACTCCTTCAAGTCTTACCACAGGTGCAAAAGTCTCACCATAATCAATTCCTTCTTCTTGGGCATAACCTTTGCAAACTAGTCTAGCTTTATTTCGGATGAGCTCACCTTTTTCATTCAGCTTGTTTCTGAAAATCCACTTTGTACCGATTACATTTTTGTCCTTCGGTCTTGGGATTAGAGTCCATGTGTCATTCTTCTTGATTTGATCAATCTCTTCTATCATAGCATTTATCCAATCTTCACTGTTAAATGCCTCTTTCACTATTCTTGGTTCAAATTCAGATATCAGACGTGTTCTGTCTCAGTTTGTTCCTTGTCATCACTAGATCATCCTTATCTCCTATAATCTGACTTGATGCATGATGTCTTCTGACATACTTGGCTAATACAGGCTTGATATGCTTTGTATGATCTTCTTCATCACTCGGTAACTAGATATTCTCTTCATTTCCTTCTCTAGTTTTCTCGGTAAGACTTGTCGGTTGAACATAGACAAATTCATCAGAATCTTCTGGTTCCTTGGAATTTCCTTCATCATTCCTTTCTGCAAATTCATCAATTTTCACATTTGCACTTTCTACTATTTTGTTAGATGATTAGATTAGACATTTAAATGCTTTACTTCTAGAAGAATAACCAAGAAATGTTCCTTCTTCACATTTCTGACCAAACTTGTCATTTCTATCATCTTTGTGTACATAGCATCTACTTCCAAATATTTTAAAATAACTTACATTAGGTTTCTTGTCATACCAAATTTCATATGGTGTCTTCAAAGTTCCTTTCTTTAGTTGTACTCAGTTCAGGGTGTAAACTATTGTGCTTACTGCTTCTCTCCAAAATGTTTGTGGCACTTTCTTTTCAATCATCAGGGTTTTGGCACAATCCACAATAGATCTATTTCTTCTCTCAACAATTCCATTTTGTTGTGGAGTTCTCAGTGCAAAGACTTGTCTTTTTATACCATGATCATTGCAGAATAAGTTGAACTCATCAGATGTGAACTCTCCTCCTCTATCTGATCTAAGGCATTTCAGTTGTCTTCCTGTTTCATTTTCAACTCTTGCCTTGTACCATTTAAACATTTGAAAAGCTTCTGAATTTTCTTTTAAAAACATAACTGACATCATCCTTGAGTAATCATCCACAAATAATATGAAATACTTATTACCATAATAACTTTGAACTTTCATAGGACCACAAAGATCAATGTGCACAAGATCTAAAATTCCCTTGGAAGTGTAAGACTTACTTGTAAAGCTTTATCTTGTCATTTTACCCATCTGGCATCCTCGGCATATAGCATTCTCAGGTTTTTCAAGACTCCGTAGACCTCTTACTCAGTGCTTCTTGCTTATTTTGATCATATTATCAAAATTTACATGACAAAACCTTTTATGCCATAACCAGGTATCATCTATCTTTGCATACAAACATTTATTCCGAGTTGAGTCAAGGTGAAATGTGTTACCTTTTGTTTGTGTCTTGGTAGCAGCTAACTTTCCATGCTTGTCATGAACTTTGACAATTCCTTTCTGAAATTCTATTCGATATCCTATATTGTTTAGCTGTGCTACGCTCAACAAATTGTATTTCAAACCTTCAACCCAATAAACATCATTGCATCTTGCATTGTCAAGAAGTTTTATGGATCCTTTACCTTTTACCGGACAGGGTGCATCATTACCAAATCTTACATAGCCTCCAACATAGTCTTCTAGCATAACAAATTTGGGTTTATCACCTATCATGTGATGTGAGCATCCACTATCTATGATCCAAGAATCATTAGTATTTATTTGAGATATTAGGGTTTTTTCTTCATACCTTTCTTCATCTAATCCATCTTTGATAGCCACATAAACTACTTCCTCTGTATCAGTTTCATCTGATTTCTGATCATTGGATTCCTCATCGACTATTAAGCATGATTTTCTATCTCTTCTTTTGAAGTCTCAGTGTCCTCTATAATGATTATCTTTTTGTCTATCATCTCAGTAATCTCTCTTCTCAGTAGAATCTTTGTTAGGACAGTTAGAAGCCATATGTCCTATCTTATCACAATTGAAACATTTCAAAGGTAGTTTTCCTTTATACTTACCTTTGCCTCTCAGTAACCTTCTGGCTAAAAGTGCTTCAAACTCTTATTGCTTTCTGATTTCCTCATACAGTTTGTGTAATTCCTCCATGTTCTTGCAAAATCTTTCACTTGCTCCACTGCGATCCCCTTTAGTGTACTTACTCACTCTATCATTGTAATCATCAGATTCACCAATATGAAAAGAACTAAATGCAGATTCAACTTTATTTACTGATGACCCACTGTTATCAAAGTTACTTAACTCAAATGCATGTAGCTTACGAATAGTAACATCTAAAGAAACTGGCATATTGGGTACAAACCTCAATTCATTGATTGCAGAGACTCGGATTGCATAAGCTGGTAGAAGGGTTCTTAACAACTTACTTGTTATATCCTTTTCTTCAATAGTTCCACCTGCTCCTTTGATTTGATTGACAATCTCCTTTAGTCTTGTACTATACTGGGTTATGTTCTCACCTTCATTCATCATCATAGATTCATGTTGTCCTCTAAGACTATCCACTTTTGCTCTTTGAACATGTTCATCTCCACCATACACAGATATGAGCTTGTCCCACATTGCCTTTGCATCATTGTAGCCTTCTAGATCATTAAACTCTGAATCAGTCAATGCAGATGTTATTTCAATCATTGCTTGAATATGTTCTTGCTTTTCCTTTATCTCTTCCATTGTCAATCGATAGGTGCTCGGTGTGATGAAATCATTCTCCAGATAATATACATCATATTCTCCAACTCCTGATAGGTGCAACTTCATCCTTTTCTGCCATGTAGAGAAACTTGACTTGTTCAGTTTTGGTGCATCCCTCTTATACATCTTTGGATCTTTGCCTCAAGTACCTTTAAACTTTTCTTCCGAAGTCCAAAGCTTTGATACCAATTGATAGTTCTGATACTTAATGTTAAGTATAGATTCCAAACTAATAAGATGAGAGGGGGGGGGGGTGAATCATACAAACTCAATCTTCCATAAAAACATTAGATTCAACCTTGGTAACATATACTTCAGTAATATAACCAAAACTGCTAAACATGCAAACTCAAAAGCATATAAACATCATAACACTCATAACACCAGATTTAATGTGGAAACCCAAATAGGGAAAAACCACTGTGGGATTTCAGACCCACTAGGAAATATACTCTTCTAGAGTATGCTCGGTTAAAAGCAAATCCTATTAAAGATTACAAACACATTGCTAGATGTGACCCGGTTAAGGGATTTCCCTCAGAGCTGTTAGGATCTTCACCTTGTTAGAAGTGACCTTGTTAAAGGATTTCAAACACTCAATAAGAATGTCACCTTGCTAGAGGGTTTTACAAATAAGACTGTTATGTCCACTCAGTTAAGAGATTTTCTGTCACTTTACAAAATAACAGTAATACAAATCTATCTGCAACTTCACATCTAAAATGCTAAAGCAGATTCTTATTTGCTCAATACAATATAGGACTTATCTTGTCCATTTGTTGGGCTCTATACTCTATTATTCAAATAGGTCTTCAAGCTTCTGTGCTCGGTAATCATTATGTAGCATCCCTTTGCATACACTTGCCCACATACATTGTTTATCAACAATTCCTTATTTAGAAACAATTCGCCAACCACTTAATCTCCTTGATCACATTTCCCATGATCAATCATAGCCATCAGATCTTCAAACTTTGACCAGGTTCAATGTATCCTTCGATTTGAAAACATTTTACCCTGCCTTGGAACTTGCATACATTTCTTGGAACTTGTGCTAGGGTATTGCGGTTCAATCTGAGTTGTAGATCTTCCTGTCGATTTTCCTTTGCCATAGATTCTTTAACAAACTTCACTCATGACATACCAATCATTTAATCATAGCCAGCTCATCAGCTTCCTTCATTAAATAATGCATGTAATCATTTAATGCATTCTATTATTACTTGATTGCAACTCGGTAAATACTAAACTTCACTCGGTAGACATACCGCCTTCATTAACCGATAGCGATAACCTTAGGGTTTACTGACTAGGTTCCTTAGGGTTTACCAACTAGGTTCTTTGCTCGGTAGCATAGTGTAGTATTAACCTTACAATCAATAACATATGTATAATATCAAAACAATCTAAACATCATGATCTCATCATTGTCTAACTCGGTAATACTAAACTTCACTCGTTAGACATTCTGCCTTCATTAACTGATAGCAATAACCTTAGGGTTTACCGACTAGCAATAACCTTAGGGTTTACCAACTAGGTTCTTTAGGGTTTACCGACTAGGTTCTTTAGGGTTTATCGACTAGGTTCTTTGCTTGGTAACATAGTGTAGTATTAACCTTACAATCAATAACATATGTATGATGTCAAAACAATCTAAACATCATGATCTCATCATTGTCTAACTCAGTAATAGTTTCCCATTGAATAACTTATTTCTCCCCTTATTCATCATATTCTTTCTCTGTCTTTTACTGACATCTTTATACTCATCAAATCATACTTCTCAAGATATGGCAACATCATACTGAATTAGAAAATCAATTTCTTGACATCAATGACAAAATATTAATATTAAGACAGTAAACATCCTTGATCAGTTATATCCATAATCATCAACAACCTTCTCAATATCCTTATTGAAATGCCAACAATCTCTCTTTGTCTGTTATAATGCCAAATGCCAACACCCCTGTTACACCTTTTCTATCACAAATAAAATAAGTCCCAAAATCACAACTAGAGGAGGAATATAATTATGTTTTATTCGCTTCGGAGGAGGAATATAAACTTTATCTCTTGCTTATGCACTCTATGCGAAAATTTCCTATATTAGGAAAGTAAATTTACACACATTCTCATTTGATAATGTCAATTTGTTGTAAGGAGATTTAATACCGAAAAATCTTTGAAATATTGTTGAAATTTACTTCAATAAATTAAATGTATTAAAATAATATAAAAATCAAGGTTACAAAGACAAAAATAATGAACAATTGAAACATGTATGTTCTAGATACATTTCAATCATATTCACATTTAATAGAAGATATAGAAATATCTATATCTTTCAAGTTTGTTGGAATTATATATGCTTTTAGTAGAGTATACAATAAGGTCAAAATGCATGACTTATACAATAGTGGTAATGTCATTCAAGATTTTATTATTGTTGACATCCGATTCAATGAATTTAAGGCATAAGGATATGCAATTTAAAATAAAAATTAAAAATTGAATTTGTGCTCACTTTTCCAATATGAACCAATAGAAAGAAAGAATAATAGCATTTTCACAATAAAAAATTAAATTGATAATTAAAGATTAAACATAGACTATAGAGTTTTGTTCAAAAAATTTAATTATATACATTGATTGGTTAAAGTAATGGAAGAAATAGAATGCAACAAATACATAACCTTTTCTAGGGGAGCATTCAAAGCTCTAGGATCGAATGGCTTTCCCTCAACTTTTTTCCATGAATTTTGGGATATTGTGAGATTTGACATAACGATGGCTGCAAGAGACTTCTTTCGTACTAGTAAGATTTTGAAAAAAATGAACAATTATTTTATTGCTCTCGTTCCTGAAATTATTGAGTTATGGTGTCTCTTAGACTTTAGGCCCATTAGTCTCTATAATATTATGTATAAGATATTTTCTAAAGTTCTAGTTAATAGATTCAAACCATTACTAGGTAGAATTATCAATATGACTCAGAAGGGGTTTGTCCTAGGAAGACAAATTATCGATGTTGCTATCTAAACTCATGAGATTATACACTCAATGGATAAATGTCATTTAGGGATGGTCCTAAAGCTTGACATGTCTAAGGCCTATGATAGATTTAGATGGGATTTTATTTTCAAGGTCTTGAGGAAAATGGGATTCCAAGTCAAGTTGATTGACTTAATCAGTGAACGCATAACCACTATCAAATTCTTTGTGCTACTAAATGGTACCTCTAAAGGTTTTTTTTCTACTGAAAAAGGATCGAGGCGAGCAGATCCTCTATCCTTATACCTTTTTATAATGTTAGCCAAAATGTTAGGGAGAAATTTATTGAACATGGTGGATATGGGCACTCTACAGGGCTTTATGGTGGCCTCTTCCTTAACTCCCTCCATAGACACATAAAAAATTCCATTAAATGTCCTCTTAATTAGTCTTAATTTTTCCTACATCATCAGATGGATCCATTATTTAAGAATCCTATTTTTTATTATAATATCCATAACATTATTTTATTTCTCATTATTCTATTTCATGTTATAATATATTATCCATTAATATTCATCCATCATGTTTCATTAAATCCATATATTCACTTATTCTCTATTAATTCATTAATATATTCAATTATTAATCCATTTTCCTAAATCTCTACACCCTTTATTTATCATCTCTCACCTCTATCCATTTCACTCATCTAATGCATGTGGGATAAATAGTCTTCATTTCTACATTAATCTTTTATCCAACATCTATCCTACAACCTGGATCCACCCTGAGGACAACTATTTAAACCTAGCTCTCTCTCATTTCCGATCATCTAGCAAATCAATCTATCATTTGCATACTTGCATTTTCAAATCCTTTTCTTGCATTCTAGTTCACCATCTCTTTGGTTTTTATAGCTTTCATTTCTTTACATGACAAATATCTTTTCATCATATCTCTTTATGCACATGCTTTTACTAAGAGCATCTAAAATTTGAGCATGAAGTCTTGATTGATAGAAGTGCAAATGCCTGTTGATTTGCATGTTTGTTTGTTTTAGTGTTGCATGGGTTTGTTCTTGCAGGTACTCTATTGAGGATGGTGGAATAAATATGAATCTTAATCCAATAAGATCTCAAACATTTTTCCTTCATCAACACCCTCTATCCTACAACAATTTTTTTATGAAACCATTTTGTTTGGTGTGGCTTCGACTGTGGAGGCCAGAAAATGGAAATTATTCCTAAATCAATATGCAAATGTGCTAGGGTAGCATATAAACTATAAGAAGAGAAACATATAATTTTTCCATATTGGAGAAGGGCTTCAAAACAAAATTAGAGATATATTAGGTTGTTAGAGCATGGCCCTCTTGGGTATATATTTCAACCTACCTCTACCTGTCAAGGAGGTGGTTCCTCCTTTTTGGAACTCTATTTTGGAAAGTTTGCAAAGAAGCTTGTAGGATGGAAGGACAAGCTTCTTTGTAGTGCTAGGAAATTGCAACTCTTGACAGTTTCCCTACAATGCATCCCAATTTATTATCTCTCCTTATTTAAGATCCCAATCTCTTTTGTTGAGAAATTGGAGAGAATCCAAAGAAACCTTTTATGGATAGGAACAAAGAAAAAGAAAAGAATGGCCTTGGTTAATTGGGATATGGTGTGCTTCCCCAAGAAATGTAGAGGTTGTTGGCATTATGGATGAATTGATTATATGTTGCATTGATGTTTTGTCATTGATGTCAACACTAGCTGTTATGGTTGGTTACCGGCAGACAAGTTTTGGTTACCGATAGAAGATCTAGTGTCACCGACAGAAGAGACTATCTGTTGGACACTTTCGACATGTTTGGATCAGTGAATTATATTTGATTTCATGTGTTATATGCTCCATGAGCATGTTTTGGTCAGTTGGTATTGGCTTGGTAATCAGATGTTATCATACACTCTGGTAAACCCTTACTGGCATTGGTTTAAGGCTTTACCAACATAGCTTTCATTGAGGATTCGTGACAATATGCATAGTTGATGTTGGTGCAGCTTCTTCATGGATTTCAAGATGCTGAAGATGTTCTCTGATCATGCTTCAACTGCTTGAAGACATTGCTTTGGCGTGGTGGACCTAGAATTGGTCTGGTACCTATCTAGGTTATGGATCAATATCATGCTAATGTGTACTGTACATGTTACCAGGATGTTTCAAGATGATTTATGAATTTTTTATTGTTGTTTTGGTCTTAAGCCGACATGGCATATCATTGTAATATGGAATCATGTAATGATCTTATTGTAATATCTTTTAGGTGGCCGACCTAATCAGTTTAGGCCTTAGGGTTTGTATAACTAAGAGGTAGAAACTCTTTGTAGAGTATCATGGTTATTGAAAGGTCATGGTCAAGGAATGTAATGTGCGAATATTGTAATATCATTTAGGCATAGGTGTTTGTCAATCATTTGTGATCACATTGGATTCAAAAGAGGATTTAGTCCTTCGACACTGAGCTTAACAGAGACTGTAATCAGGCATGGTAGATACTATTTCTAGCAGTTCACTCTATTCGATTGTTGTCCATTTATCTTGAGATGGTTGTAGCCTCTCTGTAGTCAGTGAGACTCTTTTGTAATGAGTAGTACGCTCTAGGCAGTGTGCCTTCCTGCAAGTGCAGGCCCCTCATTGTAACACATACTTTCTGCAAAAGTATCATCTAACTGTGGGTAGGCTTCCCACCATGGTTTTTCCCTTTCCAGTTTTTCCACATACAAATCATGGTGTTATGTGGTATGGTTTCTTTGCATTGATTATCTGGTTAATTGTTAAGTTGTATTGTTTATCGATATCTGTTCCTACCGTCATCTATATGTGCTTTACCGGTACTTGATTTGTTTAAGGTTGTATTCTAGATTAAAAGTTATAATCCGTTAACAACCGATTCACCCCCCCTCTCAGTTGTTCACCGATTATCCTAACAATTGGTATTAGAGCTTTGGTCCTCTTTTACAAAAGCTTAACTACTTGAGGTAGATCCTATGGCAACTAACACTTCTAATCCACTGGAAACTATTTTCTAAAGATAAATCCCTAAGCTTTATGGAACAAATTATGGGATATGGAAAATTCAAATGGAGACTCATCTTAGATGTCTTGGAAAGGATATTTGGGAGATCACTGAGAAAGGTTACATGCCTTATGATCCGGCATCTAGGAATCCTACTCCTGCAGACCTGGCTAAGAATATTGAAAATAAATGTAGAGCTAGAGAAGCCCTCTTGTGTGCACTTACTGATCAACAAATTATGGGTTTGACTGACAAATCATCAGCAAAGGTTATGTGGGAAAAATTGCAAACTTTGAATGAAGGTGATCCTACTATCAAAATTGCTAAACTTGATGGTTACAAGGGTGAGTTATGAAAACTTGAAAATGGAAGATAATGAAAGAATTGTTGTGTTTATGGAAAGAGAAAATGAGATTGTTATGAAATTCAATATTGTAGAGGATTTCTAAGTGAAGATGAAATAGTTTCTAAAGTCTTGAGAGCCCTTCCACTGGCTTACAAGATGAAGGCAATTGTAATTAATGAGTTAAGAACAATGGCAAACACCTCAGTTAATAGATACATTCTGATTGGGAAATTATCTACTTTTGAGCTTGAAAAATTTGGATCTTCTGGAACTATAAAGTCTGAATCTTCTTTTCATGCATCATCACCAACATCTATCGGAAAAAGTGATTGGAAAGCCCTATATGCAAAAGAATTGGAAGACATGAGGAAAGAAGATGAAGAACTTGAGAAACTTGAAGCCTTATTTTCTAGAAGAGTACCTAAAGGACCAACTGGAAGTAAGCATGAAGGAAAAGCACCTTTTAAATGTTTTGCATGTAATAAGATTGGTCATTTTGCATCTAGATGTCCTGAAAGGAATGCAAGGTTTGAGGAAAGAGTTCAGAAATCTTTTAAGCCTAACTCGAATAGATATAGATTCAAGAAGAGTAAACAATGCTACATAGCAGATGAGGAAGGAGTAACTGATGACTCTGGAGATGAACCAATAGAAGAGTCTTCTAGTGGATCTGGAAATAGAAAGGAATGGGTGTTCTATGCTTTGAAGGAAGATGAACCGGAACCGGCTATCAAGAATGAAGAAAAATCCCTGGCAGCAAAAGTTGAAGATAAGGATGAATGGGTAATTGATAGTGGATTCTCACATCATATGACTGGAGATAAAGGGAAATTTATGTCCCTGTAAGAATACAATGGCGGTCAAGTCAGATTTGGAGATGGCGAGGCATGTATGATCAAAGGTAGAGGTATTATTTCTTTGGATGGTAAGCATAACACTAATAACGTCTATTATGTAGAAGGTTTGAAGCATAATCTTTTGAGTGTTGGTCAATTGGTTTATAAGGGTTTTCAACTTCAATTTAAAGATAGAAAATGCAAAATCATTAACAAGATTGGTTTGGAGATTGCAACCGGTATTCAGACAGGAAGTAATATCTTTCACTTGAACACTGGTTATAAGACATGTTTGATTGCTCATATTGATGAGAGTTGGCTATGGAATAAGAGGTCGTGTCATGTTAATTTTGATTGTATTATTAAGATCAGTTCAACTAAGGTAGTTAGAGATATGCCTAAGATTATGAAGCCTCATAATCTGGTATGTAAGGAATGCCAATTAGGTAAGCAAGTCAGAAGTTCTTTTAAGAGCGTGCATGATAAATCTAATGATGTACTTGATTTAATACACACTGGCTTATGTGGTCCAACAAGGACTAGAAGCTTTCAAGGTGATAGGTATTTCATGCTGATTATTAATGATTATTCTAGAATGACGTGGGTGACTTTTCTAAGGGAGAAGTCTAAAGCTTTTGAGAAATTCAAGATCTTTAAAGCGAAGGTTGAAACTAAAACTTGATTGAAAATAAAATGTCTAAGATCAAAACATGGTGGTGAGTTCACTTCTCATGAATTTAACAATTATTGTGAGACAAATGGAATCAGGAGACAACTATCTGCACCTAGGACTCCTAAGAAAAATGGAGTAGTTGAAAGAAAGAACATAACCATTTTGGATGCAGCTAGATCTATGATGATGGAGGCCAAATTGCCTCATATCTCCTAGAGAGAAGCAATGAGTACAACAGTCTACACATTCAACATAGTTCACATCAAAGGTGAAACCGGTAAGACCCCTTATGAACTATGGTTTGGACATACACCTACTATTAAGTATTTCAAAATTTTTGGAAGTAAATGCTGTATCAAAGGGATATTTCTTGGTTATTCAATTCAGAGCAAAACATATATATGTTATAACAAAAGATTGTAGAAAATTGTGGAGAGTGCTAATGTGAAAGTGGATGAATAGTACATAAATCATTCTATATCATATGACAGGGAACCAACAGTGGAAATGATCATAACTCAACCGATACAAGAAGCTGAGACAGTTATACCGACACAATCAAAAAATTCAACTCTGACTGATGATCAGAGAAGTGACCATGAAGTTCAAAAGACACCTAGGTATGTAATATTAAATCATTCTAAGATCAAATTATTGGAGATAGAAACAAGGGAGTTATGACAAGAAGAAAATTGGCAAATGAAGAGGTATGTCTTATTTCTCAAGTTGAACTGGCAACTGTTATTGAAGCTTGTAAGGATAAACATTGGTTAAAGGCTATGGAAGATGAATTAGATCAAATAGAGAAGAATGAAACTTCGTCTTTAGTTTCCCGACCTAAAAATAAGAATGTTATTGGAACTAAAAGGGTATTTAGAAATAAACTGAATGAGGATGGTCAAGTTATAAGGAACAAGGCTAGATTGGTTTGTAAAGGAATTGATTATGGTGAGACATTTGCACCTGTAGCTAGAATTGAAGATGTTAAACTATTTCTTGCCTATGCAGCTTATAAGAACTATAAGGTTTATCAAATGGATGTTAAATGTGCATTTTTGAATGGTGAGCTTGAGGAAGAAGTTTACATTGAGCAACTTGATGGATTTTCACTGACAGATGATAAAGATATGGTTTGCAGATTGAAGAAAGCTTTATATGGATTGAAACAGGCTCCTAGAGCTTGGTATGCAAGGTTGGATAAATATCTTTTGAAGCTTGGTTTTACTAAAGGCAGTACTGATAGTAATCTATATTATAAGATCACTGATAATGATTTTCTGATTATTGAAGTTTTTGTTGATGATATCATTTTTGGAGGAGAAGATAAACTATACATGGAATTTGCTAACAACATGAAGAATGAATTTAAAATGTCCATGATTGGTGAGATGAAATTTTTCTTAGGTTTGTAGATTACTCAAACTGACAAAGGCATTTTTATCTGTCAAACTAAGTATCTGAGGGAATTGTTGAAAATTTTTAGTATGGAGAATTCCAAACTGGTAAGTACTCCTATGGATAAAAGTGAGAAATTATCTATAAAGGATACTTCTACATTGGTAAATCCGACAAGGTATAAGTCTATGATTGGTGGTCTGTTATATCTAACTCAGACTAGACCTGATATTATGAATGTAGTCGATATTGTTTCAAGATATCAAAGTAATCCTAAATAAAATCATGAATGTGCAATAAAAAGGATATTCTGGTATTTGCAAGGAACAACATAATATGGTTTATGGTATTCCAGATATGATGATTTCACTTTATGTGCATATACTGACTGAGATTGGGCAGGTGATACTGAAGATAGGAAGAGCACTTTTGGTGGAGCTTTCTTTCTTGGAAATAAACTGGTTTCATGGATTAGCAAAAAACAGTCATGCATTTCTTTATCTACTGTAGAAGCTGAGTATGTTGCAGCAGTAACTAATTGCACTCAAGTCTTGTGGATGAAGCAAATATTGAAGGATATCAGGGTAAATTGTAATGAATAGGTAGTTATCTACTGTGATAACTCTACAACTATTGACATGTCTAAGAATCCTATATTTCACTCTAAGACTAAGCATATTTCAATAAAGTATAACTTTCTAAAGGACAAGGTTGAGGCAAAGGAAGTCAAATTGGTTTATGTGAACACTAAAGAATAGATTGCAGAAATATTCACTAAACCACTATCTAAGGAATCATTTGAGTATTTGAGAGACAGGTTAGGGGTTTTTGCCCCTCTGATAGAGACTTGGTTGATGAAGTTTGTCATCGGTCTGACATGCATTACTAGAGACATTATTCATTCGGACACTAATGAGTGGTTCTACTACTTAGGGAGAGTAGTCAGCTTTGAGATTCAGAGGTTTATATCATTGCTTTGATATTTTTGTCAGATTTATGGCATTGATGTCAAAGGGGGAGTGTTAGTAATGTGAAAAATCATTCAAAACCTTACATAGATATCATTCATATGGGAGAGCTATTGATTGTTGGTTGTCTTCTACAGGGGGAGACTTGTTTGGCATTTCTTGGTACTTAGATGTTTTTCACATTTGGTGTTGCCATCAATCCCAAAGGGGGAGATTGTTGGCATTATGGATGAATTGATTATATGTTGCATTGATGTTTTGTCATTGATGTCAACACTAGTTGTTATAGTTGGTTACCGACAGACAAGTTTTGGTTACCAGTAGAAGATATAGTGTTACCAACAGAACAGACTATCTGTTGGACACTTCTGACATGTTTGGATCAGTGAAGTGTATTTGATTTCATGTGTTATATGCTCCATGAGAATGTTTTGGTCAGTTGGTATTGGCTTGGTAATCAGATGCTATCATACACTCTAGTAAACCCTTACCAACATTGGTTTAAGGCTTTACCGATAGAGATTTCATTGAAGAATCGTGACAGGATCCATAGTTGGTGTTGGTGCAGCTTCTTCAGGGATTTCAGGATGTTGAAGATGTTCTTTGATCATTCTTCAACTTCTTGAAGACATTGCTTAGGCGTGGTGGACCTAGAATAGGTTGGGTACCTATCTAGGTTATGGATTGGTATCATGCTAATGTGTACTCTACACGTTATGGGGATGTTTTGAGATGATTTATGAATCTTTTATTATTGTTTTGGTCTTAATCCGACATGGCATATCATTGTAATATGGAATCATGTAATGATCTTATTGTAATATCTTTTAGGTGGCTGACCTAATTAGTTTAGGCCTTAGGGTTTGTATAAATAAGAGGTAGAAACTCTTTTTAGAGTATCATGGTTATTGATAGGTCATGATCAAGGAATGTAATGTGCGAATATTGTAATATCATTCAGGCGTAGGTGTTGGTTGATCATTGGTGATCGAATCGGATTCAAAAGAGGATTTAGTCCTCTAACACTGAGCTTAACCAGGACTGTAATTAGGCACGGTAGATGCTATTTCTGGCAGTTCACTCTATTGGATAGTTGTCCATTTATCTTGAGATGGTTGTAGCCTCTTTGTAGTCAATGAGACTCTTTTGTAATGAGCAGTACGCTCTAGGTAGAGTGCCTTCTTGCAAGTGTAGGCCCCTCATTGTAACACATACTTTCTATAGAAGTATCATCTAACTGTGGGTAGGCTTCCCACTGTGGTTTTTCCCTTTCTGGGTTTTCCATGTACAAATCATGGTGTTATGTGGTATGGTTGCTTCACAATGATTATCTGGTTAATTGTTAAGTTGTATTATTTACCAGTATCTGTTCCTGCCAACATCTGTATGTGTTTTATCGGTACTTGATTTCTTTAAGGTTGTATTGTGGATTAAAAGTTATAATTTATTAACAATTGATTCACTCCCCCTCCCTCTCAGTTGTTCACCGATTATCCTAACAGAGGTTTGGTTTTAAGGAAAATTAATCTTTTCAATAGAGCCCTTCTGGCTAAATTGGAATGGTCTCTCTCACTAAATAAGAATGATTGGTATAGTATTATGAGGGCCAAGTATCTAAATTCGGGAAATTTTTATAGAACTTTCTCCATTACTGGACTCCCAAGTGGCTCAAGAATTTGGAATGATATCATCAAAAGTAGCGGGTTGGTCTCCATGGGACTAAAGTGGCGAATTGGAAATGGTTGGAATGCTGGTTATGGGAGGATAATTGGTTTTGGGATGTTCCTTTGTCATTACACCCCAACTAGAAGGAAATTCAAGAGTTCTCAAGCCTTCTTTGGTTACCATGTGATGGACTAGATTTCACCACACAGGCCATGGTTAGACATTGTAGACACCTAAATTTGATTAATTTAATTAATTGAATTTAGTTATCTCGAGCACATTCAATTAAGTAATTACGAATTATTTAATTAATTAGTGTTCCCTCCTTCTAGCTAATTAATTTCATTAATTATGCTATAGTCCCCTTTTAATTAATTATTTGACAATCATAAAATATTTATTTAATTAAATCCCTTCTATTAAATACATCAAATGCAAATTGATTATTTAATTCATGTTGACCTTTTCTTCTTAACTCCTCTCATAGAATTAATTAATTAATTTTTTAATTAATTAATTCTATTTCTCTCCACATGCCTCCTAACTTTAACCCACATTTAACCTTCCTCTAACCCAATCTGCCTAGTTAACCAATGGTTTTGGTTGACCTTATACCTTCACCCTCACCATAAGTATGCACATTCCAAAAATATCTTAAATTTCCTATAATTTGGGAAAATATTCCAAATATCCTAAAACACGGAAATATCCCTATTTTTGGAATATAACCTTCCTATTTGGGTGTCTTATTCCCAAATAGGCATGTGTTCTTAGGGACACATGTCATCCTTCCTAATGAAACTTGTCCTTCCTAAGGACACACGTCATTTTCATCTATGGCACATGCCCTTCTTAGGTACACATGTCTCCTTCTCATGCCTCTCCATCTCCCATTAGAGCCTATTTAATCCCCCTATTTCCATCCCAAGTGATCCACTTTCATTTGCATACCCTCATAATGTAGAATTGTTCACTCACTATTTTTGCACATCCATTATGCATCTCACATCCATCTTGTATTCACTATCATGGAGTATAATCGAGTATCTATCATATAGCAAGCACACATCAAATCAAAGGATGAATATAGAGTTTGTACTTTAATTAGTTTATTTTGTTTATCTAGTTTTATTCCTTCTTAGCATCCTAACCTTGAGTGTGGTTGAAATATGTGTCTTTTTTATTATTAATTTATCTTTTTAATCTCTTTATTTTTACATTCACTATTTTCTACATATAGACACAACATAATGTTGTCAAAATCAACCCCACCTTTTACATTTGGCTACCCAATTACAACGAATTTTGCAATAGGTTAGAATTCCAATCTTCAATGAGGAGGAAAAGTTTGTATGTACTAAAAAATAATGAAGGTAAAATTTCAATCAAATCGGCTTACTATATGTTATTGAAGGAGGGTACCCTTAGGGATCTTTGGCAAAGTGATGGGAATGGGGATGGGATAGACTAGCCTAGTCTATGCTCCTTGATCCTCTCCTTGGATAACCAGGTGTTTCAACCACACCCTAGGGTCTCTAGGACGTCCCTTTCTTGTGGAATCCCCTAACCTTGCCCAATCCACCCACCAACAATCTGTGATTCTCCTCCCTAAGTCACACCTACTCTCAAGCATCAAAAACCCTCACATAGGCCAATAAGGGTTTAGCTCCTCCTTCTCCTTCTTAGGTCCTAGCAAGGTTAGGACAGGTCTCTGACATGGTTATGCATCCATTCATGTGTCCCCAAGAGGTTTTAACCTTCCATTTCATTACCGATCTCACTATTTTGCTTATTTTCTACAAAATAGGGCTACAAGGAATGTGCCCAATTAGGCCTCCATTCCGGGCTTTTAGGGCTCCCTCTTGCAAACGATGCATAGACTTGTGAAACTTCCCAAAAGGGATACTAATCATTTGGTAAGGCCTCAAATATTTTTCTATTTTTGGGCCTCCAAGTGTCCATACACCGTCCTAGGTGAATTTTGGGGTTTTTGAGGGTTTTTTACAAGGGTTTTAAGGTCTGCCTAGGTCATAGTGATGGTTTACTATCTTTGCCACCTTATTTGGATTTGTGAAAGCTCCTGCTTCTCACTAATGGTTCTTCACACATCCCTCTACACCTCCTCCAAAGGGTGCCTCCCTCCTTGTCCTACCTTTCTCTCATGGACCTCTGCAACTTCAACCCTTCCTAGCCGGGCACAGTCTAGTCTTGCCTAGGAGTGGGTCTTTGAAAGACTTTCCTACATCTTCAAGGGCCCTAATTGCTTTGGGATACTATAAAATGTTTTCACTCCTATTCCCCATGGTTTCATGGTGTCTCCACAATGGGGATAGGAGTTATCATTCCATTACACAAAACAGTCCAAAACTGGACAGTAACAGAGTATTTCACAAAATAATTACAAACACACAAAAACCTGCACAAGAACCTACCCTAAGTGCTCAAAATGAAAATTTAAACACAATGCAAGACTCACAACACTGCTCAGTTTACAAAACAATCCATTATCAACCTGTTATTGCTTCATTTGTGCCAACTGGCAACAAAAACACAGTCATAGTCAAGGTCTTTTCTCTTGGTCATACAATCTGACATCCAACCCCTCATTTTAGGGTTTGCAACAATTTATAGTGTCTCTACCTTAGTTGGTGTGCCATGGTTATGGTTCCTAACACCAAACTAAGGTTAAGACCTATTTGGTGGAAAAGTTGCATGACAACTTTGAAAAGTTGACTTGTAACTTTTTACAACTTTTGAGCAACTTCTACAATGTTGCTTTTCTTGGCTTTTGAGCCTACCTTGGGCTATCCTATGGACAAAACCATGTCAAAAAGGACCCCAAACACATCAAAGGTACACCTACCTTCTACTGCACAAGAAAACTCAACCTAGACTTATGAACCTAGGACCTAAGCTAGGACCTAAACAAAACCAATGAGCTCTTAGCTCTTATTACATTTACATGGCTTCTTAAAGAAGCAAACTTCCAACAAAGGTCACATGGAGAAATACCTTAGAAAGGTTCTCCTACACCATACTCCCCCTCTGCACAAAATTAAGGAAATAGGGGAGTGATGAGAGCTGAGTCAATACCAAATTTCTTGAACCTACTCTCTTCAACCCAAGTGGCTTCAGACTCAGATTGACCTGCCCACTTCACCAAGTGTTCCATGTATAACTGGTGTCTAGTAGACTTCTTCATCCTTGACTCCAAGATCTCTTCTGATATGGGCTTCACTTGAGGTAAGGCATTCACATCCAAGTCTTGTAGTACCTTGGCTTGACTCTCAATTTGCCCTGCTATTTCACCCTTGTATAGTATCAGATCAGCAACATTGAGGACTGGAGATATAGCCAAATTTGTAGGAAGATCCAGCTTGTAGGCA
Organism: Cryptomeria japonica; assembly: GCF_030272615.1. Classification (NCBI taxonomy): domain Eukaryota; kingdom Viridiplantae; phylum Streptophyta; class Pinopsida; order Cupressales; family Cupressaceae; genus Cryptomeria; species Cryptomeria japonica. The sequence continues at coordinate 390,565,557 of NC_081412.1, read as the reverse complement.
TTTTCACCATATTTGGATAGAATTCTACAAGGTCCTACCCTCTTCATTTGTAGCTTAGTAGGCTTGCCGCTCTGCATTCTAGCTTTGCTTAAATGGACCATTACATAGTCACCCACTTTGAACTGAACCTCTCTCCTTCTTTCATCCACTTTTGCTTTCAGTTTTTGAGTAGACTCTAGGATGGCTCTCTTGACCTATTCTTGGACTTCCTTGATGGTTTGGGTGAAGTCCTCTGCTTGCCCACTCTTCATCTCCATGGAACCAAGTTCTCTTAGTTCACACACCCCTCTTTGATGTCTGCCATAGACAACCTCAAAAGGACTCCTTCCAGTGGTCCTATTTACACTATCATTGTAGGCATACTCAGCTTATGGAATAACTAGATCCCATGTCTACCCATACTCCTTCATTAGACACCTCAACAAGTTGCCTAACACCCTGTTAATGACTTCAGTTTGACCATCAGTTTGTGGATGGTAAGCTGAGTTGAATGACAAATTAGTCCCTAGTCTCCTCCATAAGGTTTGCCAAAAATGGCCCATGAACTTGCTATCCCTATCTGAAATAATACTTAATGGGAGTCCATGAATCCTTACAATCTCCTTAAAGAAGAGATGTGCAATATAACTAGCATCATGAGTAGTTCTACATGGAATGAAATGGCTCATCTTAGAAAATCTATCTACCACCACATAGATGCTATCCATACCTATCTTTTTCTTGGGGAATCCTACCACAAAGTCCATGCTCACACACTCCCAAGGCCTATTTGGGACCGGTAATGGTTGATAGAGGCCTGCATTACTTGATCCTCCTTTTGCCCTTTGACACACACCACATTGCTCCACATACTTTCTCACATCCCTTGGCAACTTAGGCCAATAGTAGTACCTTTGTACTAGATCCAAAGTTTTATTGACTCCAAAGTGTCCACTTAGACTACCATTGTGTTTCTCTTACATGAGATTTTCTCTCATGGATCCTCTAGGTACACATAAATGATTGTCTTTGAATAAGAGACCATTTTGGAGAGTGTAATCTACATACTCACCATGAAAATGATTCTCAAACTCCTTGCAGACCTTGTAGGCTGATGAGAAGTCCTCATCTTCTTCATAAAGATCCTTGAAACCTTCTATCCCTATGCTCTACAATTGTAATTCTTGGACTGTCAACAACTTTTGGCTCAAAGCATCTGCCACCTTGTTAAGCTGCCCCTTTTTATGCATGATGGTAAAGGTAAAGGATTGGAGGTACTCCATCCACTTCAAATGTCTATTGCTAAGCTTCTCTTGAGTGTTGATATAACTCAAAGCTTGGTTATCTATGATCACCAAAAATTCCTTTGGGAGTAGGTAATGCCTCCACTTCTTGAGAGACTGAACTAGTGCATACAACTCTAGATCATATGTTGAGTACCTCTTCTTTGCCTCATTAAGCTTCTCACTGAAAAATGCCACAGGCCTTCCCTCTATTGCAATGCCACTTGCATCACACTCCAATGTGAATAGTTTGTCAAAAGTAGGTAAGAGTAGGATGGGTTTTGTGGCTACTTCTTGCTTCAATAATTGGAATGCTTTATCAGCTTGTTCAGTCCATTTGAACTTAGTTTTAAGGCCTCCTTTAATGGTGTCAAGTACTGGTGCACATATGCCACTGAAGTTCCTCACAAACTTTCTATAGAATTGGGCTAAACCATGGAAACTCCTAACTTCAGTCCTTGTTTTAGGGGCAGGCCAATTCAAGATTGCCTCCACTTTGCTTGGATCCATCTTCAAGGTTCCCTTAGACACCACAAACCCCAAGTAGACTAACTCTTGCTTTAAAAAGTCACACTTCTCTAAGTTGATTGCCAACTTCTCTTCATGCAACCTCTCTAAGACTAACCTCAAATGTTCAAGGTGCTCCTCTTTGGTTCTGCTATAGATGAGTATGTCATCTAAGTACACCACCACAAATCTGCCTGTGAAATCCTTCAACACCTCATTCATCAACCTCATGAAGGTGCTTGGGGCATTGGTAAGTCCAAATGGCATCACAAGCCATTCATACAACCCTTCTGTGGTCTTAAAAGCGGTCTTCTACTCATCACTCTCCTTAATTCTAATATGATGATAACCACTTTTAAGGTCCAATTTGGTAAAATAAATGGCACCTCCTAAACAGTCCATCAAATCCTCTATTCTAGGAATGGGAAATCTGTACCTTATGGTGATCCTATTGATTGCCCTTGAATTAGTACAAAGTCTCCACTTGCCTCCCTTCTTTGTTGCTAGTACTACTGAGACTGCACATGGGTTGATGCTCTTCTTGATCAGTCCTTGATCCAACAACTCCTGCACTTGCCTTGCCACCTCCTTATTTTGGTCAGGTGTGAGCTTATATGCTGCTTTACTGGGTAGGGATGCAATGGGTACAAAGTCTATTTGATGGCTAATAGACCTTCTTGGTGGAAGTGTTGCAGGTGCTCCATCACTCACTATATCTTTATACTCTTGCAACATTTGTTTTACCTCCTTAGGTACCTTTGTCTACAACTTATCTTCCTCCTCCTTTGGCTTCACAAAAATGGCACATCCCACTGTCTCCTCTTCATGTAGCAAGTGTAAGAACTCTTTACTAGTATTAAGTAAAACACTAGGTGTTCTTGAGGTTCCCTCATCATTCTCTGTCAGAGACTAAATCTTAAAGGTTTTGTTGTCCTTCTTAAAGGAAATGGAGTTCTCCTCTCCATCATAGATCATCTTCCTATCAAATTGCCAAGGTCTACCTAGCAGCATATGACAAGCATCCATGGGTAACACATCACAAAGGATCTTGTCCTTGTATCCTCCAATAGAAAACTCCACCCAAGTCTGTTCATTGACAAGCGCACTCTACTCTTGATTCAACCATGTCACCTTGTATGGGCTAGTGTGGGGTATCTTTGTGAGTTTCAACTTCTTAGCTGCCTCATCTGATATGATGTTATTAGTTGACCCTATATCAATTATCACCTTGCAAACTTTACCAAAGATTTTTCATCTCACCCTAAACAATGCTCTCCTATGCTTAGGTTCATCCTTAACCGGTTGTCTTATCAAGACTCTATTGAACATCAGATTCTCCCCAATCTCTGATTCAATATGGTCCACCTCAGGTGTTTATCTACTTGATGTGTCTTCATGAGCATAAGCAACCCTCTTCCCACTATTTGATGAGGTAGGCTTGTCAAGGCATCTATAGGCCGGGTGTCCCAATTGACCATAGTTGTAGCATTTCATGGTTGAAAAGTAGGAGTTACCCCTGCCGGCACCTCTACCCCTACTTGGACCCCCTTGTGCACCTCTTCCTCTAGAATGGCCTCCTCTGAGATTGGTTTCACTGCTATGTTTAGTCAACTTTGACTCTCCTTGATTCCTTTCCTCATTTACCTTGCTTTGGTAACCACCTCGGTGATTCATTTGGTCTCTTCCTCTGCCTCTACCCCTATTGTTAGAGTCTCCCTTCCTTTTTTTCCTCTCTTCCACCTTGATAGCAAGCTGATGACATTTTTGGATAGTAGTAGGAGTCCATAGGCTTATCTCCTCTTGGATGTTCCACTTTAGGCCACTTAGATACCTAGCCACCTTGATAGATTCCTCCTCTTGGACTTTTGATCTAAGACAAAGCTTTTGAAACTCCTTTGTGTAGGAGGTCACATCAAGGTCTTTCTGCTTCAATCCCTGTCTCTTCTTCTGAAGTTGGACTTCATAATCCTCTGGTAAGTAGTTCTCCTTGATCTTACTCACCATGGCCTTCTAGTTGGCTATAGTTAGCTTTCCCATGCTAACTCTCTCTTCTTGCAAGTACTTCCACCATGTCAAGGCTGCTCCCCTTAGTCTTGACTTGGCAACCTTAACCTTTTGAGCTTCTGTCACACCTTCACACTCAAAGTGGTTCTCCATGCCCTCAATCCATTCCATGATAGTGTCAATGTCCATCCTTCCACTGAAATGTGGCAATCCTTCGAAAGCTTTTGTATTCAAAGCCTTGATGGCTTTTACAAAAGGTTCTTCATTAATTAAGGGGTCTAGTTTAGGTATGATGTCATCAAGATCAATAGCTTTCTTGCCTCTGTCACTAGTTTCTGCACCTTAGAGTTCTTGTGCTCTCTAATCAACCACTTCTTGCAACTTGTTCCTTATTTCACTCATAACATCTTCAAGGAGTCTATTTTTATCCTTTTTCTCTTCTACCTCCCTAGCTAGCTCTACATTAGTGACCATTATGTTCTCCCTTACTGATTCACCAGAATATAGAGACATGCATGGTCCACCAAATCTTCAACTTGCTCTAATACCAATCTGATGGGAATGGGGATGGGATAGAGTAGCCTAGTCTATGCTCCTTGATCCTCTCCTTGGATCACCAGGTTTTTCAACCACACCCTAGGGTCTCTAGGACTTCCCTTGCTTGTGGAATCCCCTGACCTTGCCCAATCCACCCACCAACAATCTGTGATTCTCCTCCCTAAGTCACACCTACTCTCAAGCATCAAAAACCCTCACATAGGCCAATAAGGGTTTAGCTCCTCCTTCTCCTTCTTAGGTCCTAGCAAGGTTAGGATAGGTCTCTGACATGGTTATGCATCCATTCATGTTCCCTCAGGAGAATTATGATTTAAATTGAATTTATTCTGGTGGGAATGGGTTTTGAATTATCGAATGAATAAAAATAATGGAGTGGCTACTTCTGGGGAGGGTTTAGTCACAAGACATGGTGGACAAATGGAAAAAGGACTAAGCCTAGATGGAAAAGAAGGTGGGTCCCTATATATAGTTGGACAATTTATTGGTGGTTGTTGGTGCTAATGTTGAGTAGGATGCATGTTCCAAGAAGTAATCTTAGGAAGAAGAATGGACGAGACCCATGTGTCACCTTTTTTGCTAAGAGAAGTATGATGGTGATAGAAATGACATGGAATCTATGTACGTGGGACAGTAGGGATGGATGAAAAGTTTGGTGGGAGCCACCTACTAGGTTTGGGGTCATGATGATGAGGTGGCTTCCCCATGCATGGAAAAATTATGTGACTATTGTTGAGGATCAATTCATGGTAACTAGATGTTATCATTTTTTGTGTGGACTTGCTAATGAAAAGACTATTGTCTCTAAAAAATATATTTATTTAGTTAACATTTCATGTGGTGATGGTGTGTAGGCTAGAAAATTCTAGCACAATCTGCCTTTGGGTACTGCTGAAAAACATTGTCACACTTGAAATTTATGGAAAGGGATGTTTAATTATTGCTGTCATTATGATACACATTTTTTAAAGAAAACTATTTTCAAGGCCTTAAATATTTTTTTTCCAACTAGTTTTGGTTTGCTATGTGTTTTTAGGGCTATCTTGGGTCTGTATCCACCTTGTCATTATGTTAACTAGGTTGTTTTTCACTATCGGTGGGGACAAAGTTAGAATTGAGCCTAGTGTTCACGTTGAATTAAAAAATGACCTTGTGGTTTGGAATGTTTATAATGAGGCTGGGGTTGTCGAGTTTATACAAGGTATTAATGGTTATGATGAAAATCTTTAAGTTCAATTTGTTGTCTTGGGATGAGAGGAAGGTCACTATGGGAGGTGTTTTGTTTGAAATAAATGAAGAAGTAATTGTTAGGACCCAGAGGCAACTGAGATGGGGAGGGGGGGTGAATCAGTTGTCTATTAATTTTAACCCAAATATAACTTAATCAAACTTGATACATAATACCGGTAAACCAAACTTAATGCCGGTTAATAGATTTAATAGTTAATATTAATACCGGTGAAACTTAATGCATGAAACAAAAAGAGAAAAAACATCCACAACACATAACACAAAGATTTGTACATGGAAACCCTATAAGGGGAAAAACCATGGTGGGAAACCTTACCCACAATTAGATGATACTACTATAGATAGTATGTGTGTACAAATGGAGTCTGCACATACAGAAAGGCCAACTGCCTAGAGCTCACTACTCAATCACAAGATGGGAGTCTCATTGACTACAATTGGATGATTAAATCCAATGATAATGTACTACTCAAAGTAGCATCTCCAATGCTAGATTAAGTACCAGTTAAGCTCTGATAAATACCTTCTCTATGTTCTTCTCATATTGTGAGGTAGAAATTAGGAATCATCACAATAAGATATATCAATCAAAACGTTAAACATGATAGCTCAATCAAAGAAATACTAATTGCAATGAACCTAATTCTAAAGCACATTCAATGAAGGTATGAAAATGAAGCATTCAAAAGAAAACATTATGCAAACCAGATTCAAGATTGAATACTCCTTCCATGCGGCTCCATTGTTGTTCTTTCCTCTTCAATAATTTTGTGGATCTCACCTACAAGTGCTCACACAATTGAAAGCAAAAAGGCTCAAGAGTACTAGAAACGAAAGTTCGGTAAAAATTCGAGATTCATGAAGGGATTGATTGAAGAAAATTATCCAATTTATAGAGAAATTGGAGAAATCACAAAATTGGCATGATGCAATTCAAATGGAAATTGCAAATCAATATGACAAATTATGACAAATTATGCACTTTCAATGCACAATTTGATTGATTGACAATTTGATGACAAATTATGACACATTCTATGTCAAAATTGATTGATTGTCAATTATGACAATTTATGACAAATTGAAATGTCATTCCCATAGAATTAGGAGATGAAATAGGAGGAATTTGAAATTAGAAATTTGAAAAATTAGAAAAATTGAAATTGATGACAAATTAGGAATTAGAAATTGAAAGAAATTAGAAATTAGGATTTAGTGAATCAATTAATAATTTTTCATTTATTAATCAATTCACAAAGAGGAATAATTAGCCAATTAAATAGAGATTTAATTGTAGTGAGAAGACTTAGGATTAATAAATAATTTAGTAATCCTGGAGGAAGAAATGGCAAATTAGGTTAAATGACTAAATCATAAAACCCTAGAAGACGAATTAGAAATGCGAAAATGACAATTAGGTCTTGATTGAAGATAATTAATGTCATGACTTGATTTTGATAAATGACCAATGCGATAAATGATTTGATTGAGAAATACGCCAATTGACATGATTTGATCCAAATTGACACAATTGAGACAGATAATGATTGATAGTGAAATCATGACAAATCGGTTGCAAAATGACAAAATCGACAAGAGGACAAGAATCGACAACAAAATGGATTGCAAGATGACAAGATCGAACATGACAACGGTCGATGACAAATCGATCGTAAAACGACAAGATTAAAGGATTGATGATAAATCGACAAGATTGATAAGAGGACTAAACCCTAATTAGGATTAACGATGTCCAAAATGATGACAAATGAATACGCACATTGATGCGACGGAGTAAAATTGATCAAAATCATGACTGGATAATGTTGTCGACAAGACCAAATTCGAAGACGAGATGATTGAAGAATGTAGAAGAATGACTCAATGTTTGCAAATGATAAAGACCAAGTGCGTGACATAGGAGAAATGTTAATGCGACGCAAAAACCTAAAATGAGGCAATGCGCAAATGTTAAAGTATGACTTCGCAAGCGTTGACCATTTTTGGGTGTCTACATTTTGCCCCTCTTTGAGACAATGCGATTCTGAGCGTTGTTTCAAAGAACAATAACAAAAAATGCCCCAGACAACGATAATGACATATGCATGCCCCCTCGAGGAATTGGCCGGAAACATGCAGAAAAGAGGCCAATTGATCGATAAAAATGATAGAAAATGATAGGATCAAACGGACTGACAATCGGAGATCGGATGCATGATAGACAAGCAATTTAAGGAGCACAAGACCGCGACCAACATAAGATGGAGAGGACGCACGTCCATCTATGCAATGACAAAGAGCTATAAATGGGACCAAGAGGGTGAAAATGACTCATTTGCAGTAGCGAAAGAGGAGGATTTGTTGCTCTGGACAAGGACACTTGCAGACAGATGGTGAACATTCCAACGGCGGATCACCTTGGAGAACGTGTACGCACATTCAGACGACCGGAGGATACAGGAGCAGCGGTATGTATCTCGAAAACCCATGTTTTGAATTTCATGAATTTTGATGGCTTACGGGACATTGCGGGGCCCACAGGGGATACCAAAATGGTCTCTTGCGCTTGTGTAGGCTAAACCTGCGCTTGTGTAAGGAGTTCTACGCTTGTGTAGGAAGACACAAGCGCAATTCATCTAACACAGGTGCAACTTCTCAAACACAGGCGCAAGTTGGCATAAAATCCTTAGTTTTGACTTGAAATTGCATGCAAATGACCTGACAGGGGGTGGGAAGGATAGGATAGGGTAATGTGGATGAAAAACACCCTGATTTGATCATGAAAATGAAGACATGCAACCCGTAGGAACAAACCCTAAAACTGACAAAATGATGCCCCGATTGTGATGCAGAGTCGACAATATCCATTGATCGCACGGGAGAATCGACCGGACTGTTTCATGCTACGACATAGACTCAGGAGCACAGAGAGAGACACATTAGCTGGACTGGGATTGTATTACATCACATATATGCCCGAGATTAGGGCAAACACAGGATTGCTTACCGCATTGGCAGAGCGATGGCATTCAGAGACTTCCTCATTCCATTTGTTGACTGGCGAGGCGACAGTGACTCTAGAGGATGTATGGCGCATCCTTCGCATTCCTATACATGGGGAGATGATAGAGTACGACCCAGTGACAGGGAGAGACGCGTTATGCAGACTGTTGGAGTGTGACGCAGAGGATCTAGACATTGTCGAGAGGGAGATTCGGTGGGAGACTATGGCGGCCGAGTATGAGCAGCGATGTGTGGTGAGGACGATGAGGAGCCAGACTCAGCGGATCAGGAGACTTTGCAGGATATTCCCATAGAGCCAAAGACAGCTAGGACAGAGGAGATAGACATGTACAGGGCTACCATAGCGAGCCAGTAGGATTATATTGCGACATTGGAGAGACAGCATGAGCAGTTCAGAGCGGAGATAGCCAGACTCACAGAGGCTCGGGATACAGCCATAGCTCAGGCACAGCGAGAGGGATAGAGAGTCGCTGAGTTCATTGGGTCGATTAGGGATGCCAGTGCACGGGAGATGGCACAGATGCTAGTAGAGACCGGCGAGGAGAGACTGTACTGGAGGACACTATATGAGGGTGCAGTTCCACCGGAGCGGAGAGCACCTTCATATTGGGCACGATCGAGGACAGAGAGCAGGTCACGCTCTCGGAGGACATTGAGTAGCATAGGAGTGAGTGGATCGATGAGACCACCATAGCCAGGACCAGGAGGGACATCATCTGCGAGACATGGCAGGGATGAGGAGGACAGAGGGAGCACCCAGTGATAGAGGCACGTGCTCCATATGACAGACAGTGGACATCATGTAGTTTGCCATTATGTAGTCAGCCTGCGGGCCATACTTAGGACAAACAGTCCGATTTTGTACTCCGACATTATGATGATATGTGATATGATAGGCATCGATATGATGGATGCAATATGTTATGACTGATGTAGTGATTTTGCTATGTATGGATGACTTATGTACTGGTTTATGAACATGTATGAATGCATTGTATGTACTTTGGATGTATTTATAATATGAAATGTATAAAATGCGTGATGTAATATGTAATGGAATGCAAATGCATTGACCAAATGTATGCAGGACACAATATGGTTTTGGATATCAGAGCACTAGACCGAACTGACTATCCGGACTGACGGAAGAAATCTTAGTAAGAAATGAGATAGAAGACAGTTAGAGATGATGAAAACTTGCTTTCAGTAATGCACTTTGTAGGTGAGAACCTTTACTTTTATTTAGCAAAATGGATGCGTAGCATCATGGCATTGAAGGCCAGAGCTAAAATGCAATCCCTTTTTGCGTAAGACAGACACAGCATAGACAAACGACAATCACAATTAAAAAAAGAGACCATGAGCCATCCCGGTCACTCTAAATCACTCAGTGACATCATTGAGCAACATAGGAACATGATCGAAGCCAAAGATAAATCAATAAGAAGATAAGACTCACAAATTCAAGCAAATCAAACAAACATCTTGATCTTTATTGTCAAAAGTTGAAAGTGCTGATAGGACGATCATGCTGTCTGGTTTCAGGAAATGCGGTACCCCGTCTAAGGCAGGACACAGTCTAGTTTCGAGTATACCACATCCTGTATAAGACCCATGATAATAGGAACAAGGACAAATGATTTCGATGCTGATGTTCGATTGATATGACAATTTTTGATCAGTTTGAATGTTTGGTTTGATTGAAAAGTTCATCTGTTAATGCGTGATTTCATTAAAGCACAATGTTTGATTGCGAGTGTCGTTGGAGGAATGCTCAGTGATTTGTCTTATGCACAAAGGGAATACTTTATTGCAAAATGTTTGTTTTTGGGAGTTTTATACTTTGTGTATTCTTTTTTCAGGACCTTATTCAATTTTTTTTGATCTTTTTTCAGGACATTATTCAATTTTTATGATTTTTTTCAGGACATTATTTAATTTTTTTGGAATTTTTTCAGGACATTATTTGATTTTTTTGGAATTTTTTCAGGACATTATTTGATTTTTTTGGAATTTTTTCAGGACATTATTTGATTTTTTTGAAATTTTTTCAGGACATTTTGAAATTTTTATGATCTTTTTAGAGATTTTGCCCCCAATGTCTAGCAAGGCAAGGAATATGACAGGTGAATAAATAGGCTTGCTGACATGCTGGTGGATAGAGGGAAGATAAAGGCCTTTTATTATGGAGACAATATGGATGCAATGTTCAAGGGCTATTGCGTGATGAGACGATAGACTAGATATGACAATGTAAAGCAGGAACATGGCAGGAGGGACATGTCAAGAGGTGTTGAAAAGCATGTTTAAATTTTGCGTCCTTATGTCAGATCAAGATCAAGTAATGAAAAAGAATGTATGGATAGTGATAAGATATGGATAGGATAAGCAAGACCAAGAATGGATAAGGGACATGGACTGAAGGTTGGGATTGGCAAAGGGATAGTAGCAGAAAGTTGCAATAAGATAGGGAATATGGATGAAAGGTTGTAATAAGCAAATGGATACATGACCAAAAGCTATGATAGACTAAAAGCTGCAAACAAGATGCATGATGCTCATAATGATCCTCAGCCTTGTCAAGATCAAAGGTGGAAAGAGGAAATGGACATGAGGGACAATAGGATATGAAGGGTAATGACAGGGGTTCGATAGGATAATGAAGGGCAATAGGATATGAAGGAGGAAACCTGCCTCCAAGTGTGGTGTGCAAGAAGTTCATAAATTACGCATGACGCCTGTTTGCCAGGTTTTCATCACGGTACTTGCCCAAGGCGCCTGTTTGCCAGGTTTTCACCAGTGCACGAATTATTTTTCTTTATTTTTTTCTTTCTTTTTCTCACTTTTTTGCTTTTTTTTTTTTTTGTATTTTCTTTTTTCTTTTTGACTTTTTTTTGATTTTTTTTGATTTTGACTTTTTCAGAAGAAGATGGACACATGATAGGGGATGGAAGAAGGACTCAAGCGTCTTTTTGTTTGGATAGTAGCCTTGAAAAGAATGGACCATGACCTTAAAAAGTATGCTCAAAGACGTTGGTAGGATAAGGACATGGACAATGAGATGAAACTAAGGCAATGATTTATGCAAAGGATTGGACGAGAGGGATGGAAGGATGAAAAATATGCATTGGATAATGAATAGGGTATTGGAAGAATTGGCCTTGAGTGGATGGAAATGTTGGCAAGATCGACATTGGCACACACCTTGAGGGGTGATGGACTGATGGAGGAAAGATGTATTTTGGATATTGAGATTTGGATGGGGGAATAGCCTGGGATTTTGGGACATAAGGGCCCAAAATGGAAGAAGGAGGTGGTGGAGAAATAGACTTGGAAAATTTGGATGGAGGAACAACAATTTTAGATGCCAAGTTTGATGTTTCTCTTTGGGCTTCAAGGAGCTTCTTGGGAATCCACATGGTTTTTGATGTTTCATGCTTTTGTGGTTCCTTGGAGTGCATTGCTTGCACAAGGGATTTAGGAACCCATATATATTTTGACTTTGCTTGATTTTGCTCAGTGGGCCTTTGTGGCCTTTTGTATTTTTCTTTTTCTTTATAGATCATATTGTTCTTTGTTTTGACATGTCGGTTAGATTGGACATGTTGATCTTTGAATACATGTGGATTGCTAGACTTATGATGCTTATACTTGGCATCCAAATTGCTTGGAGGAGGGAATGAATGTCGGTGTGGATGGGAATGATATGGAGGCATGTGGGATGGATGGAAGGTTCTCCAAGATGTGTGCCTTTGTTGATGTTGCATAGGAGATGGAGGGATATAGGGACCTAGAATGGATGGAAGCGATGATGGGGAAGGTGGACATTTGAATTTTGACTTTGAAGGAATACCAACGCCTTGAGTGTGAGCTCTATAGCCATGACCATTAGTATACTCTTTGATATGAAGGGGTTCTTGCTTATGGAGATCTACCCCTTTGCCTTTATCAATATTTTGACTAATAGGATACTCTTTTCTTTGGGAAGAAGATGAGAGTCCATTATGAGGTGGATGTGATATGAGAGAAATAAGGAGATCTTGAAGTGGATCGGATTGCACCAAAGTGGAAGAACCCATTATGCATGTAGGGGGTTCATGAACATCTTGCACTGACACATTAGAATCATGAGGGGTATCAGGATCATGAGGGGGACTAGGATTATGTAGTGGACATGGCTCAATGACAGGCTCTTCAAGAGATGGAATGGGAGAAATAATGGGATCATCAAAAGAAATGCGATCTTGGAGCATATATGGAGGATTAGGATGTGGAGATGGAGGAACAACAGGATCTTGCGGAGGATCTGAAGGAATGATTTGATCTTGACAAGGAGGAAGATCATTGGATTCCTCTTTAAAGGTGCTTTGCTCTGGACTTTTAATGGGATCATCGAAAAGGATAGAAGGGATATCTTGATCTTTCTTAGGAAGTGGAATGTCAATGGGATTTGAAAGGATATTGTGCTCTTGGAATGGAAGGGGATCATTTGGGATTGGATGGACTGGGATATCTTGATCTTTCTCAAGGAATGGAGTATCAATAGGACTTTGGATAGGATGGACAAGAATAGGGGAATCATCGTGAGTGTCTAGGAACATGGGGTCCTGGTCAACAATTGGATGGGATGATAAGGTTTTAGGATCTTGATCTTGATCTTCTTTAGGACATGTTTCTTCATGCTCTAAATTATCCTCTTGACATGGGGTTGGACTTTGGATATGCTTGGGGGATTCTGACAAGGGATTAATGCTTTGGCATGAAGGAAAGGCAATTTGAACATTTGTAAGATCAGACATTCCAATCGTAAAGCTTTCTTGCATCTTAGATTTGGATCCACTTTTTGGTATTCGAGGAATCACTTCTTGTTGAGGGACACCTGTCATCAACATGTTTGTGGCCTTCATTTGATCTGGTGTTAAAGGTGTTGCATTAAACAATGGATTGTTTATTATTTTGAGTGTGGACTTTTGAGGAATAGTCACTGTCAATGCCTTTGAAGCACGTTTAATCATCAAGGTGGGTTGGAGTTCTTGTTGCACATTTTCATCATTTGGATGTAGAGAGAAACCTAACAACTCACCGCCTTGTTGTTTTTGCACATTAATTTGCTTACTTGAGGAGGTCACATTACTCATCATGTCAAGATATTTTTGTGGGAACCTCTTAAAGAGCTTATTCAAGAATTTATCCATCTTTTTTGTCAACTTTGGATCCTTAAGGTACATAACAACATCATCAGAGACATCAAAATCTGATGAAGAATCTGGTAAAATATTTGGATTTGTTTCTTGCTGAATGCCTTGATCTAAACCAAATCCTTGTGAGAGAGTTTGTTCTTCATACAATATTTGTATTTCATGTTGCAAGTTGGACTGATTCCAATTGAAAGGTGCATTTCCTCTTGGATTTGGTGGAACACTCCCATGTCCTGGTTTCATAGGTACAAACATTGGTTCATATAATAGAGGTGGTCCAAGTTGAACCATTCCATATGGTGGTAGAGATGTGTTTGATGAACCTTCAACTTGCATTGTTTGACTAGTTTGAAACTGCGAATTTGCTATGTTATCCATGGGTTGATACATTGGTTCACTCATCCTCTTAGATCTTGATCTTGTCTCAACTGGCATGTCACTTATGCAAATGCAATTTTTTTTTGGAATTTTTCAAAGACAATATATGATATGCAACTAAATGCAAACTAACTATATGAAAATGCAATCTATGTTTTTGGTTGTTTTGAAGATTTTGACAAACTTTTGAAATGCAAATCTAAAAGAGACCCTTAGGAAATTGAAATGATACCTAGACCTCAAAGGACAAAAGGACCAAGTGACAAAAGGACAAATTGACAATGTCTCACCTATATGCTTGGATACTAAGCTAGGTTTGACGAAATGATATTGATGACAAAAAGGACAAAAGACTTGATGAGGTCTAGACTTCTTAACAATGACTTGGGGTTTATCAAAGATTTGGATTGCTTAAGTATGACAAGACCTAGGTTTTGAGACTATATGCAAAAGGATAATTAATATGTATATGATCTTAATATGATATGATAATGACTTAGGTTTAATGAAGAGACTTGGGCTATGCAAATGCAAATGTATGACAATGTCAACCTAAGATGAAACCTAAGGTTTAATTATGAAATGATATTGCTCTTATGCAAGAGGACTCATGTAAATGGATGACTTTTATTGATATGCAAAAGAAGTATGACTTAGGTGAATCCTAACTTTGATACTTGATAATGAACTTGCAAAATGCAAACTAGGATGAACCTAAATGCAAGTGACATAAGAGTTGAGACAAGTTTTTGACCAATGTTGGACAACCATGCTTGAAGTATGATCTTTGAATCTTGTTGAATGTTTGTTGGATGAATGTCTTTGGTCTTTGATCTTATGTTATATCAATGTGCTTGTTCTTGAAATGGTATTCAACTTTTGACAATCAAAGAATACAAGATGTTATAACTTAGACTCAAGACAATCATGCTCATTTCCACATTCCCTAGGGTAGGCAAAGACATTAGGTACTTGAGAGGTAGACTCATTATGGGATTCAAGGAGAATACATAGATGCTTGACCCCACGGGCTCCCCTCCACGGCACTCACTTCTCAGGGCAGCCAAGCATCAGTCCCCATGGAATCTCCCCATGGCGAACTTAGTATCTCTTCCAAGTATCCGAATTTGTCCTTCTCAAGCAACTAGAAGGGTTTTTGGCCTCTAAAAACAAGGTATGTAGTAAGGATTTCTGTTAAGCATTACTCCTTGATGTCATGCAAGCATGATTGAGACATTAAGCCCATCAAGATACCAACAAATGTAGTCACGCAAGCGCGATTTAGACCAAGAGGCCCTACTTAGATGTTGATATGAGAAAGAGTTTCAAGGGGCATCACTTCCCAAGTAACTACAATTCCCACGTAACACTTCCTTTAAAGCTTTCGCTCATCAGGTATTTGTTTATAGTGAGTTAGAATGCCCAGGAATTCTAGCCGTACTCACTTTGGGTCGTTCCCTTCTCACGATTATCACTTGCTTGCTAAAGCAAAGTGGTCGGGAAGGCAGGCCCTCTAATGGAGACAAACAATCAACAAGACAAGCATGGTATTGAAGATCTAGATTTATGATCACCCTATAAAGGATGAGAGCATACTCTCCTACTCCAATGTCATACTTAGAAAAAAAAGCAAACAAGGGTTCATTTCCAAACTATTTAAAAAAATCACTAAGTGCCTAATTAGAAAACTCAAACACACAATTTGGTTGTTTCTCCAAGGCAACCTGCAAAACACATGTCAGAAGTTTGATTTGTAGTCTTTGACCATCGAATCTGCATAACACACGTTAGTAATTTGATTTTTAGTCTTTGTCATGTGTAAGCCAAGATCCTGCACAAATAATCAGTACCAAAATCCAAAACACAGAAAACAGAATGCAAAATCATCAAAAATTTCAAGGAAACTGCATTTTTTTACCCTCTGATCTGGACTTTACACAGGCACAGAAGTCATGACACAGGCGCAAGTTGTCAAACACAAGCGTAGAATGTCTTGACACAGGTGCAAGACTCTTCAACACAGGCGCAAGATGCTTAACACAGGCGCAGAAGTGTCCAGAATACCCTGCACGGCCCTGTTTTTGAGTTTTTGACCTGCAAATCAGCTTAGAAGCACTCCAAAACACAGTAAGATGGTTAGAAGGTTAGTATTCACGTCGGGTTCACCATTTAATGTGAGGTAGAAATTAGGAATCATCACAATAAGATATATCAATCAAAACGTTAAACATGATAGCTCAATCAAAGAAATACTCATTGCAATGAACCTAATTCTAAAGCACATTCAATGAAGGTATGAAAATGAAGCATTCAAAAGAAAACATTATGCAAACCAGATTCAAGATTGAATACTCCTTCCATGCGGCTCCATTGTTGTTCTTTCCTCTTCAATAATTTTGTGGATCTCACCTACAAGTGCTCACACAATTGAAAGCAAAAAGGCTCAAGAGTACTAGAAACGAAAGTTCGGTAAAAATTCGAGATTCATGAAGGGATTGATTGAAGAAAATTATCCAATTTATAGAGAAATTGGAGAAATCACAAAATTGGCATGATGCAATTCAAATGGAAATTGCAAATCAATATGACAAATTATGACAAATTATGCACTTTCCATGCACAATTTGATTGATTGACAATTTGATGACAAATTGTGACACATTCTATGTCAAAATTGATTGATTGTCAATTATGACAATTTATGACAAATTGAAATGTCATTCCCATAGAATTAGGAGATGAAATAGGAGGAATTTGAAATTAGAAATTTGAAAAATTAGAAAAATTGAAATTGATGACAAATTAGGAATTAGAAATTGAAAGAAATTAGAAATTAGGATTTAGTGAATCAATTAATAATTTTTCATTTATTAATCAATTCACAAAGAGGAATAATTAGCCAATTAAATAGAGATTTAATTGTAGTGAGAAGACTTAGGATTAATAAATAATTTAGTAATCCTGGAGGAAGAAATGGCAAATTAGGTTAAATGACTAAATCATAAAACCCTAGAAGACGAATTAGAAATGCGAAAATGACAATTAGGTCTTGATTGAAGATAATTAATGTCATGACTTGATTTTGATAAATGACCAATGCGATAAATGATTTGATTGAGAAATACGCCAATTGACATGATTTGATCCAAATTGACACAATTGAGACAGATAATGATTGATAGTGAAATCATGACAAATCGGTTGCAAAATGACAAAATCGACAAGAGGACAAGAATCGACAACAAAATGGATTGCAAGATGACAAGATCGAACATGACAACGGTCGATGACAAATCGATCGTAAAACGACAAGATTAAAGGATTGATGATAAATCAACAAGATTGATAAGAGGACTAAACCCTAATTAGGATTAACGATGTCCAAAATGATGACAAATGAATACGCACATTGATGCGACAGAGTAAAATTGATCAAAATCATGACTGGATAATGTTGTCGACAAGACCAAATTCGAAGACAAGATGATTGAAGAATGTAGAAGAATGACTCAATGTTTGCAAATGATAAAGACCAAGTGCGTGACATAGGAGAAATGTTAATGTGACGCAAAAACCTAAAATGAGGCAATGCACAAATGTTAAAGTATGACTTCGCAAGCGTTGACCATTTTTGGGTGTCTACATTTTGCCCCTCTTTGAGACAATGCGATTCTGAGCGTTGTTTCAAAGAACAATAACAAAAAATGCCCCAGACAACGATAATGACATATGCATGCCCCCTCGAGGAATTGGCCGGAAACATGCAGAAAAGAGGCCAATTGATCGATAAAAATGATAGAAAATGATAGGATCAAACGGACTGACAATCGGAGATCGGATGCATGATAGACAAGCAATTTAAGGAGCACAAGATCGCGACCAACATAAGATGGAGAGGATGCACGTCCATCTATGCAATGACAAAGAGCTATAAATGGGACCAAGAGGGTGAAAATGACTCATTTGCAGTAGCGAAAGAGGAGGATTTGTTGCTCTGGACAAGGACACTTGCAGACAGATGGCGAACATTCCAATGGTGGATCACCTTGGAGAACGTGTACGCACATTCAGATGACCGGAGGATGCAGGAGCAGCGGTATGTATCTCGAAAACCCATGTTTTGAATTTCATGAATTTTGATGGCTTACGGGACATTGCGGGGCCCACAGAGGATACCAAAATGGTCTCTTGCGCTTGTGTAGGCTAAACCTGCGCTTGTGTAAGGAGTTCTGCACTTGTGTAGGAAGACACAAGCGCAATTCATCTAACACAGGTGCAGCTTCTCAAACACAGGCGCAAGTTGGCATAAAATCCTTAGTTTTGACTTGAAATTGCATGCAAATGACCTGACAGGGGGTGGGAAGGATAGGATAGGGTAATGTGGATGAAAAACACCCTAATTTGATCATGAAAATGAAGACATGCAACCCGTAGGAACAAACCCTAAAACTGACAAAATGATGCCCCGATTGTGATGCAGAGTCGACAATATCCATTGATCGCACGGGAGAATCGACCGGACTGTTTCATGCTACGACATAGACTCAGGAGCACAGAGAGAGACACATTAGCTGGACTGGGATTGTATTACATCACATATATGCCCGAGATTAGGGCAAACACAGGATTGCTTACCGCATTGGCAGAGCGATGGCATTCGGAGACTTCCTCATTCCATTTGGCGACTGGCGAGGCGACAGTGACTCTAGAGGATGTATGGCGCATCCTCCGCATTCCTATACATGGGGAGATGATAGAGTACGACCCAGTGACAGGGAGAGACGCGTTATGCAGACTGTTGGAGTGTGATGCAGAGGATCTAGACATTGTCGAGAGGGAGATTCGGTGGGAGACTATGGCGGTCGAGTATGAGCAGCGATGTGTGGTGAGGACGATGAGGAGCCAGACTCAGCGGATCAGGAGACTTTGCAGGATATTCCCATAGAGCCAGAGACAGCTAGGATAGAGGAGATAGACATGTACAGGGCTACCATAGCGAGCCAGCAGGATTATATTGCGATATTGGAGAGACAGCATGAGCAGTTCAGAGCGGAGATAGCCAGACTCACAGAGCGGAGATTTAGAGCGGAGATAGCCATAGATCTTGTTTATGCTTGCTTGAGGGTCCTCTGCTATCTCCTAGCACGATGGGGTGATTCCCTTTTGGGATCACATGGTCAGGTGGTAGTTCCACTTCCCATCGGATATTCTTGTTCGTACCTTCATGCAAGGATTGGCTTTGCAGGTGTACCTGTGGTTCATGATTCATGTTCTAGCTCATGTTGGAGTTTATTCTTATGAGACCTATGTGGTCAATTGTATCATTAAATTTATGTAACCTTGAAGTTGTTATAGATGTTAACTTTAAATGTATATTGGAAGCCATGTATTTTATGGTCAATGTAATCCTAAGAGTGGGATGTTATTTATCATCTTTCATTATGATATGTATAAATGCTTTATTTTAAAGGAAATTATATTGTTGCTCTTTCAATCTTTTTATGGTGTAATCCATTATTGTATAGGATTAGTTATATTAATTGGGTAATGTTGGATTAATTGGATTAGTCGTAATTTTGTAAATTAACTTTTAGTTTTAATCTTCATTGGTAACCCTTTAAGAATTCTGGTGTAAGTCTTCCGATTGTGTTATTTTTGTGCAATGTAGTAATTAATGCACTTATTATGTTTTATACTTAAATTTTTTTTTATTTCACCCCCTTTGTTGCCTAGTTTTGTGGTATTCCTTTGGGGTTCCTAGCAGGGCATTATAGTGGTACAGTCGGTTCTAGTGTCAAGGCCCATCAAAGGAATAGAGTCCATCACCTCTTTCGCCATCTTCAAATTCTCATTCGAGCCCAAGTCGATAGAATCCAGGGCTTTAGTACCAGTATTGTCATCACTGGTGGATCCCGCAATGCCCATATCCATAGAGACCTTATCCTTATTGTCAACAGAATCTAGGGTTTGAGTATCAGTATTACCCTCGCCGGTGGCTCCCGCAGAGCCCATATCCATAGGATCCCTTCCCTTTTTAGCTTTGGCAACATCCTTACTGGGGGCCCCCATAGTGTTTTTAGGGTCCCCCCCATCCTTGTCCTCCATAGGGTCCTCCTCAGAGTCAATTGTCTCAATCACAAGGGTCTTCTTTTTAACCAAGCTTTTGGAGGCCAATCTGCCAAACCTCCTCCTTCCCTCAGAGTCAGGGGAGGGGTTATCATTCTCAACATCCTTGGAAAATGAATTGTCTTTGGACAATTCATTAAAGGGAAAAGTATGACCATTAGTATGCATTGACCATTACAATTAAGTTAAAGGGAAAAGTACAAAGATTAAAAATAATATTAGTTATTAATAACTTTATGGTTAAGATATTGAAGCCATTTGAGATTTTATTCTATTTTCGATAGGGAATATATATTTAATTAACATGGTTAAGAAATAAGAATAAATATGAGATCTTATTTAAAGGAAAAGAGCTTTCTTAGAGGTTGTACATATTTAATTAACAAGATAAAGCAATAAGAATAAATAAATTTGACTATGATGTTGATTGGTCAATGTGTTATGATAGATTATTAGAATTAGGAATATGAATACTTAATGATTAGAATGCAAGATCATTTTTAGGTGAAATAGTAATCTTGCATAAACCAAAAATTGGTGTCATAGTGATGTAGGAGCATCCTATAAATTATGAAATCTTGTATCACTTAAAGATATATATTTAATTTTATTTATGTGTTTCTATTCTTTTTACAAATATAGTTACTATATGACTATGTAGCTTTGGCTAAATTACCCACATCATACTTGAGAGGGCATAAGCCTAAATAAGAAATTTGTCATCATACTAGACCAATCTGGAAATGGAAAATATTGGTTTGATGATTAGGGATGAAATAAGACACCTCTGAAATTTTTTATTTTTTTTCAATTTTGGAAAGCATGTAATCTCCCACATTAATAGCTTTGTACAAGTGGTGAATAGCTTTCACCGTGATGACTACTCATTCAGCCTAACAAATTTGTTAGAAGTGACAAACTTTTCTTGGCAAAGCAAAATATCCATCTTTATGTGGATAATGAGTAGAAATCTAGGCCATTTGGTGTTTGAACTTCTAGTTTAGCATATGAATTCCTACCTATTGGAGATTGTTGGACATTGTTGCTACTAGGATATGTTGTTTTCATTGATGTCAACATATTCCTGTGATTTGCTCTGGTGATTGCAGATTGGGAAGATCTCATTATCTGGTTTTACAGTTTTGTTTTGTTGCATCAATGCTTTACAAAGTTCGGTATGTCCCCTGATATATTCTGGTGTGATCAGATATTGAGCTGAGATTTTGGGATATTGTTTAGGATGGTCTTGTGTATCTTCATTTTAGATAGTATGTGATTTGGTGCTCCACAAGTGATATTTCTTTGTGACAGTTGCTAATTGGTTGTGTTCTTGAACTTTCAGATGTTGACATATGAAGATTTGATAAGTGGTGTTGGTATAGCTGTTACTGATGATTCTAATGTGCTTGTTGGTGTTTCCTAATTATTTCTTATTTTTTTTATGACCCACATTTATTGTTGTGCAATTTTTTGGTGGTTTTCATGAACTGGTGATGATTTTCATGTTATGCAGTTTTTCTGGTGGTATAGCGTGTTGCATTTGGTCTTGGTGTGGTTTCTGGTGGTGTTGTACATTTGAGAATTTGAATTAGGTCCATGTTATGTTATGTAAATCATTATATTGGTCTGGTGGTGATCTTCATAGCGTGTGATGTAATTTTGTAATTATGAGTTGAGAGTTTAGTTGACCTTGTTGTCAAGGTTGATGATTTGTATATATAGGTGTTATTATCATATAATTTTGGTGTTGAGGCTGTGTCCGTATTATTAGAGAGTGGTGTATGTGTGATCAAGTGATTCATACTTTGATATTGTGATTGAGGAGAGATCGGTGTTGCTAAGAAGACATTTATGCTTAACCAGAATTATAATCAGGCATTTGGAGATGCTATTCCTTTAGTTCATTTCTTCCAGATTGTAGTCTGAATCTTGTTGTAAGTTAGTGAGACCTCCCTGAGGGTTGTAGCCTTCTAGGTCATTGTATTTGAGCAGTGAGATCTAGGCAATGTTCCTAAATGCATGTGCATTCCCCATTGTAACATTTACACATACTATTGCAGAGTATCATCTTACTGTGGGTAGGTTCCCACCATGGTTTTTCCCTTAACCGGGTTTTCCACTTCAAAATCTTGGTGTTATGTGTAGTTCCTTCAATTTTCTTATCTTTACTATAGCTATAGTTTATCATATCTATTTTTGTGGTTAAGTTTGTAGATCCGGTGAAGACTGATTCACCCTCCCCTCTCTGTCTTCCTTCATTTTTGCTGCCAACAATTGGTATCAGAGCTAGATTATTTAGAAAAAGTTTAACTACTTGAGGAGATCCAAGATGGCAACTATCATGCTTTATGAAGTGTACCTATACCTACAACCACAATGCACTCAATAAATCATTACAAGCAATGGTTAGTAAATTGAAACAATGAAATGTAAAACCATAGCTAATCGACTTATTGCCTCCTAGTAAATACGAGTATGAAAATGCTCTCAGATCTGATTATGCATATTCCAGTGACTTGACTACACTTAGATAGAGGATTTGAATGAATAAAATGCATGATATAGCAATAATAGCATGATTAAGCTATATGAGTTCATGATTGATCTAGAAAATGAACTAAGATTAAGATGCAATTAAGCTAAAATTGAGCATGATAACATTGCTAAGAATGATAAACTAGAAGCTAGATGCCTATAGTAACAATGCATAAGATGAAAAATGAGATGGGATTTATATTTCTCAAAATGAGGTCTATTTATAGGATTTTCAAGGCTAGGGGTGAGGTGGAAAGAATCAACGGTCGAGATTGATATGAAGATATCAATGGTTAAATTGGAGGAGGTTGGCAAAGGGGTTGGATTAAAGGGAACATCTATCATCTCTATGGTGACAAGTGTCAAGAGGCTTCTAGAAGGAATTAGATGAAAGGGAACACTTAGTGACAAGTGTCACAAGGTTCTAGAAGATGGATGAAAGGGGACATGGTGGTAGGTAGAATGAGTTAGGTTTAAGAATGGTTAGGTTTAGGAGTGGTAGAAGTTAGGAGAAATTGAATTTAAAAATTCAAATAATGGGAAAAGGCTAATTAATCTCAACAACTCATAATTGATTTGTTTTAATTAATTAAAGATTAGAAGAAATGATTTGATGGGGGAAATTAATTAATTTGAATTAATTAATTAAAGGGGTGAAATGAACCTATTAAATAAATCCTTAGATTTATTAATAAGTAGATGAAGAGGGGAATTTAATAAAATTGCTTAGTGAATTCAATTAAATTGGGGAGGAGGATTAATTAAATAATTGCTTATTTATTTAATTATCTTCAGACCATTTTTAGGTGTATACATTTTGCCCCTCTTTGTAGTGAGGTGTGATGATGCGTTGATTCAAAGAATAATGTCATTTTGATGATGGTATTGGTTTGATAGGATGGCCCAGCTCTTGATTGCTAAATTTCGGTATGATGATGCCCCCTTGGGAGATCATTTGAGATAATTGATCTTTGGAGTTTTTGTGATATTGATATCCCGATAGATTTGATTTGATTTATGCAACTGTGTTTGATGAAAATGCGTGTTCTTCAATTATCTTGATTGCTTAGATTGAGAAGATTGAAAAATCTTAATTGATTAGATTCAGTCTGGTTTCAGGAAGGATTCATCTTGTATAAGACAACGATGATCAAAGCGTCTGGTTTTTGGAAGGATTCATCCTATATAAGACATGATCAAAACGTTTGGTTTCAGGAAGGATACATCCTATATAAGACATGAATCAGAATCAGATCATCTGGTTTCAGGAAGGATTCATCCTATATAAGACGTGATTGAATCGATTAGGTTTGATTGATTGATTTGATTTGATAAGGTTGATTAGATAAAGAACTGACAGTTTGTTGATATCAAGTTGCTGAAATATTTGGATATGCTGATTGTTGATTTTGTTTGAGAGAGATAGCATAAGATTTGGGCTAGGTTGATAATATCATGAGAGAGATGAGTCATCATTCTGATTGTGTATACACTTGTGATGATACTTTGATGATTCATGTGATAGATTTAACCTTGGATAAAATGAGCTTTCAGGATCCCATGCAAGAATGAAATGCAAGCTAAAATGCAAATGAAATGTAATGGAATGCAAACTATGACTGAACCAGTCACTGGATTATTTTGCATTTTTGTCATCATTGAGCTTTTGAATGTGGGAAGTGAGTGCAAACATCGATGGTATAATTAAACCATGATGAGTTGAGCACTTCTTTCCTGGATTGTTGATATAGCAAGTTAACACAAGCATCAAGGTATAATTGAACCGAGATGACCTGAGTGTTGCTTGTGTAAAACAGAATGTATTAATCATTTTAATACACAAATTGGAAATGTCTTCAATGATATTTTGATGACCATGTCTCGAGACAAATTTGCACATATTAATGATTAATTTTCAGATAGCAGACAAGAAAAATATCATGTTTCTTCCTTGTTCCTCTAGTCAATGACATCCTGGAGTCACTCAGAAATCATGATAGTGAAAATAAATTATAGAAATGTTGAACAATCATGTTAAAATCATTATCCAAAAAGATATTATCCATTGTAAAATGTGTGATGTGCTTAGATTGACCTTGTGATAGCTTGATAGTTTGATCTCGTGTTCAATGTTGGATGTGTCTCAGTTTTTGCTTGATAAGAGTTGTCTAAATGTTTGTTCTACTTGTTTGATTAAGCTCAAAATGATCAAGAGTTTGCCCCCAGCTAAGTGCAGGATTTTTCCCCAAGCCTAGAAACAAAGTCGTTATGATATATCCAATGATCCAAACCATGGTGAGAGAGCAACTGTGATGCCTGAGTATGTACAAATGCTTAGGATGGTCAACACCGATGGAAGATGAATGAATGCAAGCGAGAAGAAGCATGAACTAATAGATGGAAGAGCTAGCCGACAGATAGCGCTTGTTTGCTAGGTTTTCACCATCTTTTTTTATTGCACTTTTTTTCATATTTGATTTTTTTTTGTTTTTTTACTTTTTAGGATTTTTCTGCTTTTTCACTCTTGTTTTGTTTTTTTCTAATTTTTCATTGTTTTTTAATTTTTCTGCTTTTTCGCTGTTTTTGATTTTTTTTTTTTTGCTTTTTTTCACTGTTTTTTTTTTTTTTTTTTTTTTTTTCTGATTTTTCATTGTTTTTAATTTTTTTTCTGATTTTTCACTGTTTTTGATTTTTTCTGATTTTTCAGACATAGAATTTCTTCAGGTGCATGCTATTGATAGGTTCCTCGAGCTGATCATCATCCTGTGTTGATAGCCAATATGCTCCTGATCTGAATACTGCTGTGACCACAAATGGACCTAACCAGTTTGTTTCAAACTTTCCTTTCTTTTCTTGATTTGCCTAGTTGCGTGGATTTTCTTTTAGCACTAGTTCTCCCACTTGAAAGACTCATGGTTTGACCTTGTGATTATAGTTTCGACACATTCTTTGTTGATATACCTTTAAATGATCAAAGGCATTTTGTCTTCGTTCATGGATCAGTTCTAACTCTTGCAATCTAGATACTCTTTATTCTTCATCTGGGATAAGACCTTTTAGTGATACACATAGAGAGGGTATCTCTACTTCGATTGGTAGTATGGCTTCTAATCCATATACAAGAAAGAAAGGTGTGGCACCAGTCGGTGTGCGGATATTGGTGCAGTAGGCCCAGAGAGCAGGGTTTAGTTGAATATGCTAATCTTTTCCAGCATCATTCATTGTCTTTTTGAGGATTTTCAGAATAGTTTTGTTAGATGCTTTTGCCTGCCCATTTCCCTATGGATAATATGGTGTGGAGAATCTATGTTGGATTTTAAAATTCTCACATAGCTCTTGTACATCTTGATTCTTGAATGGTCACCCATTATCAGTGATAATGGTCATTGGTATTCCATAGCGACAGATGATATAATTCAAGATAAATGTAGCAATTTCTTTTTCTGTGATATTGATGAGAGGTACAACTTTAATCCATTTTGTAAAATATTTTGTAGCTACAAAGATGAATTTATGTCCATTAGATGAAGAAGGATTTATCTTTCCTACCAGATCAAGACCCCATTGACAAAAAGGCCAAGATGTTGCTAAAGCATGAAGTTCTTGTGCTAGTGCATGGATCAAGTTCCCATGGATTTGACATTGTTTGCACGTTCTTGCTATTTTAAAAGAATCTCATTCCATAGTCGGCCAATAATAGCCCAAGCGTATGAGTTTTTTCGAAAGGGTAAGACCACTTGAATGAGTGCCAAAAATGCCACTATGGACTTCATGTAAGGCCTTCTCAGATTCTTCTTGTTCGAAGAATCATAAGAGAGTACCGTCTAGACCTCATTTAAACAAGGTATCTGCAACGAGATTAAAATGAGAGGATTGGCGAATAAAGTTTCTCTTTTGGTTCTTCGATAAGTTGGGAGATAGGATATTGTCTTTTAGGTATGTGTAAGTTTGGCCATAGCGATAGGAATCATGTCCAATAAGTTGATAGATGGTTTGGGAATCAAGACAATTAAAGGCCAGATGAAACAACTCTTCAACTAGGAATTCATAATGCTCTTCATTTTCCCGTGTCTGCAATAGAGAAGCAAGTGTAGCCATGGCATGTGCTACTTTGTTGTCATTTCTCGAGATTTGTTCAAAAGTGATTTCTACAAAGCATTTCTTGAAATCATCAACTATCTTTTTGTAAGGCATTAGTTTGTCATCTTTTGTTTGATAATCATCATTGATTTGATTCATGAAGAGCTGAGAGTCTCCAAAGACTTGAAGTTGTTTAATGTTCCATTCTACAGCTATTTTGATACTTGTTACCAATGCTTCATACTTTGCTATATTGTTTGTACACATAAAACTTAATTTGTATGCTTTTGGGATGGTATGCCCTTGTGGTGTGATCAATAGAATTCCCACTCTTGATCCGTGTTGTGTATATGAACCATCAAAGTATAATTTCCATGATTTTATTGTAATTGTTAATATATCAGCATCAGGAAACTCAATCTATAGAGGATTGTCATCTTGACATGGTGCTTCTGCTAGTTGATCTGTGATAAATTGTCCCTTGATAGCTTTTCTGTCAACATATTTGATATCAAACTCACTTAGAATCATGATCCATTTTGCTAGTCATCCTGTCCATGTGGCTTTGCTGAGCAAATACTTCAGAGGATCGATTTTAGCTATTAATTTGATGGAGTGAGATAGTAGATAGTGTCATAGTTTTTGAGAAGCAAAAACTACTGCCAAGCATGCTTTTTCTGTTGATGAATAGTTAACCTCATATCCCACTACTATTCTACTAATGTAGTAGATGGCTCATTCTTTTTGATGAATACTAAGAGTGGGGGTGAATTAGTATGCCAAAAACCTTCGCACTTAAACACTTTGCAAGACTAGCAGTAAACCGGTAAAACAGTTTAACAGACAAACCAGTTAACAAACATGCAAACCAAATAGCTAATAATGCATTTACCCATAGAAGTACAAACACCATAACACAAGATATTTTGACATGGAAACCCAAATGGGAAAAACCACGGTGAGATGGAACTCACAAGTCACTATCTATAGAATAGGAACCAGACCGGTTAAGGTCTAACAGTGTTCTTTACCAGAATAGATCCTGTTAGGAATCTCAATCTCTATTAGGAGACAAGTCCTATTAAAGACCACCTTGCTAGAGGATTTTAGATCCACAGGTGTGAACCACCTTGTTAGAGGATTTACAAGAGGCTTTTGGGCCTACCTGGTTAAGGGCTACAGACTTGTCAAAGATGTGAGTAATCAACAAGTGTTTGATCTAGCTAATAGCACTGACTGCTTGATTAGATCCTTGATAGCTCATTCTTAATGCATTATTGCATTACTTTAGTCTTCTACACATTCATAATCTCTCCAACTCCTCAACCACCTTAAACCCTAGCTGCAATATCAACTATCACAACAACAATAACAACAACAACCAAAAAACCCTAGACACGATGTCCTTATAAAGGAAACTGATTTCATGTCGGTCCAATAGGATTACATCACAATTTCCTAGGTTCAATTAACCTAGACATACTAGGTAATACATCACAAAAAACATCGCTACAGTATCGGCACCATCAAACAATCGATGGGTAACTCATCACAAAGTATTACCGGTTCATACAAAGTGTCAGTTGCTGGTTTGGCAAAAATGAAGACTGGTAGAAATGTGTTATACCACTTTAAACCCTCATACTGCTTGAGGTCAACATGCCACTTCAAACTGGGAAACACATTCTACAAAACATCAATAGTCTAAGGACTATAATACAACATACTGGTTGGAACAAATACCAGTTGTGTTTTAACTCATACATATAAAGAGGATCTCAATTCAAGTGTGTGGCCATCAATGACAATCATAACATAAACATCAAAAATGCCAACAATCTCCCCCTTTGGCATTGATGGCAACACTTAGGAAAATCAAATTTTGACATCTAAGTGTTTTACAACAAAATCATGCCATTAGAAAAATTGCTCCCCCTAAGCATATACACTATCCCTTTGACAATACAATGTATAACAATTTTGCATAAAAATTGAGATATACAAAGCATATAATCAAAATTTGATTACCAGATGCTTCTCCAAATAGAATTATTCTCCCCCTTTGCCAACAATGACAAAGTACAGCTGAACAACCCTGTTTTCATTTGATATTAAAAATAATAAAAGTTTAGGACAGCAAGGAATGATAGTTGTCAAAAATAGATTTAAAGTCCTGCAAGAATTGTTTCATCGACAAATACTAGGACTTAAGTAGGGAGGTGGCTACTTCTTGCTCTGTCTGCATCTGGGAGACCTGTTCTTCCATGGCATCAATTGTGCTCATTTCCTATGTAATAGTTAAGGGATCCAGGTTCAGATAGCACTTTTGAAGAATTTGCAAGCGTGGGAGTAGAACGAGTTGTAGCTCTTGCAAATCTCTAGACTGAGTGTTGATCTCTTGCTCCATTTTAATTGACTGGATGTGAAACCGGTGAATGGTTTGCCCATAAGTTGTGAAGGAATCATAAGGCGGCTTGAATGTGCTCAAGTAGGACTGCAAGTCCTTTTCAAGTTTTTGCTTCTGAGCTAGCACATCATCATAGAACAGATGGGGTTGGAAGATTTTATTGAGTAGCAGATTCCCCTCATCTAGAGCGTCCCTTATATCCTTTTGTCCTTTCTTTAGTTCAGTCCAGAGCTCAGTCAACTTCTTCACCAGAGCTATATTAAGAGCTTTTTGATGCTCCTTCTTGACATTAGCCTCTGTTGCCTCTTCAAGGCTCTGCACCTGATCATCTACTACTGTGCATAGGAGCTTAAGTCTAGCTAGTGATGAATCGATGTTTGGAAGATTTGTACTGAGTATCAAACCGGTAAGTGTATCCATAGCTGCTTGGATTACATCCTGCTCCTTCTTTCGTCGAATGATTTCAAGGTGCTCTTGAGCTACCTTGATGCTCTGCATTAGCTCCATTTCACTTGTAGACTAGAGATCAAATGGACTGGTGAGATCAGTTGGTTTAGCTTGACTCCCAATTTCCTTCAGAGTCTCCATCTATGTGCTCTTCACCGCTTCTCTTGCCTTGTCCTCTTTCGCTTTCTTCTTCTCTGCTTCCTTCTTCTTCTCTTGTTCCTTATCTTCTTCTTCCTTCTTCTTCCTCTCTGCTTCCTTCTTCTTCTTCCCCTCTTCATCTTTCTTCTTTTTCTCCTCTTCATCCTTCTTCTTCTTCTCCTCTTCATCCTTCTTCTTCTTCTTCTTCTCCTCTTCATCCTTTTTCTTCTTTTCTTCTTCTTCCTTTTTCTGCTTCTCTTCTTCTTCCTTTTTCCGCTTCTCTTCTTCTTCCTTTTTTCTTTGCTTGGCCTCTTCCTTTGTCGCTTCCTATCTGTCCTCAACTTTCTTCTCCTGTTCAACCTATTGCTCTTGACCTGTTTCCTTAGATGGTATCTCCTAGGTAACATCTTATCCATCCAGGGCATCGACATCAATAGTGTCGATCAGTTCATCAACCGGATTTCCTTCAACATCAAGTACTTCACCCAGTTTGGATATAACCGGTTCTCTCTCAGCTTGCCAGTTGGCTTTAGCCACTCGATGCATCTTTAGAACATCTAAAGAATGAGTGTGTGTATCCTTGAGCACTTCCTTACCTTTTCCTTCTAGTAACACGAGTCTTCTTCTTCTCATGAAGAAAAGACCTTTGTATTTGTTCATTACATCGACCAGTTTTGAATTTGATACATCAGGAAAGTGTTCAACAAAAACTTTTTCTCTCATTTCCTGTTCCTTCTCTATGGCAATGCATCATTTATTGTCTAAGGACTTATACAAAGAATCCGGTGTTTCAGATCTAATTTTTGAAGGGGACCGTTCATTAATACATAAATATTGAATTATTTCTTTTTCTACCACCTCCTTTTCATCATCATTAAAGTCATCAAAATAATCAATTAAATCATTCAATACTTTTCTCCTAATGTTTTTGATAGTTCTTTGACACTGTGTCAAAGGTTTGTAAGAGGAGATAACAATATTTACCAGTGCAGATGATGTCGGTTCATCCTTTGTCTTCCTCTTTGCTCGACGCATTTTCTTTGGCTTTTCCTCAGACAAGGTTTCTTCTGAGTCTAGAGAGGTGTTCCTTGTCTTCCTCTTTCTCTGGAACACTTTAGCTTGTGCAGCTTCCAGTTTTTTCTTGGCTGGTGACCGCTTGGTCACTTTTGGAGTTCCAGTAGTAACTGGTGCGGATGCTACAAGCACTGCCTTTGCCTTCTTCACTGCCAGTTCCTTTTGTTTCATTGCTGGTGGTTCCTCAACCGGTGCTATCCTCTCTAGGTAGGTGTCGATTCTCTTTGCCTTAGGGTCAAGCGGTGAGGCAATAAGGATAGAGGCATACCCTTCCAACATATCATACATCACCTCATAGCCCATTGGCTCCACTTCTTCCTGTCTAGGCTCAACAACCTCCATTATGCATTTATCTACTTGGATGATGAAGCAGATATCATCTTCATATTTCTTGACGATGTCACCTAATATCCTCACTCTTTGGCTCATCTTCCTTCTGAACTCATCAAAATATTTGTTCAGAATATCAAGGTAACTAGTTCCAAGTGCTTCAATGCTTTCCTTGATTTGCTTGGTTACCGGTTGGTCACCAGACCACTGAACATCTCCTACTCTTGGGAAGTAGCCTTGGAAATAGAAGAACAACCCAACCAGTAGTTGTCCAAAATTAAACCTAAGTGCATTATCCTGTTTGATCACCTTCAGATTCAACAAGAGTTGTCTCTACATACCAGTGCATAGATCAAATGATGCGTCCTCCTTTATCATCCGGTAAGTGGCATTTACCACTGCAGCAGATACAGAGTTAATCCTGTTGGCTAAGAATGTCCAGTATCCAATCACCATACATGCATACTTCACTAGATCATCCTTGATAGGATTTACTGTCATGCCTCGTGAGTCACTTGTTGAACCAGTGACCTTGGCCATTTCAGTTTTGCTTACCGTTCTTAGGGCTGACACTTCCCCTGTGTTGTAGAATCTTGTGACTGCATGAATTTCCTGCGACGTGATGTCATGTGTCCTCTCCAGGTACATCTTATCACCATGGACTTTGCTTAGAATGATCCTTATGTGATCTTCTATGAAATCTTCTAGGAAGTAGACAACATTGTGGAGCTTTTTCTTTTCCAAAATATTAAACTTGAGTTTGATCTTCTTATCTTTATCGCAAAATAAACCTAACTGGGTGTGGATAGCTAGAGACCCTAGGTCTTCTATTTTGCAATCTATATAGTCAGAAATTCCCTCTTCTACTATCACACTAGCCAAAACTTGTGATAGGGCATTATACTTGGACTTCTGTTGAATAAAACTTGCTGACTCAATAGATGCACTAGAACTGGTATGTGATGTGGAAGCCATGATAGAAATCTTAAGAACTCGAGAAATACCTTTTGAAATATGTGAAATTAGGGCTTGCTGATTCTTCTTCACTTTACACTCCGTTGGTTGCTAAATCACCACTTTGTGTTCTCCAATTGCCTGTTTCCAGTTTGAATTTGAATCTCCTTCTTGGTTTCTCAATTTCTCAAAATCTCTGCTCAAATCGTCTTTTCATCGCTCTGCTCTTTGAAAAAAATTTCTTCGCTCGAAAATTGATAGTGAGAAATGATTTGTAAAATGCTTTTAAACATATTCCTCACCTATCGTCATTAATGCTCCTTCATTAGGGCATAAACCCTAATTTGCCCTTTCTACCATTTTTGGTCTTCTGCCAAACGATAGGTATAACATACCGGTTAAGGTCTTTTACCAGTGTAAATTGGGGGTTCAAAACATTTTGCCGTTTGCTCCCCCTAAGCTTTTTTGAAGATTAGTTTGTCGGTTTTGTGATTTCCACACTAGGTGCAGAAATCGGTTCCTCTTGTAACACCGTTGGTTTCTTCTTCCAAGTTTTGTTCATATCCGCTTGAATAGTGTCAACATCAATGTCTCCTTTTGAAGTGACTGGTATATCATCAAATATGTCCTTTCTTGATCTATAGAATCTGGCAATGTGACCCGTTTGTTGCAGTGATAGCAAACCAATCCAAGTGCTCTCTAAGGTCCATTATTCATGTTTCCATTCTTCCTTCTGCATGTTGCAATAGTGTGACCATGACCATGACAGATCATACAATTTTCTCTCCATCCGGTTGTCGCTTGATAACCACCATTTCTTGGTTGATGATTGAAGACATTAAATCAGTTGTGATTCCGATTCACAAAAGGTTCAGGACCAACTCCTTGGGTCCTCTAAGGATATCTTCCACTGTTATTCATAACAGACCTGCATTTAGATGCTCTATGCCCATACTTGTTGCATGCATAATAGTTACCATCAAATCTATAGGGTCTAGGCTTATCATTTAGAAATAAGGAAAATTGTTGTAAGCCTTACTCCTAGACACATTTGCAGTATGTCCTTCTTTAAGACAGTTGAAACAAATAGGTTTAAACTTTTGCTTACCTTTATCCTTTGATGCCAGTTGTTTCTTTGATGTTCCAGCATTTGTACCAAAGGTTTCACCTTCATCATTACCGAAATAACCAAGTCCATTGGTATTCTTGACCGGTTTGGCAGATTCAAGCTTTTTCTCTAGCTTGATAGTACTCTTGTTGAACTTAGTAAGTATTTCCTTTGAGTTAGAGAGTTCTTTGGAATTAGCAGCATTTGTTTCCAATAGGTTTTCATTCTCAGAGCTGGCAATGTTTAGTTCTCCTTGCATGTCTTCCTTTTCCACATTGCTTGCATGGAGTTGAGCATTTAGGGCACTCATCTCTTGTTTTAGCTTGGAGATCTCAAGATCTCTTTCTTTCACTAGGTCTTTAGCTTTTTTCTGATTCTCAAGCTCTTGACACATCCAAATAGTCAGTCCTTCCAACTCCTTTCTCAGGTTGGAGTTTGATTCATTCAACTTATTTACTTCAGTAATTAGGGCTTCCATGTCTGCTTCATCTGAAGAACTATTTTCAGATAGCTCCATCAACTTTTTTGCATGTTCTCTTCATTTTGCTTGAGATGCCTTGTATTTGACCATAAGATCATCACAGGCTTGCTCAGACTGAGTGAGCCAGTGGGTAAGTTCCCTCAATGTGTATTCCCCCATATCTCTTTCCAAGTGGTTAAACTTATAGAAAGGTTGGCTCTGATACCAATTGATGAATACTAAGAGAGGGGGGGAGGGGGGTGAATTAGTATGCCAAAAACCTTTGCACTTAAACACTTTGCAAGACTAGCAGTAAACCGGTAAAACAGTTTAACAGACAAACCAGTTAACAAACATGCAAACCAAATAGCTAATAATGCATTTACCCACAGAAGCACAAACACCATAACACAAGATATTTTGATGTGGAAACCCAAATGGGAAAAACCATGGTGAGATGGAACTCACAAGTCACTATCTGCAGAATAGGAACCAAACCGGTTAAGGTCTAACAGTGTTCTTTACCAGAACAGATCCTATTAGGAATCTCAATCTCTGTTAGGAGACAAGTCCTATAAAAGACTACCTTGCTAGAGGATTTTAGATCCACAGGTGTGAACCACCTTGTTAGAGGATTTACAAGAGGCTTTTGGGCCTACCCAGTTAAGGGCTACAGACTTGTCAAAGATGTGAGTAATCAACAAGTGTTTGATCTAGCTAATAGCACTGACTGCTCGGTTAGATCCTTGATAGCTCATTCTTAATGCATTATTGCATTACTTCAGTCTTCTACACATTCATAATCTCTCCAACTCCTCAACCACCTTAAACCCTAGCCACAATATCAACTATCACAACAACAATAACAACAACAACCATAAAACCCTAGACATGATGTCCTTATAAAGGAAACTGATTTCATGTCAGTCCCATCACAATTTCCTAGGTTCAATGAACTTGGACATACTAGGTAATACATCACAAAAAGCATCGCTATAGTATCAGCACCATCAAACAATCGGTGGGTAACTCATCACAAAGTATTACCGGTTCATACAAAGTGTTGGTTGCCGGTTTGACAAAAATGAAGACTGGTAGAAATGTGTTATGCCGCTTTAAACCCTCATACTGCTTGAGGTCAACATGCCACTTCAAATTGGGAAACACATTCTGCAAAACATCAATAGTCTAAAGACTATAATACAACATACCGGTTGGAACAAATACCGGTTGTGTTTTAACTCATACATATAAAGAGGATCTCAATGCAAGTGTGTGTCCATCAATGACAATCACAACATAAACATAAAAAATGCCAACACTTTTCCTTCCTTATCCTCTTGTGCGAGCAAAAATCTCAATGATGCTTCGATAGTTGATACATAGAGTAATAATGGCTTTCCTGGAATTGGTGACATTAGAATAGGTGATTGCATGAGATATGCCTTGATCTTGTTGAATGCTTCTTCACATTGATGGTCCCATTTCAAATTAACATGTTTGTGCAATAGGTGAGTGAATGGTTGATATTTATCTACTAATTGAGCCACAAATCTTCTGATTGACTGGAGTCTTCCTTGTAGTGATCTTAGTTGATTGATATTCTTAGGAGATGCCATTTCCATGATTGATTTTACCTTAGCTAGATCTACTTCGATTCCTCTTGCTGAAACAATGTATCGCAATAGTTTTCCTGAAGTGACACCAAAGGCACATTTCTTAGGATTTAGCCTTAGCTTGTATTGTTCTAACCTATCAAAGATCTTTTTTAGTATCTCTATATGTTCTTCTCTGTTGTATGATTTAGCTAATATGTCATCCACATAGTCTTCCATGAATGTATGCATCATGTCATGAAATATAGTTGTCATAACTCTTTGATATGTAGTACCTACGTTCTTTAATCCAAAAGGCATGACGTTCTAGTAGAAAGTACCCCATGGGCATGTGAAAGTTGTCTTTTCTTGATCTTCGGGTGCTATTTTGATCTGATTGTATCTGGAGAAACCATCCATTAGAGAAAACATTGAGTGTCCAACAGTTAAATCTACAATGATGTTGATGTTAGGCAAAGGAAAGTCATCCTTTGGACATGTGTTATTAAGATCTCTAAAGTCTGTGCATATTCTGATGCTTTTATCTAGTTTTGAAAAAGGAATGATGTTGGATACCCATTGAGGATATGATATAGGTTTGATGAATCTGACATCCAGTAATTTCTTTAGTTCTGCCTTGACTAGAAGAGCAATATGTGGATGCATTTTCCTTAACTTCTGTTTGACTGGTTTAGATCCTAGACTAACATTCAAGTGATGCATAATAAGCTCTGGATCTAACCTTGGCATGCCTGCATAGGACCAAGCAAAATTGATTTACTGTCATTTGAAGAATTCCACATATTGTTGGATTTCTACCTCTGATAAAGATGTTGCTGGATGAAGAATATTTGGTTGCTCTGTTGTGCCAATGTTAACTACCTCTGTTGGTTCGATCAAAATGGATGACCTTTCTTGATAGTGCTCAGGTAAAGTGTCAAATCTCCCATCTTCTGGCACCTCAAGGAGGTTTTTACCATTAGATGCATCCTTTCTTGTTACTTTTTCTTGCTCTAATGTTGCCAAGAAATGGCTTTCAGCATTAGACCTGATATTCTTTTCTTTATTTTCACTTTTGCGACTAGGAGATTTGGCACCCACTTGACTCAAATATGTGTTGCTGAAATTCCTCATGAGAGTCATTATGAGTTTGATTGTGTTAAGATATACAGATATGGCATGGTCATTTGGAAACGTATCAATGGTAGTATGTCCTTGATTTTGCCAATCAATAAGCTCGGGGTGGATTAGAGGTAGGGGATCTTCAAGTTGGTATGTTTCAAGGGTTTCAAGGGTCATGATGGATGTATCAAAGTTTTGAATACGTGTGTCAATGTCTAGAATGGTATTCTCATCAGAATATCTAGCATAAGAAGTTCTTGATCGTCCTCGATTAAGTCCAAGTTAGCCAAATGTGATTCTAATTCAAGTGAACTAGTTCTTGATGTTTGTCCTACATACGTGTGAACTATATCGACTTCTATATCTCCTTCAAAGAATTTTTCTTCAGTTGATTCTTCAGAGTGATAGGAATCCCATTCCTATTCAATAGAATCTGTATCACTTGTAGCTTGTAGTCTACAGATTTGGTCATATAACATTTCTTTTTCTTTTTTGGCTATACTTTTCCTTCTTTCATATTCAACCTCTTCAGGACTAATCTTAAGTTTTGTCAACTTTTCTATGAGTTCTCCTGAACTTATATTAGCTTCTTTCTTATTTTGATTGAGATTTAATGCTGCTAGAGAGATGTTTTTAGTTTGTTTCTCTTGTTGATTTGAAGCTTGCTTCTTTTTCCATTTTGTGTTTGCTTGTGCTTGTTGCTTAGCTGATTTTTCTTCCCTTTCAATTGCCAGTCGTTCTTGTCTGTTTTCTTATTCCTTTTGTTTTTGACTAAAATATGTGTCTTCTGATATAGTGGCTTGTCCATATCCCAATCCTGTTTTGTCTGTAGTCTGCTGAGTATGAGGCTAAATAGGTTTTGAGATACCTTCTTTTCTTTTTCCTATAGGGCCTATTCTAGTGTATCCCATTCTTCGAAAAATATTGAATCCTTTTCCATATTTTTCTATAGGTATTCTGACATTGTTGACCTTTTGTTGAGCGTCTTCATCTTTGTATAGCCATTGTAATACATCTTTTTCTTCCGTCTCATCTGATAAGGTTCCAGCACTAATAAATGCTCCATCAAATATCGGAAGATGTTTCACAGTTGGTTGTTGTTTAGAGCTTGATGGTTTTCCCAAGGATTTAGGAGAAAGTGGTTATTTTGATATTGAGTATTCTCCATTCCCTCGATCTCTTAGCTGCATTTGTTTTTCCATACTTGATAGAATAGAGGCGAATGATTTTTCCTTAGATTGTGTGTTTGAAGATGTTGCTTCCATGTTATGAGGAACAATTACTTCTTGACCCATTTTTAGATTGTTGCAATATTGAAATGGATTTGCATCTGCAGATATTGTGATTTCTTATCCTTCGTAGGGAAATTTGACACATTGATGATAGGTTGATGGGACAGCTTGCAAGTCATGTATCCATGGTCTCCCTAGGAGCACATTATATGATAGGTCCAAGTCTAGAACTTGGCATGCTGTGTCTTTTTGTAGAGGTCCCACTCTGATTGGTAGTATTACAATTCCCTTGGAGGAAAGTTCTTCTTCATCATATGCTTTTATAGTGATCCTTTTCTGGACATCAACTGCATCTTCTGAATATCCTAAGGCACGAACAAGACTTAATGAGAAAATATTTAGGCCAGCTCCACCATCTATTAGAACATGTTTTACATGGGTTTTGTGAATAAGGACTTCAATATGCAAGGGAGCGTTGTGAGGATGTTGCAAGGACATGTCATCTTTGTCAGTGAATGATAAGCAATGAGGGGTTTTGAGGCATCCCACCATGGTTTGGAATTGATCAATATCCAGGTCTTTAGATACAGTTGTATCTACTAATTCTCGTTGAAGAATTTCCTTGTGTGCAGGTGAAAGTTTTAAAAGCTCCAAGATTGATATTTGAGCAGGTGTTTTCTGCAATTGTTCCACTAGATTGTATTGTTTTGTTGTAGTGGATGATGTGTTTATTGTAGGACCTAGAAAAACAACTTTGGCTTTTCTTCTTGTGATATCCTGAGCATGTTCTTGATTTTGTTTTTCTTTAACTACAATTACATTCACCACATTGTCATATGTATGAGCGTAGTTTACCTTTGCTTTACCCTTACCATTGTTTGTTGTTGATGACTCACCTTTCTCATAGTTTGGAAGTGGAGTTTTAAAGGCGGTATGAGATTCATTTATTGTATGTCCATCCACAGTTATTACGCCATTATCAATTAAGTCTTGTATGACATGTTTCAACTTTTGACAATTATCTGTGAGATGTCCCTTGCTTCGATGGAAATTGCAATATTGATTATCATTCCACCAAAGTGGTTTGATTTGAGGTTCATAGTTCCTTTCTTCTAGTAAAGTGATCAATTTGTTTGCGAGAAGTGTCTTTAGTGCTGATCCAAGGGGTTCACCAATGTTTGTGAATTGTCTTTGAAAGAAAGTTTTGATAGTTGCTCTTTGGTGATTGTTGTTTTGTTGTGTTGTTGCCGAGTGAGTAGATAAATTGAAAATCGGTTGCTTTGGTTTCACATTGTTGTTATCTACTATTCCATTGTTGATGACATTTTGATTTCTATTCCAAAACTTTGGCTTATCATTGTGATTGTTGTTATTGTTGTTGTTAGGAGGATGGACTCCTTCTTTGTATATTTTCAACTCACCTTTCTTTATCATGGCTTCCTCCATTCTGATTCCATTATCAACCATTTTTCCAAAGCTTTGTTTTCCTTGCATTTTTAAGTAATAAATCATTTGATCATTTAAGTTGTCAATGAATATGTCCATTTTTTCATACTCTGGCAATGTACGAGGATACCACAATGCTAGGCGTCTCCATCATTGTAAGAATGTCATGAAGGGTTCTCCACTTTTTTTTTTAGTGTTACATAGGTCTAGCATTGTTACTTCATGTTGTATGTTGTAGGAGTATTGTGAAACAAACTTATCCACCAACTCTGAAAATGATATGATTCCTAGTGTAAGTTTGGAGAACCATTCCATAGCTAGTCCAGTTAAGCTTTTCGGAAATAGTCTCATTAAGTAGGTATCTTCGTGTGCAAACTCCATACTCATTGTGCAAAATTCTCGTATATGATCTTGAGGGTCAGTGCTTCCATCATATTTTTCATATCTTGGAGTTTCAAAACCTATAGGAAATGGTATCATGTTTAGATTTTTGTCAAAAGGATAAGGACATATTTCTTGAAGTGGGTATCTTCTAACATTTCCTCTTTGCATCTCTTGGATTTGTGTTTGCATTGCTTGTAGTTGTTGTGTGAGAGTCATGACAGTATTATCAACATGATTTGTTCTTGTATGACCATGATTTTGCATTCTAGGAGGATTAGGATCTCTTCTTGTATCCTCATTGAATTAAATGTTATTCAAGATTTCTACTTCATCTCTTCTAGGTATGTTGGTTTGTTCATTGGTCCTAGTGATATTGGGAATTGATGTGTCATTCATGCGGAGACCAAAGATGTCCTCATATTTTTTGTTATTAGGGGGAGGGTCACTTTTCTTTTGTGTCAATTTATTCACATCAAAATCTTGGGGAAGTGTAGCACCAGATTTGGCTAGCATTAGAAAGTATTTTTCTTTTTCTTCCTCCAACAATCTCTACATAAATTTGTGGAATTGGGGATCTTTCTTGATGTCTCTGATGTTTTGTTCTGTTATTTCTCCTTCAATGTGTATTTCATCTTCATGTTCCATGATTATATGTTCTTTGATTGTTTCCAATGTTTCGATTTCTGTCTCTGCGATCCTTCGTTTCTGAGCTCTAGTTAGAACGGGCATACACGTGTGTTATCTTGTTTAATATTTGATTGTCCAAAAGGTTGTTTTGGGTAAGTGATCAATGGTCAATTTCAAGGCAATAGAGTGATATGATGCTAAAGGATAATTCAAGTGTTTAAAAGTTTGCAAGTTTTTCAAAATTCAGTTTAGGAGTGCAATGGTGATGATTTGATAAGAACCAAATCCAGTATGAATGACATATCCTGCGATGTGTGACAAGGTTGTCCTAACCAAATGTTTTAGTTTCATGATAAAGGATGATTGATCCTGATGAGAAACTATGTTTGAGTGATCAATTTATCAAAGAGGGTGATAATGCACTTTGAGATGTTTAGATTTTGAACTTGTTGGGGGTGAGCACTTGAAAATATTAAGGTGTTTATTTTCTAAAGTCTGATTTTGACGGATGATACTTGACCAAGTGAAACCAAGCAGACAATCTAAGCACGAATTGACAGATAACAGGTGTTTATGTTTACTGCAAATTGATAAGGCAAAAATGATAAATCTGAAACAGGCATGCAGGACACAGCTCTAGATTGACAGATACAAAGTTTCGTATGACATAAGATTTAGCTTAGGACAACACAAGATACAGAGTCATATGATAGAACATAAGGTTTCATGTAAAAAGAAGAGGATCGTACGACACACTTTTTTTAACCATACGACACATAATGTTGTGTAGCATGACACAAGATTTTATGCAAACAGGTTCATATGACAGAGATCTTAACTCGTACGACAGATAACCAAACAAAGATAAAAATGTTTGTTTGGTTGAATTTTTGATAATTGAAGTTTAATGTTTTTCTTATGTCTTCCAGTTTTTTAGATGTCTGATTTGTCAATTTATGGATGAATACACAACAAACACATGATGTGATAAATGACTCCAATCAAGATAAACCCTAAGGAAGTTGGCTGAGAATGAAAACCTTTGCTTGTTGACTTAGGTACACACCCAATAGCTAATTAGAATACGATCGCTAAGTCTCACACATTGGATTCTCAACGCCTTATTATTCGACTCCAAATGCTAATGGGGGCATGATATGGCGATTGTCTTGGGAGAGTTACTATCTCTCTTGCACAAAGATTATCACCCTTTCGGAGGTGAATTGGGTAGCTTTTATTTTAACCTGTTGGCATTATAACAAACAAAGGGAGATTGTTGGCATTTCAATAAGGATATTGAGAAGGTTGTTGATGATTATGGATATAACTGATTAAGGATGTTTACTGTCTTAATATTATTATTTTGTCATTGATGTCAAGAAATTGATTTTCTAATTCAGTATGATGTTGCCATATCTTGAGAAGTATGATTTGATGAGTAAAGATGTCGATAAAAGACATTAAAAGAATGTGATAAATAAGGGGAGAAATAAGTTATTCCATGGGCAACTATTACCGAGTTAGACAATGATGAGATCATGATGTTTAGATTATTTTGATATCCTACATATGTTGTTGATTGTAAGGTTAATACTATACTATGTTACCAAGCAAAGAACTTAGTCGGTAAACCCTAAGGAACCTAGTCGGTAAACCCTAAGGTTATCACTATTGGTTAATGAAGGCAGAATGTCTACTGAGTCAAGTTTAGTATTTACCGAGTTGCAACCGAGTAATAACAAAATGCATTGAATGAATAAAAGCATTATTTAATGAAGGAAGCTAATGAGCTGGTTATGATTAAATGATTGGTATGTCGTGCATGAAGTTTGTTAAAGAATCTATGGCAAAGGAAAATCAGCAGGAAGATCTACAGCTTAGATTGAACTGCAATACCCTAGCACAAGTTCCAAGAAATGTATGCAAGTTCCAAGGCGGGGTAAAATGTTTTCAAATCGAAGGATACATTGAACCTGGTCAAGTTTGAAGATCTGATGGCTATGATTGATCATGGGATATGTGATCAAGGAGATTAACCCGTTGAAAAATTGTTTATAAATAAGGAACTGTTGATAAACAATGTATGCGGGTAAGTGTATGCACAAGGGCGCTACATAGTGATTATTGAGCACTGAATCTTGAAGACCTATTTTGAATAACAGAGTATACAGCTCAGCAGATGGACAAGATGAGTCCTATGACTAGATTGTATTGAGCAAATAAGAATCTGCTTTAGCATTTTTAGATGTGAAGTTGCAGATAGATTTTTATTACTGTTATTTTGTAAAGTGACAGAAAATCTCTTAACCGAGTGGACTTAACAGTCTTATTTGTAAAACCCTCTAGCAAGGTGACATTTTGATTGAGTGTTTGAAATCCTTTAACAAGGTCACTT
Source organism: Cryptomeria japonica (assembly GCF_030272615.1). NCBI lineage: Eukaryota > Viridiplantae > Streptophyta > Pinopsida > Cupressales > Cupressaceae > Cryptomeria > Cryptomeria japonica. Next base: position 390,522,918 of record NC_081412.1, on the reverse strand, counting down.
CTAACAAGGTGAAGATCCTAATAGATCTGAGGGAAATCCCTTAACCGGGTCACATCTAGCAATGTGTTTGTAATCTTTAACAAGATTTTCTTTTAATTGAGCATACTCTAGAAGAGTATATTTCTTAGTGGGTTTGAAATCCCACAGTGGTTTTTCCCTATTTGGGTTTCCACGTTAAATCTGGTGTTATAAGTGTTATGATGTTTATATGCTTATGAGTTTGCATGTTTACTAGTTTTGGTTATATTACTAAAGTATATGTTACCGAGGTTGAATCTGTTGTTTTTATGGAAGATTAAGTTTGTATGATTCACCCCCACTCTCATCTTGTTAGCTTGGCATCTGTACTTTACATTAAGTATTAGAACTATCAATTGGTATCAGAGCTTTGGACTCCGGAAGAAAATTTTAAAGGTACTTGAGGCAAAGACCCAAAGATGTATAAGAGAGATGCACCGAAGTTGAACAAGTCAAGTTTCTCTACATGGCAGAAAAGGATGAAGTTGCACCTATTAGGAGTTGGAGAATATGTTGTATATTATTTGGAGAATGATTTCATTATACTGAGCACCTATCCATTGGCAATGAAAGAGATAAAGGAAAAGCAAGAACATATCCAAGCAATGATTGAAATAACATCTGCATTGATTGACTCAGAATTTAATGATCTAGAAGGCTGCAATGATGCAAAGGCAATGTGGGACAAGCTCATATCTGTGTATGGTGGAGATGAACATGTTCAAAGAGAAAAAGTGGATAGTCTAAGAGGACAACTTGAATCTATGAGGATGAATGAAGGTGAGAACATAACCCAGTATAGTACAAGACTAAAGGAGATTGTCAATCAAATCAAAGGAACAGGTGGAACTATTGAAGAAAAGGATATAACAAGTAAGTTGTTAAGAACCCTTCTACTAGCTTATGCAATCTGAGCCTCTGTAATCAATGAATTGAGGTCTGTACCCAATATGCCAGTTTCTTTAGATGTTACTATTGGTAAGCTACATGCATTTGAGTTAAGTAATTTTGATAACAGTGGGTCATCGGTAAATAAAGTTGAATCTGCATTTAGTTCTTTTCATATTGGTGAATCTGATGATTGCAATGATAGAATGAGTAAGTACACTAAAGGGGATCACAGTGGAGCAAGTGAAAGATTTCACAAGAACATGGAAAAAGTGCACAAACTGTATGAGGAAATTAGAAAGCAAGAAGAGTTTGAAGCACTATTAGCCAGAAGGTTACCGAGAGGCAAAGGTAAGTATAAAGGAAAACTACCTTTGAAATGTTTCAATTGTGATAAGATACGACATATGGCTTGTAACTGTCCTGACAAAGAATCTACTAAAAAGAGAGATTACCGAGATGATAGATAGAAAGATAATCATTACAGAGGACACCGAGACTTCAGAAGAAGAGATAGAAAGTCATGCCTAATAGCTGACGAGGAATCAAATGATGATAAATCAGATGAAACTGATATAGAGGAAGTAGTTTATGTGGCTATCAAAGATGAATCAGATGAAGAAAGGTATGAAGAAAAAGCCCTAATATCTCACTTAAAAACTAATGATTCTTGGATCATAGATAGTGGATCCTCACATCACATGATAGATGATAAACACAAGTTTTTTATATTAGAAGATTATGATGGAGGTTATGTAAGATTTGGTAATGATGCACCATGTCCGATAAAAGGTAAAGGATCTATAACACTTCTTGACAATGCAAGATGCAATGATTTTTACTGGGTTGAAGGTTTGAAATACAATTTGTTGAGTGTAGCACAACTAAACAATACAGGATACCGAATAGAATTTCAGAAAGGAATTGTCAAAGTTCATGACAAGCATGGAAAGTTAGTTGCTACCAGGACACAAACAAAATTTAACAAATTTCATCTTGACTCAACTCGAAATAAGTGTTTATATGCAAAGATAGATGATACGTGGTTATGGCATAAAAGGTTTTGTCATGTAAATTTTGATAATCTGATCAAAATAAGCAAGAAGCACTGAGTAAGAGGTCTATCGAGTTTGGAAAAACCTAAGAATGCTATGTGCCGAGGATGCTAGATGGGTAAAATGAAAAGATCAAGCTTTACAAGTAAGTCCTACACTTCTAAGGGAATTTTAGATATTGTGCCCATTGAACTTTGTGGTCCTATGAAAGTTCAAAGTTATTATGGTGATAAATATTTCATATTATTTATGGATGATTATTCAAGGATGATGTCGGTAATGGTTTTAAAACAAAAATCAGAAGCTTTTCAAATGTTTAAATGGTACAAGGCAAGAGTTGAAAATGAAACAGGAAGACAACTAAAATGTCTTAGATCAGATAGAGGAGGAGAGTTCACATCTGATGAGTTCAACTTATTCTGCAATGATCATGGTATAAAAAGACAAGTCTCTACACCGAGAACTCCACAACAAAATGGGATAGCTGAGAGAAGAAATAGATCTATTGTGGATTGTGCCAGAACCCCGATGATTGAAAAGAAAGTGTCACAAACATTTTGGAGAGAAGCAATAAGCACAACAGTTTACACCCTGAACCGAGTACAACTGAAGAAAGGAACTTTGAAGACACCATATGAGATCTAGTATGACAAGAAACCTAATGTAAGTTATTTCAAAATCTCTGGAAGTAGATGCTATGTTCACAAAGATGATAAAAATGGAAAGTTTGATCAGAAAAGTGAAGAAGGAACATTTCTAGGTTATTCTTCTAGAAGTAAAGCATTTAAATGTTTGATCAAATCATCTACCAAAATAGTAGAATGTGCAAATGTGAAAATTGATGAATTTGCAGAAAGAAATGAGGAAGGAAACTCCAAAGAACTAGAAGATTATGAAGGATTTGTCTATGTTCAACCAACAAGTCTTACCGAGAGAACTGTTCAAGGAAATGAAGAGAATATCCAGTTACTGAGTGATGAAGAAGATCATATAGAACCTACCGAGCCTGTATTAGCCATTTATGTCATAAGACATCATGCATCAAGTCAAATTATAGGAGATAAAGATGATCTAGTGATGACAAGGAACAAATTGAGACAGAACACATGTCTCATATCTGAATTTGAACCGAGAATAGTGAAAGAGGCATTTAATAGTGAAGATTTGATAAATGCTATGATAGAAGAGATTGATCAAATCAAGAAGAATGACACATGGACACTGGTCCCAAGACAAAGGACAAAAATGTAATCGGTACAAAGTGGATTTTTAGAAACAAGCTGAATGAAAAAGGTGAGGTCATTCGAAATAAAGCAACACTAGTTTGCAAAGGTTATGCCTAAGAAGAAGGAATTGATTATGGTGAGACTTTTGCACCTGTGGCAAGACTTGAAGGAGTAAGAACATTGTTGGCATATGCTACTTTCAAGAATTTCAAGGTATATCAAATGGATGTCAAATCTGCATTTCTGAATGGTATATTAGAAGAAGAAGTTTTTATTGAACAACCTGAAGGATTTGTTGAAGACAAGAACAAAGATCAGGTATGTAAATTGAACAAAGCTTTATATGGTTTGAAACAAGCACCTAGAGCATGGTATGAAAGATTTCGCTCCTATTTAATCAAGATTGGTTTTATAAGAACAAGTGAAAACAATAATATGTACATGAAGAATGATGAAAATGGAATACTGATCTCAGCCATATTTGTTGATGATATTATCTTTTGTGGAAATGACTCTTTATGCAAGAACTTTGGAAATGAAATGAGCAAAGAATTTGAGATGTCATTAATCGGTGAGATAATGTATTTTATAGGTTTACAAATACTACAAATGAAAAATGAGATTTTCATTACTCAATCCAAGTACATAAAGGAAATCTTGAAGAAATTTGGAATGGAGTATTCAAAACCAGTAAGTATTCCTATGACTACCAACTGTAAATTATCAAAGAATGATGAATCTGCAATTGTTGATGAGACACTTTACCGATCCATGATTGGAAAGCTACAATATGTTGTTCACAGTAGGCTAGATATAGCACATGCAGTAGGTATAGTTACAAGATTTTCTGCAGATCCCAAGGAAATACACATGACAACAATCAAGAGAATTTTCAGATACTTGAAAGGCACTGAAGATTATGGCTTAGTATATCAGAAAGGAAATGTTTTTGATTTAAAAGTTTATACTAATGTTGATTGGGCAGGCAACATTGATGACAGAAAAAGCACAAGTGGGGGAGCTTTCTTTTTAGGAGAAAGGCTAGTGAGTTGGCTTAGCAAGAAACAAGGATGTGTTTCACAGTCAACAATAGAAGTTGAATACGTTGTTGTAGCATTGAATTGTACCAATATAGCATCGATCAAACAACTGTTGGAAGGTATAAATGAGAAAGTTACTGAGCCAATAGCTATATTCTGTGACAATACTAGTGCCATAAAGATTTCAAAGAATCCTGTTATGCACTCTAAGACAAAGCACATCTCTATCAAATATCATTATCTTAGAGAAGAAGCTCAAGAGAAGAAAGTGGTGTTGGAGTATGTTAGGACAAAGGAACAAATTGTAGATATCTTCACCAAGCCACTGCGAAGGGACACTTTTGAGTATCTCAAAAGTAAGTTAGGGGTCCTACCCCTATCTTCCATTCACTGACCGAGTTCGGTGAAATCATCAATTCGACGACTCTATAGAATATCTTTTAGGAGTTGATGCTAATTTACACACTTTAGGATGTTTTCTAAAGGTGTGTAGGAAACATATACAGGGAACAGGAATTGAAGACAAAATGCTCTGACCGAGACTAAAGTTGACACATAACAACAGGAAATAACTTCATACAGGAAAAAATTATGTTTTAGTTCTTTACTTTTTGGCATTGTTGTCAAAGGGGGAGAAGACTAAAGAAAAGGGGAGAAGACTGATGACAAGGGGAGAGCATTTCTGCATTTCAACAATCTGAATCCGAATCAATTAGGTTAAATCAATTGGTTTTGCCATCAATGCCAAAGGGGGAGATTGTTGGCATTATAATAGACAAAGGGAGATTGTTGGCATTCCAATTACAATAAGAGATTGTTGGCATTTCAATAAGGATATTGAGGAGGTTGTTGATGATTATGGATATAACTGATTAAGGATGTTTACTGTCTTAATATTATTATTTTGTCATTGATGTCAAGAAATTGATTTTCTAATTTAGTATGATGTTGCCATATCTTGAGAAGTATGATTTGATGAGTATAAAGATGTCGGTAAAAGACATAGAAAGAATGTGATGAATAAGGGGGGAAATAAGTTATTCAATGGGCAACTATTACCGAGTTAGAAAATGATGAGATCATGATGCTTAGATTATTTTGATATCCTACATATGTTGTTGATTGTAAGGTTAATACTATACTATGTTACCAAGCAAAGAACCTAGTCGGTAAACCCTAAGGTTATCACTATCGGTTAATGAAGGTAGAATGTCTACCGAGTGAAGTTTAGTATTTACCGAGTTGCAACCGAGTAATAATAGAATGCATTGAATGAATAAAAGCATTATTTAATGAAGCTGATGAGCTGGTTATGATTAAATGATTGGCATGTCGTGCATGAAGTTTGTTAAAGAATCTATGGCAAAGGAAAATCAGCAGGAAGATCTACAGCTCAGATTGAACCGCAATACGCTAGCACAAGTTCCAAGAAATGTATGGAAGTTCCAAGGTAGGGAAAAACATTTTCAGATTGAAGGATACATTGAACTTTAGATTTCGTACAATATCCAAAACAGGCTTATACGACATAGGATCAACCTGTACAAGTAAAGAATTTACAAGAAATAGACTCGTACAACACAGCTTTAGACCAAGTATGAATAAAGAATTTGCAACATAAAAGATCGTACGACACAAAATTATACCTAGTATGAGTTAGGATAAAGTGTCATCCTAGATTGAAAGGAAGTTTGTATGATCTGAAAAGGCAACTCATACGAATATTTGAACTAGAGCCAGACAGAGATGAAGTGAGCTAAAGATTAAGAGGCCAAAAGTGACGATTTCGGCCTGATGGTGGGTGCCAAAATGTCGTGCTCTATGAAGTGTACTTGTACCTACAACCACAATGCACTCAATAAATCATTACAAGCAATGGTTAGTAAATTGAAACAATGAAATGTAAAACCATAGCTAATCGACTTATTGCCTCCTAGTAAATGCGAGTATGAAAATGCTCTTAGATCTGATTATGCATATTCTAGTGACTTGGCTACACTTAGATAGAGGATTTGAATGAAGGAAATGCATGATCTAGCAAGCATAGCATTATTAAGCTATATGAGTTCATGATTGATCTAGAAAATGAACTAAGATTAAGATGCAATTAAGCTAAAATTAAGCATGATAACATTGCTAAGAATGATAAACTAGAAGCTAGATGCCTATAGTAACAATGCATAAGATGAAAAATGAGATGGGATCCATATTGCTCAAAATGAGGTCTATTTATAGGATTTTCAAGGCTAGGGGAGAGGTGGAAAGAATCAACAGTTGAGATTGATCTGAAGATATCAATGGTTAAATTGGAGGAGGTTGGGGAAGGGGTTAGATTAAAGGGAACATTTGTCATCTCTATGGTGACAAGTGTCAAGAGGTTTCTAGAAGGAATTAGATGAAAGGGAACACTTAGTGACAACTGTCACAAGGTTCTAGAAGATGTTGGATGAAAGGGGACATGGTGGTAGGTAGAATGAGTTAGGTTTAAGAATGGCTAGGTTTAGGAGTGGTATAAGTTAGGAGAATTTAAATTTAAAAAGTTAACTAATGGGAAAAGGCTAATTAATATCAACAACTCATATTTGATTTGTTTTAATTAATTAAAGATTAGAAGAAATGATTTGATGGGGGAAATTAATTAATTAAAGGGGTGAAATGAACCTATTAAATAAATCCTTAGATATATTAATAAGTATATGAAGAGGGGGAATTTAATTAAATTGCTTAGTGAATTCAATTAAATTGGGGAGGAGGATTAATTAAATAATTGTTTATTTAATTAATTATCTTCAGACAATTTTTAGGTGTATACAACAACTGCAGGCATTATCTTTAAGAAGGACAGTTTGAAATTTGATGGAAGTAACTATGATATATGGAAGAACTGAATGGAAGTGCACTTGAAATGTCTTGGAGAAGATTACTGGAAGATTACAAAAAATGCCTATTCTGCTCCTCTGAATGGACCAATTACTGCAGATGAGATCAAGGAAGCTGAACATAATATTAGAATGAAGGAAGCATATTATTGAGTGCCTTGACTTATTCAAAGATGAGAAATGTAATGGGACTTAAAACCACACATGAGATCTCGAAAATGCTTGAAATCCTGTATGAAGGAGACAAACAAGTGAAAGTTGCTAAGTTACAAAGTTTGAAAGGAAAGTACGAGATGTTGAAGATGGGAGAAGATGAGAACATACACTCTTTCATGAATAAGGTGAATGATCTTGTCCTAGGTATCATATGTGTCAGTGGAACCCTCGAAGAAGATGAAATTGTAGCTAAGGTGCTGAGATTTTTCCTTCCTGCTTATAAACATAAAGTGGTTTCTATTGATGAGATCTAGAGTGTGACTACATTGACAATATATTAGCTAGTTGGAAATATTGTTTCTTTTGAGCTGAGCAACTTTGGAGAGTCACATGGAAAGTATGAGACAACATTTAGAGCATCAACATCTGTATCTAGAAAGAAGAAGTATGATCCCGATGAGTGCAAAATATCTATATATGAAAGAGAGAGAAAAGAGATGGAAGAGCAAGAAATAAAGTTGGATGAGCTTGAAGCATTGATTGCTTGGAGAATGCCTAAAGGAGCCAGTAAGTATAATGGAAATTTACCCCTGAAATGTTTCTCTTGTAATAAGATAGGACATTTTGCTTCTAGATTCCTCAAGAGAATGGCTAAATATGACATGCATGATAAGTTTGATAAGCATGATAGGAATGATAGATATGAGAAGCATGAGAAGTACGATAAGACTTACAAGTATAACTAAAAGTTTAGAAATTAGAAGAACTGTTATTATGTTGCTGATGAAGGTGTTATAGATGAAGAATCAGAAGGAGATGAAGTTGTATTTCTTGCCATTAAGGAAGATGGATCTGTACCTATTGATTTCACAAGCTGGACTTTTGAGGAGAAATCTTTAGCTACTAAAGTTGAAGAGAGATGAATGAGTGATTGACAATAGTTGTTTACATCATATGACCGGTGATAAAAGCAAATTTGTGAGTATGGAAAAATATTATGGTAGAATAGTAAGATTTGGAGATGACAAAGCCTACGTGATCCATGGGAGAGGTTCTATTTATTTTGATGGTGAGCATAATACTGATGATGTCTTGTATGTTGAGGGTTTGAAACATAATCTTTTGAGTGTTGGATAGATGGTTGATAAAGGTTATGATCTACAATTCAAGAATGGAAAATGAAAAATCCTAAATGCCTTTAGTATAGAGATTGTATCTGGAACTAAGACTGAAGGTAATATTTTTTATTTGAATTTCGATGAGAAAAGTTGTTTTATTTCTCAAATTGATGAGAGTTGGTTGTGGTATAGGAGAATGTATCATGTTAATTTTGATTCAATGATTAAGATTAGTTCTACACAAGTTGTTAGAGATCTGCCTAAGATTGTTAAGCCTGCTAATTCATTATGTAAAGAATGTCAGTTGGGTAAGCAAACAAGAGTTTCTTTCAAGAGAAAACAATATACATCTGATGGATTGCTAGATCTTGTGCATACTGACCTAAGTGGACCTAAAAATGTTATAAGTGTGCAGGGTGACATATATTTCATGTTGCTAATTGATGATTATTCCACGATGATGTGGGTTTTCTTTTTTAAGGAGAAATCAAAAGCATTGGACAAGTTCAAGATATTCAAATGAAAAGGTACAAATTGAGTCTGGATTGAAGGTAAAGTGTCGGAGATGCAATAGAGATGGATAATTCTATTCTGGTGAATTTAATTCATTATGTGAGAAGCATAGAATTAGAAGACAATTATCTGCTCCTAGAACCCCTCACCAGAATGGAGTTGTTGAAAGGAAGAACATAACTATCTTGGATGCTGCAAGGACTATGCTGATTGAAGGAAATTGTCTGAAGATCTACTAGAGAGAAGCTATCAGCATTGTTGTGTACATATTCAACAAAGTTCATATCAAAGGTGATACTAGTAAGACTCCTTATGAGTTATGGTTTGGTCATTTTCCTACTATGAGATATTTCAGAGTATTTGATAGCAAATGTTATATCAATAGAGATGAGGATATAGGAAAGTTTTATGCTAGAAGTGATGAAGGAAATTTCTTGGAATATTCAATAGAGAGAAAAGCCTACTGGTGCTACAATAAAAGACTGAGAAAGATAGTGGAAAGTGCAAATGTGAAGGTGAATGAGAACCTTGGGAAGGAGATTAGAGCATGTGGATATGATGATGGACAACATGTTGTTTTAGCCCCTATTTAGATTGAAGAATTGAAGCAGACTGATCTAGTAGAGACTGTTAATCTGGATGTTGTTGCTACTAGTGAAGATGTGCAGGAACCTGGAAATATGAACAATCAGAAGACTCTGAAGTATATAAGATTGAATCATTCTGAAAAATCATATTATTGGTGATAAAAATAAACGTGTGATGACTAGAAGAAGGTTAGCTACTGAAGAAGTATGTTTGATTTCTAAAATTGAACCTAAAGATTTTGTTGAAGCTTGTAAACATGAAAATTGGATGAGAACTATGGAAGAAGAAGTAAATCGGATTGAAAAGAATAACACTTGGGAGCTTGTGCCTAGACCTAAAGATAAGAATGTTATGGGTACTAAATGGGTGTTCAAAAACAAATTGAATGAAGCCGACAAAGTTGTTAGAAATAAAGCAAGACTGGTATGCAAATGATATTCTCGGAAAGAAGGAATTGATTATGAGGAGACTTTTGCTCTGGTGGCCAGACTTGAAGCTATTAGACTATTGCTTGCATATGCTACCTATAAAGATTTCAAGGTATATTAGATGGATGTCAAATATTCCTTTTTGAATGGTGATCTTGAGGAATAAGTCTACATTGAGTAACTTGATGGATTTTCATTATCAGATGATGGAGACATGGTATGTAAATTGAAGAAAGCAATTTATGGATTAAAATAAGCACCTAGAGCCCGGTATACTAGATTAGATAAATATTTATTAAAATTAGGATTTAATAAAGGTGTTACTGACATAATATGTACATTTAGATTGAGAATGATACCATCTTTATTTTTGAAGTCTTTGTTGATAATATTATCTTTGGAGGAGATGATAACTTGAGCATGAAGTTTGCCAGTGATATGCAAAAAGAATTTGAGATGTCTATGATTGATGAGATGAAATTCTTCTTAGGTTTGCAAATTTCATAGATTGAAAAAGGTATATTTATATCTTAAACTAAATATGTGAGGGAATTGCTAAAGAAGTTTGGGTTAGATGACTCCAAACCGGTTGGAACTCCTATGGTGACTGGCAGTAAATTGTCTAAGAATGATGAATCTTTGAAAGCTGATCAAAGTTTGTACAGATCTATGGTTGGTGGACTACTATATCTTACTTAGATGAGGTTAGACATTATGCATGTTATGTGCATGGCTACTAGATATCAAGCTGATCTGAAAGAGAGTCATGTCACCACTGTTAAGAGGATATTAAGATACTTGAAGGGAACTATGGATTATGGCTTGTGGTATCCGAGGAATGATGATTTCATGCTATGTGCTTACACTGACGCTGATTGGGCTGGTGATATTGATGACCGAAAGAACACTATCGGTGGAACATTCTTGTTGGGTAAGAAACTGGTTTCATGGGCTATTAAGAAACAAGATTCAATATCCTTATCTATTGTTGAAGTTGAGTACATTGTTGCTGCTAGTAATTGCACTCAGGTAGTTTGGATGAAGCAAATATTGAAGGATACCAAAGTTATCTATGATGAGCTTACTGTCATATACTATTATAATTAAATTGCTATTAACATGTCAAAGAATATGGTGCAACATTCAATGACTAAACATATGTCAATCAAATATCATTACTTAAGAGAACAACTCAGTGAAGAGAAAGTGAAGTTGGAGTATGTATCTACAAAGGAACGAATTGCTGATATTTTCACTAAGCCTTTGCCTACAGATATATTTGTCTAATGGAGAGACAAGTTAGGGGTATCCACCCCTCCTAATGAGAACTAGATGCATTGATTTGCATCAATCCAATAGATCTTAGAGCCTTATCTTTCTATCTGGATTGATGAGTTGGTGTTGCTCCTCTAGTGGAGTAGTTTGTGTTTTAGGGGGAGAGATTTTTGAAATTCATATTTCTATTTTAAGGGAGAGTAAGTTTTGTTTTATGTTTTGAGATATTTGGAATTGTTGTCAAAAGGGGGAGAGAGATCATGTGAAAAACTTCTTTACCTGTTACTGACTTTAGGGGGAGTTTGTTGGAGATATCTTGTTTCTTTGCATGGACTGTTTTCCACATTCATATATTACCATCAATGGAAAAGGGGGAGAGTGTTGGAGATTGTTGGACATTGTTGTTGCTATGATATGTTGTTGTCATTGATGTCAACATATTCTAGAGATTGGCTCCGGTGATTTTAGATTGGGAAGATCTCATGATCTATTTTTGCAGTTTGTTGCCTTGTATCAGTGCTTTGCAGAGTTTGGTATGTTCCCTGGTATATTTCGGTGTGATCAGATATTGAGATGAGATTTTGGGATATTGTTTGGGATGGTCTTATGTATCTTTATTTTGGATAGTTCATGATTTGGTGCTCTGCAAGTGATCTTTCTTTGTGATCGTTGTTGATTGGTTGTGTTCTTGAGCTTTCAGATGTTGACAGATGAAGATTTGATAAGTGGTGTTGGTATAGCTATTATTGATGATTCTAACATGCTTGCTGGTGTTTCCTAATTGTGTCCTATTTGTTTTGATGATTAGCATTGATCGTTGTGCGAATTTTTGGTGGTTTTCATGAACCACTGATGATTTTTGTGTTATGCGGTTTTTCTGATGGTGTAGCGTGTTGCAGTTGATCTTGGCGTTGTTTCTGGTGGTGTTGTGCATTTGGGAATTTGAATTGGGTCCATTTTATGTTATGTAAATCATTATATTGGTCTGGTGGTTGATCTTTGTATCGTTTGATACAATTTTGTAATTATGAGTTGAGGGTTTTGCCGACCTTGTTGTCAAGGTTGATGATTTGTATATATAGGTGACATTGTCATGTGATTTTGGTGTTGAGGCTATGTCTGCATTATCAAAGAGTGGTGTATGTGTGATCAAGTGATCTATCCTTTGACATTGTGATTGAGAAGAGATTGGTTTTGCTGAGAATACATTTGTGCTTAACCGAAACTTTAATTAGGCATTTGGAGATGTTATCCCTTTAGTTCATTTCTTCCAGATTGTAGTTTGAATCTTGTTGTAAGTCAGTGATACTTCCCTAAGGGTTGTATCCTTCCAGGTCATTGTATTTGAGAAATGAGCTCTAGGTAGTGTGCGTGAATGCATGTGCATTCCCCATTGTAACATTTACACATACTACTGCAGAGTATCATCTTACTGTGGGTAGGTTCCCATAGTGGTTTTTCCCATAACTGGGTTTTCCACGTCAAAATATTGGTGTTATGTGCAGTACCTTCAATTTGCTTATCTTTACTATTGTTGTAGCTTATCATATCTATTTTTGTGGTTACATTTGTAGAACGGTGAAGACTGATTCACCCCCCCCCCTCCACTCTCAATCTTCTTTCATTATTGCTGCCAACACTACCTTTGCACATTCAAGAGGTTGTAGGAAGTTCATAAGAAGCCTTTTCATATTGAGAAAGGCATAGAAATTTTCTAAGGTGGTTCTAGTCCATCTTGTTGATGGGAAGATAGTTGTTTCAATCTATTTCACATATATTTTGATTGTTGTTCACCATCCCATTATTATATTTTGTAGGTTGTTGAAAGTCTATACTAATGCTAAGGTAGTATGTAGGTGTACAGAGTTGGTAGTTACCATGAAGATACTCTTGTATTAGTCCATGAGGCATGCAAAACACTTGAAACAACCATCATATAGTAGAATGGGAATAATTTCCATCTCTTCTTGGAGTTTTCTCCTTGATTTAAGGTTTATTTTGTTATATTTGTGTGTTGCAATTATGTGTGGTCGCATAATTGTCTAGCTTTGCATGCTTGAGTATTACTCCAAGCTTCCCTTGAGTACACGTATTACAAATAGATTGAGTACTTCTCTTTTAAACTAAATGCAAATGCAAAATATCTACCCTAGTCCATGATCATTAGAAATTGAGATGAACTGAACTACAACCACCCACAATCCACCATATTAGATATGTGAGGAATAGTTCAAATCCATACATAAGTTTATATCCACACTCATAAAGGTCAATTTCATACTTGAATAGGTGAATGTGAACAATGATAGAATAATTTATAGAATCTAAAATTTTCCCACCAATGAAAATAAAAATCCAACACCTTTTGAAATTAATTTTCAACATCTATCACAATATATTTCCATCAACACATTTTAGACCATCGCTTTTTTTTTCTATAATTAGTTTTGTGAATTTTATTATTAATCTCAATTTTTAAATTCAAAATATTATAAATAAATTTTAGTAAAAAATACATATTTCAATACACATATAAAGGATAAGCTATAAAAATTTCACACTTTATTACACCATCTTTATGATTATTATAAAATTACTAGTATTCAAACCCATCAAAGCATTTAAATAATCCATTCTTATCTTCTTATTCATTTTCTGACTCTTACTAATATTTTTCTTTAATTAATATTTTAATTCCTCACAACTTTCAAAATTATTATTATTATTCTTATAATTTCCCCATTGTTCAATTAAAAATGCACAACGATTAAATGATTGGTGCACTTTATATTCCGTTATGGTTGAGTTGTTGGTCAATTTGAAATATATATGTTCAACAAGTAACAACAAACACATCATCAAAATATAAGCCATTTATATTTTTAAATGGTGTAATCACTAAAAGAAATGAGTTTCATGAAGAAATTTAGTATATTAAAGTGGAGATGTAGGAATATAAACTTTATTAAGGGAAAAGTAGCTCCAAATTCCAAGGTAACAAATTAACAAATCTTCTGTATTGACAAAGTGTTCATGGGGACACGGGAGGCACATTTAGAAGGTGGTAACAATTAACAAATCTTCTATATTGACAAATTAAAATCTTTTATATTGACAAATTAAAAACTGAAAAAACCTTTGATTTGATGTTGGGTTACATTTGATGCAACCATAAATTGACCAGTTATATATGAGAAGGAAATAAAAAAAAAATATTTTTATTTATTTAGGTTAGAAGTTTCTGTATGTTTGACGTAAATTGTCATGAATTGTAAGTTATGGTATTAAAAGCCTTTGTAAGTTTGACAATAAATTGTTATAAGTTGTGCATTATTTCATTGAAAACCTTTACACCTTATAATTATGTGTATATTTGATAGTAAATTGTTGAGTTGTAAGTTATGACATTATTAAAAGTTTTTACATAGCATAAGTTTGTGTACATAAATTGTCATGAATTATAAGTTATGATAGTAAAACTATTTATATATTTCACAATAAACTATTATGAGTTGTAAATTATGAGTTGACAGTTCCAATTTTAGTATCATTTATCTAATACATTACAATTTTATTAATCCAAACTTATTAAATGTAAATAAGTGAGAATAAATAAATAAACTTGGAATAATTAAATGTGACAAATTATGTGATATAATTTTTAAGTACGGAAACTACGAGGAGTGAAAATGCATGGTTGTTTGTGACATCAATAGGTTGCTATCTACTATTTTGATAGAAAATTTTGAACCTTATCTCATAACCACTTAAACTTTGACATGTTGAAAGTCAAAATATAAAATATGATTAAGTTGTTCTCAAAATTTGTGTTGGGATAGTTTTGTGTTATGTATTTTACCTTTGATGTGTGAAAATTATTTTTGGCTACATATTTGACCTTTAATTTATTTAAGTAACATTTGAATGTATATTTCACCCTAATATTTTTAGGATTTTACACTTACAAATAGAGACTCACTTGATATTTGCACCTATAATAAAAAAAAATTGGGTGGTATTAATGAAAACCTTTTGGTACTTGCTATGTTGTGATCTTCACTGTAGTCAAGCCCCATGGATTTATTCAATGATTTTGGATAAAGTATTCAAACATCACATGATAATTTTAAATGGCACTTAAGTAATGAGTATCAATTGGAATTTGAACAAAAACATAATGTTGATTCAATGACCTAGTATGAAACTAGATTTTGGAAGTTGTTGATAGAGAGAATATGCAATTGAATGATTGATATAAAAATATTATAATGGATTATACAAGAGTGATCATGACAACCATAATGCTAGTAGAGAGTGATTCTCTATTATTTATATGTGATAGTTCATGATAATGAATGATCCAAGATAATGGACAATAGCATTAGGGTTGATGTCATTATACACTATTTAAGCACACAATTTGGAAATTTTGGTGAAAAAATCAACATATAGAACTAGTTGGAATTAATTTGAATTGACCCTTAGGTTAAATTAGGATTTAAAAATGGGTCAAACCTGTATTGCACAACTCATATTAGAACTACACCTACAAATTTGACTCAAGAAGAGATATTAACTGTATGTGGAAACATTATATTTCTATGTAATGATTTACGCGTATGAGGGTTAAAGCTCTTGTTGGTATAATCACTATGGACATAGGAGCATTGACTATATATGAGCAAATATAGGCACCTGGCCCAGAAGTTCGAGACAAGATAGCTTTTATGATTAATAATATTTCAACAACCAACTTGAAAACCAAATCGAGGGAGTTTTCAGAGATTTTGAATGATCACTACTATCCATGGTTTTCTCAGTATATGATGATGAAAAGGTGAGTGTGGTATTTTTGTATCAACAATTTTTTTGAAAGTACTTGGTCACTTATATCTTTTAATTAATCTACAATCTTTTGCTAGCACATGGGCAATTATTTTGCAGGGCTAGTATTGAACCCCATTTTCATGACTTGTGTTTGAAAGTTTTGGACAAGATCAATTCAAAATTACTGCACAAAAAAATCATCAAAGCTACTTATGAAAAATTGCAAGGTTAGTTTTATCTTTTATGGGCTTCTGGTTCTTTGGCACAGAATATGGACCTATGTATCTCATAATGTTTTTGTGTCCAAAAATTGAGATTTTATATCATTGGCAGGTTCTTTTAAAGTCAGAGCTTATTAAATCTAGTTCAGAAGAATGATCTTTACTCAAAAAAAAATTATATCATTGGTAGGTTCTTTTAAAATCGGAGCTTATTAAATCTAGTTCAAGAAGAACAATCTTTACCCAAAAATCTTGGAAGTTGGCTTGGGAAACTTACTATTGGTAGAGACCAGGCATTGCAGACTCAGGAAATTGGTCCTAAACGTTTGATCATTAAGGTTATTCTTATTTTCATTTTCTTCTATTTATGACTACCTTGTGACAATTAAATGTTTTACTTATAGAGTTGCTTGTTCTTTTCAAAAGAAGGCTAGAATGGATAATAAGACAAGCTATAAATTGATTCTTTCACATTTTGTACAGAGACATCCTATCAAGATGGTATGTTCTAGCTTGCCATGACTATTCTAGGGCAATGGCTATAAGTGCCACCTCTAGTGAGGTTTTTTACAAAAACATTTCATCTAGGCACAATTTCAAGTTGTTTTTAGCCACAACAGTTAATTTAGATGTAGTTACTTATTGCTTTGGATTTCAAATATATAGGAAAAAACCAGAATTCTTGATTTTGACTATAACCTAGGATTGTACAGAATTTATTTGAGGATAATATATCTTTTAAAAATGTGTGTGTATTGAATCAGATGGTGAGAGGAAAAATCAGAATTCTTTATTTTATCCATTGCCTAGCCTTCTACTAAATCATATATAATCTTATCTTATAAAAATGTATTTGCGTTGACCTTCAAATTAGATGGAAGAGATATGCTTCGACGTCTTGAAAATTTCCTGGAACCCATCATGGCCTCTACAATTTGTTTACTATAATGGTTCACTTAGAGGCAAACACCCCATATATCATGCGGTTACTACATAGGGTGTACGAAAGTTGTAGAAATGCCCAAAGCCTATATTTGAAAATCTCCAAATGCATGAGCAAAATGAATGTTCTTTTAAGTCTGGCTATTTTGCATTCAGGTATGGCTCATTGCATTTTGGGGCTAATTTGTATATTATTCAAATTAGATGTGGAGTATCTCCTATTGGTTATGTATTATATGCATTTAACGTCACATTGTAACATGGGATTGTGTTAATGGAGCCTTATTTCATGTATCATATGTGTTTTAGGTACGATTGCTTGTGTATTCTCTATCATCTACCGGGTGACTTTGAAGTTTTTGTATGGTCCCCTAGAGTACTTGGCTGTGTCAAGCTATATTGTTGTGCACCAGAACCTATGGTTCAAGAACAAAGTGATACATAAGTTTTCTTTGTGGTGTTATGATCAACCCTTGCTAGTTTGTAATATGCGATACTCTAACTAAGGATTTCTTAGTAGTTGCACCTTACATCTATTATGTTGGTGATGTTTAAGGGCATACTTAGTTACAACCTCAATCTATTTGTTGTGGAACGTGATCCAATATTTTGGATCTTTGTTATTTATTTCCTAATTAAATTTTTAGATTGTAAGCATTTGTGTTTGAAATAGATTTTTGGCCATATTCTAAACCTGAATCTATGTTGTGGAGAGAATTTAGTATGTCTTCAAACTTTATTTTTATAAAGGATATCTACCTTAAAAATCTATGTTCTTATTTTTTTTCATTAAAAGTATTAGTATTTTTGGAAAGAGATGTTTTCCCACATCTTGTATCTTGAACCTACTATGTGGAGAGCAATATCAAGATGATGTTTTCATCATCAATCTTTGTTGTTCTGTAATATGAGATCTTAATCCCTGTATTGTGTCTTATGAGTAGTCTATACATTGATTACCATTATTTTTGAAAATGATTGTTGACTTATGTTGGACTGTAATTTGAAATATGGATTTTAAATTTTAAACATCATTTTAAATTTTTATTTTGATCAATTATTTCTTAGCTTCTTGTTGTGAAGAGCATAGTGCAATGCTTGTGAGTGGCCTTGTTGTTGTTTGATGATATTTTGGCATAAGCTCAAAGTACACTAACAAAGTCAATCTGACCAGCTTACTCAATTTTTACAACTAGCTTTAGCAAATCCTACTACAAACACAGTCCTTGCATTCTCTGGCAGGAACTTCGCTACACTGCAGCTCTTGTTATTATCACCTCCTTTTCACTATATTTATACTTGGTTCAAATTGCTCTGTTGTTTGGATCGATTTGAAAGATTTATCATGCTAACTTTTACTTTTTTGGTTGTGCATCTTGCAAATCGCCCCTCGCATCGTTTTATTAATATATTTGTGTTGCTGACATGGATGGTTGAATATGCCAAATTACACCCTATTCTCCTTTGCTTGGTAGTTGTAAGCTGCATGCTAAATCGATTGGGGCAGACAACCCAATCACCACTTTTCACTTGTCATTCCTCTAGTCCGCGTGGGGTTGCAGGTTATTTGTGTTATCGCATCTCCCTTTTTTTTCCCTTCTTCTGCAATCTATATATGTTGGCTTGATCGATAGGAAAGGTTTATTCTTCTTTTGAAAATCTGGTTATTGTTGATGATTGTGGGTGCAAATCACACCCTCCCCTCTTTCCTCTATGGGTAATTTGAAATGTATGCTCTGTATTTCAAAATATATTTTCTAAGATAGATATGTAAGCAAGATCAGTTGGTAGGCAGAGCCAACTTCTATGATGTTAAATTCACACCCCACATCTCTTCTCTAGCGCTTTATTTACAATCAATTTGCATCATCATATGTACTGGTTTTGAAATTTCTTTACTGGTAGAGGTTTATTTGACAAAATAACTCAATTTTATTTCTTTCCAATTAATGAATGCAGACTTAGTTATTTATATTTCCTTCTGCTTATGAATCAAAACTCAGAATTTCCCTTGCAAATTGTAGAATATGATTGATTGTCTTCTTTTCTTTTCAACCGAGCCTAAGTCAACTCATAGGGAGAAAATTTCTTATTTTACATTGTCACCCTTCACAATGGTTGGAATCCATTTCAATTAAAAATTTATGCAGGAGAAGCCTATCTGAGACCATTATCGAAGAATAAGTCGATTTCCTCTAAGTTATGTTTTTTTTTATTTTATTAATTCTATTATTTAAAAATTGTTTGATTTATATATATTTCATCATTTAAACTGAAATATATATAATTTTAGTTGTATGAAATTTTAAATTCCTTAATTATGTATTATTAAAAGAGAAATATTAAATACGAAACATTATCTTAATAATTAATGAATTATCTAGTAAGGGTAATTTTATCTGTCTATTATTAGAAAGATGTGCTTGTTTATGGGATAAACCAGGGAAGGCTGATTTTGCTCTCACCTACCCCAAAACGGTTAAAACTTGGCCAAGTAATTTTCTCCCTTCCATAACACATGTAGCTAAGTTCAATAGTTTGGTTGTTAGATACTATGTGCACGCACAGGTTCCATTCCTAAAGGTTGATGTTGGTTTGCTAGGAAACTCCATCGTGAGGGACGAGAGCTTGTCATGGCATCGAGAAGCGTAAGATTCAATTGGTTTGGTGGATAAAATGCTTGGGTTATATGTTCATCTTCCAGATCGCAGATGGAGGTGAGTCTAATGGCAAGGAAGACACTACATCCAGAGATAGAGATTCATGAATATCTTATGTATTAAAAGTATGTTGTATTATTTAACCACTGTAATAAGACCAAACGTGGTCTCAAGATACAAGCTATGTAAGCTATGTAAAGGACCAATGAGGTTGATTGTCAAGAATGCAAAGAGAATGTAACTAATAGAATGTAAGGAAAACTACTAACCACTAACCCACTAACATGTATCCTACTTGGATATGAATTGTGGAATGTGTGCTTTCATGCTTACTCTTCCTTCATTTCAGGAATGATTGTTTATGTTGATACATATTTTAAGTTCAAATTAATAATACGCATGAACCATGAGGTAAGCATTCTCTTTGATGAGTTTTCTTTGAATGCTTGTCGCTCGGGTTAGATGCTTGTTGTGTTTCATATTTTTCATTCATACTAACTTATGGTTATCTTTAACTAATTGGTTAGAACATTTATCGATTTTTCATAACTTATGGATCTTACTTTATATCATTATTTTCATTGAATGTAGTATTTGCACTCATTTTAATGATGAATGTTATTCTTTTGTTTAAATACATTGCATGGAAATTTACTTAGATTTAATTACCCAATTATGTTTGTTTTTCTAAGGTTAGGACTAGTAGGTCCTTATAATGAAGGTAGGCACTATGTCTTCTTCCAACCTATGATTTTCTTGTTCATCAACGATTTGGTCTTCAATTTGAGTGATTTAAATAAAACAATAGATTTTAGAATTGTTTCCTCATCATAATGCAATGCAATTACAATAGCAGTGATATATTTTTCCTTAGTAACCAAGGGAGGTTTTGACAAGGACAATAGTGGGAGTTGCATGACTAAGTATACATGGGAAAGAAACTACTAGCACATTAATAGAAAGCTTCAAGATTAGGAGGAGCGAGTTTAATCATGGCCTTGCAAGATCATTTAAGCAATACATTGGGAAAATAACTTGTCCAAAAATAATATCAAAATAAAGTGATGCTCCTGAAGAGTCATAGCATTATATGCAAAAGATCCAACAATTGACAAATTTTTTGTATCTAAAGCATTGATGGATGTTCATATGTTAGATGCATGCTTAGCTTTATGCCTGCCACATGCATTTGGTTGAAAGTTTCTAAAGTCTTTTCAACAAAGCTATTTTTTACATATTTTAAAATTATAGTGCCTTTTTTTTTTTGCATTTTTTGAAGCATTATTTTTCAAAGCGGGTTGTGGGTGAAGGAAAAGCTAGTAAAGATCATGAAATGTTGTTCAACTCTTTGATAGTTATGATAAATAGTGTGGCTTAAACAACACACACTATGTGTTGATGCTTAGTATGGGCCCTTCAAAATTCCAACCCCATTTTTGTTTTCATTATGCTGAAGATGTGCATGTAGAAAACTATCATGCACAAAGAAAATTGTCTTCCTTTTGCATTTAACTAATATTCAATCTTCTCATTTAATAGTGCTATATCATTTAAAAGTTCTATTATATATAGAGATATTTAGTCCTCCACATTTAACTAGTATATAATCTTCTCGTTTAAAATTTCTATTATATATAGAGACAGTTAGTACTTTTTAATTTATAATAATATTAGGTGTGATGGACTTGAAAAGCATTGAAGGGGGGGGGGGTGTGAATCAGTGAAACCAAATAAAACACTACTTCAAACACTAACCGGTAGATGAACTTAATTAAGCATTTAAACAAAATACATGCTATCCAAAATGATATAACAACATCCACAAAAAGTAAAGCAGCCACCATAACACAAGTGTTTATACATGGAAAACCCAAATAGGTAAAAACCATGGTGAGATGGAACTCACAAGTTAACTATCTACAGTAATAGATAACTGACCGATTAAGGTCTTACAAAGTGCTCTACTAAGAGCGAATCTTGTTAGAGATCCCAAAGCTTGATTAGAAGCTTATACCCTGTTAAGAGTACTACCCTATTAGGAGTAACCTTGTTCGAGGATTTGAGAATCCAATCTAATGGGTCACCTTGTTAGAGGATTCATACAATGAAGCTTGTTAGAGCTTACCCGGTTAGGGGGTTTGATTCTGTTGTAATGATTAGAAAACAACAAGAATGGTTTGATCTGTTCTGAGTAGCATAATATTTGCTTGATCAGATCATTCTAAGTACATTCAACACTGCTCTTCATCTTAACACTTATCGCTCTTCAACATAAGCTTTCACTCTTGATGCTTATCGGTATTCGCATAATCTCCTCTTCTCTATCACCTTCAAATGATTCACTAAGATGTCTTTAAATAGACATTCAGATCTTATGTTGGTCTAAGGAAATCAAAACACAATTTCCTAGGTGTAGTGTATCTAGACAAGTAATCAAAACTCATCACAAAAATGACCGCCAAGAAAATGATGCTGGTAACTCATCACAAAATTAGATACCAGTTAGAACAGTCAATATCGGTTGGAACAAAACATGTGAATCGTTGTCCTGGAATCTTCCGCTTGATCTCCATCTTCATCTTTATCTTCATTTTGATGCCAACTTAGTGTAGTAATAGGTTATCTCTTAAGCACATATCGGTTGACACAGAGTACCGGTTAGAGATAAACCTTAAACATACCGATTGATAGTGTAAACCAATTGAAGTTACACCGGTAGTCAATGTAATCATATGTGTGTGTGAGAGTGTTTCATCAATGACAACAAGTGATGAATACATTACAATCATCATCAAGCCAACAAGGTGTAGTGTCCCTCCCAGATTTATCTCTTCCTTTTGTACTTCGATAGACTATATTTCTATAGCATAGAATATTTTATGATGCTTGGATTAGACTATTGTGGATTTACATGTGATTTAGATGCTTTATCATGGATTTTGGACATATTATATTGCATTTGACATCGCTATTTCATGAGGATGATGACATTATGGATTGTTATATGGTTTATTATGATGATAGGTTCTCATTTGATGACTTATATGTATCTCTTTTTATGTATTTTTGATTAAGGAATATTAGGTTTTAAGGGACCCGAAACCTGCTTACATAACGAGAAGATAAGCATAAAAGAAACTAGAGAAAACAGGACATAGAAAGAAAAGCTGCAAAAGACCAGCAGAGAAAACAACAGCTAAGGAAAAGAACAACAAAAAGCCAGCGAGAGACTGGCAACCAAAGACCAGATTACATGTCAGATAGATTAAATTTCTTGCTGGTTCTTTTATCTGGGAGCTCAGTTTGAATCAATTTTTAAATATATTGCAAAAATTATATATTATTAATAAAATATATCAAGTGGCATGCCACCTTGCCAAAAAAAATTTTAAAAATAATTTTTTGGTAAATGATTTTATAGTCATTGGATGTTTATTATTTATTATTTATGGGCTTTTGGAATGATTATTGATAGTATTATTAACATTGTTTTGTAATAATAAGGCTTAGACATTTAATTAATTAAATAGCCTTTGATTATTTATTGTGGCTTTAATATATTTATGGCCCTTGGTTATTATGTTTAATTATTTGTTGGGATTTATAGTTAATTGTGCCCATGAGTATTATTTTCTTGATTGATTTATTATTTACTTTCTTGGGTTGATTAAATATTATTCTACCTACCCTTTCGTGTGATTGACAGAGTTATTTGGTACGTAAGTTAACTATTATTTTATTCATATTTGCTTTGGAGTTTGATATGGATTGGTAAGAAATATTATTTGTCTATTATTTTGATTGGCCGACATATTCTATGGTTTTGGCCTTGTTTTCTATTTATCTGCTTTCTAAGATTTCTCAGGGGTTGGCTCGGGAAGTATTTTTTTGCGATTTTGGATCCAGGTTGCTTGGAGAGATTTGGATTGTGGCTTGTTGGATCTTCTTCAACAAATTTGTCCTTTCATTTTTTAGCTTTCACCAAGTCGGAGGATTTCTTGCTCTTGTATTTTTCAGATTTGAAAAGATTGTCTTCTCTGTCTATTCTTGGCAGATTTGGGAAGTAACATTTTAATTGTATGGTTTAATATAATTATATAGTTTGATTCATGAAATTATTATATAGTTAAAACTATGGTTTGGGGAAATACATTTTACTGTGAATTTGGTTATGGTCATGAATGGTCGACATTGTGAGTGTCAAAATTGTGATTGTTGTCTCTCAATGTGATTGATTCTTGCATAAGATCTCAACTCTGGTTCTTGGTTATAATCTCTTTATTGTAAATTTAGAATTTGGGAGTCTCTGTTTATGTTTCTGTGTATTCCCTTGACCGGACATTGCCGACAATTTAATGTTTCAGATCTGTGTATGTGCCTATTTGTGTATTGTCAACTTGGGACTCTATTTTGGAGTTTTGTATTGTATTTGTGTTCCTATTGATTATATTTTTGAGTATTTTGGTTAAGCCTTTGATTGTATATTGTCATCATAAGTTATTTATTTCCGTCTGAGTTTTGAGCATTTGTGGTATATCTACATGTGCGTTGTTTCCCTTCTTATTTGTGCTATTTTCCTTGGTATATGTGTTGTTTCTTTTATTAAATGTGCTATTATAATCATTAAATGCACTGTCTCAGAGAAAATGCACTATTAGCCTATGTATATGCGAGATAGAACCAAATATAAACATTGCAAGACATAGTATATGCGTTGTAGAGTTTTGTATATGCGTTGCACAATCATGTGAATGCACCATAGTATCTATTTTCTGTGTTTTGAGTCATTTTTCTAGTTTTCTGAGTATCAGTCTAGGTCTTTCTGATTTCTCAGTTGTTCCAGCAGTCTGTCCAGAGGCTATTCTATGTTCTTGAGTGCTCTAGGATGTCTAGATTATTATTTTGATGCAATATTTGATCATTGTATTATTGCAAGAGGAGTAGTACCTTGTTATGTTAATGGATTCTTTTCTCTATGATGTTGTGTGGTCTATGTGACCTATGTGGTATACATCATTGGTTCATGTGTATGTATGGTATTCTATCTTGGTTAGCCGGATAGTGTTTTGAGAGCTTCCTTGTTTGATTTCATGTGTTTGTTAAGGCCTAGGTGCATGATTAAGGAGAGTGGGCTTCCATGAGTCTGCCAAAGTCATGAGGAATAGACTGCTAGGAGTCTTTAGTAATAGAGCCAGGGTCTAGACCATTTGGATAGCTCATTGGAGGTTTTCCATTGTAATTTGACAAGTGATAACATAATAATTATCATTAGGTGGGTTGGGTAGAGTAACTCATCTAAGAAAGATAATAAATGTGTTTCGAAATGCTCATCTCATGGATCAAAAACTAGAGTGAGTTGGAAGATCTAATAACCAAGTAAACTGAACTCCCTTGACTTCCTCAAAGGTTGAGATGATTCCGCATGTGTATCCTATGTGGTAGTATGTGATGACACTCTTTCCCTACATGTTGATCCTAGATCCTTATGCCTTGTGGATCAGTCACCTTTGGAGGTTTCTTGGTTGTTTGATATGATTTCCTTGGTTGTATTAGAGTTGTTACCTAGAGTTGTTACCTCTTTGGCTGATAGGTGTTATCTTAGATCTAGAGTGTGTGTGGGATATTGTGTCATCTCCTAGCATGGGGGGTGGTTCCAAATGGTTGGGTGGTTGGTGCCTTTCTTCCATTGGGATTTTCTTTCGTGGGTGATTATCTTGGATGCTTGTGTGGATGTGGATCTCTTATCTCTTTAGTTCGTGGATAGATATTCGTAGCACATTATTGTACTAAGATTCATGTGGCATATGTATCTTGTATGAACCTTGATGTACTTGTACTTGAGATCTATGCTCATAGATGTAAAAGATATTGCATTCATGTAACTATTAGTAGACACTCTGTGAACATAGATGTATCATGTATCTTGAGAATAATTCATTAATTGGAAATATTGACATTGGAATATGGATGTGTACTTTGTATTTAAATGATGTAATTAGTTCGTATTTCTATGGATAATAATATGGTAATTAGAATTGAAATGTTTACTTGAAGTTAAAGGAAATGATTGGTTGGGTTTAGGAACACTTGGTATTGGTGCTTTAAAATGAACTAAATGGGATGGCTAGAATATTCATAAATGGATGTAATTATCCTATCTTAAGTAATGGATTATATGTGTATGCATGTAGAGTTAGATGGATAGCATGTTTAGGTTGCGCTTGGTGAATGGAAATTTTATATGATATCATGTTAGGAATGAATGCTTTTGATTAGGATTATTTGAGTGTGTAGTTAAGTAGTGGCGTTGAGATACCCTAGGGAAGGTAGATGTTATAATGTGTTTTATTTCTGCTTGCATATAATGATTTGTGTATTATGTCTATGATGAGTAATTGTTTGTCATGTTAATGAATGTTTATTGCATATGAGTTGTTGAATAAATATATATATGTTGCATTAGCTTATGTGATGTTATAGGAAAAAAAAATTGTTATCTCTGTTTTGCATGTTAGTTAGTGTATTTCTCTAGGGTATTTTGGCGAGCATTACATTAGGTTATTTGTTTTTAATTAGGTTTTTGAAAATTTAGTAATTTTTATTTTTTGACATTTAATAACTTGCTTGTTTTTTATCGGTAATGAGCCAAAACCGATAAAGCGTACAACCTTACCCCCTTGTGGGATTTGAACTTGTGACCTCTCTTTCAAGAGCACAAGTTCTCCACCACTAGGCCAACTCAGGCTGTACAAAATTTAATAACTTTTAATAGAATATAGTTATTTTTATTCTTTTATATCTAGTAATTTTTTGTTATATATATCTATATATATTGTTAATACTTTTTTTATCATTCGTATATAAGATAAATTTATCTAATACTCTTTTATTCAACTTTTTTTATAAGATTATATCTCTCAAACATTTATAATAATTTTTACAAGATATATAATATTTAGGATTTTTAAAATATTGTACCAATGTTTTGTTGAAAACTTGGTATTTTAATATATATTAATATTAAGATATCATTGACCACTATTGTGTCAACTTTAGCCATGCAGATAACCAATTTGAGATATCTTCACTAGCAAAAAAATCATGTTAAAACCCCCATGCCTAGAACCCTAAACCCTTAAGGCTTTTGCCTAAACCTTTTTTGGCCATGTTCTTTTCCTTTGTTGACCGATTCGGGCAGTCATTTCACTTTATGTTTACCAGCTAGAGGGTCTCTTCTTCATAATGAGACCAACCCCTTTCACCAACTACTGACTAGTAGGAGTTTTTTTTTGTTCTGTTGCATAGTCGGGACATTTTCACTTTTGTTCCCTACTTCCACTTTTTCTATTTTTGTGCAACACAGTGATAAGTGATGCAACCAAGAGGAAAAGAAGTTGTTATCGCTTGGAAGTTGATTATCACTCTTTCTCCACAAACAAGAACAAAGCAACTATTCCACTTTCATGCGACTACGCGATGAGCGATGTGGCCAATGATATGAAAGAATAAATTGCTATTATTGTTTTACAATGATCAAGAAACCCTTGGCTGCGATGTTGCAATGGTTGTTTGGCTGGTGGGACCATCTCATTTTCAAAGTGCATGCTTCTCCACCATCCCATGCCATATTTCAAAGGGCCATGAATGAAGCGTGGGATGGAGGTGAAATGAGGAGGTCCTTTTCCCCACCACCCCGCAAGGCAAGTATGGATACCACAATATGGTTATTTTGTTGATGAGTCGAACCTTCGTGGCATTATCTTGGTCATCCATCCACACACAATAAGTAGGATCTAGTGGCCCAAATTTAAACTTGAGATGATCGTTGAAATTCAAATAAGTGCCCAACGGTGGTTGTTGACTTAATGGGTCAAAAATCAGTTTATGATCCCATCGGCTAACCAAATCAAATTCGATCTATCTCAACCATTTTCAGAGGGTCGAGGGATAGCTTCCACTACTCCTATATGAATCTGTAGATGTTTCCCTTGGCCACCGCATGCTCATTTATTGCAGATTGAAGACTTATGGGTCTAATAAAGAATGTTCAGACACCATCCCAATGCAGGAGCTCCCTTAATTAATTTAAGGGATTGTTGATCCTTCTCAATTCGATGAAGATCTTTAGGGAAAACAATCATTAGATCAGTCTTTTCTAATTTGATTCCCCTTGTTTTGTAACCTAACCTTAGCTGGTTAGGGTTCCTGAGCCTAATTTTCATCAGAGTTATGCCTGATCTATAAAGAATTTTTTTGTAACTCTTTCTAAGGGTGTTCTCTTCATTTCTCTTATAGAAACTCATACTTTCTATAACTGTAAACTTTTCCTTGCCTTTATATCAATAAAACTGTTTGTCTACCTCTTTTCAGTTCAGATATTATGTGTAATGCATTTTATCTTTTTATCTGAATGCATTCTTGTCCGATTCTTAGTTTTTGTGATTGTGTTAACACTCCTGTAGATGTTGTCTATGAATTGATTTTAGTTCCTATCTTCATCTTACATGATTCTACCCTTTGCATGTTCTTAGAGAGCTAATTAGGATAGGAAATTGTGTGTATCTTTGGGTAGTTTTCATTGATGTCTTGTATAGTTGTGGGCACGGAGGATCAACTTTCAATCTTGGTGCATCACCTCTTTTCCCTTTCAACATTCCTTCTCCCCTTTTCCCCTCAAATCATTAGAATAGGTTTTACAAGTGTTGGGTTGGTCCAACACCACACCCTAATTAAAAAGAAAGCTATCCTTCTCCGAAGACTCAACCTCACATGCACAAGGTCCCACACTTGAATGTTGTTTCCATTTTTCACAAGGTTGTTGAGCACTAATGTTCAACACGGAAGCAAACTTTTGTGACAACAAATATATTGTTGGATTAATTTTCAATTTACATGTTTAGTATGTTTGTTATAATGAGTGGTTGTTTTTAGAATTTTTTAGTATATTATATTACTAAGTTGTTGATTTAATTCACATTATATTGTATTCTTTAAATTATCCTTATAATTTTAAAAACATAGATATTCTTAGTATATAATAATTATAAAAATTAAGCATGAAACTATAATTTTTTTGTAATTTAACATAGAGTATCATTAAGATAAATGTCTTTTACTTTATTATATATAAAAATGCAATTTTTTGAATATAACATTTTTTCTTATATTATAATATTGGAGTGCATGTTTTGTGTGTGTGTGTCTAAATATATATAGTATAATTTTGTTTATTTTTTCTTTAATAATTTTGTATTCTTAGTATTTGTTTTCTTTCTTTTGAATTAGTGTTGAATTATACCTCTTTTTTTGGATAATATAAATTACTAGTATTTTAGTATTTCATTTCCTTTTTCTTTGAAAAATATATTACTAATATTTTAGCATACCTATCTATTGGAATCAAGGAACACTGAGAGGAGGGTGAATTAGTGTTCTACTGGTAAATAATTTTTCAAACTTATTCTAAGACCACCGAAAGAAAAAGCAAGAAAGTAAAATGCAGGAACACAAGATAATCAACCACAAAATCATAACACCAAGATTTTTACATGGAAACCTAGAAATGGAAAAAAAATGGTGGGATTAGAACCTACAATATTCATATATTGTGATCAAGAGTACATAAATATTACATAAGGTGAATGCACTTGCATTCAGGCACACTACCTAGAAC
This sequence comes from Cryptomeria japonica, assembly GCF_030272615.1. Lineage (NCBI taxonomy): Eukaryota > Viridiplantae > Streptophyta > Pinopsida > Cupressales > Cupressaceae > Cryptomeria > Cryptomeria japonica. The sequence goes on along the minus strand of NC_081412.1, from coordinate 390,493,411 downwards.
CAAAGATTCAATTACAATATGAAAGTCACACTAACTTACATATAATTTACAATGATAAATACAATGGTTGAACTCCAAAATAACATCAAACAATGCTTGGATGAGTTTCGGTTAAGTGAAAAAACTCTGACTCTAACTGCTCTGCAACTCTGCCCTATGCTACTTCTCAGTTAGCTACTGGATCAAGAGCGCTTGCATGAAACTGCACCAAATAGGTTTCTCGATCACTGCTCACTTATGTCACTCCTCAAAAATATCTTCTACATTGGTCATGTATATCCCCAATCACAAAATGAAACATTCATCATGTTGTTCATCCATATTATGCAATATAACGTGTAACCAAGTGTCAGCTTAGACCGAATCTCTAAAATATATGTGGATCAACCAAATGATGTCAAAATGATTTCTACATGTTATCCCTATCATCCCATGCACAAATCTATCCACCAAAATCACTGTAAAGATTCTAGACCAAAAGTGCTATGCTATCCTAAAATATTAATGATAGATTACCGGATCACTCAATCAGTCGTTTATCAAAATCCATAACTACAAATAGGTTTTCCATGGAGGGTTTCCATAAATGAAAATACTAATCCATTATCCATGCATTGATATCCATCGAATGAGTGTCAATTTCCAACAATCTCCCCCTTTGGCATTGATGGCAACACTCATGAAAAATGACTAAGTGTTGAGTCAACCTGTATCAAAATTTCTAAGGCTCCCCCTTAGACCAAAATATCAAAAAATTATATCAATCGAAAACTTGTATCATTCTCTATACATTTTTCACTCTACTCTCCCCCTGTGACAACAATGCCAACTTTGGGTTGTTGCTCAAAAAATTATATACAAGGGTATATACCGAATATTCTATACATGAAGATATCTGCAAAAAGGATCTTCAAAAATCCTAAGTGGGTATCCCGCCCATTCTTCAAGTTGTCTAAAACTATAATGAAAGCACTGAAAACAAAAGCATATATTTACACATCTTTCAAATATGTCAAAACTGGTTGTGCCATTGTCTTCATGCAATCTACTTTGTTGCTCAGCATGGTGTCCATTCGAGGGGCAATAAGGTTCCAGAGTTTACCAACCCACCTCAGTATTCTATCATTTTCTGTATTTAGGATCAAGATTTGATCAATTGGAGCCATCAATTGTCCTTCTATACTGTTGGTAAGGGCTGCATTTGAATCAAATGACTGAGATATACCATCAAGATTTCCCTAGAAAGCACTGATCTTCTTGTCTATATTTGATGTGAATTTGGGCAATATGAGGCATGACTTATATATATTTCCTCCATTCAATCCCTTGGAGATTGTTTACAGTCCTTTGTTCAATCTGACCCTGTCATCTTCAATCATCTTCTAAAATGTTTGCATTCACACCTCCTTGAATCTGTCCAATACTTTCTTGGTGGTTGCCTTTTCCAGTGACTCAAAATTGGTATTGATATTGTTAATCAACTATAACAACTTGTCGGAGGGGTTAGAATTTGGATCCAATTGCAGTTTTGATACCACCTTTTGTAAAACACTTATAGTCATTTGAATCAACTATTTGTCCTCACTCTCTAACTTAACCAAGTCCTGACTAGCTTGAGCCTGAATTGTTGCAACAACCATCAACCTTTCAGTTTGAGACATCTATCCAATGTCAAGAGATCCATCAAAATTGATGGATATTTGTGGGAAAATCCTTTTCCCTTTGTCCTTAGATGTGTCAATTGCCATGATCACTGGGACATCATCAATTTTCTTCTTTCCCTTATTCACCTCTTTGGTCTTATCCAATAACTTGTCCTTATCTAATTCCTCTTTTAATGCATCTTTTTCTTGATCTAGTTCCTACTCGATATGTGTTTCTTCTTTCTCCTTTTCTTTTTCTTTCACATCTCCTTTTCCTTTATCTTCTTGTTCAACCTTTGCACCGATGTCACCACTTGCTCTAGTATCATCTTTTGGTGTCTCTTTGGCCTCTTCAATTTTCCCTTCCACCATCTTCGGGTTGTCCTTGTCAACCAAAGGATTTTGTCTATCCTTTGCATCAAGGGTTATACTGGCTCGATATTTCAGATTGGCCTCTATCTAAATTTCATCCTTTTGACTACCTGAAGCACCTGCCTATACTTTCAGAGGGGAAGTATCTTCCTTCTGTGAGTCATCATCGTACTTGGGGTTGATTGGAAAATGATTGTTCTTTAAGAACTTTTTCCATATCTCTTCAGTTTCTTTTCTGACTTCCTCAACCCTACCTACCATAAGCTTGTTTACTCTATTTTTGCTTCGTAATTCCTTCTTGTTGGCTTGCTCCATGAGTCTATCAACTTCTTCTTGTGAGATACAAACACTAATATTGATAAACTCACATTCTTTCATTTCCTTATCTTCTCAACTTGCGGTTTGCCTTCTAGCATCAAGAATGTTATAGAGATCTTTTGGAATACTACATTCTAACTCAAATAATGATTTGTTGAATTTATGCAAATGCAACACAACAACTTCCTCAATTTCCCTCTAATCATTCTCATCAAGATTTTCATAGTATGCACTAATATTCTTGATATTACCATTATTAACTATTTCATCACTTAATTCTTTTGCAGTCAATGGGGGAATGATGGCATATTTACCTTCCACCTTGTCAGATTCAAGACCTCCATCAAGCTCGGTCCTTAAGATAAATGTTTTTTACTTTATTATATATTAAACTAAAATTTTTTGAATATAATATTTTTTCTTATATTATAATATTGAAGTGCATGTTTTGTGTGTGTATGTGTGTAAATATATATAGTATAATTTTGTTTATTTTTTCTTTAATAATTTTGTATTCTTAGTATTTGTTTTCTTTCTTTTAAATTAGTGTTGAAGTATATATCTTTTTGTGGATAATATATTACTAATATTTTAGCATTTAATTTCCTTTTTATTTCAAAAATATATTACTAATCATTTAGCATACCTATCTTTAGATGAATATAGGTAAAGTACATTGAAATATACTATAAGTATATCGCATTTGTTCATTATTCCACTTAAAAAATTATGATATTGTAATTAATATTAAATTATTATTAAGATATGATTATATATATATATATATATATATATATATATATATATATATATATATATATATATATATATATATATATATATATATATATATATATATATATATATATATATATATATATATATATATATATATATATATATATATATATATATATATATCATATCTCTAATTGAACCTTAACATGACCATGAACTATGAACTAAAGATTTAACATAAATTCTCAACTTAACACCAACGTTAAACATAACCCTAACTTAACCATAATCCTATTTCTAATTGAAAAATATACTTAATTATAATAATATTAATAATTTAATAATATAATAATATTATTAATATAATAATAATATAATATTTAGAACATATAACATAAAGATCATTCTTTTAAATTAGAGTAAACAAATATTCATGATCTATCTTCCCTTATTAGTGCTCATTCTTTACTCATAAAACTAACCACATTTATTTTAGGTTTACTTTTTGATGCAAGCACATCATATTTTTGGTTTTATTCTTGATGTTTCTAGATAAAATAATGAGAGGTTGTAATATCCTTACAATCTTTTGGAATCCAATAACACTGAGAGGGTGGGCGTGGGGGAGGGGGGGTGAATCGGTGTTATATTGAAATGATTCATTTTAACTTTATTAAAACATGCATACACCAATAGGTATACCAGTACATACAGAATTGAAAGAAGTAAAGCAACCAATAATCCAATCACATAAATGAGAACCATAACACACAGATTTATACGTGGAAAATCTCAAAGAGGAAAAACCACGATGGGATTTGTGACCCACAATATCAATCCACTAGCCATATGAAGAGATATTACAAAATATGAGGGGCCTGCACTTGCAGGAAGGCTTACAGCCTAGAGCACACTACTCAATCACAAAAGTAGCCTCACTGACTACATTAAAATCTAGACTACAATCCAAAGAAGTGTTGAACTGCTAAGATAGCATCTTCTATGCCATAATGTCGTTCTGGTTTAAGCTCTATATGTTCCAGTCTGAAACCCTAAACATTTTACCAGAATAACCCTTACATGAATTTCCTCACATACATAATCTCTCTGATATATTTCATATCATATTACATTCACATATCCATAATCTCCTATCTCATGTCTATATCAAAATGATCTATCAAACTGACTTATATGCCCTATAGAAATTTACATGTCTTATGTCGACTTACAAAGATATATACAATATCAAATTACATGTCGACCAGATAACATAAATGCATAAATATTAGAACCAATTGCCGAAGTTAGATCCAAGATATGTAGGCCTCCAATACCGATAACCTTTACTAAACCATGTCAACCTGCATTGCCGGTAACCAAAGAAATTCTTCCTATCCCGTTGATGCCGGTGTAGTATCTGTGAAGTGCCTATCGGTACACAATTGAACCAAACCATGAAGCCGAAACACAATACCATGTTGTCATCAATGACAACATATTGAAATCAACCAATTGAGTTTCAATTGCCAACAATCTCTCCCTTTGGCATTGATGGCAACACTCATGTGAAAAATGGTCAAGGTTTCATCTGTTGGTTTCATCCTACCCTGCTCCCCCTAAGATGAATTTCCATTATCCATTAATGCAAAATACTCCACATCTCCATAACTCCTTGACTCCATGACTCCCCCTAATGTATACAACTCCTTTTTCTTCTTCACATCTATACTACTCCCCCTTTGACATCAATGCCATCAAAAATTCTAAAAAGAATGTCAAAGAAAAATAACTGTACAATGAATATCCCAAAATGTCTTACCGGAGCTTGACAAATTTCAAAATTTCTGGATAAGCCTTTTCCAGTAGCTCAAGATAGGTATCCCAACTTGTTTTGAATGTGTCGGAAATAGATGCAAGTCCACTCAATATATGTGCAGAAGATTCTTTCTCATTTACCTCTGTCAGTGTAGGCTTTCCCACCATATCCATGCATTCTTTCTTGTGCACACTAATTGAATCCAACTGGGGACTCACCAAGCCTCTCAAACTTTTGGATCTTTTTATTATTTTGTCTCTTTCCTTCTCAAGAACATAAATTTGGTTCTCCAAAATTAAAATTTGACCATCAATTGATGTAGTCAATGAACTCAATCCAACAAAAGAATTAGCTATATTTGCAATTTTCTCCTAAATTTCTTTTATCTTTTTATCAACATTAGCTATAAGCATATCAGTGTTAAAACATACCTTATATATATTTGTACATTGCTTCAAAGAATTTTCTATTAGTTTTAGCTTCTCATCAATCTTCTTCTTCTTAGATTCAATTACTTGATCAAATGCAACTCTCTTAGCCTGAGTAAACTTCTCTAGTGCTTCCCGGTTTGAAATCTACTGTAAGGATTGAAAATCCTTTGAAATATGCTCAATAATTATTTTAAGCTTTCCAGATGGGCTCGCTTCATTTTCAATCTTTCACTTCGGGACCAGTCTTTGTAAAATAGTGATTGATTGATCAGTCATCCCTTTATATGTGGATCCTTCATTAGTTTCTGTGTTTCCATCATCATGAGTTCAATGGGACTCATCTCTATTATATTTTTATTTTCAACCTAGGAGGTGTCAATTGACAACAATGATGGACCAACTACCGGTTCTCTGTCGGATTCCCCTTTCTTCTCTTCTGAAGATTTATCCTTTATAACTTCCTCACTTGCACCCGTAGCTTTGCCACTTGGTGCAGTCTGTGAAATTGTTGGTTCCTCTATAGGAACTATAAACTCAACCCATACATTTGTATATGGAGGACAATTATCCTTAATATTAGTATCCTGTTATCTTATTCACTCTCTGTATTAATTGGTATCTCAATATTTGTCTGTACATTTGTATTTACCAGGGACTCAATTTCTACTATCTTAATATTTTTCAAAACTGAGGGTGAAGTACCCATAATCCCTTTTCCTTTTCCTTCAATTGGGGCATCTACAATGTTTATTTTGGTTTCTGGTGAAGTAAAGAATGCACTATTCTCTCCAAGGAATTTAACCCATGCTTTTTGAGTCTCCTTTATTATTTCATTTACTCTTCCTAGCATCAAAGTAGTTATTCTGATGGACTTGAAAAGCACTAAGAGGGGGGGTGAATCAGTGACACCAAATTAAACACTACTTCAAACACTAACTGGTAGATGAACTTAACAAAGATTTTAAACACAATGCATGCAATCCAAAATGATATAACAACATCCACAAAAAGTAAAGCATCCACCATAACACAAGTTTTTATACCTGGAAAACCCAAATAGGTACAAACCACGGTGAGGTGGAACTCACAAGTTAACTATCTGTAGTAATAGATAACTGGCCGGTTAAGGTCTACAAAGTGCTATGCTAAGAACGAATCTTGTTAGAGATCTCAAAGCTTGATTAGAAGCTTATACCCTGTTAAGAGTAATACCCTGTTAGGAGTAACCTCATTGGAGGATTTAAGAATCCAAACTAATGGATCACCTTGTTAGAGGATTTATACATTGAATCTTGTTAGAACTTACCCGGTTAAGGGATTAGATTCTATTATAATGGTTAGAAAACATCAAGAATAGTTTGATCTATTTTGAGTAGCACAACACTTGCTTGATCAGATCCTTCTAAGTAAATTCAACACTTCTCTTCAACACACACTTCATCTTAACACTTATCTCTCTTCAACAAAAACTTTTACTCTTTATGCATACCATCATATATAAAATATTTACTGAGATGTCGATATATATAGACATTCAAATTTCATGTCAGCCTAAGGAAATCATAACCCAATTTCCTAGGTGTATTTTATCTAGACAAGTGATCATAAGTCATCACAAAAATTACCGCCAAGTCGTCGGTGCTGGTAACTCATCAAAAAAATCAACAAATACCAGTTGGAACAATTAATACCGATTTTAATAAAACATATAAACCGTTGTCCTTAAGTCTCTGCTTGATCTCCATCTTCATGCCGACTTAGTATAATCATAGGTTGTCTCTTATGCACATACTGGTTGACACAAAGTACCAGTTAGAGATAAGCCTCCAACATACCGGTTGACAGTGTAAACAATTGAAGTTACACTGGTAGTAAATATAATCGTATGTGTGTGAGAGATTGTTTCATCAATGACAACAAGTGATGAATTCATTACAATCATCATCAAGCAAAGAATCTCCCCCTTTGGCATTGATGGTAGTACTTAGAAAATTTTACAGTAATACTGCTAAGTGTGCATGCACAACAAATTTACACATTTACTCATGCTCCCCTTAATGCATACATTATATAAAATTTTTAGAAACACACATACATATTTCTACTCCCTCTTTGACAACAATGCCAAATTGAAAAAGAAAAAATATATATATATATATATATATATATATATATAGAAAATTTGTATCACAATTTTTAGCATATACAACAGTAACAAAAAAAACTATATCAAAATTCAAGCATAAGAAAGTCTCATGAAAATAACATTGTATCTTGTCTTCAATTGTGAAAAAGTGTTTGTCCATGACTCCAACACGTTCTCAGTATACTCAAATGTAGACAACAGCTGTGAATGGAATTCTTCCATTGAGTCTAGGGTGCAGGTTTCAGGGGTTGCTAAGATAGATTCTGCATTGGAGTAGACTCTTTGTAATATGTCTACTTGTGATGTGAGAATACTCTTGAGTTCCTTTAGAGACTGGAGTCTCTTAGCCTTCTCATTATCATATATATGCAGCCTATTATGCAAATCATCTACAGATTTGTTAAAGGTAAGTATAGAGTCCTGGAGTGGGACATATGCCTTACATATCCTTTCTAGCTCTTTCTCTATTTTTGTTTGTCTATTTGAAATGTCAGAATAAAAGAAAGAAACATTAGAGGTGGAAGCAAGATGCTTTCCTCCCATTTCAATAGCATTTCTCAACAAATCCTTATTGTGCGACAGAGCCATTTTCCCACTATCAATATCCTTTGCCAGTTTTTCTCCATACTTCTTCTTGTGATTCTTTCTAGCATACAGTTGAGCAACATCTTCTAGTGACTTGATTTGGTCAGATGCATCTAAAACTAACTAACCAAGTTTTCTAATGGGTCTAGAAATATGTGCTAGAGATGTTTTCGGTAGTAGACTAGACAAAATTTCTACTGCATTCTGAATTGTCTCTGCTTCAACCCTTTTCTCTTTCAGTCTCTTCTTATGCACTCTAGATTGCATAACATTATCCAGCTTCATCATTTCTAATGCGCTCAAAGTGTTCATATCAATAGGTCCTGAAATACTTAAAGAATCATCATCATCATCTTCAAGTTGTTTTTGCTTTGCCGGTTTAGGGGATACATCCTTAATGATAGCTTTGTCTGTATTTTGTTCTGTTGTCTTTTTAGGTTACTATGTGACAACATTTTCAGTAGTCTCCTTCTGAATTTATTGAATGGTCGGTGGAGATTGGGGTTTCTCCAGTTGTCCTTTTGTCGGTGGATTGTCCACTTTTAGTTGAGTAGTCGGTTGCTCAACTAGTGTAACCTATACATTAGTTATTGTTGGGGGCTCTATATCTGGTATAGTGTTGTCTCCAGATAGGTACACTATGTTTTGAACATTATCATCAACAATAATAATGGAATCATCCTTCTTCTTGTGTGGATAGACCTCATTAGGTCGAATAATCTCCTCTTCATCCATTTCCGGTAGAGTAGCATCATCAGTAGCATTATCCTCATTCATAGAGGATTGGATGAGCTCTTCCATCCATTTGATATCATAGGCTATATGACGAGTCTCAGTCTCAATGATTGCTCTCTTTCCAATGAGTAAATTTAGTCTTCTTGCTTTGAATGTAAATTGAGATTTGTATCGAGCAACTAAAGCACTAATATCATCCTTAGGAAAATATTGTACAAATACCTTATCAATGATTTCTTTTTCTAATTTAATAGCTTCCTCCCATTTATTCAAAATAATAGTATTCAAAGAATCTAAGATATCCTTTTCTAATTCATGTGGATATCTCCTGTAATGACACAAATGAGTGATTACCTGTTGAATCACTTGCTCTTTCTCATTTTTTAGTGAAGGAATCAAAATGCTCCTTTGCATTGTCAAACCTATTCCTCCTTAGTGTCTTCATTGTCCTTTCAAAATGGGTTTCCAGTTTGAAGGATGCTATATCAATAGGCACAATCACCTTTGGCACTTCCTTAACCTTCTTGGATATTCCGCCAGTTTCTTTTTCTTTCTTTGGTTCTTCATCAGAATTTGTTCCCTCGAACTCTGGTTGCAAAATTAATTTTTTGCCACTCTTCTTTGTCTCCTTCTTAGTATATACCTTGGGTTCCGGTTCCTTTTTGGTTAGGACACTCCTAGTAGCCCTAGTACTCTTTGTTGTTGGAGATGCTTCATCAAACTTTTTATTCTTTCCTCTTGTACTTTAAACAGGTGCAGTACTAGTTTGTGTAGGTGCCTCTTGGACTACCACAATGTCCAATTTTTCCTGCTTTTTGTCTATAGGTGATGCTAATAGAGTATCAGCATAACCAACTAGTAGATCATGGTTAACCTCATAAATCATGTCTTCCATTTCTTCTTCTCTTGGCTCAATTGCTTGGATTAAGCAGAAGTCAGTGGTAACGGTGAAGATTATGTCCTTCTCAAAGTGTTTTACCACTTCTTTCGGTGGCCTCATTCTCATACTCATCTTCTTTTGGAACTCATTGAAATACCTATTCAGGGCAACATGAAAAGTATTATTTAATCCTTGATGTTGTTCCTAATTTTTGCAGAGTTCTGTGAGTCCTTTGACCACTCAATGTCTCCAATTCTTGGTAGAAAGTTCTGAAAATAAAAGAATAATCTGACCAATAGTTGACAATACTTGAATTTTTTACTGTTATCCTTTTTAACTGATTGAAAATTTTGAAATAATTGCCTCATGATAGCTTCACAGAGATCATAGTCTGTATTATCAACAATCATTATGTGAGCAGTATGAATTGTTGCAGATGGAACACTATTAAGTCTATAGGAGTAAAATACTTGGTAGCCTATCACCATTGCTACTATTTTTATTACAAGATCTCTAATATTGTAGATAGAAAAGGCACGCTTATCAAAAGTAGAACTGGTTAAGTTGAAGATAGTGTCCTTAGAAATTCTCCTTAACTCAGGTACTTTACCGGTTGAGAAATAGCTAGTCACGGCCTGAATGAATTCCTTTGTAATTGTGTGAGTCCTTTCTAAGTACATGTTTTCTCCATGAACTCTACTACAAATTATTCTGATATGTGCTTCTTTAAAATATTCAAGAAAATAGGAGGCATTAAGAAAACCCTTTTCGAAACCCTAGCATACTGTGTCTTAATTTTACCATTCTCATCACAAAGTGATTTCAACTATGTGTAAATATATAGAGATCCTAAATCTTCTAACTTGTAGTCTATATAACTGAACAAATCACCTTTGACCAAAACTCTACTTGGAACTTGTGACAATGCATTATATGACACAATCTGTACTGCCTTTGCAACTTCCATAGGGTCAGAAGTGATCATCAACCTCTCTATAGACTTTGAAGTAGATGCCATTCTAGATAAACAAGATTTGAAGTTGTATGTTCAAAGAAATATCTTGTTTTGTTCACATTGCCCCATTTACTAGTTAAAATGCCCAAGTGCACACCAGTTCAACTTTCTGCAACCTGAATTCAACTTAATTTGTCAAATCATGAAACAATTCGACAATTAACAGCAAGACAATGTTACTCAGCTCTGCAATCGCTTCAAATTTCTTTCTCGAATGAGTTAGGGTAAAAATGACAAAGTAAAACTTGCTTTTATCCTTTTTACCTACTGCAATAAATGCTTGCCTGTTAGGGTTACAAACCCTAATTTCACCGCTCAAGTGGAAAACCAGTTGATAACATGTTAACAAAAAGTTACCAAAATTTCATGTTTCAAAATTCTTTCCCGCTCATTTTTCATAAGGGGTCTGGAGATGTTTTACTGTTAAGCTTCCCTTAGCCATATTAAAAAGTCTTAAGTCATTGGTGTAGGGTTCTCTTCACTGGGTGAAGGAACAGTTTCTTCTCTAGGTAAGTTATCACTTTTCCTCTTCCAAATCTGATTCATATCCTCTCTGGTTTCTTCAATATCAACTTTCTGCTTTCCTTTCTAATCCTTGGAAGAGTTGATCAGTTTGCTATTTCTAGATCTACAGAATTTTGCTAAGTGCCCTGATTTGTTATAGTGATAACATGACATACCAGATGATCTCCAAGGTCCTGCATTTCCTCTTCCTATTCTTCTTCTGCAATTCATAGCCACATGACCAAAGTTATTACAAAAGGTGCAAGTAACATTTGTTACCTTTTCCATCTCGAATGGACTAAACCAATTTCTGTAGGATCTTTGCCAGTTCAGGTTTACCTGGTTATCAAAGTTCCTCATCTGGTCACCATTTGGTCTTGGATGCATGTGTTGCACATGATTGTTTGCTCCATATCTGCACTCAACAGATCTATGTCCATACATTCCACATGTGAAGCAATGACCTTCAAATTTCTTGGACACATACCTAGCATTAGTATTGTAACTTACATTTCTGTTAGGTTTGTCTCTACAAACATTTGCTATGTGACCAAGTTTATGGCAAACAAAGCAGACATGTTTAAAGACCTTCTTACCGGTAGGCTTATTGATCTTAGGAGTAGATTTGTTCTTAGGATTGTTGCTCTTTATACCAGAGGATTCACCTTTTTCAGTTGTTTGAAAACCAAGTCCAGAGATATCACCCTTCATTCTTTGTGATTGAATTTGTTCTTCTAGCATGGTAGAACTTTTGATGAACTTCTCCAGTTTCTCATTGGCTTTAGTAAGTTGTTTGATGAGATCTTCATTATGCTTAGATAGGTTCTCTTTCAAAGATGATGCAAGCTCAAGATCTAGTTGTAGGTTCTCCTTTTCTTCTCTTTCAACAATCAAATTCTCATGCATAATGTCTTTTTCCCATTTGATCTTTTTAATCTCTTGATCTATTTCCTTGATAAGATCTTTAACAGCTCTTTTGGCTTCCTATTCCTGACTCATGCAGATAGTGAGACCTTCTACCTCTCTCCTTAGATTCAGTTTCTCACCATTCAAATTTTCAACTTCCTCTGCTAAAGCATCAATATTGGCTTCATCTGAAGAACCATTATTAGATATCTCTAATAGTTGTTCAGTTAGCTCTCTCCTTTTGACTTGAGAAGCTTTCAGTTTAACCCTAAGGGATTCAAGTTCATTTCTACTAGCTTCTAGCTCTATAACCATCTCAAAGTAGCTCCCATCCCCCATGGTGGTTTCAAGGCTCCCTTCTAAGTGGTTAGGCTTCAAAGAGGTTAGGCTCTAATACCAATTGATGGACTTGAAAAGAACTAAGAGGGGGGGTGAATCAGTGACACCAAATTAAACACTACTTCAAACACTAACTGGTAGATGAACTTAACAAAGCTTTTAAACACACTGCATGAAAATGACATAACAACATCCAAAAAAAGTAGAGCATCCACCATAACACAAGTGTTTATACATGGAAAGCCCAAATAGGTTAAAATCACGGTGAGATGGAACTCACAAGTTAACTATGTATAGTAATAGATAACTGACTAGTTAAGGTCTACAAAGTGATCTGCTAGGAGAGAATCTTGTTAGAGATCCCAAAGCTTCATTAGAAGCTTATAACCTATTAAGAGTAGTAACCTATTAGGAGAACCTCATTGGAGGATTTAAGAATCCAAACTAATGGATCACCTTGTTAGAGCTTACCCAGTTAAGGGATTTGATTCTGTTGTAATGGTTAGAAAACAACAAGAATAGTTTGATCTATTCTGAGTAGCACAATACTTGCTTGATCAGGTCCTTCTAAGTACATTCAACATTTCTCTTCAACACACTCTTCATCTTAACACTTATCACTCTTCAACAAAAACTTTTACTCTTTATGCATACCATCATATATAAAAGATTTACTGAGATGTCTGTTGTTCACCAAAAGTGATAACCCAAGAACACCTGCAAATCTATCTATGAGATGGCCAATCTCAATCAATGAAACACTTCAGGGCTTGGACAACATAACATAGGATCCTAATGATCCTCTTGCACTTCAGGTTCTGCTAGATGTAGGGGGGACACCCTTTCGATGCACTGAATCAAACTTATTTACTCACCATGACAACATCAATGAAGCAGATAGAGCATTCCACAAACTCATCCAATTTAGAAACACACTATAGATTGGCTAGATCTGTATAAATCATAAATGAACAAAGAGCTTGGAATGAGAAGAACACACCCCTAAACATAAAGGGAAATATATTTTCTTTTAAAATTGTTGTTCTGAAGCTATCCTCAAATCTACAAGACCAATGCCTTGTTCATTGGGAAATAGAGTCACACATAGAACTGCACATGTAAATCATAGCTGCAAGTTTTGTTCTCCTTTAAAAAGACATTCATGCATCAATACCTTATATTAATGCATTATTTGATTCATTCACAGAATTCATCAGATCTAGATGCATATTCCATCATTTCATGACTGATTATAGAATTTAAAAACTTCCTTGAAGGTTACCCACAAACAATCACACAGACTCCCTTGAAGTGGACAAATTTCATTCCTCCTTAAGGATTCGATTCATAACAATGGAATATAAGCCTAGAGACAATACTATGTGGAATTTACTCATGCCTGACATAAGTAAGACCTACAACTAAAACACACATTTACAACACTGCACTGTGACCACTATACCCTGAAAAGATCCATAAAATTGTATACATTTGGGTCAAGCTAATCAAAACTAGAAACCATGAAAATCTGGAGCCACCCTCCAAATTTCTGGAACCCTTACAAATGAGAAGAGTTGGGAATAAAAAGAGGAGGGAAGAAAATCAAATCTGCAACTGAAATTGCCAAATATCTCCTCTCTAATTGAATTTCACTCCCATGGAAATTGCTCTTGAAATATCCCACATTTGTCAAAATTAACTACCTGACTGGATTCCTCATTCCAAGAGCTTTCCGACGATATATAACACTTCCTATTTTAGCCAAAACTGAGACCCTGGGCGAATTAATCCTCAACATGTGCACATCATTTAAATTTGTCGAATTTTAATATAGTTGAAACTATATCTTTAATCTGCATTTAAATTTGATTTTTGCTCTAATTGTGCTCTAACACTTTGCCATGTGGCGGGACCTAATTGGTTTGCAGGGTCTACTGGGTGCCACCTGGGATGACACCTCGTCACTCCACCACGTGTCCACTTGCTTGTCATCCACCTAGGCGCCACCTTTGTGCCACGTCATTGCCACCTCACTGAGACCTGCCTGCTGGACCGCTGACTGGACCTGCCACCTGGCTTTCGCCATTTTGTGGCCTTTATCCAGCATGCATTTTCACTCCATGAAACCACGAAGGCCGTCGATTTGCTCCAAACTTGCTCGACCTTTACCATGCTGCATTTTCGCCATTTCGCGTTTCGTTGTTTCGCGGACCTTAACTCGTGAGCAATTTTCCTTCGCGAAACCACGCGGATCATCTGATCTCCCAAAACATGCACGATCTTTACCTTTTTCACCATTTCAGATGGTGTAACTCGCATGCATCTTCGGCCCACAAAATCATGCCCTTCGTCGGATCATCTCGGACCTGCTCGTTGGTTAAGTCAACCTTTCTCTATAAAATTTGCTTGTTTTCCTCGAGAAGCATGCCTATGTGGGGTCCACCTGGTCGCCGCTCAATCACCTCCTCTATCGCCTTGAGATCCATGCCCGTGCATGGGCCCACCTTGGGTGCCCATAGGCACTGTCTGTCAAAAGCCCAGAGGCTTTGACATATTAGATGAGTGTGGATTTGCTTATAAACATTAAAAAAATCGCTTCGACAGTGAATGTGGGATAATACCATTTTCCTGAGACTGCAAATTTTGAGGGTTCTCTCTGAGTTTTAATGGCAATTTTCAGATTTGCCTGGGGGTTTCAATGCTTCCTTCCTCCTCAGAACATTGTCATTCATGCAACCCTTAACAATTTCATTTGCAAATTTTCTATTGCTCTTAACTTCAATGCCCACGTAGAAGCCTGGGGTCTTCTGCGTCCATTTCAAACACCACGTGGGATATGGGGGCACATGAGGGAGGAAGCCACTGCAGTTTATTTACATTTGTTGTGACTTTTCTGCAGGCTCCTTCAACAAAACACCATCTGCCAGCAGCTTCACATGGGGGAGGAGGGATCCGTCTATTTGCCATCCACGCAGAGGGGGAAACATTACTACGTTTGCAATTTGCATTTGTTTGAGTGTTATTTACTGCTGCAAACTGCATCTTGCCTGAAGACTTCATGAGAATTACCTTCACCACACCGCATTCCACACCGAGGAGTTTAGGGAGACATCATGAAATTGGAGGAGTGACTGGCAATTAAAATTGTAGATTGGATTTTCTTTTGTCCACGCCACACTCGAAGGAATTCGAATTTGATACCAATTTGCCTTTAATTTTAGCTCTCCCCACTCTCCACTGGCTTCCACGCAGGGAGTAAGTTGTTGTTACTGCATTTGCTTGTTCTCATTTTGTGCCAAAGGCTTTTACATGGGGAAAGGGTGCTGCTCCAGCTTCCACACATCTCACTCTCCACGTAGCAGGCAAGGATGAGATTTTGGGAGATCAAAGGGGTGACTGGCAGAGGGGGAAATAATTCTGCAATGTTACATTTGTTGTAGAAGATGCTTCCAATGCCTTTTACATGCCACGCTGCCACTCCACACACAGCAGGAATAATTTTGGCATTTTCAGCTTGGAAGTATTTAAATGCCCACTCCAACTCACAGCATAATAGGAATTGAAGATTGATTATTGTTGGTAATTATATGGTTTGTGTTTTTCCCTTTTCAATTGCCAATGCATAAGTTTTATTCTGAAAATTGTCTATTGCCAGAGTAGAAAAGGACTTCGCTACTCTCCAAAATGTACTCTTTTCCATATTGGGAATTGTCTCATTGACCATGCCAATCTCTTCCTCTTCCATACCAGGACTAGAATATTCAACAAGAATTTATAGTAGCATTACTATGCACTTCTGTATATTTATGCATCATGAAGTCATGCACTAAGAACATTGTCGCCATAAAAATAAAATGCACGAGCATGAACCAGGTTGGGCCCCAAAGTGGGTCCAACTAAAAAAAAAATCGTTTTCAAGTGACTGGCCTTTGAATTGATTCAAACACCTTAAACAAACCTCTAGAAATGATTGGCATCGCTTTCGAATCATCAGACTGAATTTTGCAACTTTCAAGCAATTACGCCGCATTTTCGCATTTAATCGCGAAGACGTAATTTTCAAACCCATCAAAACACCTTTCTGGATCTCGCCATCTGACAGGTGTGTACTCTGATATGCAAGGATGACTTCTAACAAACAGTTTCTCAAGATGAGTCCTAAGCGAAGAGATATTAATTGGCGAAAATGACAAACTGGCTTTGTCGGCACTGCAGACCTGATGAAGTCAATGTTCTGGCAACACATGACACCTTTCCCAAAAATATCAAACGACCTCCGTAGGCCCTCAAATTTGAAACATAGGTACCTTAAAGTACATATTGAAACTTAGAATTATCAGTTCGATCACAAGATTGACAAGATGCAAAAGGTGCACTCACAAAAATGGCTACATTAACTGATACGGCACTAAAAGTACGGATAACTGAAAATGATGGCTAAATGAACCCTTTTGAAAACCGATCAAACGGATTGACTAAGGCTTGAAATTTGAAACGTAGCTCATCATTTATACTAGCATTAACCCGGAACAAACATTTTGACATGACGATTATTGAGGTATCTTTTACACTTATGTGAAACAGGGCTCCGACTAGCTATCGAAACAGGGACTAGCCAAAACACACAAACTACAAACGGATTTGGCTTTGAAAACTGAGCAAATGGATTCATTAGAACTTGAAATTTTACAAGATGAATCATATTTATGCATATAATTGAATCCATTTTTAAATTCTCCTTGATGATCAATAGGGAAAAAGATGTAATCGCCCAAAGTAGGCTACTCAATAAAATCTGCATTTGTGCCTAAAATGCACTTTCAGCTCACCCCTCAAAATGGGTACCTGGTAAACTTATCCAAATTGAATTCTGAAAGTTGCACATCACTAAATAGAGCAAATGAAAGGTGTAGGACATGAATCCCAAGCCTAACCCCCTAAAAATCAACTGGCTCCATTTTACCCCCTCTCCAACTAAGCCATTCAAACTGACTCATTTAGGTACTTTTCTGACATGCAAAGCAAAATTTTTGAAATGGGCCTCAAAACTTGACTCAAATTTAATGAGTCCCAACAATGTCGATATATATAGACATTCAGATTTCATGTCAGCTTAAGGAAATCATAACACAATTTCCTAGGTGCAGTGTATCTGGACAATTGATCATAACTCATCAAAAAAATTACCACAAAGTAGTCGGTACTGCTAACTCATCACAAAAATCAACAAATACCGGCTAGAACAATTAATACCAGTTTGAATAAAACATATGAACCGTTGTCCTTGAGTCTCCACTTGATCTCCATCTTGATCTTCATCTTGATGCTGACTTAGTATAACCATAGGTTATCTCTTATGCACATACTGGTTGACACAAAGTACCTGTTAGAGATAAACCTCTAACATACCGGTTGATAGTGTAAACAATTGAAGTTACACTAGTAGTCAATATAATCATATGTATGTGTGAGAGTGTTTCATCAATGACAACAAGTGATGAATTCATTACAATCATCATCAAGCCAATATATTCTATATTTTCTATTAAAAACTTTTCTATCTACCACCTCAGTGTCTTTTCTCATCTAGAGCAAGAGTAACACATATAGATAATAGCCCTTGAATTTTAATATGTTTATCTTCTTGCATGGTTGATAGTTTTCTAGCATATAACATATTATACAATTCACCCGGTATTTGATTTTCTATTTCTATTTAGGATTTCTTATAAGTATTTAGATATAATAAGACTGCTTCCTCTACCTCTCTTTGTTTATCATCCTCTAAGTGTTCATAATAAAATTGAACATTCTTCAACATGCCATATTTAGTGATTTCATCTACTAATTATGCACAAGTTTTGGGTGGTATGATAGTCGCATTACCAGATTCAATTGCTAAGTCGATGTTGCTCTTCTTCTTCCTCTTTGCAGTACTGAATGCAGCTGAAGGTGTTGCCTTTGGTTCTTGCTTTTGTGCCGGTATTTTTATTGTAACCTTCATGACCGGTTGCTTCTTAGCTTCTATCTTTGTTTCCTCTATTTTCTTCCTAACAACCCTCTTAAATGCCAACGGTGTGTCATCCTCAGATTTTGATTCCACAGTAACAGGCTCAATATGTGCTTTGGGATTCTTCCTATTCCTTCCTTTCTATGGGAAAACATCAATTAAAGATTTAATGTCCTTTGAGACCTTCTCCACAAATTTGATTGCTTTTCCTTCCTTCTTCTCTCTTTTCTTCTGGTTGAACTCTGTTTCAACCTCTTGTGTTTTCTATTGTGCAGTTTCATAGGGCTTCTCTGCCTCATCAATTGGTGCATCAATCAACATTTTTGCATAGGCATCACGAATTTGTGCATCCACCTCATAGCCAATTTCTTCAATCCAAATATTTCAGGGCTCAACTACTTCCATAAGTGTTTCATCCTTCTTTACCATGAAGCATATGTTGGTTGAATATTTTTCTACAATATGCTCATGTACCCTTATCCTAGACCCCATATATTTTTGGAATGCTTTGAATTATCCCCATACCTTATCATCTCTCTGACTTCCTAAAGAAGCAATTGACTATTTCAATTGTCTCCCTACCAAGATGTCAAATGCCCATTGCCTCTTACCAAAACCGGGTGTATCATTCATGAAATATAATATCAAGCAAACTATCAAGTTGCCATACTGGAATGTACCCTTCTTTTCACCCTTAATTTTTCCTAGGTTTATTAACAACTTATCTAGCATCCAATCGCATAGATCTAATTTTACATTCTCTCTCATCATTTTGTATGCAGCCAAAATGCATGAACTGGAAACAAAATTCAGTCGGTTTGATTGAGTTACCTTATACCCAATGATCATGCTATTGAATCTGATGTTCGTGTCAGTGATAGTGCTCACTCTCATATCTCTTGTCAGATGTCGCACCGGTGATCTTTTTCACGAAATCATTCGAAACCATCTTGTCTAGATGTTTTCCAACCGATGGTAAACAAGTGATTTCCCAGATGGCTTCCTTGGTGATTTTGTAAGGTCTGTTTAACCATATAAATTCCCCATGTACTCTTCTTAAAACATATCTGATTATCTCAACCTCAAATTCTAGAATATCCAGAATGTCGGTAAACCCTAGGTCTTCAATATGCTTGAATGTCTATTTAATCTTTCCAGATTCTCCCATCAGCTCACTCATATACATGCCCTTAATTTTAGAAGTTCCCAAGTCCTCAATGTGACAGTGAATGTATGCCCTAACATCCTCTACATAGACAACTCCCTCCAGAATGCGAGAAAATGCTCCAACTGAATCTTCCAAGGTAGCCACATGTGGATATCGCTTGAAAATTGGCCTGCGGCGGTCCTTGACCTCTACTATAGTCGACTTTGCAACAAAAATAGGAATAGATGATGATCTCACTTCCATGTTTAAAGATAAATACCTTTTGATCACTCTTGGTGAAAAGATCCAACAAATTCTTCCAAACGTCGATGAAATCGCTCAAGAAGAAATCCGATTGCTCTAAATTGCTTTTGATCACTCTTAGTTGCTCTGAATCGCTCTAAAGTCACTCTGAATGCAAGGTGATCAATAATGAAGTCAATTCAACCTTTTAACCTTTTGGAAAACTCCTAATCTTCCATTGACATAAATGACTGCCAGTGAAAGATATCGGATCTCTCTCAGAACATATCCATGCTGAATAATCATCTCCAATATCTGGAACATCTTCTAGAACCTCTTCTCAGGGAATATGCAACATCTTCATGAATTTTTCCTACCCCTAAGGCATCTGCCTTAGTTACTAGATGAGCTACCTGCAGGTGCAGGAGCAACCTCTTCTACCAGATAAGTAACTGGGACATTCCCATTTGATGATTGTTCTTCAGTCTTTCGAACCCATCTCTGAGTATGATCTTGCCGGATTTCACTAACCTTCTCTTTTCCTTTCTCATTTGATCCTCCATTACCAACTAGTGGATTTTTGCTTCTACAAAAATTAGTGATATGTCCAACCTCATTATATGCATAATATGTAACATTGTTCCTTTGAATTGCTTTGCTAAAATCGGTGAAATTGCTTGACCTACACTGATTAGCCATATGTCCAAATTTTCCACATGCATAGCATTTAACATTCATTCTGCAATCTTCTATTTTATGACCATACTTATTGCATTTGGAACATTTACCGAGAGCAGAATCAGGGTTCTGATTTTCTCTGTTTCTACATTGCCTAGCCATGTGACCAAATATATTGCAAACAAAACATCTACCATTAAATTAATAAGCATTAAATTGTCTTACCAGTGCCTTATGGTTTTGATCTTCACTAGCAATACCGAAACTTTGTCCTTGCTCAAATCCAAGTCCACTAGAATCTCCAATCTGCCTTTGTCTCTTTAATAACTCATCTAGTTGTGCTGAGCTAAAATTGAATTTTTATTTATATTCACTTGCAGTAGTTAAATCTTCTGTCTAAATTATCATTTGTCTCTCAAGCTCTTGTTCATTACTCTGGGATTGTACTAAATTAGTTCTCAACATATCATTCTCATGAACCAACCTACCACATTCTTCAAATTTGTTCTTCAGGGATACAACAAGATTTTCTTCCTTTTTCTTTTTGTCCTCAATCTCCTTAGACATTCTCATAGTTATAAATTGCATTTCATTTCTCATAACCATGTACTCCTGACTTAATTTTTGACATTGTTCCTTAAGTGCATCTTTCTCTTCATGATCCTGACTTTGCAAGAGTTTCTTCCTCCTAGCTTGAACAGATGATAGCCTCTCTTGTCGGACAAGCATGAATTCCTTAGCAAAATTCAATTCATCTTGTAGCTTTAAGTTCTTCAATCTTTCAGCATCATAATCTTCAAGTGCCATCTCAAGTTACTTCTCCAAAGCCATATCCATGGATTCCAGTTTCAGGATCTTCCTCAAGCTATTAAAATTCCTCTGAGGCACAAGGCTCTGATACCAATTGTTGGAATCCAATAACACTGAGAGGGGGGGTGAATCAGTGCTATACTGGAATGATTAATTTTAACCTTATTAAAACATGTATACACCAACTAGTATACCAGTACATATAGAATTGAAAGAAGTAAAGCAACCAATAAGCCAATCACATAAATGAGAACCATAACACACAGATTTATACATGGAAAACCTCAAAGAGGAAAAACCACAATGGGATTTGTGACCCAAAATATCAATCCACTGGCCATATGAAGAGATATTACAAAATATGAGAGGCCTACACTTGCAGAAAGCCTTACAGCCTAGAGCACATTGTTCAATCACAAAAGGAGCCTCACTGACTATATAAAAATCCAGACTACAATCCAGAGAAGTGTTAAACTGCTAAGATAACATCTTCTATGCCAGAATGCAGTTTTGGTTTAAGCTTTGTTTGTTCTGATTTGAAACTCTATACCCTTTACCGGAATAACCCTTACATGAATTTCCTCACATACATAATCTCTCTAATATATTTCGCACCATATTACATTCGCATATCCGTAATCTCCTATCTCATGTCTATATCAAAATGATCTATCAAACTGACTTATATGCCCTATACAAATTTACATGCCTTATGTCAGTTTACAAAGATATATACAATATCAAATTACATGTCGACCAGATAACATAAATTCATAAATATTAGAACCAATTGCCAATGTTGGATCCAAGATATGTCTCCCTCCAATACCGATAACCTTTACTAAACCATGTCGGCTTGCATTGCTGGTAACGAAAGAAATCCTTCTATCCTGTCGGTGCCGGTACCAATGTTGGTGCCAGTGTAGTATCTATGAAATGCCTACTGATACACAACTGAATCAAACCATGAAGCCGGAACACAATACCATGTTGCCATCAATGACAACATAGTGAAATCAACCAATTGAGTGTCAATTACCAACACAATTATCTGAATCCATTTGTTTCAACTTGAAGATAGGAATTTAGAGGAATTATAGAGATTGTTATTTAGTTGTCCAAATAGAATGAATTTATTCGAATTGGTTTTAGGCTTAACTTAGCCAATTATTTAGTATAAAAGACAAGCCATATTGTAGCCTAGGAAGAAGGAGAGTTAGGATGGAAATTTATATCTGAAATAACTCCCACGTATTAAATATATGAGAGTAATGTTTTCTGTGATTATTGTTTGTTTTTACTTTAATTCTATTGCTTTGTGTGGATTTACTAGAACTATTAGCTTCCATTGTATCAGTTTGGTACCAAAGACACACATTGAATTGTATGAGTTGTTAGAATATTCACCTTTGATTGTGTAAGAACGACATCACTTGGAAACTATATTGGGAGAAGCCAAACATGGTAGAGAAATGATAGTTGAGCTCCAACTATTATGTGTGAATCTTGAGCACCGATAACAAAGAGGTGCTTAGAGCCTTTGCATCCCAATGCCCTCGTTGATGTCCTACCATACAAGGCCAACTCCTCTATTCTTTGTCTAGTAGACTAAGAAGCCTAATGAAAATTATTATGATATGGGGGGATGCAATATACATGTGTAGGAGATCAAAGATCAAACAAAATTGCCAAAAGTATTTGAATATAGATGTTGTTATTGATAGGGGACATTGACAACTTACAAAAGAGACTGTGACTTGTTGCTGAAAGGTGTAATCGCTATAGTAAAAGAAGTAATTTATGGAGGTGGCCATAATTAAAACCATCACTAGATAAGAATCAGATTGTAGTTGCCAATGTGAAGATTACCGATGGTGGTGGTGTTTGAGGCAAAAATAGATCATGACCACATGAAGAAGTGAATGATAGTTATTGATTAGTCAAGTTTGTTGTGTAATGAATTGATTTAGAGAAAAATTAAACCATATCATCCATTTCCATTGTTGAAGCTTTGGGAAAGGAGGCTGTAGATGACTTCAATCTATTTATGACCTCCAGTGAGGAGAATTTCCTTGCTACTTCCACATACAATGTGGTACTAGGATATATTTTGAATAAGGAGGAGTTTACTGATCTTGCAAAGGCCACAATAGTGTGTTGGCAATTGACACTCATCGGATTCATTTTATTGTCATTGATAGAAACAAGATTAGATGGAAGTCATATCGACATTAGGAGGAATATAACAACAGACACCGACTTTGTAGCATTCAGGGCTACACCGACATTGGCATCAGTACTTGAAGGAAGCCGACATCAAGGGAGATTTATTTAGTAAATCATTTTGTAATTATTGTCAAGACCAAAGTTGAATAAATTTTGTAAATGCATTATTAGCTAACATAAGGCATATTGTTTGTAATGAGTATATATGATCCAAAAATCTGCAATAGTAGGGTGGCAAACCCTTACTCACACTCACCTTTCACTCTTACAATCTCAAGTCTTTAAAGGCTTCAACTCACACCAAAACCAAATTTGAGCTTCTACTCCTCCCAAAGTTTGGAACACACTTTTCCAATTTTCTTAGGTCTTGACAAGACCTTTCACAACTTTCTTGCTTCACAAGAGTAATGACTTTTCTCTTTTACCCCTAGTCACACCTACCCGGATAGTAGCCCTATTTTCCCGCCTTTTCGGTCTTTACTCCAAAAAGTGCCAAACAAGGCCCCAAAAATATTTTAGTTTCAAATACCCTTTTTAACCTCTTCCAAACTCCAAAGAATCAGACCTCTAACCTACTCCAGTACTCCTAGACACCTACTTGGGCTAAAGACCTAGTTGATCAAATTAGGCCTGGGTTGTAAAGGAAGTGTATGGGAATGGGATCACAAGGAAGATAAAATGATTTAAAGGGATTGTCTAAGGTATAAATACACCAATTAAATAATCTAACTCCTTTTCCCATTGATATCCATCTGGAAATCAATCAATCTCTAACTGTTCTAATCTAAACCCTCACAAAGTTTAGACTAGGGCTTGGTGGCAAAATGTCATACCAACTCCTCTAACCTCACCCCTTTAGAATCTCATAATAAACCCTCCTAAATTTAATTATACCAATGGACATTGAAAACCAATGAATAGATTGCAATTTAGGGCATTATCTATACGACATCCTAGGAAAATGGAATGTTTCAGACCTGCAGGGAGTAAATTGTCAATATATTCCTTCAAACACCACTTCAAGAGGTAAAACTAGGTTAATTTTTAAAGTAACTCAATACTCTTCCTTACCAAGCCAAAATTTCATGAAACCATTCAATACCCTGTATGGACAACATGGAAAAGTAACACAGTTCTGGCAAATTCAGATTTGTTTATTCCAATCGTTGCACCAAACTTCTCCAACTCATCAATCACTATCAAAAACCTTTCTTCTTCAGTTGTGAAAGAATATATGGGATCCTCTCAACAACCACAACTAGATTTTAAATGGTTATGACCATTGGGGAGAAGTTACATTTCAACCGACAACTTTTAAAAAGTTGCTTGACAACTATGACAACAATTGTGCAACTTTTGCAACTTTTAATCCCTAAACACCTAAATCTTGTCAAACACATCCAAGGTCATCATTAGCCTTCAAAACACCTAAGAAAAAATTCTAGGATCATAAAACAAAAAAATCTATAATTCAAGCCCACATGGCCTAATAGACCTCTAGGTTTATATGTGCACCTGAGAGATTATTGACCACACAAAGGCATTTTAGTACATCTAGGATGATCTTTGAGATCCAATCCATTATTGGAACACAAGTAAACACAAGACAATCACTAGACACCCCTAAGTCATGAAAACACTGTGAAAAGTAGAGGTGCCCTGCACCATACTCCCTGGGCCAAAGAAACTCAAGTCCCTTGAGTTAGAATGTTTGCAATTTTAGTTCTTGTCTTCTCAATGGCCTCAAAATTCATCCATGTGGCATCTTCTAAAGGTTGATTTCTCCATTTGACTAAGTATTCCAAATAAGTCTTCTGCCTTGTTTGCTTGCTGACCCTTTGGTCCAAAATAAATTCAATCTCAGGTTTGATTTGTGTGGGAATTCCTTCCATCATGTATGTAGTAGATGAATCAGACTAACCTGCATCACAAACAACATCAATAGCACCCCAATATGCATATACATCAAAAACATTGAATATAGCAATCCTACATCTGGAGGTAGATCTATTTTGTATGCATTATTTCCACATCTTTTGAGGACCTTGAATGGACCTATCTTCTTCATGAGTATCTTGGTGCATTTATCCTTAAGGAGTCTTTCTTTGTTGAGATGAATCATCACCATATCTCCCACCTTAAATTGAACATCTCTTCTTTTTAGATCTGTTGCTTGCTTGTATTTCTTAGAGGTGTGAATAAGTTTGTCTCTTACTTGTTGGTGTATATCCTTCATGACTTCAGCAAAGTCATATGTCTGAGCACTTCTTCTATCAAGATTATTCACATATCTAAGTTCAAGAACACCCCTAGGATGTGTTCCATACACAATTTGGAAAGGACTTAACCCTGTACTTCTGTTCATAGAGTCATTATAGGAAAATTCTGCCTGTGGAAGAACGGTATCCCGAGTAGTTCCATGATCCTTGTTCAAGCACCTTAACAAATTTCCAAGGGACCTATTTATTACCTCACTTTGCCTATCAGATTGAGGATGATAAGTAGAAGAGAAAGACAAGTTAATTCCTAACTTATGCTACAAAGTTCTCCAAAAATGTCCTAAAAACTTAGGATCCCTGTCTGAGATAATACTCAAGGGTAACCCATCAAGTCTAACAATTTCCTTGAAGAAAAGACCTGCAATATTAGAAGCATCATGTGTAACCTTGCATGGAAAAAAGTATGTCATCTTTCAAAACTGATCCACCACAACATATACACTGTCATACCCTAATTCAGTCCTAGGAAGGCCTAAGACAAAGTCCATGTTGACCGAATCCCAAGGTTTGCTAGGGATTGGTAAAGGAGTATAGAGACCTACATTTGAACTTGTACCTTTATCCCTTTGACACACCACACATTCTAAAACAAATTTCCTTACATCTAATTGCATTCTTGGCCAAAAATAGAACCTTCTAACCAACTCAAGTGTCTTATCAAGTCCAAAATGTCCTGATAAACTCCCACAATGCTTTTCCTTGACAATATTCTCCCTCATTGAGCAATTAGGAATACAAAGCTGACTACCTTTGAAAAGTAAACCTTCTTGAAGAATATACTCAGAAAAATTAGTATGATACCTTTCATTCATATCTTGACAAACCTCATAAGCCTCCTTCATAGCATTGATCCCCATGCTTTCCAATTGAATCTCTTGGATTACCAAGTTCCTCCTACTAAGAGCATATGCAACTTTATTTGCCACTCCTTGCTTATGCTTGATAGTGAATGTGAAAACTTGAAGGTACTCCATCCATTTCATGTGCTCGTGATTGAGTTTCTCCTGCTTGTTCAAAAAGCTTAGAGCATGGTTATCAGTATATACAACAAATTCCATAGGCAATAGATAATGCCTCCACTTCCTAAGAGATTGTACCAAAGCATACATCTCTATATCATAGGTTGAATATTTTTGTTTTTCTTCATTTAACTTCTCACTGAAAAAGGCCACAAGCCTACCCTCCTGACTCAAGACTCCTCCTATAGCCTTCTTAGATGCATCACATTAAATAGTAAAAACCTTATGAAAATCAGGGAGGATAAAGATGGGCTGCTCTGCAATTTTTGTTTTCAAGAACTCAAAAGACTTATTGGCTTCATCATTCCAAGAAAATTGACACTTTCTTCCACCCTTGATGGTATCTATCATAGGTGCACTAACCCCACT
Organism: Cryptomeria japonica; assembly: GCF_030272615.1. NCBI lineage: Eukaryota > Viridiplantae > Streptophyta > Pinopsida > Cupressales > Cupressaceae > Cryptomeria > Cryptomeria japonica. Next base: position 390,466,199 of record NC_081412.1, on the reverse strand, counting down.
AAAATTTTTAATAAAATTTCGATAAAAGCCTGCTAACCCATGGAAACTTTTTACCTCACTTGTAGACCTAGGTGTTGGCCAATTGAGGATTGCCTCCACCTTAGATGGATCCATCCTCAGATTACCTTTGGAAAAAACAAACCCAAGAAACACTAGTTCCTCATGTAAGAAAAAAAATTTGTCCAAGTTGACCTTCAACTACTCCTCATGCAACCTTTTCAACACCAAATCCAAGTGCATTAGATGTTCATTTCTATCTTTACTAAAAATTAGTATATCATCCAAGTATAGTACCACATGATTGATAAAGGGCTTAATAACCTCATTCATTAACCTCATAAATGTACTAGGGGCATTGGAAAGACCAAATGGCATTACCATCCATTCAAATAAGCCTTCATTGGTTTTAAATGATGTCTTGCATTGGTCTCCATCTCTAATCCTAATTTGGTGATAACCACTTTTCAAGTCTATTTTGGAGTAACAGTTGGCCCCTCTTAGACAATCTATCAAATCCTCTATTCTTGGCATTGGGAATCTATATCTTATTATTATCATGTTAATAGCCCTATAATTTTTACACAACCTCCATGTTCCTTCTTTCTTAGGAGCTAGCACTGTCGAGACTGCACATGGACTCATACTTTTTCTAATGAACCCTTTCTCTAGCAATTTTTGGATCGGTCTTGCAACTTCTGCATTTTGTTTAGGGGTCAGTTTATAGGTTGTCATGTTAGGAAATATAGCACCTAGTATAAGTTGAATGCAATGATTGATTTCTCTTTGAGGAGGTAAGGTATCTGTGGTGTTGTCTGCAACTATTCCCTTATACTTATCTAACAGATCTTGAACCTCCTTAGGACCTACTTTTCTCTTTGCCTCTTGGCTCTTAGGCTGCTTATTAGGTTCATCCTTAGGCTTGACAACTATTGCAAAGCAAGGATTATCCTTCTCCTTCAAATCTTTCATGAACTCCTTCTCATCTACTAGCATGACTCTAGTCACAATGTGCTTATCCTCACTGTCATTCGAGAGAGGGGTCATGGTGAAGTTCTCTCTAATTTTGGTGATAGTATAGACATTCTTCCTACCTTCATGCCTAGCATCTACATCATATTTCCAAGGCCTTCCAAGTAACAAATGACAAGCATCCATTTCTCCCACATCACACAACACTCTATCCTTGTATCCACCAATTGAAAAGTCTACCCAAACTTGTTCACTAATCAGCACTTGTTGTCCTTTGTTTAACCAAGATAATTTATAGGGATAGGGATGAAGTATTCTTTGCAGGTTAAGCTTGTTGACCATCTCAACAGAAGCTATATTATCTGTGGACCCAAAATCTACAATGACTCTACAAACCTTACCTTGTACCTTGCAGGTGGTTTTGAAAAAGAGACTTCCTTTTGTTGAGACATGTACCAGCTAGGACTCGAACCTAGGATCTTCCATACGTTGTTGGAGTGCTCTGCCACTGAGCTACTGGTCCCTCTTGGACAAGTCCATTGTCGGTACAGGTGTGGCTTATTTCTAACACCAACACCCCCCCTTAAGCCACACCTCTTGTGTGCTTGGGGCTCCTATCCTGGACCTAGCTCTGATACCATGTTGAGACATGGACCAGCTAGGAGTCAAACCTAGGACCTTCCATATGCTATTGGAGTGCTCTACCACTGAAGTACTTGGTCCCTCTTGGACTAGTCCATTGTCAGTCCAGGTGTGGCTTATTTCCAACACCAATGTTAAGTTATTTCAAAATTCTGTGATCAAAATAGAAGAGATGGAGATATGATCTGAAAGTTGTATTTTATCTGCTATAGAGTGTTTTGAAGATGCACCACACATATCAATTTTGGTGTGTGCATCCTCCTCAATGTAAGCATGTTATATAAGTGGATGAGGGGTTATGTAGTGAAGAGATATTTCTTCCCACGTAGGAAGACACATCTCTTCCCTATGTACCTCTCACCATAATATATAAACTAGTCACCGTTTACTTACTTGATCGGAAGGAGTGTGTCTTGTTTGAGAATCGCTTTACCACCTGATACCATGAATGGTGTAACCGTTGGTCAAACGCGATAAGTTGACTTTGGTTTTATTTATCATTAGTTAACATTAAGATATTAGTATATGTAATTAAATTTATATATATATATTAGAAGCATGAAATAGTATGACCAACGTTACAAAATTAACATTCCCTATTAACTAGGGAGGACACATTTCATGTTAGAGAAAATATAACAATTCACCCATTGATTGTGAAGAGAGGAGATATCACACCATAGTGATATTCAGAGATATGGTTCAATAATGAATATCAAGTCTCATGATTCTCACCATAACTCATAATTATCAAGTAAGGTATGTGCACTTGCATCAAGTCACATGATGCCTACCATATTGATAATGATTTCATGGCATGTCCATGAATATTATGTTCATAATATTCACCATGAAGATCTCTATCATAATTATGGTTTATTTAATGATATCTACCATAATCTCTCAGAGATATATATACTATCATGACATGTCCACAGATATCAAGTCACATGATATCCATCAAGATAGTTAAATTGATAATTGTAAAATCGTCACCTTACAATATCAATTTGAAACAATCGTTCATTATTGAAAAGTTGTCACCCTTCAATAATGTTCACAGAAGGCCCATGCAGTCATGGAGTCACATACATGACAAATAAAAGAGTTTACACACTAAACATATTTAAATATATTAGTATATCAGAATAAATGAGACTCTATCTCAAAATTAAATAACATTTTCAACCATACCAAGTTTATCTCTAAAGTGTCCAATCTTGATCCTGGAGAGAGGCTTGGTAAGAAGGTTTGTAATCTGATCACTTTGTAGCATCATAAATTGTACGCACTTGCTAGGGTGGTACAATTTCACACCTAGTTTAGCACCCGCCTTAGTGCATTTTTACATTTTGCATTGCATTTCTCCTTTAGCACTTAATTAATCAAATTAATTAGGTCTAAGGTCCTATTTCACCATTCTCTACATCATAAAGTTGGGCCCTTTCGTTAAAGCGTGCCCTTTTCATTTTATTCCTCCAATACATCACTCAATCAAAAACCCTAATTAAGTCCTATTTTGAGCTTGGGGGCTTGGTTTCGGGGGTCAAAACATCTCGAAATCACCTGTAACTTTGGGATTCTCTCTAAAATCATCATATATGATGGCCCTGAAAATTTGGTGAAAAGTTGTCAGGACCGTGGCACCCGGAGTGCAAATGGTCCCGGACATTTTTCCCAAAATTTTAGGAGCACAATCCAATCATAAAATAAAGCTTAACCCCAAGAAATTGGTGGGATATTCAATCTCTAGGTCGGCCAAAAGATGAAATTATGATCTAGGGTTTCCTACATAAGAGCTCTCTTTCTTCATTTGAAGGGATCCGATTTTTGTTTTCAGGAACCTCATATGCAGTGAAAGAGCAGATCTTTGAAGACTTCAACAACATTCAACATCCTTCTATCAAGCATTTATCAATTTCATTCATCCATTTAGGGCTTGGAAGACATTGAAGAACAATAGGAGATTACCGACTGAAGATTGGCTTGTACTTCTCCCTTGGGGGTTGGGTATGATTTCATGTTGTTTTCATGTCTTTGCATAAGCTTCAATATATCCTTTATTCATGCTTTAGATCACTTTGCATCTTGATTTAGAGAATTTACATTATCATTTACAAGCAATTAGGGTTTACTTTCTAGGTTGCTCTAGTTTGCTTTCTTGCATTTTAGGACCTTGCACACACACTAGGTCTGCACACACAATACATTTTACAATACAACTTGGCTATTCGTGGAGGTGGAAATCACCAAAGCGCGGGTTTGACTAAGGCAAAACCCTATATAGCCACCCACCATACCTTTTCAGATATAAGTGCAGGTTTCGAGACTCGGACGACGCCGCAGGTGACAGATCTGGGAAAAGCAGGTCGAGACAACACTCCACATCAAATTGCAGAGCAAAAGACCTGGACAGGGGCGCTGGGTGCCCTGGTCCGGCCAGGACAAGGGTGTTGGGCGCCCTGGTCCTCCGGACAGACAACATTTTTCGACATCTTCGACAGTTTTCCAGAGTGCAAAACAGCAGTTTCAGGTGCAGTTTTCAGGACAGAATCAGGATAGTGGCGCCCACGCCCCCGTCCTGAACATTTTCAATTAGATTTTGACTCCGGGTACGCATCTGCATTCTTGTTTTGTCCTTGTAGTTACAGTTGTTCATTGTTTAATCTCAATTCTGTAATCTTATTATTAGTTCATACTTGCATTTTGGGGTTAAGAATTGAACTTGCATCATTTGATCTTCCAATTTCAACAAAGGAATAGAAATCCTAATAGGTAGCCTGTGGCTCTCTCTTTTACCAAAAAGAAGTAGCCAATTGTGTGATACCTCTAGGCTCTTTCGTATTCCACAAGTGTGTGGTTGAAAGTGAGATTAGGGCATGTTAACCTAGTCTCGCTTTTTCCCCTACACACACTTGTACGAATATAATTCAGTCAAATCACATTCCTTTCCACCATATCTCGAACATATTGATAAGGAATCTCAATGTGTTTAGACCTGTCATGAAATACTGGATTCATTGAAAGCTTGATGCAACTCTGATTGTCATAGTAGATGATAGTAGGATTTAAGGGCTGACCAAACAATCCCACAAGCAATTTTCAGAGCCATACAACTTCTCTCACTCCCATGGAGGCTGCAATGTATTCAGCTTTTGTAGAACTCTAAGCAACTGAAGACTGTTTTCTACATATCCATGAGATCATTCTCGATCCTAAAGTGAAGCAACATCCTGATGTGCTTTTCCTGTCAACTATGTTTCCAGCCCAATCAGAATCAGTGAATCCATGTTGGTCAAGTTCTACATGTTTATATTTCAAACCAAAACCAATAGTTCCTTGAAGATATCTCAGAATATGCTTTGTAGCAACAAGATGTATTTCCCTGGGTTCACACATGAACTGACTTAGTGCATTTACAACATAACATATATCAGGTCTTGTGTTTACCAAATACATTAGAGATCCAATAATCTGTTTGTAGAGTGTGGATCTGCAAACTCAAAGTCTGCAATTTTTTCCTTTAGCTTGTGAAGATTTGTCTCCATAGGTGTGGTCATTGATCTACAATCTAACATTCTAAATACCTTGAGTATATCAATGTTGTATTTTTCTTGATTAAGGATTATACCATCTTCCTAATGCCAAACTTCCAATCCAAGGAGGTAGTGAAGAATTCCTAAATCTTTCATATCAAACTCAAAGGCTAATTCTCTCTTACATCAAGAAATACTATTATCCTCTCCTGTGATTAGTAGATCATCAACATAAAGAATAAGAATTAATAATTTACCATTGATTACCTTGTAGTAGAGATTTGGATCTACTTCATTCTTGAAAAAACCTAATTCCAAGAGATAGTGATCAATTCTTTCATACCATGCTCTGGGGGCCTATTTCAGTCCATAAAGAGCTTTATTTAATCTGCAGACATGTGATTCAGCCTTATGAATCACAAAACCTTCAGGTTGCTCCAAATAGAATTCTTCTTTAATCTTACCATTCAAAAAATCAATCTTGAAATCCATTTGATGGACTTTCCATCCTTTAGATGCTGCAATAGCCAAAACTGCTCGGACAAAAGTGTATCTAGCAACAGGAGCAAATGTCTCTTCATAGTCAATACCTTTTTTTTGTGAGAAACCTCTGGCAACAAACCTTGCTTTGTGCTTCTCAATGCTGCCATCTACTGCATGTTTGATTTTGAACAGCCATTTAGAAGATACCACATATTTTCTTTTAGGCCTAGGCACAATATCCCAGACATCATTTTTCAGAATTGACTGATACTCTTCTGACATAGCATGTTTCCAAACTTGATGCTTGAGCACATCTCCAACATAGGAAGGTTCTGCATCAATGATCTCACTCATCAAGACAGTATAACTAGAAAATAGGTTAGGTCTCTTACTTTCTCTGAAGGTCCCCTTTGGAGCAGCATAATTTTTAGCTTCTTGAAGCATCTTTTTAAGCCCAAAGTGGTCTCTTCCTAGTTTTGGGATAATTTTCTTCTAAAGGTAAGCCTTGAAATTCATGCTCAACATCTTCAAGGGTCTCCCTCTAAATCTCAGGAGTGGAATCCTCATCCAAGCTTGTAGGAGGATCTTGGTGTTCTAATTCGTTACAGATTTTGGACCTCCTGAATGCTATGTCTTCCTCAAAGATGACATCTTTGCTTAGTTCAATTTGGTTTTTGACCAGGTATGTATATTCTGTGGGCTTTAGAGGTTTCACTGTACCCAACAAATACTCCTTTCTTTCCAGAAGGTTCTAGCTTTGACCTCTTTTCTTTGGGGACATGAATATAGACTGGACACCCAAAGATCCGGAAATGACTTATTTCAGGTTTGTTTCCAGTAAAGGCTTCTTCAAGGTTTTTATTGTCAAGAAGAGAATGAGGACATCTATTTGGAATGTACACAGTTGTCCTAGATGCTTCAGCCTAAAATGAGGTTTCTATATTTTAGTCAAACAACATAGCCCTTGCAGCTTCTACTATAGTCCTATTCTTTCTTTCAGCTACCCCATTTTGTTGTGGGTTATAAGTTACAGTTAACTCCCTCTTGATCCCAACATTTATACAATAATATTTAAACATATCAAAAGTGTATTCCCCCCCATTTTTTGTTCTTAAGGTTATGATTTTCATACATGTCATATTTTCTGCAAGAGCTTTGAATTCCTTAAATTTAGAAAGGATTTCTTCAGACTCTTTGTACCTCAAAAAATATATCCAGGTCTTCCAAGAATAATCATCTACAAATATTACATAATATAAAAATCCCCCTAATGAGGGTACAGACATGGGTCCACAAAAATATGAATGAACTAATTCTAATACATTTTTGGATTTACGGTTCCTGGAATTAAAAGACCCTTTAGTATTCTTTCCCAAGGCACACCCTTTGTAGGCTCCTTCAGATTTTCGACTTAGCTTGGGTAAGTTGATCACCATCTTCTCTATCTTAGGTAGGGCATGGAAATGAAGGTTCCCTAATCTTCTTTGCCAAAGTTGATTTGAATCTGGAGTCTCATGAATACAAGCTAGAGCTGGAGTGGTGCAAAGTCTGTAGAGGCTTCCTTGTCTTACTCCAATGGTCTGGGCTTTATTGATGGTGGAGTTCTTTGGCCAAGCAAGTACCTTTCCTTCCATAAAGGTTAATCTTTAACCCTTATCTTCAAGTTTAGAAATTGAGACAAGGTTTCTCTTTATACTAGGTCCAAATAGAACTCCACTCAGTTCTAGGGATATGTTTGACTTTAGGTTGATATTCCAGGTTCCTATTTCCATAACTGGATAATTTGAGTCATCACCAATTGTCACTTCTTCATTTGGAATTTCCACAAGTGTATCTAGGTGCTCACAAAATCCAGTGATGTGTCAAGATGCTTCGTTGTCAATCACCCATGTGTTGAAACTGGAGGCGACTTGACTAGAGAGGGTTGAGTAGAAGACTAGCTTCTCAGAATTACTCCCTTTCTTAATTTTTGCCATTGAAGCTTGTTGTTTGATCCTATCTGGACACTTGATTGCATAGTGCCCATATTGGTCACATCTAAAACATTGTACTTCAGAAATGTCTCTCTTCTTCTTTGAATACCTCTTCCTATTTGAGTTGTTGTCCCTCTTTATCTTAAAGTTCTTCTTCTTTCCTTTCTTGTGGGAATTAGAGTTTAGAACTTGAATGTCTTCATTACCATTTTTTTTTTAATTCCTCTTGTGACAAGCCAAGATTCCTCTTGAATGCAATTGGTTATCAATCTATCAAACTTAGGAAATTTAGAACGAGTATTGATTCCTTGAATGAACGATTCCCATGAAGTAGGAAGTCCATTTTGGGCCATTGTAGCAAGTTATTTGTTGTCTAGTAGATGTCCAATAGTGGATAGTTGATCCCTAAGCTCAGTGATCCTCAAGAAATAGGATGTAACTATTTCTCCTTTATTCATCTTTATATGGTTTAGTTGATTCTTTAGGGTGAGAACCCTGCTAGTGTTGTTGATTTCATAAATGTCAGCTAGTGCTTTGAACATTTGAAAGGTCATCTCATATTTAGAAATGATTGGTACAATGTGGTCTTGTACTGAATCCACAATTATATTAAGGGCCTTCTCACTATCCTTGCTCCACTAAATTTTCTCTATATCATCAGAGGGTTCAGGAATTTCACTTTTGACATGGGAGTCAATTTTATTTTCTTTCAAAACAAGCATGATCCTAAATTTCCAAGATACAAAATTTGATGCTCCATCTAATCTATCTTCAAACTTAACTCCGGTTGCCATTCGGATTATGGGAATGTGATCTTAGCAAGATCCTAGTGAAAGTTTATGAGATTGTTACAAAATTTTAATATGATCTTCCTTAACTTCACTCTGATACCATGTTAAGTTCTTTCAAAATTCTATGATCAAAATAGAAGAGATGGAGATATGATTTGAAAGTTGTATTTTATCTGCTATAGAGTGTTTTAAAGATGCACCACACTTATCAATTTCGGTGTGTGCATCCTCCTCAATGTAAGCATGCTATATAAGTGGATGAGGGGTTATGTAGTGAAGAGATATTTCTTCCCACATGGGAAGACACATCTCTTCCCTACGTATCTCTCACCACAGTATATGAACTAGTCACCATTTACTTACCCGATTGGAAGGAGTGCGACTTGTTTGAGAATCGCTTTACCACCCGATACCATGAACAGTGTAACCATTGGTCAAACATGATAAGTTAGCTTTGGTTTTATTTATCATTAGTTAACGTTAACATATTAGTATATGTAATCAAATATATATATATATATATATATATCGGAAGCATGAAATAGTATGACTGATGCTACAAAATTAACACCTTTGAGGTGGTTCCTTGCTGATAGGATCCTTCAAGAGTGTCCTCTTGATCATCAAGAGCTCTCCTTGCTTCGGGTCTGCAAGTCTTCAAGTTGATGTGTGGTAGGAGGTCATACTTTGACTATCTTCCTCTTGAATCAAATGTGCTCTTCTTTCACCCCCTTGGCTACCATTTCCTTGCTTCTCTAGACACCTAAAGGATTGATGTCCAGCCTGGTTACAAGAGAAACACCTACTGGTGAAAACACTAGGTCCTCTTCCTCCAAACCTTCCTCTTCCACTTGCTCTTCTTCCTCTAAACCTACCTTTGTTCCCTAATTCTCCTTCATTTTCCTAACTACTTGTTTCTCCTTGGGGTTTAGGATATGATCCTCTAACATTGAATCTGCCCTTACCTCTAAAATTTGTACCCATTTCCTCTATTGTGGTAGTCTCCTCTCCTCTTTTGCTTCTCCTCAATTCTAAGTGCCATTTGATAACACGTATGCACTGATTTGGGATTAAACAAACTTAGTTCATCTTGAATGTTGAACTTAAGACCATTCATGTACCTTGCTAGCTTTTGTGTCTCACTCTCTGGTATCTTTGCTTTAAGTGTCATTATGTGGAACTCTTCGGTGTAAGCACTAAAATCTAAATATTTTTGCCTCAATTTTTGTAGTTTCTTATGTAGGATTATCTCATAATCCTTAGGGACAAAATTACTTCTTAACTTCTACCACCATCTTCTTCCATGAAGTGATGGGGTTCTTACCTTCCACCACTCTTTCCCTTTGTAGGACATTCCACCAACTAAGGATAGGACCCTTCAATTTTGACATAGCCACCTTTACTCTTTGTTTATCTACCACCTCCTCATATTCAATATAGTTTTCTAAGGCCTTAATCCAATCCATGCACTCCTCTGGATTCATCTTCCCTTGAAACATGGGTAAATCTACCTTAGTTTCTCTTCCACCTACTCTCTTAAGGGCCTCAATACAATGCCCTTGATCTAAAGGTACAAATGGATTCTCTCCTTGTTCTCCTCCTTCTTCTTCTTCTTCTTCAGATTCTGAGACAAGTTCTTTCCCAGCCCGATCCTTTCTCAACTTTTCTATTTCCGCTTCCATCTTTCTGTTCTTGGCTATTTGCTCCCTCACTATCCTAGCCAATTCTACATTGGTAACTCTAGAAGGTATCTCCTCTTCATTTTTTCCCTATTTCCTATCTACCATGGTTTAAACTCTTCCAAAAGGTTCTTCTAGGTCTCTGATACCACCTGATGCAGAGATCTGCAGCAGTAGGGTGGCAAACCCCCACTCACACTCACCTTTCACTTTTCCAATCTCAAGTCTTTAAAGCTTTCAACTCACACCAAAACCAAATTTGAGCTTCTACCCCTCCCAAAGGTTGGAACACACTTTTCCAATGTTCTTAGGTCTTGACAAGACCTTTCACAACTTTCTCGATTCACAGGAGTAATGACTTTTCTCTTTTACCCCTAGTCATACCTACTCGGCTAATAGCCCTATTTTCCTGCTTTTTTGGTATTTACTCCAAAAAGTGCCAAACAAGGCCCCAAATAAATTTTAGTTTCAAATACCCTTTTCGAACCTCTTTCAAACTCCAAAGAATTAGACCTCCAACCTACTCCAGCACTCCTATACACCTACTTGGGCTACATACCTAGTTGATCAAATTAGGCCTGGGTTGTAAAGGAAGTATATGGGAATGGGATCAAAAGGATTTAAAGGGCTTGTCTAAGGTCTAAATAAATCAATTAAATCATCTAAATCCTTTTCCCACTAATATCCATCTGGGAATCAATCAATCTCTAACTGTTCTAATCTAAACCCTCACAAAGTTTAGACTAGGGCTTGGTGGAAAAATGCCAAACTAACTCCTCTGACCTCACCCCTTTGGAATCTCATAATACACCCTCCTAAATTTAATTCTACCAATGGCCATTGAAAACCAATGAATATATTTCAAGTTAGGGCATCATCTATACGACACCCTAGGAAAATGGAGGGTTTTAGACCTACAGGGAGTAAATTGTCAATATCTTCCTTCAAACACCACTTCAAGAGGTTAGACCAGGTTCATTTGAAAGATAACTCAGTACTATTACTTACCTAGACAAAATTTCATGAAACCATTCAATTCCCTATATGGACAGTATAGAAAAGTAACACAGTTTTGGCAAAATCAGATTTGTATATTCCAATCACTCCACCAAACTTCTCCAACTCATCAATCACTATCAACAAAATTTCTTCTTCGGTTGTGAAAGAATATATGGGATCCTCTCAATAACCAAAACCAAATTTTAAATGGTTATGACCATTGGGGAGAAGTTACATTTCAACCGGCAACTTTTATAAAGTTGCTTGACAACAATGACAACAATTGTGCAACTTTTGCAACTTTTAATCCCTAAACACCTAAACCCTGTCAAACACATCCAAGGTCATCATTAGCATTAAAAACACCTAAGACAACATTATAGGATCATAAAACAAAAAAATTCATAATTCAAGCCCGCATGGCCTAATAGACCTCTAGGTTTATATGTGCCCCTGAGAGGTTATTGACCACACAAAGGCATTTTAGTACATCTAGGGTGATCTTTGAGATCCAACCCATTATTGGAACACAAGTAAACACAAGAAAATCACTAGAAACCCCTAAGTTATGAAAACATTGTGAAAAGTAGAGGTTCCCTACACCAATATAGGTTAGTCTAGTAGGTCATTTTGATATATGGGATATGGGTATGACAGAGGATGCGACATAGGAGAATATAACAGAACTGTATAATGCAAAGTATATGTATGTAGATCATTTTTATGCAAGTGTTATATCATGCAATGATCTGTAGATAGCTTGGAAATAATTATTGGAGGAGAAGAGATACCGGTAGTAGTGTTCAGGGTTTATGAACCGGCACAGAGCAAAGTTAGAACTGGAACTTTATTTGGCATAGTAGATGCATTTTTTAGTTCAATTTTATTGTTTTAATTCAGCAAGAAGCTTGTAGTCAATGAGACTCTTTAGTGATGAGAAGTATGCTCTAGGAATTGTGCCTTCCTACATGTGCAGGCCCCCATTACATGTAATATCCTTTCACATGGCTTGTGAACTGATATTATGGGTCACAAATCCCACCATGGTTTTTCCTCTTTGAGGTTTTCCATGTGCAAATTTTGTATGTTATGGTGTTCACTTATGTGGATGGTTTATTTACTTCAAGTTATATATTTATTTGTTTACCAGTTTATATGTGTATGGTATAAAAGGATAAAATATTGTGTTACTGGCAGAACACTGATTCACCCCCCCCTCTTAGTGTTCTTGGATCCCAACAATTGGTATTAGAGCCTTGTACCTCAGAAGAGTTTTAATAGCTTGAGGAAGATATTGAAACCAGAATCTTTGAACATGTCTATGGAGAAGCAACTTGAGATGTCTCTTGAGGATTATGATGCTGAAAGGATGAAGAACTTGAAATTGCAAGAAGAATTGAATTCTACAAATGAGTTCATTCTTATCCTACAAGAAAGGTTATCATCAACTCAAGCCAAGAGAAAAGAACTTTTGCAAAACCCGGATGATGAGGAGAAGAATGCACTTAAGGAACAATGTTAGAAACTAAGTCAAGAAAACATGCTCATAAAGAATGAAATGCAAGTTTTGACTATGAGGTTATCAAAAGATATAGGAAGATAATCTTGTTATATCTCTGAAGAACAAATTTGATTAATGTGGCAGATTGACTCATGAAAATAATCTATTGAAAACCTATTTGGCACACTCTCGGAACCATGAACAAGAACTTGAAAGATAAATAACTACTCTAAGAGATGATTTGATTACTGCAAGTGAGTATAAAGAAAAATTTAGGATTAGTGCTGCATAGTTGGATAACTTATTAAAAAGACAAAGACAGATTGATGATTCTAGAGGACTTGGATTTGTACAAGGTGAAAGCTCCAGTACTGCAAATGAAGATCAGATAACCAGTATGCAGAACTCATGAGAACAGAGGAAACCGGTAAGGAAATCTAATGCTTATAAATTCAATTGTAGATGTTTTGTTTGCAATAAATTTGGGCATATGGCTAAAAAATGTAGAAATAAAGCAAATCAAAACTACAATTTTATTCCCGGTCAATGCATAAATTGCAAGAAGTATGGTCATAAATAAAAAGATTGCAAAATGAATGCTAAATGTCATGCATGTGGAAAGTTTGGACATTTTTCTATCCATTGTAGGTCAAGGAATGACAGTGGATTTGTCAAAGAAACTTGGAAGAACAATGTTACATGTTATGCATGCAACAAAATAGGTCATATTGTTAAATACTGTAGAAGCAAGACTCAACCGGTTAGCAATGATAAAGATAATGAGAAAGGAAAGAAAAAGATAGATGAAATACAACAAGATCACACCAAGAGATGGGTTAGAAAATCTGAAGAACCAAGTGGAGATGGATCTACTCCGGTAACTCCATCGGTAGAATAAGGTATTCCTCCACCAACAAGAAATTCCACCGGTAACTAAGGCATAAGCCTTAGGGGTTGGAAATTCATTGCAAAATCTTTCATATTACCCCAGAGGAGATCTAAGGAGATCTGTAAGAGATCTGGAGAGTTGTGTTTATCATTGATTAAGGTTCACTCGACACAAGACTGGGAAACCGATATTTGTAGGGTTGTTCACGAAGCATTTATTATAGAGAAATATTAGGGTTTTATTCACTGATAAATGGGGTAAGTGAATTATTTTTCACTCACAGAGCATTCAAGCATTCAGAGAGAAGAAAAGGCAAATTTCAGGCTAAATAAGAGCATGCAAAGGCATTCTGGAAGGATTTCGAGCAGAAACACTCAATCTTCCACTGACATTCACTTTCAGGTATTCTTTGAAATGGCATCTGGATCTTCAAATCCTAATTTCATTACAAATTCCACCATTGTCAAATTCAAGGATAGGTTAAGGCTTGTATTCAAGGAGGTTCCTGAAATTGCTAAGAAAGAAGACTCCACTGGAGCATTTTCTAGGGTTCCTGATGGCGTGATGTATGTTGAAGACGTAAGGGCATACATTCACTGTACCCTAGAGGATTTAGGCATAGAGGACACCAAAATCATGTATCAATCCATCATACTGTGAGACTCTAAGACCATCAAACCAAAATACAAAGAAATTGAGGATTTAGGGTTAACCGGTATTCTGTACATATCAAAATTTAAGGATGAAGTTATCAAATACATTTTGAGCAGGGTTCACAATGTGTTTATCTAGTTGGATAGGCATTACATGATCATGAAGGAGGCTATTCAAGAATTCATCGGCTTACCTAAAGTTGGACAAGAAACTAGAAAGAAAATTTCCAACACAGAGGTCGAGAAACTCACCGGTGCAACTCCTGATAACAGATCAATGAGGATCAACACAATCACCAACACTAATGTGAAATTTGCAAGCATGATAATAGGTTATAAGGTAACTCAATCCAACTGATTTATTTCTATTGCTAGTTTATGCATTCATGCTACATATCAGATGCTAAGGAATAATGCAAAATATGATTTATGTGAATGGATGAGGAGTGAATTGATGTTGAGCCTTAGAAAGATCAAGGGAGTTAAGAAAGGAACTTTTAGATATGGTAATCTCATTGTATGTTTGATGCTTTACTTCCTGAATGATCTACCCGGTCCTGGCAAGAAGCATTGGGCTCATGACATACTGGTAGGTATGTAGATAAAGGAAGAAATCATTGGTCTTGGTACCAGCAAAGATGAGAAACTTTGGGGGTATTTCAAAACATTCCAAGAAAATATGAGGCAAAGGGAGAGAATATCAAAGAAAAATATGGAGTACTCCATTGATATTTGTTTTATGGTGCAAACTAATGAAACTCTTATGGAGGTAGTTGAACCTAGGACAATCTAGATTACTGAGCTTGGATATGAGGTAGATGATAGCATTTTTGAACTCTATGAAAAAATGCTACTAGATGCCCCATTAGATGACAAAACAAAGCATTTTGGTAAAATAGAAGAGAAGGCACTTGAAGTGAAAATTGGTTTTAACAGGAAGAGAAGAGAGAAGAAAATAGAAAAGATGTATGCATATGTACATGATTTAATTCATAATATAGACACTCAAATAGGTTCTGGATCCAAACCGACAACAGAACCGGCAATGGCTAGTACTGTAGAAGTGAAAAAGTCTGAAGCTTACATTTCCACTGTCACTTCTGATTCTGACCCTAAGGACAATGAACCACTAGCGTTCAGAAGGGTACAAAGGAAGAAAGTGGATCAACTACCAGTAGAGCAGAAGAAGGCAGAGCCTAGGAGGAGACTTGCTAGAAAGACAACTAAACCTACTGCATCACCACCTCTGGCAAGGAAGCCTATACATAAGAGAAAATCAGTCACATCTAAAATGGCAACCACAAGCGAAAAGAAGAAGGGTGATGACATGGAAACCAGTAAGACTAAAATGACCTGTGCTGAGCTAATTGATGAAATAATAAAAGATGGAATTTTGAAAAATGTATCTATATATTATGAATATTTAGAGGATGATGAACAAAATGAAATGGAAGAGGTTATTTTGTTACATATAGATATGTATAAGAAAGCCTTAATAGAAATTTTGAAGAAGATACCTCTATCTTTCTATAATAAACTTGATGCTAGAAGACTTGACGTTGTCAAGAGGGATAGGGAGATTAAGGAAGTAGCACTTTTGGAAATGTGTGGTTCTATAAATGATGAGGAAATGAA
Source organism: Cryptomeria japonica (assembly GCF_030272615.1). NCBI lineage: Eukaryota > Viridiplantae > Streptophyta > Pinopsida > Cupressales > Cupressaceae > Cryptomeria > Cryptomeria japonica. The sequence goes on along the minus strand of NC_081412.1, from coordinate 390,450,449 downwards.
AATGTGCATAGATGTTGCAAATAGGACAGTTTTTAGTAGTAAACCCCGATAGATAAACCTAATGATGGGAAGAGTAAATGATGTAATAAATGAGACCAGTAAGGGTTGGACAAAATTCTTCCAAAAGAATCCTGATTTTCTCACATCTCATGAAGAATTTGTGAAAGCTACATCTTCCACCATTCCAGATAAATCAAAAGGGAAAGGTATTTTGGGTAGTTCAACTTCAATTTTGACTACACCAGCAACAACTATAGACATACAGACACAACCAACAGTAAAGGAGAGTGTACGGTCTTTACCGGCACAAACTATTTCTAAGCAAGATAATGTATAGGATATTGTAAATACTATGGATAATACTATACCGACAGTAATTGACACTGCACCAAGTGGTGAAGCCACCGATGCAAAAGAGGTTGTAGAGGATAAGGTAAAGGAAACTGAATCTATACCAGCAGTTAAAACTGATTCCCTGGCAAATTTTTTCTCAATTGACACTTCTCAGGTTGAGAACAAATCCATCACTAAGATGAGTCCCACTAAGTTGATGATGATGGCAACTCAGAAACTATTGAAGGAGGGTACTGCAGACAAGGGAATAATTGATTAATCAATTACAGTATTGCATAGATTGACACCTGATTGTTAGATTGAAGATGGAGAAAGCCCTTCCAAAAAGCTCAAAACTCTAACAAAGTATATTTCTAACAATTTTCAATCTCTGAGGCAGATTGGAGACCGATGGGATTTAGAAATATTCACTATAGCTAAAAGAGCAACCTTTGAGTAGATAATAGAAATAGAGAAAAAGAAAATTGAGGCAAAACTCATTATTATTGAGAATTATTTGAAACAAGGTACAAATATCTATAGGGTTTGTTGTAACATAGGAATTCTTATAGCTAATGTAGATAGCAGATTAAAAGAGTTACATGATAAGGTAGCTAGTATTGCTAACTCTTTTGATGGATTAACTACACTGACCACATCTGTTGATGGACAAATTTTGTCCTTGGAGAACCAATTTTTTTCTTTTGAGAAAGAGAAATAAAATCATTAGGAGAGAAAGGAGCCTTAGAGGATTGGTGAGTCCCAGATTGGATTCATTGGGTGTTCATAAGAGAGTGCATGGACATGATTGCTAAACCCACACCGGCAGATGTCAAAGAGAAGGAAAGACTTTCCCACTTACTAAGTGGACTAGCATCTATATCTGACACTTTCAAACTGGCTGGGATACATATCTTTAGTTTTTTAATAAGGATTACCCTTAAATTTTGAATTTGGTTAAGCTCCAGTGAAATTAACAATATTCATTTATTCTTTTGTTCTAAATTCTTTCAATTTTTTCACCGGTCTTTGGCATTAATGCCAGAGGGGGAGTATGTATATATGTGAAAAATATCATAAAAATCAGACTGGATCACATGGGAAGGATATCAAGATATCAGAAGGAGTATATTGCTCAGGGGGAGCATAGTGCAGTTGAACTGACAGGAAATCCATTTTTTACATGAGTGTTGCCATCAATACCAAAGGGGAGATTGTTGGAAATTGAAACTCATCAGATTTATTTTATTGTCATTGATGACAACAAGATTAGATGGAAGTCATGCTGGCATTAGGAGGCATATATCAGTAGACACTAGCTTTGGAGTATTCAAGGCTGCACTGGCACCGACACTGGTATCAGTACTTGAAGGAAGCCGACATCAAGGGAGATTTATTTAGTAAATCATTTTTTAATTATTATTGAGATTGACATTGAGTAACTTTTGTAAATGAATTGTAAGACAACATAAGGCATATTGTTTGTAATGGGTATATAGGCTAGTTTGCTAGGTCATTTTGATATATGGGTATGATAGAGGATGCGACATAGGAGAATATAGCAGAGCTATATAATGTGAAGTATATGTATGTAGATCATTTGTATGAAAGTGTTATACCATGCAATGATATGTAGATAGCTTGGAAAGCATTCTTGGAGGAGAAGAGATACTAGTAGTAGTGTTCAAGGTTTATGAATTGGTACAGAGAAGAGCTAGAACCGGAACTCTATTTGGCATAGCAGATGCATTTTTGAGTTCACTTTTATTGTTTTAATTCAGTAAGAAGATTTTAGTCAGTGAGACTCTTTAGTGATGAGCAATATGCTCTAGGAAGTGTGCCTTCCTGCATGTGTAGGCCCCCATTATATGTAATATCCTTTCATATGGCCAGTGAACTGATATTGTGGGTCACAAATCCCACCATGGTTTTTCCTCTTTTAGGTTTTCCACATACAAATTTTGTGTGTTATGGTGTTCACTTATGTGGATGGTTTATTTTCTTCAAGTTATATATTTATTTGTTTATCGGTTTATATGTGTATGGTATAAAAGGATAAAATCTTATGTTACCGGCAAAACGTTGATTCACCACCCTCCCCCTCAGTGTTCTTAGATCCCAACACAGTGGATAGAAGGGCATTATATGTACAAGAGAAGGTTGTCATTGGGACTATAAGAGACACTGGTATTTATATGGTTGATGTCATTCAATGGTATGTGAGGTTGCTTTCTTTGTAGTTCTTTGAATAACATAAAGATAAGAGTAAAATAAATGAGAATTTGTCATTTCATACTAGTTCTTGCTCGTGTCAATTTTTGATACACATTTTTTCTAAGAGTAGTAAATGTTAGCTAACTCCATCATTAAAATCTACCTCTTCTCATTAATAGAAGTGGAGTAATGTTGTTGAGTCATTAGATGCAAGCCTTGATATGCTCCAATATAGTTTTATTTATTTATTTAGTGAATGAGGGTAGTTGCTTATGATGAGCATAAATATATATTGTATGATCCTTGGTAGATAATAGGGAAAATGCCTTCTAGCCACAAGGTACCTTGTGTTTTAAATTTGAAAGATGGAGAAGAGTGAGGTAATGTTTAAAATTATGAATTATAATTAAGATAAGAATCAAAACTTGTTTGAGAAGATTATTTTTCATCCATCTAGCATTATTGGTATTTGAAAACGAAGAAATCCTAGTTAGTGTGAGAGACGACCTTCTTTTCCAAGAGATGGAATTCAGAGTCCATGAAAAAGGATAAGGTCAAGGAAGGGTAGATGCGAATCTATAAATTATAGAGGATATGAGGCACATTCAGGCATGGTTGCAAGCTATTGAACATGCACAAAGAGGAAATATTGGCATGGAAGATGTTAGTGACATAGAGGAAGGACCTCAAGAAGAAGAGGTAGAGCTCGTAGAAGAAGAAGTTGAAATAAGAATCATTAGAGCGATTTGGAGAGTGAGTTCCAAACCAAAGATGGAGGTACCTATGTATGAATGTAACCCAAATGTTGAGGAGATACTTGAATAGATTAGTGCAATGAATAAATACTTCAAGTATGATAATGTTGATGATGACAAGAAGGTGAAGTTCATAGTAACCAGATTGAAGTGCCATGCATCCCTCAAGTGGGATGGAGTACAAGATGAAAGAATACATAAAGGAAATTCCAAGATCAAGAGTTGGGATAGGATGGTAGCTAAGCTAAAAGGTGAATTCTTTCCCAAATATTACCAACTTAATGTTTTCAAGAAATTGCAAAATCTTAGACAAAAAAAAATGTTAGTTAAAGAGTATACAAAAGAATTTTATAAGTTGACCATTAGAGCTAGTTGCATTGAAGATGATCCTAAAACAATGGCTAGATATCTCATTAGATTGGGATACAATATCCAAGATGAAATTAATCTTTTGTGTCCTAGAATAGTGGAAGAAGCATACCAATATGCTCTCAAAGAAGAAGAGAAACTATCTTGGAGGAAACAAACACAAAGCTCGAGAGGAAAATGTCAAAGATTCAAAGGAAGAGGATCGCAAAGTGGTAGAGGTAAATGGAAACTTCAAAAAGAAGTAGCCAATAGTTCACATGATCAAGAATAATCTTTATGAGGTAATAATTATTCTAGGGGAAGAAGGCCTTATTAAAGAAGTAGAGGTAGAGGGTTTTTTGATAAATATTTAAAATAAAATAAATATAGTCATAGATCATATGAGTGTCCAAATAATCCTACCACAAGTTAGGGGAGGGCACATATTTCTCAACGTGAAAGGAGGAAGAAATACATGCACATGTAGCTTATAAAGATCTGCATGAAGTTGGCGAGTCATTCTTGATGAAGAGAGCATTACTTAAACCCAACAAGGAAGTCATAGAACCACCTCAAATAAATAATTTGTTTAGAATGACATGAAAGAGTGGAGGAAAGTGTTGAAAAATTCATTATAGATAGTGGGAGCACATAAAATCTTGTTTTAACAGAGATGGTGGAGAAACTAGGCTTGAAAAAGGAAATGCATCCTACTCCTTACAAAGTATCATGGTTGCAAAAGGGACATCAACTATTGGTCAATAAAAAATGCAAGGTAGACTTCCAATAGGAATTTACAAAGATCAAGTAGTGTGTGATGTTTTTTATTATGGTAAAAGCAGGTTTTGAAGGGACCCAAAAACCTTTACAAAAATATTACAAAAGATGTATCATAGAAAGCCCAACATAAAACAAACCAACCAAAAAAAACACCACATGGCTGAGAGATAATAGATACAACAAAAAGAGACCCCAACCCAACCATACAACAAAAAGCTAGCAGACCACCATCAAAGAAATAGAAACACATAAAAAAGAACGTAATCCATAGATGTTAGTCACATTTTGCTTGAGAGACCTTGGAAATATGATAAGAAATCTATGCATGATGGGAGACACAATACTTACACTTTTGAGAAAGATGGAAGGAAGCACATTATTAGACCCTTGAAAGAAGAACATGTTGTTGTTGAGCCAAGATCAAGAGTGATGTTGATGAGTGGTAAGGAATTTTTACACCAAATGAAGAAGAAATAGGTAAAACTTAATTTGATAGGAAAGCCTAGAAGTGTAGTCATGATGCAGGTGCACTGGAGTAGTTCAAACCGGTTGGGGCAGTTAACTGTGAAATTATTTGGAGATCGTGGCATTTCTTCATGTTTGATAATTTAGCATTGTGGATTTGGATTTATCACCTTGAGTTCATTGTCTTTATCAAATTCGAGATTCATGGCATTTGGATTCAATTATGGAGAGATATCAATTTTGGTATTGGCCCGGTGTTGATGTGTTCTTACCGGTTAGTCTTACAGTGTGTGGAGTGAAGTCAAATTGGGTTGCAGTTGATTACCGTGTCTTGTAGATTGTTGATCAATTTTGCTTGAGCCTTGTCCGATGTTCCTGGAGGACTGTGTGAAGTTCTAAGCATTTTGGTGATGTTCTTGGTGATTTGGGCCGACATGTTATTGTTTACACATTTCGTCATGAACTAGTTGGTCCTTGGCTGACTTGATCAAGTTGTTATTGCTTGCGGATGGTATAAAGGGAAAGTTTAGTGATTTATTTCGATGAAAGATGAAGGACAAAGATCAGAGGAAATAGAGATTGAGCGAAGATGTAGATTCCAATGAGATTCTGGTCTGATAGGACTGAAGCTAGGATGGTTGAGGTTTGGATCAATACAGAATAGTAGAAGCTATTACTGGATGATGATTTGTTGAGAGGATGATCTGTGGATCATAGATCTAAATTGTAAGAGTTGTTAGCATTGTGTTGTCAGTGATGTTAACCGATATGAGATGACCACCGATAGTAGAGATGGATGTGCAACATTTCTATCAAGGAGTACATGATGTGATATCTTTGATATCACCTTGTGTTGCACAAAACCGGTAAACCAGGAAGGCAAGAACAAGTGGCCAATGGATTCATCAGTACACAAGTTAGTGCTTGACTTGTGTGATGAGATAGAGGAGTGTTTGAGCGATTGTTTGTGATGAAGAGACAAAATATTACCTAAATCACATCAATATTGGAGGAGAAGAATGAACAGGCCACCGGTATATTGTGAGGCTGCAAAACAGCGGGACTCTCACCAGATGAAGTTGCAATCATCATGAGAAGCAATGACTAACTGTGAATGTGCTCACTTCAGATCACATGTGCCTGTTTGAAAAGATGTTGCACAAATAGGGAATTTACATGAAGAGAACTGCAGGATGCAGAAGGCAAGGTGTCACTCCACCTGTGAGTGGAGATTATCTCTTATTATGCATTGTGTGCATAAGTGTGAAAAGGTAAAGGTAAGTACTTGAAAGCTCACATTAGATCGATCGGTGAATTGAGGGAATTCCTTAAGTACATGAGATCAAGACCGACAAAGAAGGCATGTTGAGATACTAGTTCAGAGGAAATGAGAAGTGTTTGTCACCTTGACAAATCAGTAGAGGAATGAACATAATTGATTAGGGAAAAGGTAAGGCTAAGCAGATGCAACTAGAAATAGATTGACCTGATTAAAGATGGAGTTTTGTGAAGGTTGATCACATGGTGTCATCAAGAGTGGTAACCATTATGTAATTCCATCCTTAATATGGATAAGGTGTAGATACTTGATGGGAATGTGCATGCATAGGTCTGTCATGTCTCAAGACCAGTTTGAGGGTTACACCTACAAATTAAGAAAGGTCATGACAAGAAGGACAACTAGCATGGTGCATATGCCAGTAGGGTTTTCTTATTAGTAGATGGAACCAGTTGTTTGAATGTTCGGTGACTAGGCATGAACCGATAGAAAAGTGTGATGAGGTGGATACCATCAGTGATGCCAAGAAAGGATGAAATGACAAATGTGCATTAGGTGGTGAACCTACATCAGATAAAGATGGAATGTACATCGACGAAGAAGGTGTAGAGTTGATTGACTGTGATAAAAGGTCCCACAAATCATGGGGCATGTTGCAGATTGTTGCAGGGGTTTGTGGCTCGAGGTTTGATGGACAACTACAAGCCAATTAAGGGCGATTGAGGAGATCAAGGCAATGAAGGAAACAACATGATGGATCTTTTGTGTTTTGACCAAGAGATCTATTGTTAGGATAAAAAGTAGATCACCAAAGATGGAAGGCATGATCCAGGAGGTACGTAAATGGCAAAGTTGTGCAGATAGGCTATCTGAAAGATCAGATCGGACAAGATCTGATTGGATTTGGTTTTTCCTTGAGGGTGGTGAAGATACCCTAACTGCCTGATTTTGAAATGGTCTTTTGGCGGGAAACCAGTCTATAAAGATGAAGGCAAAAGACATTGTAATGTGCTACTATAGTAGAAGAATGTGGTGCTATCGCAAAGTGTCATACTTCTGCAAGCAAGAATAAATCAGCTGAGTGCTTGATGAGCATCTAAAAAGTGAGTTAGAGTGAGGGAGAACCTAGCTGAAGTGTTCAACTGGTAGGAGAGAAGAGTATCTAGTGTTCATACTGGCAGAGTGCCTGAAGTAAAGGAGGTTGCAGAGAAGGAAGACAAAGAACTGGCAAAGTGTTATGCCAGTGGAGAGAAGATAGTAGGGGGGAGATTCAATAGAGTAGAAGAAGAAGATAAGTGTACTGATAGATTTCATCTGCAGTTAAGCAGTTGGAGAGAGCAACAAAAGAATGAGTCGATGTAGCAGTGAAGGTATCTCACCGACAGAGTAAGACATATGATAAGGTTGAAAGATTAACTTGTAACAAGATAACTACTTATGTATTTGATGTTTATATTGTGAACACTGAGTTTTAGCTTGGTGCAGTGGTTGATGCTCCTTGGGTAGATGCCCTAAAAGAAGGGGTTGGAGCTCCTTTAGGTTGTAGCCCATAAATTAGGCAGAAGTTGTAGCTCCTTGGGTTGGTGCCCTAAACTTTGTAACTATGCTTTCATTGTGAGGTTCTATTGGAGCAGTAGACTCTAGCAACATTGTTCACCGAGGTTTTTCCCATCTTGGGTTTTCCTCATATATGCTAGTGTTATGTGATGTCCCTTGTGTGATTGTATTTGTGTTGGTCTCTCCACTAACTAGTCAGTTTGCATTGAGGTAGATCTATGCTCACATAGGATTAGTAAAAGAAAATATTTTAGAACCACTAATTCACCCCCTCCCCCTTGTAAGGAAAGTAGTGCATGGAAAACACTCTCCTAATGTCAATTCTAAGGGGATTTGCAAGCAAGGAAGTATTTTAATTTCAGTTTGCAATACATTAAGATAAAACACAGACAGAAGATTAAGATTAACCAAACAGAATATCACCAGAGAAAGACATCAAATATACATGGGAAAACCCTTACGGGTAAAAAACCCACCACCAAAAAAGAGATCCCTTTATTCAGTAAACAACACGGTTACAATAAAGTACTCAGATCCTCTTTTATGGACTCTGTTCTCACCACACATAGACACCTCTACTCGGCTAAGCTTCTACAACTTCCCCCTTTTTCTCTTTGGCTACCACCACAGTATTTATGCACACCCATCTGCTCATCGATTACATCTCTGGCAACCAGCATCTGCCAAACCAATCGGCATTGGAGTATAACCATCCAGTAACAACCTGTTCATTCATGAATTCATGGAAAACATATTATCCCATATTCATCTGGAAGACAGGTTGGTTTGTATTCAAAAACACCGACAGAAACATTCCAAGTGTCCACCTACTAGTCTTTGGTTTCGGCGACATCAACCCGATCGCTGAAGGAGATTCCACTGGGTATCGAGAATACAAACAATCAGCTATCCCAAACATCTGATATTTCTCTCTACTCTCCACCACATGGCACCCCTTGATTGGTTTTGGGTCCCTTCTCTGACATCTTAGCATGACCTCACTATCTGCCCGAAATTCTTTTTTATCGCTAGGTCACGATGGATATTCTAACGAGCAATTTCCCATCACGACCTAGCAACCACCATCGGATCTTCTGCGATCGTCTCATCCAATCATCTGTGATTTTCTTAGCCTTTATATCACCTAATCTATTCACCTGTCGGGTCCCACCACTTGGTCGACATGTCGCAAGGGATATTCCAATGAGTAGTTTCCCATCACGACCTAGTGATCATTGTTGGATCAACCTTGATCATCGTCCGATCATCTTGGACTTTCTCTCCAGTTAAATTTGCTTGAGTGCTCTCTTGTTGGGACCCATCACTTAGTCACCATGTCACGAGGGATATTCTAATGAGCAGTTTCCCATCATGGTATAGCGACAGCCATTGGATCTTTTCACTCGACTGTCAAATCTACTCAACTTGCTCACCTAATAGCCGATCACAAGAAGAGGATTTCATTGGTCCATTTGCAAGAGTCAAACCAATAGTTGTCCTAACAGGATAGGTTACTCTGATCAACCTAAACACTGGTAAGGATAATTTGAGCAATATTTCCAACACTCTCCCACTCGCCGAGGAATTTAGTGGACCTTTCTACCATGTTGAACACTTACAAATTACATTGAGAACCATGGACTCTAAATCTCATCAATGTTGATATACCACTCGATTAGAAACCATTAGGAAAAAGAAATTAACATGTGTACCTATGCAAAGAAGTCTCATCTTTTTCATGAATACTTCCACCTTCTACCATGCCACTGCTACAGGACATACATAGAAGCTATCCACTGAGAAAATTACAACTCTGTCTCCCGAGAACACAAAACTCATGATCCAAAAACTAACCTAATGTACAAACATTTGTTACAGACATAGCTAGAATAACACCCACAGTAAGTGCTAGCACATCCAAATACACATACCCTTAAGAGATCATTAACATGTACAACCTGTTACTCACAATCTCAAGTTCCACATGCAATACACAAAAAGGAGCTCCTACTACACAGGTAATGCCAACCGCTTACAACATTTCATAGAAGTGAAATAATATTTGTACCAAGAGCTTTCTCAATACTAACTAGAAACAAATAACCTGCAAGAAAGTCTTCACAACACCCTATATCATGCCCTTCTACACCCACCTCTAAAATGTCAATTGTCTTATAATAGATGAATGCATCTCAGTTAGACATATTAATCATTCCAACACATTCATCTCTAGCCATAAGAAAAGATAGCACCATCTCTGTTTCCATGTATCCATGAGCACCCTGTAACTAATCAACACATGCCAACCTTTAAATGCATAATCACATTATCATGAAGTATCAAACAATATGATTAATGTACTCAAAATACAAAAACAAAAACTATATCATTATCAAACTTCCAACCATATAATCAAGAATATAAACATGACAAACATGATCGAAAACATCTCCTCCAAAGAGATTACTTGCTCTATATGAACATAACCATATTATTTCAAAAAAATCTAAATGCATCTCAAGAGTGTACCCAGAGACAATATAACACATCCTAACTATGGAAAACTTGTCAAATATGACATAAACAACATCTCTACCAAGGACTTATGAATCCTCAAGATGTTAGCATCTTAAGTCACATGAAGAGCATCCACCATCAAATGATGAATCTGTATCACTGTCAAAGACCCATGGTACCTAGTCTTACATGGCATCATGATAGAACCAGACACCACCAAATATCTATCTTTCCAAAACAGCTCAGAAGGCATCTCCATCCTCATTCTATGAGGATGCACAAGATAGAGATTCTGAAGAACTCTTGTTTCCTTTCTTCTTCTCTTTGCAATCCTTCTGAATGTGACCAACCTGCCCACAGTTCTAGCACTTCGCTTTGGACTTCTTTCCAAGAGTAGAACTTTCCTCTTACTTGGATTTAGACTTCTTGTCCTTTGTCTTGCCACAAACAAAAAGGGCCTCCTTGACCATCTCAGAAGATTTCCTTTGTGTTTCTTCTGATAGAAACGAAGCAACCACTTCTTCCATCTTGAAAGTGGTTGTTGTACTCCCAGTGGCCATTACCAAATGATCTCATGTGTCAGGCAGAGAACACAATATAAGCATACATCGATCCTCATCATCAATATTGACTCCCACGGAGGTTAGTTGAGAAACCATCATGTTGAAAACATTCAGATGATCTATAATAGATATACCCTCATCCATCTTCAAGGAATATAACTTCTTCCTCAGGAACAACTTGTTTACCAGAGATTTCCCTTGATAAATATCTCCAAGTTTCTTCCATAGAAAATGTGAAGTCTTTTCCTCATAAACATTTAATAGAATAGAGTCTACCAAATAGAGTTTGATCAATCCTCTGGTTTTTCTATCTACAAGATCCCAGTCTTCTTGCTTCATGCCCGAAGGTTTTTTTCCAAACACAGCAACCCACAGATCTTGATCAACTAGCAAATCTTCCATCTTGAGTTTCCACAACTCAAAGTTTGAACCATTGAACTTCTCAATCTCCACTCGTCTAGAGTTGTTTGCCATCTCAATCTGCAAACAAAATACTCTGCCAGACTCCCATTGAAAACATAATTGACACCAAACAACCCTACCCGACAAGGATAAAACAACTAAATGGCTCTGATACCACTTGTAAGTAAAGAAATGTGTGGAAAATGCTCTCCTAACGTCAATTCTAAGGGGATTTGCAAGCAAGGAAGTATTTTAATTTCAATTTGCAATACATTAAGATAAAACACAAACAAAAGATTAAGATTAACCAAACAAAATAGCACTAGAGAAAGACATCATATATACATGGGAAAACCTTATAGGTAAAAACCCTACCACCAAAAAAGAGATCCCTTTATTCAGTAAACAACACGGTTACAGTAAAGTACTCAGATCCTCTTTTATGGACTCTATTCTTAGAAATTTGTTTTCACCACACCTAGACACCTCTACTTGGCCAGGGTTCTACAACTTCCCCCTTTTATCTTTGGCTACCACCATAGTATTTAGGCACACCCATCTGCTCATCGGTTACATCTTTGGCAACTGCCATCTGCCAAACCAATCGGCCTTGGAGCATAACCGTCCAGTAACATCCTATTCATTCATGAATTCATGGAGAACATATTATCCCACATTCATCTAGAAGATGGGTTGGTTTGTATTAAAATACACTGACAAAAACATTCCAAGTGTCCACCTACTAGTCTTCGGTCTAGGCAACATCAACCCGATCGCCGAAGGCAATTCCATCGGGTATCGAGAAGACAAACAATCAGCCCCGAATGTTCGATCTTTCTCTCTACGCTCCACCATGTGGCACCCCTTGATTTGTTTTGGGTCCCTGCTCAGACATCTTAGCATGACCTCACTATTCATCGAGAATTCTTCTTTGTTGCTGGGTCGTGATGGATATTCTAATGAGAAATTTCCCATCATGGCCTAGCAACCACTATTGGATCTTCTGTGATCGTTTTTCGATCATCTGCGATCTGCTCAGCCTTTAACTTGCCTGATTCATTCACCTTCCGGGTCCCACCACTTGGTCGCCATGTTGCAAGAGATATTCCAACGAGTAGTCCCCATCACGACCTAGAGATCACCATTGGATCATCCTGGACTTGCTCACCAGTTAACTTCACTTGAGTGCTCTATTGCTGGGACCCATCACTTAGTCGCCATGTTGCAACGGATATTCCAACGAGTAGTTTCCCATCACGATATAGCGACAACCATTGGATATTTTTGCCCAACTGTCAAATCTACTCAATTTGATCACCCGATAGCCGATCACAAGAAGAGGATTCCACTGGTCCATTTGCAAGAGTCAAACTAACAACTATTCTAATGGGATAGGTTACTCTGATCAACCTGAACATTGGTCAGGATACCCCTCTCAGTGGTGCATTGTGTCTAACAAGAGTTGTTTTGTAATCCTGGGCTACAGTCCAACATGTAGCATATGTAATTCATTAAAGTACTATAAGAATTGTTCATATTATTTACTGGTTGTGTATTTTGTGGTTTTATTGATTGCTCTTTTTCATTTATCTATGTTTTGTTACCGGTTACCAATATATCTTGCATGGTGTTTGTGTTTAGGCTGTAAGGCGAGGATGTCCTTCATTGAATCTCCCTACCTCGACTGCATCAAATGTTATCAGACCTAGTTTGAGAACCTGTTGTTGGAGAGAGTGTTTATTGTGTACCAGTTGGTTGGAAAATAAGTTGAGGCAGCTTGTGGACTTGTTCAGATCACTAAACATGAGGTAGAGAAAGGCTTGCGGGTAGACCGCCGAACCTAGAACTTGAGTTTGAGGTAGTTAGTGGGTGGAGACTTGAACAGATCATCATGGAGAGGCAACCAAAAGTTGTAGTCAGATTGTTGAATCCCTGAGGCAATTGCAAGTACCTACTAACTGATCACCGAAATAGATCAAGTGATGGGACTCACTTTTCAATTAACCCCGAGAGTCTAATGCAAGAGCACCCGAGCAGTTCAAACTAGTTGGGGTAGTTAAATGTGAAATTTCTTGGAGATTGTGGCATTTCTTTATGTTTGAGAATTCAGCATTGTGGATTTGGATTTATCACCTTGAGTTTTTTGTCTTTATCATATTCAAGATTCATGGCATTTGGATTTGATTCCGGTGAGATATTGATTTTGGTATTGGCCTGGTGTTGATGTGTTCTTACCAGTTAGTCTTGCAATGTGTGGAGTGAAGATGAATTGGGTTGCAGTTGATTCTCATGACTTGTGGATCATTGATTGATGTTTCTTGAGCCTTGTATGATGTTCTTGGAGGACCACGTGAAGTTCTAAGAGTTTTAGTGATGTTGTTGGTGACTTGGGTCGACGTGTTATTGTTTACACATTTCATCATGAATTGGTTGGTCCTTGGCCAACTTGATCGAGTTGTTATTGCTTGCGAATGGTATAAAGGGAAAGTTTAGTGATTCATTTCAATGGAAGATGAAGGATAGAGATCAGAGAAAATAGAGATTGAGTGAAGATGTAGATTCTAACAAGATTTTGGTCCAGTAGGACTAAAGTTGGGATGGTTGAGGTCTGGATCAGTGCATAACAATGGAAGATGTTACTGGATGATGATTTGTTGAGAGGATGATCTGTGGATCATAGATCTAAGTTGTATGAGTTGTTTTGTAATCTTGGGTTGTGGTCTAGCATGTGGTATATATAATTCATTAAAATGTTATAAGAATTGTTCATACTGTTTACCGGTTGTGTGTTGTTTGGTGTTACCAATTGCTCTTTCTGCTTTATATGTGTTGTGTTACCAGTTACCAATATATCTTGCATGGTGTTTGTGTTTAGGCTACAAGGTGGGGATGTCCTATTGGAATTATGAATGAATTTATTATGTGTTGCATTGATGTTTTGTCATTGATGTCAACACTAGCTGATTTGGATGGTTATCGACAGACAAGTTTTGGTTACCGGTAGAAGATCTAGTGTAACCGACATAAGAGATTATCTGTTGGACACTTCCGGCATGTTTGATCAGTAAAGTATATTGGATTTCATGAGTTATATGCTCCATGAGCATTTTTTGGTCAATTGGTATTGGCTTGGTAATTGGATGTTATCATACACTCTGTTAAACCCTTACCAACACTGGTTTAAGGCTTTACCGGCAGAGCTTTCATTAAGGAATCATGACAGGATGCATAAATGGTGTTGGTACATCTTCTTTGAGGATTTTAGGATGTTGAAGATGTTCGTTGATCATGCTTCAATTTCTTGAAGACATTGCTTTGGCATGGTGGACCCATAATAGGTCTTGTACCTATCTAGGTTATGGACCAGTATAATGCTAGCATGTACTCTACACGTTACCTGGATGATTTGAGATGATTTATGGATTTGTTATTATTGTTTTGGTCTTAAGCCGACATGGCATATCATTGTAATAAGGAATTATGTAATGATATTATTGTAATATCTTTAGGTGGCCGACCTAATTGGTTTAGGCCTTAGGGTTTGTATAAATAAGAGATAGAAACTCTTTGTAAAGTATCATGGTTATTGGATTGGTCATGGTAAAGGAATTTAATGTGCGAATATTGTAATATCATTCAAACAGAGGAGTTGAATGATCATTGGTGATCAAATTGGATTCAGAAGAGGATTTAGTCCTCCAGCATTGAGCTTAACCGTGACTGTAATCAAGCATGGTAGATTTTTTTTAATAGTAGTTCACTCTATTGGATTGTTGTCCATTTCTCTTGAGAAGGTTGTAGCCTCTCTGTAGTCAGTGAGACTCTTTTGTAATGAGTAGTAAGCTCTAGGCAGCATGCCTTCCTGCAAGTGCAGGCCCCTCATTGTAACACATAATTTCTGTAGAAGTATCATCTGATTGTGGGTAGGCTTCCAACCCTAGTTTTTCCCTTTTCGGTTTTTCCACATACAAATCATGGTGTTATGTGGTATGGTTGCTTTGCATTGATTATCTGGTTAATTGTTAAGCTATATTATTTACCAGTATCTATTCCTTACCGGTACTTGATTTGTTTAAGGTTGTATTGTGGATTAAAAGTTATAATCTGTTAACAATTGATTCACCCTCCCCCCTCTCAGTTGTTCACTGGTTATCCTAACAATTGGTATCAGAGATTTGGTCCTCTTTTGTAGAAGCTTAACCTCTTGAGGTAGATCCTATGTATTAGATGTAATGATAGTCCCAAAGACACTGAGAGGGGGGGTGAATCAGTGTCTAACCAGTTTGTGGAATATTTGAACTTATTTATAACTTTGAAACCCAAATCAATGTATCAGTAAGCAAGAAATAATGTAGTAAAAAAAAATAATAGAGACAACATAAATGCACACCATAACACAAGATATTTTATCGAGGAAACCCAGTGTGGGAAAAACCTCGGTGGGATTTGTGACCCACAATATTTACTCACTAGCCAATACAAATATATATTACTTAGAATAGGGTCCTGCACATGCAGGAAGGCCAACAACCTAGAGCTCACTGCTCAAAAGAAGAGTCTCTCTGACTACAATAAGGATAATTAAATATAATACAATGTACTACTCAAAATAGCATCTCTAATGCCTGGTTCAGTACCGGTTTAAGCTCAGTTAGATACCTTAACCAAAACCCTTCGCTGTCCACTATATCACCTCATACATAAATAATCTCCTACATACAAAATGACCTATGAGATCTCATACATATATGAGTCTTTACAATATACCAAGTCGGCTTACAAAAGATAATTATATTTACAATACAAATCACATAAACAAAACTTGTCTCATGTTGGCCTGAGTGTCAATATACTTCATTGTCGGTGTAATCTGGATGTCGGTGAATATGCCTGTCCGTGTCGGTAGATGGTATTGGTATTGACCTTGTTGTTGGTGTGTGTGTGGAGACCTAATACCAGTTGGTTGCCATCAATGACAACATCAACCATTCTCATATGAGTGTAGAATGCCAACAATCTCCCCCTTTGGCATTGATGGCAACACTCATGAGAAAAATCCAAAACT
The DNA here is from genome assembly GCF_030272615.1 of Cryptomeria japonica. Taxonomy (NCBI): domain Eukaryota; kingdom Viridiplantae; phylum Streptophyta; class Pinopsida; order Cupressales; family Cupressaceae; genus Cryptomeria; species Cryptomeria japonica. Next base: position 390,434,171 of record NC_081412.1, on the reverse strand, counting down.
GTTATCCCAAAACTGAAATCCAAAATGAAGTGTGCTCCCCTTGAGCAAGTGATCTCCTTTGTGCATATATTTCTCTTCACTACTCCCCCTTTGACATCAATGACAAAGGATTTAAAAAAAAGAATACAAAATTTTTACCTCAAAGTCTGTAACCGGTTGGTTACAATCTGAAAGATATCCACCAAAACTAAGTTCAAACTCTGCATAAACTAGTTACTATCAGAAAGAAGTTTCTCAATTTGTTGGATCATACCGGTGAGATAGAGCATCTATGGTTCCGGTGATCTTTTTCTATGGATTGTTGCCTTAGTTAATTCAACTTGCTGAGTTATAAGACTGTCCAATCTTGGGCCAAGTTTTCTCTTCAGCTCTTGGGCCTTCAGCCTTATTCTTGCCTTTTCTTTCTCCAAGTTCTCCAATTTTACTTCAAACACTGCCATTTTTTGTTCAAAAACTTATGTAAGTTCTGAAGAACCTATCATATTGTCTTCTATGACATCAATCTCTTTTTGTGTCTTTTTAATCTTTTTATCAATTTCCTCTATCAAATAGGGAGGCTTAAAGGCTTCTCTATACAACTCCTTATACTCCAAAATTGTAGAATTGAGTACCAGTAACAGTGAATCTAAGTGCTCTATATAGTTTTTAATGGTTTTCTCAAATAATTCACTCTTCTCTTTATCAACTCTCTCCTTAATTGTTCCTTCATTCACCTGCTCTAGAGTTAGAACATTTTCAGCAATAAATTTGGACAAGGTGTCCAATTTTACCTAAAGAATTGTCAATGTGATCTATCTTACATGTTGGTGAAATCATCCTCAAGATAGGTAGTGTGTCATCAATAGCCTTAAATGCTAAGGCATTGCAATCTGTTATCCTTTTGATAGAATCCAAAAGAACATCTGTCACATTAGTAGGTCTAAATTCACCTGTAGATGTGCTCGGTTTAGCAATAACTTTCCTCTCAATAGATACTTCTCCAATAACCTTAATTATTTATTCCTTATTACCAACAATTGATTCCTCTTTATTCACATTCTCTATCAGTTTCTTTGACTCAACATGAACCTCTACCTCATATTGTTTCTTAGTATTAGTTCCTTTATCTTCTACTGGTGTCTTAGTATTCTGAGAGTCGGCAGTATTTATCGGTGTCTCAAAGATATTGATATGCTCACCATTGATTTCCTTAACTTCTGCAGTCTCCTTATCTACAACAATGTTAATATCCTGTTCATCAATGTTCATAGAAAAAAGAATCTCAGAATCCAGGTTAGTATTATCAAGAGTAATATCTCCAATTCCCATATCAGGTGGACTGACTGTATGTACTGGTGGGATATCCTAAGCTAGAGGTGGAAGATTATCTATAATCTTTATTGCAGGAACACCACCAACTTTTCCTTTACCCTTATCCTTATCCTTCTGATATACCTTAAAGGTTTTGTCCATTTTCGGTCTGCTCCTTTCTTCTTGCTTTTCCTTTTCAACAAAGAATATATCCCATTTGTTTGCAGTCTCATCATCAATCTCCTTAACTTTCCCAGCCATTAGGCTCACTTGTCAGTGTCCACTGACAAAAACTGACCGGTTTTCCTCAGAAAGTACTTTATCAATTTCCTCTTTTGAATTCACAGGATGTACTACCAATAATGCTTCAGCTTTCAACTTCTTATCAATTTCCAATACTAATAATCTTTTTACTTCTAATCTCATGTACAGATCATTTGGAAAATCATCTATTACTTCAATCAAAATCTTCTTATAGATATCTAAATGCAAAATAATGCTCTCTTCTAATGTTTCCCTATTAGAATCCTTAAAAGAATGATACAAATTGTTTACATTAATCAAATTTCCTTCCTGTGTTATCTCATTCAATAGTTCTGCAAGAGTAGGGGTATCTGGTGTCTATTTCTTCTTCGGTGTAAGCTTCTTCTTAGGTTCCCTAACTACCTGTTGCTTCTTCCTTAGTGTTCTGGTTCTCTTGGGAGAAGGAGAAGGTACCGGTGAGGGTTTTCTCTTCTTCCTCTCTACTGTCTTGAATTCAGCTACCTTTCCATTGTCGGTATCAGAAGAAGTGACAATGAGTGAAACATGTGCTTATGGTTTCAGTCCTTCCAGTTCACTAGCAGATATACCACTTAAGTTCATTACATTTTCTTTAACCTCCTTAGCCATCTTGGATGCATCTCTGATAAACTTATCTCTTATTTTTCTTTGCTTTTGCATTGAAATAACACTCTCAATGGTCTCGGCATTACCAAAAATTTCTTCAGATGGTTCTCTAGGTGCATCAAGTAGTGTTTTTGCATGTGTTTCAAGAATGGATACATCAACTTCATAACCCATTTCAGTAACCCAAATAGTTATAGGGCTAATTGCTTCCATCCATGTCTCATCATGTTTAATAAAAAATAAGATTTGTTTGTCATACTTGTCAACTGTACTCTGCAGTAGCCTCTCTCTTGCCTTCCTTTTGGTTGAAAAAGTTTTGAAATAATCTGTGATGATCTTGTCATAGTTAGTGCCCATACCGGTGAAAGCTTCCAAAATCTATTTTCCTATCAGGATGTCATATCCAAAATCCTTATGACCAATGCCGAGTATCTCTTTGGTGAAGTAAATCATCACATAGACAAGTAGGTTGCCAAAGAGAAAAGTTCCTTTCTTGTCACCTTTAATCTTCTTCAAGTTATTAATCAATTCATCCTTAATCCATTCACAAACATCAATTTTAGTGTTGTTCTTTACCATCTTATATGCACTATGAATACAAAGGCTAGAAACCGAATTCAATCTATTTGCATGTGTTACTCTATAGCCAAGTACCATACTCACATATCTCACATTTACATCTCTAACATCATTGACTCTAAGGGATCTGTTGTTAGATGTAGCTCCAGTTAAGCTCATCACATCCTTGTTAGGTATTTTTTTGGTTTTGTCAGGCCTACTATTGATTGAGGGTAAACTAGTAACTGTCTTAATTGCTTCCTTGGTTATTTTGCAAACTGACTCTAACCACATAAATGTTGGTAAATGCACATTCCAATGAGAAATTGTAGGTGATTGAAGGTATTGTCATTGATGGCAACCTTACAATCATGTGATACGGGCAGGCAGACACAGGCATTGGCACCGATAGACTCTACACCGACATACAAATCACCAACACCAAAAAGATTGATCACCAGTACCATGGCCGATAGGAATTTTGTTTAAATGTATTTTGTATTTAATTGTAAAATATTTTGTAAGACGACTTGGCGAATTGTAATATGACTCATATATGTATGAGATCATTGTAGATCATTTTAAAAAAGAAAGGAGAAGTAATGTGACATATGAAAAGAAGATAGCAGACCTAATGTGTGAATTATTGGAATAAGGGTTTATGTATATTGTAGAGCTTAAACCGGTACTGAATCTAGCATAGCAAATGCTGATCTGAAGTAGTACAAGACATTGGATTAGTATAATCCATTTTTGTAAGTTAGTGTGACTTCTTTGTAATTGAGCAGTGAGCTCTAGGCACTTGGCCTTCCTGCATGTGCAGGCCCCTATTGTAAGCAATAATATTCTCTTATTGGCTAGTAAGTGAATATTGTGGGTCACAAATCCCACCAAGGTTATTCCCACACCGATTTTCCTTGTTAAAATATTGTGTTATGGTGTGTCTCTTATGTTGTGGTTGCTATTCTTATTTACTGCATTATTTTTGGTTTGCTGGTACACAGCTTTGATATGCTTTTCATGTTATAAGTTAAGAAAATTATTCTACCAGTCAGATACCGATTCACCCCCCCTCTCAGTATCTTTGGGAATCCTAACAATTGGTTTCAGAGCCTAGTCCTCTATTTTCAAAATCCTAACAGCTTGAGGAATATCTTGACACTAGTAGAGATGGAAAATTTGAGAAAGCGATTGGAAATAGCTCTTTTAGACTATGATGCAGAAAAAGTAAAGAATATCAAACTTGAGGATGATCTGAAGGCTGCACAGGATATTATTCGAGGACTTCAAGAAAATTTCACCATAGCAAGGAATAAAAGAAGAGAACTTTGTGAAAAGATGCAGACTGGTGAAGATGAAAAAGAAACTCTTAATGATCTGGTGAACAAATTGAGACAAGAGAACTGTACAATGAAGGATGAGATGCAAGATATGACTATGAGATTTTGTAAAGAAATTGAAGATAAAAAGAAGAATGAAGATGACCTGGTTAGAAGACTAAATGATTTTGGAAATGAAAACACAAGACTTAGTCATGAAAATGATATGTTGAAGACAGATTTAATGTATACACAAAATGATAGAACTGAACTCATGAGACAAAAAGGAATCTTGGAGAATGAACTGACCGCTGCAAATCAACACAAGGAGAAATTCAAGAAAAGTTCAGAAGAACTTGGTGACATGCTAAAGAATCAGAAACCTAATGGTGATACAAATGGACTTGGCTTTGAAGTTGGTGAAAGCTTTGGTACTGTAAACAATCATGATCATAATAAACTAGTAAGACAACCTAATGCTTACAAATTCAAAGGGAAATGCTTTAACTATAACAAGTATGGTCATAGAGAAAATCCATGTAGATCTAGAAATTATCAGAACACTACTACACCCACCGCTCAATGTTCTAAATGCAACAAAATTGGTCATAATTCAGAAAACTGTAGAATGAATGTAAGATGTTGTGTTTGTGGAAGATTTGGACATCTATCTAATCAATGTAGAACACATACCAACATAGGATATGGGAAAGCTATTTAGAAAAGCAATGTGACTTGTTATGCTTGTAACAAAATGGGACATATTGCAAAATTTTGTAGAAGCAAGACCCCACCGACAAATAACAAAGGTCCTAGTTTGAAAGGTAAAGAAAAAGTTGAAGAGGTAAAGCAAGAATTCTCAAAACAATGGATCAAAAAGTTAGATCAAAATGTTGATGGGAATACTCCTCCACCGGTAGAACAGAGTAACACTCCACCAGCAGGAGAATCTTCATCTAACTAAATGAAAATCGATTGGGGGTTTAGCAACAAACTGAAAAACATGCTAACATACCCTCAGTTGATGGTGAGAAGTTGAAATTACTTCTTTACCAGAAGATGAGTTAAGTTGTGACTGAACCGACAAGCATTAATTGTGGTAGTTGGAGAAAATAACATTATAAAGAAAGTGTTTTGGCTCCTTTTTCATTCACTGAGCATTCAAATCTTTGAGAGCACGAAAATTCCTGAGCAAAGGCATCCTTAGCGAAGAACTGAAGTAGTTCATCTAAGCACTCATCCTAAAGGAAGATTGAGATATTTATAACTATGGCTTCTTCATCCACTCCTAAATTTATTGCAAACCCTACTGTGATTGAAGTAATCAAGCACCCTAGACTCGTATTCAAGCTTGTTTCCGAAATAGCAAAGAAAGATGATACCCTAGGTGCATTTTCTCAAATTCCTAAGGGACTAGTATATGTTGAAGACCCTAGGATATACATGCATTGTCATATAGAGGAATTAGGAGATGACAAAATCAAGAACATGTATTAGACTATTATTTGTGATGAATCTGGAAATATCAAACCGAAACATATGATAGTGGAAACCCTAGGTTTTATTGAAATCCTTAGTGTCCCGGATTTTCCCAAGGATATTATAAGGATTGTGCTAAGTAGAGTGCATGGTGAATTCTTTTGGTTGGATTCAATTCATAAGATCACCAAAGAAGTAGTAAAGGTAGTAACAGGGTTACCTTCCACCAGTAGCAGGCCATATAGAACTAAAAAGGTCTCCAATGACACAGTAATGGACCTAACCGGCGCAACATTTGACAAAAGGTCTCTAAGGGTAAATGATGTAAAGGATATCAATGTCAGATTTGTCAGTATGATTTTAGGCTACAAGGTTACACATGCAAATAGGTTAAACTCAGTATCTAGCCTATGTATTAAAATTGCATATGACATGGTTAACAACAATGCTAGAATAGATGTGTGTGAATGGCTCAAAGATGAATTAATAGACAATCTGAAGAAGATAAAGGGAGATAAGAAAGGAACCTTTAGATTTGGAAATTTGCTTGTATGTTTAATGTTGTATATTACTAAGCAAGTACCCAGTATTGGTAGGAGAGATTTTGGTTTTGACTTACCGGTAGGAAAGCAACTTTTGGATTCACTAAACAACATGGGAGATAACAGGGAGAAAAACTTAAATGAACATTTTCAGGCACTGAAAGCTCGAATGAAGACTAGAACAAGACTATCACAGGCAATTGTGGATAAATATCAAAAGGAAATATGTTTTGTAATTAAGAAAGATGAAATCTGGATGGAGGCAATTGTCCCTAAGACTATCTGGGTAACTGAAATGGGCTATGAAATAGATGATAACATCATAGAAACTTATGCAAAATCCCTCCTTGAAGAACCAAAGGAACCTACTGAGAAAGTCTTTGGAAATGTAGAAATAATTGAAAGTGGAATTTAGCCAAGGAAAAGGGTTAAGAAAGTTGAACAAATTGTGAAGAAAGGAACTCGACATGCAAAAGCTATTAAGGAAGATGTTTTGAAACAACCTGGTAGCAAGGAAAGTGAGCTAGAAGGACTTCAACCGGAAGTTCATCTTTCACCAGTTGGAACTTCTTCTGAGAATGATATACCAGCAGTATTCAAAAGGGTGGAAAGGAAAAGAAAACCCTCACCAGTACCCTCACCCACACGTAGGAGAACCAGACAAAAGCAACAGGCAGTAAGGCCTCCAACAAGGAAGTTGACTCTGATGAAGAAAAAGGTAAAACAACATATTGCTCCACTAGATAAGCTCCTTAGTGAAATAACAGAGGATGGAAAGTTGAAGAATATTGACAAACTATACAATACTTTTTCAGTTGATGACAGAGAGGGCATAGAAAATAGTGTAATTTTACACTTGGATATTTACAATAAATTTTAGATGGAAATTATTGATGAAATACCCACTGATCTTTACAGGAGACTTGAAGCTAGAAGGGTAGCTATTGTTGAGTTGGACAAGAAAATAAAAATTAAAAAATTACTTGCAGTACTCCTAGTGAACTAACCGGAAGAAATTGATCAATTAATCAGTGAGGCCAACCGGACTGTATTCTCAACAGGTCACTGACATGTAGCACTGATGGTAGGGAGAATGAATGAAATTTCAGAAGAGATTGTGGATCAATGGGATATATTCTTTGTTGAAAAGGAGAAACAGGAAGAACTCAAAAGACCCAAGACTATCAGAGTATATCAAAAGGACAAGGATAAGGGGAAGGAAAGGAAGGTGGACCTCTAAACCTTAAGATAACTAACAACTTACCCCCACCTCCTTTTGATACTCCACTGGTAGATATAGTCCACAACCGGCTACTAAGAGTATAGAGACTCCTCTAGAGGATACAAATCTTGAATCTGAAGTTTTGTATACCATGAATATTGATACACAAGAGGTGAATATTGTGGTAGATAAAGAAACCACTAAAGATAAGAAGAAAGATGTGATTACTGAGTCACTGGCTACAGATGTAGAAATCAATGTTAGCACAAAGACAGAGAAACCGACAGAGGACTCTACTGAGAAACAATCAGAGAAACCAGAAATGAATAGTGCAGTGGCAAATACACACAAACCGAAAGTACATTCAAAGGCTACATCTAAGAAACTCATAGTTGAGAGCTCAAAGAAACCATTTGAGGCACTGGAATAGAAACAAGTTGATGTACAAGTTCAAATTGAGACAATGCCACCGAAAAAAATTGAAAAGCATAAACCTTTGCTAATAGAAATACATACCCAAAAAAATCCTCCTGAGAAAGAGGAAAGCAAGGTTATCACTACAACTAGCAGCATGGAAATTGTAAAAATAGTTGGACATACATCTGGAACTTCTATAGCAGAATTTTAGCCTACAAATGTAACATAGGTCTTATTGGACTCAATAAAGAAAATCACATAATGTAGTGCACAAGATTATAAAGCTATTGATGATACAATTCCCATTCTTAAATTGATAGCACCTAAGTGCATTGTGGCTAATAAAGATTCTTTAGGTCAACTAGACACATTGTCTAAATACATCACCGACAACATTTTGACAATTGATCAAATAAATGAGGACACAGTTAAGGAGAAAATGAATAAAGAGAAAGATAAATTCTTTGATGAAACAATAAAGAAGTGCATGGGACACATTGGTACACTTTTACCGGCACTAAACAAAACAATAATGGAGTTCAAGAAACTCTATAGAGATACATGCAAGACAAATGTTCTAACAATAGATATAGACAAGGAAATAAGTAAGGTACAAAAGGATATTGACAATATAGCTGATAACCTCATCAGTTCATTTGAACCATTATCAGTTACAAAGCTAAAGATACACAATCTTGAAGAAAAACTTGAGAAATTTGAAAATGAGAAAGACAAAATAAAAGGGAAGGAAAAAGACCTTAAATGCAAACTCAGCCCCAAATTAGAGTACCTCATCTCTTTGAGTAAAGAGATCTCTGAGGCACTTGTTCAAGGACTAAAGACACCGGAGGAACAAATGTATCACCTCACCAGTACTATTCAGAGGACAGAGGCTGCACTAAAAGACAATGAAAAGTTCACTGACAGTCTAAATTTGGTATTAGCGGAACTCTTTCAAATTGTAACCCACAGGATACAAGGATCGAATCAAGAAACACACTCCACTAACAACAGATGACAACCTTTGTCATTGATGTCAAAGGGGGAGTAGTGAGATGAGAAAAATGATCAGAACAGGACATCATGAGCTCAGGGGAAGCATGGATTTTTGACAACACAATTTTGGTAAGATGCTTTGGCAAATTCTTTTTGGACATCATTTTTGGACACTTTTTTATTTTTCTCATGAGTGTTGCCATCAATGCCAAAGGGGGAGATTGTTGGAAAATGTACACTCCAATGAGAAATTGTACGTGATTGAAGGTATTGTCATTGATGGCAACCTTAAAATCATGTGATATCGATAGGTAGACACAGGCACCGGTAGACTCTACATCGGCATACAGATCATCGCCACCAAAAAGATTGATCACGAGCACCATGGCCGATAGGAATTTTGTTTAAATGCATTTTGTATTTAATTGTAAAATATTTTGTAAGCCAACTTGGTGAATTGTAATATGACTCATATATGTATGAGATCATTATAGATCATTTTAAAACAGAAAGGGGAAGTAATGTGAAGTATGAAGAGAAGATAGCAGACCTAATGTGCGAATTATTGGGATAAGGGTTTATGTATATTGAAGAGCTTAAACCAGTACTGAATCTAGCATAGTAGATGCTGATCTAAAGCAGTACAAGACATTGGATTAGTATAATCCATTTTTGTAAGTCAGTGTGACTTCTTTGTAATTGAGCAATGAGCTCTAGGCACTTGGCCTTCCTGCATGTGCAGGCCCCTATTGTAAGCAGTAATATTCTCTTATTGGCCAGTAAGTGAATATTGTGGGTCACAAATCCCACTGAGGTTTTTCCCACACCAATTTTCCTCATTAAAATATTGTGTTATGGTGTGTCTCTTATGTTGTGATTTCTATTCTTATTTATTGCATTATTTCTGGTTTACCGATACACAGTTTTGATATGCTTTTCATGTTATAAGTTAAGAAAATTATTCTACCGGTTAGATACTGATTCAACCCCCCCCCCTCTCAGTATCTTTGGGAATCCTAACAATAAATTCTCCATGGACTCTGCTCAACACAAGATGGACTACTTCCTTTGGAAATTCAGGAATGCTTAGAATTTCAACAAAACCTAAGTCTTCAATAATCTTATGTTCAGGTTTAATCTAACCTTTCTCATTAGTAATAACATCATTAAACATTTTCTTCAAGTCCTTAGTCCCTAGGTCTTCTATGTTGCAGTGGATATAGATTCTCGAGTCTTCGACAAAAGTGACACCCTTCAAAATTTTCAAAAAAGCTTCGATAGAATCATCCTGTTTAGAAATTTCAGGAATAATCTTGAATACATGTCTAGGGCGCTTGATGTTCTCTACCACAGTAGGGTTTGCAATAAACTTAGGTGCAGAAGATGAAGATGCCATTTTGCAAGGTAAATGCCTCTTAACTTGAAATCCTTGAATGCCTGAAAAATTGCTTCGTTGGTTCACCTTTAGATTGCCTTCACTCAATTTCATGCTCTCTAAATGTTTGAATCCTTGGTTAGTCAAAATGAGGGTTTTTCGGTGTTATATAGCCAAAAATTTCTTCAGAAACCACATTTAATGCTTCCAGGTTAATTAAAATCTTAACACATGTGCCGGTAAAGAAGAAATGTATCTTCTTACCATCAACCAAGGGTAGAATGCATGATTTTCAACTTGTTTCAATACCCCCTAAGGATTATTCCTTAGTTAGATGAAGAATCTCCTACCAGTGGAGGATTGCTCTATTCTACCAGTGCAGAGATAGTTTCATCAACTTTATGATATCCCTTCTTAATCCATTGTTTTGAAAATTCTTCCTTTATTTCATTTACCTTTTTTTTTCCCTTCATACTAGATCCTTTATTGTTCACCGGTATAGTCTTGCTTCTACAAAATTTTGCAATATGCCCAATCTTGTTACATGCATAGTTGATAACTCAATGATGAACAGATAGTACCAAACTGGTACTGAGAGGGGGGGGTGAATCAGTACAGACAAAAACACAATCTTAAACCAGTTTGTCAGTAGACATTGTGCATTGACAGACAAACAATAACACCGGTCTTTAAACAAAGTACAACCGGCAAAACCTAGAATAACTGAGACAAACATAAACTGGTTGACACTTATCTTCTCATACAATCTAACACTTCATATATATATATATATATATAAACAACTAGATCAACATGATTCACCGTTTGACAGAAAATAACATAGCATCACATGAAGAAGACATCACATATGACACACATATTTTTCACGTGGAAACCCAACTGGGAAAAACCACAGTGGGGATGAATACCCACAAGCTTGTTTTTTAACTCTTTAGAAGTCCGCTCTATTAGGAGCCTTGTCTGGTTAAAGACTGATACAATAGGTTCTATTAGGAACCGATCTTGTTAGGGATCACCCGGTTAAGGGATGGCTAGAATACCTGGTTAAGGGTTAAACCTTGTTAAAGGTTACCTTGTTAGAGGATTTCAAGAACTCAATGGTTTTGAGTCACCCTATTAAAGGATTTACAGCAAGCCGGTTAAAGCTACCCTATTAAGGGATTTTCCAATTGTTGAGGTGGTTAGAGATCAACAGGTATTTACAATGATCTGGTAACAGCACTCAATGCCAATGCAGATCCACTTTAGCTCCTCTTCACCTTCTACACTTACACTCTGCAGGTATCACTTCTCTCCTCTGGTATGGCAAGAATCACATATCTCTTCTCTTGGATACACACACACAACTTTTGCCAACAACCTCAGAAAGAAACACAACATCGACCTTATAGGAAAATAGATAGGTCGGTAGCATAAACCCTAAACCCTAAACCTGTTAGGTTAAGGAATTCAAATGGTTCAATCCTGACTATTGAGCACACTGCATTAAATGCAACATCTTGATCCAATCTCAATACATTCTCCATCGTTCATTTTCCACCGATTTCATGGCGGCTGATAACCCATCACACGTTATCACCATTTACAGACTTTGCACATTCCTGAGGTAGATAGGAACAATCTCCTTCATAAAATATCCTTCACGCACACAAGGCTTACATGGCAACATGATCTGTTCTTCGTTACCATGCTAACTCATGACACAAAGTCACCGGTTGAGCCACACAAGCTTGAAGCATTTCAACCAGAAACCCTGAAGTTGAGACTACCAACCAGTAGTCATACAATGCTTCCATGTGCCAATTCCCATAACCATATGCGAGTTCACCTTGAACAAACACACCACTTCACTTTGGCACAAATGTCGATTCATAGTGTTATACCAGTTCTCTTCTCTTCATCATATTGACATCAATGACAACACACAATGTCATCATGTCCTCATACCAGTTCACATAATGCCAACAATCTCCCCCTTTAGTATTGATGGCAATATACAAAGATATATTTCTGCTTCACATCTTCTCCCCTAATTTCAACAGATATCTTCTCCGCTTCACATCTTATCCCCCTTTCACAACAATGCCAAAGTGGAGGCACAAGCTTCCCCATTCCATTATGTTGCTCCCCCTGAGGAGGAGCATCCTTCAACACATCAATCCAAAAAAAATTGACTATGCAATACCTGACTGATGTGGAGCATATTCCTTTAGTTTACCTCCTGAAGGGGCAACACCCCTAATTCACCTCTTAAGTACATAAATGTAGCCTTTGGGAGAGGCTTGGTGAATATATCTACTAACTACTCCTTACTGGAAACATGTTCTAGTGAAATCTCTTTGTTCTGAACCTTTTCCCTCAAGAAATGATACTTAAGCTCAAAGTGCTTGGTTCTAGAATGTAAAACCGGATTCTTGGAGATGTTAATTGCACTAGTATTGTCACAAAATATACTTACCGGTTCAGATACAAAAACTTTGAAGCCATTTAACACATGCTTCATCCAAATTGTCTGAGTGTAGTTCATGAAAGTTGCAACATACTCTACTTCCGCTATAGACTAAGAGATAGAACTCTGCTTCTTACTCATCCATGAGACAAGTCTACCACCAAGAAAGAATGCACCACCAGTTGTGCTTTTCCAATCATCTACATTACCTGTCCAATCAGCATCTATGTATACTTTCAAGTTGAAATCCTTGCTATATGGATACCACAATCCATAATCAATAGTTCCCTTCAGATACCTAAGAATCCACTTGACTACAACCAAGTAGGATTCTCTTGGGATTTTCTAGAACCTTGCAGTAATGCCAACTACATGTACAATATCTGGTCTGCTATGCACTACAGAATGCAACTTACCAATCATTGATCAGTATTCCTTCTCATCAACCAATGTTGAGTCATCCTCTTTGGATAGTTTACATCCAGTCACCATCAGTGTACCAATTGGTTTGCTATCTTCCATGCCAAAGGTCTTCAACACCTCTTTGACATACTTGGACTGAGTGATAAAGATTCCATCTTTCAACTACTGGATCTACAGCCCAATGAAGAACTTAATCTCCCCTATGAGTGACATCTCAAACTCTTTCTTCATCTCATCTGCAAACTCATGACTCATCTTGTCATCTCCACCAAAGATAATGTCATCAACAAATACCTCACAAATCAGGATCTGATCTCCTTCAGACTTCAAGTAGATATTACTATCTTCACTTGTTCTCTCAAATCCAATCTTCACAAGATGGGAATGCAGGTGTTCATACCATGCTCTAGGTGCCTGCTTTAGACCATATAAGGCTTTATGTAGCCTACACACCATGTCACTATCTTCAAATAGGTCAAACACATCTGGTTGCTCTATATACACCCCCTCTTCAAGTACACCATTTAGGAATGCAGATTTTACATCCATTTGATATACTTTGAATCTTTTAACACCTGCATATGCAAGAAGCATATGAACTCCTTCCAATCTAGCTACAGGAGAAAAGGTTTCTCCATAGTCTTCTCCTTCTTCTTGGGCATATCCTTTTCACACCAGTCTAGCTTTGTTTCTAATCACTGTGTCATCCTTAGGATCATGATTTAGCTTGACATACCAAGGAATGGTCTTGATAGATTCCTCTTTCTTTTCTTATTCATCCTCATCTCCATCAGTATTAGCATCTACGTCTACTGATGTAGGAACACTATTACTAGTACTCGGTTGACTGACAACTGATTCCTAGAAGGTTACAACCGGTTCATTTACCGCTTACTCACTGCTAGTTTCCTCAATTTTCTCAGAGGTTTCATCAACTCTTACATTGATGCTTTCCATAATTCTCTGAGTCCTATTATTGAAACACTTGAGAGCTTTGCTCTTGGTGGAATACCCTAGGAATATTCCCTCATCACATTTCACATCAAATTTGCTCTGGTGTTCACTCCTCTTGATGTAACATTTGCTACCAAACCCTCTAAAGTAGCTAACCACAAGTGTCTTACCAGTCCAATACTCATAAGGAGTTTTATCCTTACCTTTCTTGATGAGTACCCGGTTCATTGTGTAGACTACAATGCTCACCGCTTCTCTCCAAAAGGTGTGGGCTACCTTTCCTTGAATCAACATAGTTCTAGTTGCTTCAACAATAGTCTGGTTATTCCTCTTTGCTAGGCCATTCTATTGTGGAGTCTAGGGGGCAGACAGTTGCTTCTTGATGCCATGTTCTTCATAGTACTTTTGAATTCACCGGAAGTGAATTCCCCTCCTTGATCAGTTCTCAAGCACTTGATTCTTTTACCACTTTCCTTCTCTACTAATGCTCTGAAAGTTTTGAACTTTACAAAAGCTTCAGACTTATCTTTCAAGAATGTGACCCACATCATTCTTGAGCAGTCATCAATGAGAATCATGAAGTACCTATCACCCTGCACACTCCTAGTTTTCATAGGACCACACAAATCAGTATGCACAAGATCAAGCAAATTATAAGTAGTGAAAGATTTACCTTTAAAGGTTGAGGAAGACATTTTCCCCAATTGACACTCTCTGCACAAGGTATTATCCAGTTTTCTTAGCACCGACAACCCTCTAACTACCTTGATCTTACTAGCCTTCACAATGTTATCAAAGTTACATGGTAGAGTCTCCTATGCCATATCCAGCTATCATCAAATTTAGCCATAAGACATGTACTTATATTTGCATTCAAATGAAATAGACTACCTTTGGTCTGCATGCTGAAGGCCACCAATTCACCATTCTTTCCTTTGATTCTACAAAATCCATTCTTGAATTCTAGAGTGAGACCACTATCATTTAGTTGGGCAACACTCAGAAGGTTGTGTCTGAGACCATCAACCCAATACACATTGTCAGCACTACTCTTTCCATTCAGAGAGATGGACCCTCTTCCTTTGACCATGCATGGTGCATCATTACCAAAGCAAACCACACCACCATCATACTCTTCTAGGGATAGAAACTTGCTCTGGTCACCAGTCATATGGTGAGAACAGCCACTGTCAATAATCCACACATTGGAATTATCAAACTGGGAGACAAGAGCCTTCTTGTGTGACACATCTTCCTTGATAGCAAAAAACACAATATCTTCATTTTCTTCATCTTCTGATTCTTCATCTGTGACACCTTCATCAACTGCCACAAAACAATTTCTCTAGTTTCCTCCTTTGAATTTCTTGAACCTTTCCAGTTTGTCCTTGTTGTCGCCATTAGGATAGTTTACAACAATATGTCCTATCCAATTACAAGAAAAGCATTTCAAAGGGATCTTACCTCTATATTTGTCAGTTCCCTTAGGAAGTTTCCTGGCAAGAAGATCTTCAAATGCCATCAGAATCTCCTCATCATCCATTTCTCTGCTCTGTCTTGGTTCACCACTAGTGCTAGCTTCTTTTCCTTTTCTAGATGGTACAACATAAGCTTTAAAATCTGATTCAATCTTTTGAACACTGCCATCAAAACTATTTAGCTCATAGGTTGTCAACTTTGCAATGATAGAGTCTAGGGATACCTTAGTCTTTTCTATTGATCTCAGCTCCTGAATAGCAACAACCCTTATTGCATAGACTGGTAATAAGGATCTCAAGACTTTGCTTACCACAGTGGAATCTTCCATTTTACCACCTACACTCTTGATATCTCCAACAATGGTTTTGATTCTTATTCCATACTGTTGAATGGTCTCACCTTCAACCATCTGCATGTCTTCAAACTTTCCTCTAAGGCTTTCTTCCTTAACTTGTTTTACATGCCCATCACCGCCATAGATATTTTCAAGAGTATCCCATACCTCTTTGGGATTTACCTTATCTTGGACATCAATAAACTTAATGTCAAATAAACTACTAATTAGGGCTTCCATGACTTGCCCATTCTCCTGCATTTCTCTCTTTTGGTCATCGGTGAGAGTACCGGTAGGGGCAACATAGGCATTCTCAACATAGCTCCAGTGTTGAGCACCCATGCTTCTGATGTATATCTTCATTCTATTTTTTCATATACTAAAATTTTCTCTGTTAAACTTTGGACCTTCCCTCTTCATCATTAGACTGGGATCTTTACCTCAAGCAATTAAGCTTATAACATAGAGGACCTAGAGGACGCTCTGATACCAATTGATAACTCAATAATGAATGGATAGTACCAAACCGGTACTGAGAGGGGGGGTAAATCAGTATAGATAAAAACACAATCTTAAACTGGTTTGTCAGCAGACATTGTGCATTGATAGACAAACAGTAACACCGGTCTTTAAACAGAGTACAACTGGCAAAACCCAGAATAACCGAGACAAGCATAAACCGGTTGACACTTATCTTCTCATACAATCTAACACTTCATTTCCATTTCACCCTAGTGTATGAACAGGTAATCTACCATCAAAGATATATATATACATGAAGAAGACATCACATATGACACACATATTTTTCACGTGGAAACCCAACTGGGAAAAACCACAGTGGGGATGAATACCCACAAGCTTGTTTTTGAACTCTTTAGAAGTCTGCTCTGTTAGGAGTCTTGTCTAGTTAAAGACCGATACAATAGGTTCTGTTAGGAACTAATCCTATTAGGGATCACCTGGTTAAGGGATGGCTAGAATACCCGGCTAAGGGTTAAACCCTGTTAAAGGTTACCTTGTAAGAGGATTTCAAGAACTCAATGGTTTTGAGTCACCCTGTTAAAGGATTTATAGCAAGTCGATTAAAGCTACCCTATTAAGGGATTTTCCAACTGTTGAGGTGGTTAGAGATCAACAGGTTTTACAATGATCTGGTAACAGTACTCAATGCCAATGCAGATCCACTTTAGCTCCTCTTCACCTTTTGCACTTACACTTTGTAGGTACCACTTCTCTCCTCTGGTCTGGAAAGAATCACATATCTCTTCTCTTGGATACACACACACAACTTTTGCCAAAAACCTCAGAAAGAAACACAACATCGACCTTATAGGAAAATAGATAGGTCAGTAGCATAAACCCTAAACCCTAAACTTGTTAGGTTAAGGAATTCAAATGGTTCAATCCTAACCGTTGAGCACACTACATTAAATGCAACAGTCTTGATCCAATCTCAAGACATTCTCCATCATTCATTTTCCACCGATTTCATGGCAGTTGATAACCCATCACATGTTATCACCATTTACAAACTTCACACATTCCCGAGGTAGATAGGAACAATCTCCTTCATGCAAGATCCTTCACACACACAAGGCTTACGTGGCAACATGATCTGTTCTTCATTACCATGCTAACTCATCACACAAAGTCACCGGTTGAGCCACACAGGCTTGAAGTACTTCAACTAGAAACCCTAAAGTTGACACTACCAACTGGTAGTCATACAACGCTTCCATGTGTCAGTTCCCATAGCCATATGCTGGATCACCTTGAACAAACACACCGCTTCACTTTGGCACAAATACCGGTTCACAGTGTTATACCGATTCTCTTCTCTTCATCAAATTGACATCAATGACAACACACAATGTCATTATGTCCTCATATTGGTTCACATAATGCCAACAGTAGCAAGTTACATTATTCCTCTGAATAGCCTTTCCATATCCTTGACCAGTTTGTGTTCTACATTGAATAGATAAATGCCCAAATCTACCACAAACATAGCATTTCACATTCATTCTGCAATTTTCTGAATCATGACTAGCTTTGTTGCATTGGGAAGATTGACCTGTGGGTAAATTTGTATTCTGATTATTTCTAAATCTGCACTGATTTGCTCTATGACCAAACTTGTTGCAATTAAAACATTTCCCATTAAATTTATAAGGATTAGGTTGTCTTACCGGTTTACTGTGATCTTGATTATTTATAGTCCTAGAACTTTATCCATGTTCAAATCCAAGTCCAATTTTATCTCCATCAGGTTTTTGTCTTTTCAGCATGTCATCCTTTCTGAACTTTTCCTGAATTTGTCTTTGTGTTCATTTGCAGTTATCAACACATTTTCTAGAATGCCAATTTGTCTCCCAAGCTCCTCTTTATCATGTTGCATGTGAATTAGATCTGTCTTTAGCATATCATTCTCATGACAAAGTCTCAAATTTTCATTTGCTCCATCATTAAGTCTCCTAGTCAATTCTTCTTCATTCTTCTTTCAGTCTTCAAGATCCTTACATAGCCTCATGGTTAAATCTTGGATTTCAATCCTCATATTAGTGTTCTCTTGCCTCAACTTATCTGCAATATCACTAAGAGTTTCCTTTTCATCATCATGTTTCTGCATTTGCTCATGAAGTTCCTTTCTCTTATTTTGTACAATAACCAAGTTCTCCTGAAGTCCTTTAATGAATTCCTTAGCAGTCCTTAGATCATCTTCAAGTTTGATATTCTTCAATTTTTCTGTATCAATATCTTCAAGAACTCCTTCCAACTGTTTTCTCAAACTCTCCATCTGTATCGGTTTCAAAATCTTCCTCAAGTTGTTAAGCTTTTGCAAATAAAGGACTAGGCTCTACTACCAATTGTTAGATGTAATGACATTCTCGAAGACACTGAGAGGGGGGGGGTGAATTAGTGTCTAACCGGTTTGTGGAATATTTGAACTTATTTATAACTTTGAAAGCCAAATCAATGTATCAGTAAGCAAGAAATTATGCAGTAAACAGAAATAATAGAGACAACATAAATGCATAGCATAACACAAGATATTTTAATGAGGGAACCCACTGTGGTAAAAACCTTGGTGGGATTTGTGACCCACAATATTTACTCACTAGCCAATATGAATAAATACTACTTACAATAGGGGCCTGCACATACAGGAAGACCAACAACCTAGAGCTCATTGCTCAAAAGAAGAGTCTCACTGACTACCATAAGGATAATTAAATCCAATACAATATACTACTAAAAATAGCATCTCTAATGCCTGGTTCAGTACCAGTTTAAGCTCAATTAGATACCTTAACCAAAACCCTTCGTTGTCCACTATATCACTTCATACATAAATAATCTTCTACATACAAAATGACCTATGAGATCTCATACATATATGAGTCTTTACAATATACCAAGCCGTCTTACAAAATATAATTATATTTACAATACAATTCACATAAAAAAAACTTGTCTCATGTTGGCCTGAGTGTTGGTATACTTCATTGCTGGTGTAATCTAGATGTCGATGAATATGCTTGCCGGTATCCGTAGATGGTATCGGTGTTGACCCTATTGCCAGTGTGTGTAGAGACCTAATACCGATTGGTTGCCATAAATGACAACATCAACCATTCTCATATCAGTGTAGAATGCCAACACTATGGAAGCTAACACTTCTAATCCACTGGCAACTATTTTCAGAAGAGAAATCACTAAGCTTGATGGAACAAATTATGGGATATAGAAAATTCGAATGGAGACTCATCTTAGATGTCTTGGAAAGGATATTTGGGAGATCACTGAGAAAGGATACACACCTTATGATCTGGCATCTGTTAATCGTGCTCCTATAAACTTGGATAAGAATGTTGAAAATGATTGCAAAGCTAGAGAAGCTCTCTTGTGTGCAATTATTGATCAGCAGATTATGGGATTGACTGACAAATCATCGGCTAAAGTTATATGGGACAAATTGAAAACTCTAAATGAAGGTGACCCTACTGTCAAAATTGCTAAACTTCATGGTTATTGAGTAAGATATGAAAACTTGAAAATGGAAGAAAATGAAAGAATTGTTGTGTTGATGGAAAGAGTAAATGAGATTGTTATAAGAATTCATTGTTGTTGAGGATTTCTAAGTTAAGATGAAATAGTTTCCAAATTCTTGAGAGCCCTTCCACTAGCTTACAAGATGAAGGCAATTGCAATTAATTAGTCTAGAGAAATGGCAAACACTTCAGTCAATAGAGACAATCTGATTGGGAAATTATTTGCTTTTGAGCTTGAACAATTTGGATCTTCTAGAGTTGTAAAGTTTAAACTTGCTTTTCATGCATCATCATCAACATCTATTGGAAAAAGTGATTTGAGAGCCCTATACGCAAAAGAATTGGAAGACATGAGGAAAGAAGATGAAGAGCTTGAGAAACTTGAAGCCTTATTTGCTAGAAGAATACCTAAAGGTCCAGCTAGAAGTAAGTATGAAGGAAAAGCACCTTTTAAATGTTTTGCATGTAATAAGATTGGTCATTTTTATCTAGATGTCCTGAAAAGAATGCAAGGTTTGAGGAAAGAGTTAAAAAAACTTTTAAGCCTAACCCGAATAGATATAGATTCAAGAAAAGTAAACAATGCTACATAGCAGATGAGGTAGCAGTAACTGATGACTTTGGAGATGAACCGATAGAAGAGTGCTAGTGGATTTGGAAATGGAAAAGAATGGGTGTTTTATGCTTTGAAGGAAGATGAACCAGAACCAGCTATCAAAAATTAAGAGAAGGCCTTGGCAGCAAAAGTTGAAGATAAGGATGAATGGGTAATTGATAATGGATGCTCACATCATATGACTAGAGATAAAACAAAATTTATGTCCCTGCAAGAATACAATGGTGGTCAAGTTAGATTTGGAGATGACAAGGCATGTATGATCAAAGGTAGAGGTATTATTTCTTTGGATGGAAAGCATAACACTAATAATGTCTATTATTTTGAAGGTTTAAGGCATAATCTTTTGAGTGTTGGTTAGTTGATAAGGGTTTTAAACTTCAGTTTAAAGATAGAAAATACAAAATCATTAACAGGATTGGTTTGGAAATTAAAACCGGTATTGAGACAGGAAGTAATATATTTCACTTGAACACTGGTAATAAGACATGTTTGAATGCTCATATTGATGAAAGTTGGCTATGACATAAGAGGTTGTGTCATGTTAATTTTGATTGTATTGTTAAGATCAATTCAACTAAGGCAGTTAGAGATATACCTAAGATTATGAAGCCTCATAATCCAATATGTAAGGAATGTCAACTGGGTAAGCAAGTTAGAAGTTCTTTTAAGAGCATACATGATAAATCTAATGATGTACTTGATTTTATTCACACTAACTTATGTGGTCCAGCAAGGACTAGAAGCTTTCAACGTGATAGGTATATCATGTTGATTATTGATTACTATTCTAGAATTATGTGGGTAACTTTTCTAAGGGAGAAGTCTGAAGCTTTTGAATAATTCAAGATCTTTAAAGTGAAGGTTGAAACATAAACTAGATTAAAAATTAAATGTCTAAGATTAGATCATGACGGTGAGTTCACTTTTCATGAATTTAATAGTTATTGTGAGACAAATGGAATTAGGAGACAACTATCTACACCTAGGACTCCTCAGCAAAATGGAGTAGTTGAAAGAAAGAACAAAATCATTTTGGATGCAGCTAGATCTATGATGATAGAAGCCAAATTGCCTCATATCTAAAAAACCAAGTATCATAGTTTGTATAAATAAGAGATAGAAACTCTTTGTAAAGTATCAAGGTTATTAGATTGGTCATGGTCAAGGAATGTAATGTGTGAATATTGTAATATCATTCAAATAGAGGAGTTGATCGATCATTGGTGATTGAATTGGATTCAGAAGAGGATTTAGTCCTCCGACATTGAGCTTAACTCAGGCTGTAATCAAGCATGGTAGATGCTATTTCTAGTAGTCCACTCTATTGGATTGTTGTCCATTTATCTTGAGAAGGTTGTAGCCTCTCTGTAGTCAGCGACTCTTTTGTAACGAGAAGTACACTCTAGGCAGTGTGCCTTCCTGCAAGTGCAAGCCCCTCATTGTAACACATACTTTCTACATAAGTGTCATCTGATTGTGGGTGGGCTAACCATCATGGTTTTTATCTTTTTGGGTTTTCCACATAAAAATCATGGTGTTATGTGGTATGGTTGCTTTGCATTGATTATTTGGTTAATTATTAAGTTGTATTGTTTACCAGTATCTGTTCCTTACCAGTACTTGATTTGTTTAAGGTTGTATTGTGGATTAAAAGTTATAATCTGTTAACAACCGATTCACCCCCCCTCTCAGTTGTTCATTGGTTATCCTAACAATTGGTATCAGAGATTTGGTCCTCTTTTGCAGAAGCTTAACCACTTGAGGTAGATCCTATGGCAGCTAACACTTCTAATCCATCGACAACTATTTTCAAAAGAGAAATCCCTAAGCTTGATGGAATAAATTATGGGATATGGAAAATTAGAATGGAGACTCATCTTAGATGTATTGGCAAGGATATTTGGGAGATCTTCGAGAAAGGATACACACCTTACGATCCGGCATCTGGCAATCCGTCTCTTGTAGACTTGGATAAATATATTGAAAATGATTGTAGAGCTAGAGAACCTCTCTTGTGTGCACTTACTAATCAGCAGATTATGGGATTGACTGACAAATCATCAGCTAAAGTTATATGGGACAAATTGCAAACTCTAAATGAAGGTGACCCTAATGTCAAAATTTCTAAACTTGATGGTTACCGAGTAAGATATGAAAACTTGAAAATGGAAGAAAATGAAAGAATTGTTGTGTTTATGGAAAGAGTAAATGAGATTGTCATGGGAATTCAATGTTGTGGAGGATTTCTAAGTGAAGATGAAATAGTTTCCAAAGTTTTGAGAGCCCTTCCATTGGTTTACAAGATGAAGGCAACTGCAATTAATGAGTTGAGAACCATGGCAAACACTTCATTCAACAGAGACATTCTGATTGGGAAATTATCTAGTTTTGAGCTTGAAGTATTTGGATCTTCTGGAGTTGTAAAGTCTAAACCTGATTTTCATGCATCTTCATCAACATCTACTGGAAAAAGTGATTGGATCACCCTATATGCAAAAGAATTGGAAGACATGAGGAAAGAAGATGAACAACTTGAGAAACTTGAAGCCTTATTTTCTAGAAGAATACCTAAAGGTCCAACTGGAAGTAAGAATGAAGGAAAAGAACCTTTTAAATGCTTTTCATGTAATAAGATTGGTCATTTTGCATCTAGATGTCTTGAAAGGAATGCAAGGTTTGAGGAAAGAGTTGAGAAACTTTTAAGCCTAATCTAAACAGATATAGATTCAAGAAAAATAAACAATGCTACATAGCAAATGAGGAAGGAGTAACTGATGACTCTAGAGATGAACCGACAAAAGACTTTGCTAGTAGATCTGGAAATGGAAAAGAATGGGTGTTCTATGCTTTGAAGTAAGATGTACTAGAACCGTCTATCAAAAATAAAGAGAAGGCCTTGGCAGCAAAATTTGAAGATAAGGATGAATGGGTAATTGATAGTGGATGCTCACATCATATGACTAAAGATAAAAGAAAATTTATGTCCCTAGAAGAATACAATGGTGGTCAAGTTATATTTGGAGATGACAAGGCATGTATGATCAAAGGTAGAGCTATTATTTCTTTGGATGACAAGCATAACACTAATAATGCCTATTATGTAGAATGTTTAAGGCATAATCTTTTGAGTGTTGGTCAATTAGTTGATAAGGGTTTTCAACTTTAGGTTAAAGATAAAAAAATGAAAAATCATTAACAAGATTGGTTTGGAAATTGCAACCGGTATTCAGACAGGAAGTAATATCTTTCACTTGAACATTGGTAATAAGACATGTTTGATTTTTCATATTGATGAAAGTTGGCTATGGCATAAGAGGTTGTGTCATGTTAATTTTGATTGCATTGTTAAGATCAGTTCAACTAAGGTAGTTAGAGATATACCTAAGATTATAAAGCCTCATAATTCAATATGTAAGGAATGTCAAATGGGTAAGCAAGTCAGAAGTTATTTTAAGAGCATACATGATAAATCTAATGATGTACTTGATTTGATTCACACTGACTTATGTGGTCCAGCAAGGACTAGAAGCTTTCAAGGTGATAGGTATTTCATGCTGATTATTGATGACTATTCTAGAATGATGTGGCTAACTTTTCTAAGGGAGAAGTCTGAAGCTTTTGAGAAATTCAAGATCTTTAAAGAAAAGGTTGAAAAAAAAACTAGATTAAAAATTAAATGTCTAAGATTAGATCATGGCAGTAAGTTCACTTCTCATGAGTTTAACAGTTATTGTGAGACAAATGGAATTAGGAGACAACTATTTATACCTAGGACTCATCAGAAAAATGGACTAGTTGAAAGAAAGAATATAACCATTTTGGATGCAGCTAGATCTATGATGATGGAAGAAAAATTGCCTCATATCTACAAACCAAGTATCATAGTTTGTATAAATAAGAGGTAGAAACTCTTTGTAAAGTATCATGGTTATTGGATTGGTCATGGTCAAGGAATGTAATGTGCGAATATTGTAATATCATTCAAACAGAGGAGTTGATCGATCATTGGTGATAGAATTCAATGCAAAAGAGGATTTAGTCCTCCGACATTGAGCTTAACCGAGACTATAATTAGGCATGGTAGATGTTATTTCCAATAGTTCACTCTATTGGATTGTTATCCATTTATCTTGAGAAGGTTGTAGCCTATCTATAGTTAGTGAGACTCTTTTGTAATGAGCAGTACGCTCTAGGCAATGTGTCTTCCTACAAGTATAGTCTCATCATTGTAACACATACTTTCTACAAAAGTATCATCTAATTGTGGTTAGGATTCCCACTGTGATTTTTCCCTTTCTAGGTTTTCCACGTACAAATCATGGTTTTTATGTGGTATGGTTGCTTTGCATTGATTATTTGGTTAATTGTTAAGTTGTATTGTTTACCGGTATCTGTTCCTTATCGATACTTGATTTGTTTAAGGTTATATTGTGGATTAAAATTTATATTATGTTAACAACTGATTCAACCCTCCCCCCCCACTCTCGGTTGTTCATTAGTTATCCTGACATGTCCTTCATTGGATCTCCCTACCTTGACTGCATCAAGTCAGTAGTACAAAGTTGATTGGTTTGCCTCAAGAAATTGAAGATATGTTGAATGACTATATAGACATAGTAGTGTATGATCTACCTAATCATTTAACTCCATTGATAATTATCATCCATCATGTAGACCACCATAGTGTGTGATGTTGTGCCCATGGATGTTAGTCACATTCTACTTGGGAGACCTTGGCAATATGATAGGAAAGCTATGCATGATGGGAGACACAATACTTACACTTTTGAGAAAGATGGAAGGAAGCACATTATTACACCCTTTCAAGAATAACATGTTGTTGCTGAGCCAATATCAAGAGTGATGTTGATGAGTGGTAAAGAATTTTTACACCAAATGAACAAGGAAGAGGTAAAATTTACTTTGGTAGGAAAGCCTAGAAGTGTAGTCACTAGTACAAAGTTGATTGGTTTACCTCAAGAAATTCAATATATGTTGAATGACTATATAGACATAGCATTTTATGATCTACCTAATGATTTACCTCCATTAAGAAGTATCATCCATCACATAGACTTAATTCTAGGAGAAAATCTTCCAAATAAGGCAGCCTACAAGATGACTCCAAAGGAGAAGGAAGAAATCAAGAAGTAGGTGCAAGAATTGTTTGAGAAAGGATTGATAAGGGAAATTTTAAGTCCTTGTGTTGTTCCAATAGTTTTAATTCCTAAGAAGGATGGAAGCTGGAGAATCTACACAGATTCTAGAGCAATCAACAAAATTACTATCGGGTATAGGTATCTTTCGCCAAGAATTGATGATTTGTTGGATTGTTTGAGTGAAGCCAAATATTTTTTTAAAATAGAATTGAAGAGTGGTTATCATCATATTAAAATTAGATAGGGTGATGAGTGGAAGACAACCTTTAAGATAAATTATGGGCTCTATGAATGGTTAGTTATGCCATTTGGTTTAACCAATGCTCCAAACACTTTCACGAGGCTTATGAATGAGGTGCTTAAAGATTTCACAAATAAATTTTTTCATAGTATATTTGGATGACATCTTGGTATATAGTCAATTGAAGGAAGATCATGTTAGGAATTTAAGGATGGTATTAGACAATTTGCATGAAGAGAAACTACTAATCAATCTTAAGAAGTGTACTTTCTTGAAGACAAAATTGATGAACTTGGGGTTTGTCATCTCACAAGAAGGATTGAAGATGGACAAGGAGAAGATAAAGGCATTAATTTAATGACCTACTCCTAAGAGTATCTTTGAGGTAATAAGATTTAATGGTTTGGCTAGCCTATATAGGAAATTTATAAAGAATTTTAGTGGAATTTGTGCTCCAATAGTGGATACAATTAAAGGAGAAAAAATCCATTTCATTGGACTGAAGTTGCTGATAAGAGTTGTTCATATGCTTAAGAAGACAATAATAGAAGAACCTATCTTGTCTTTACCTAATTTTACTAAGCTTTTTCAAGTTGAATGTGAGGCCAATGGGACTACTATAGGTGTTGTTCTGAGTCAAGATGGAAATCCCATTGCTTACTTCAATGAAAAGTTAAATAATGTAAAGAAGATATATTCAGCATATGATTAGGATTTCCATGCCATCATACAAGCTTTGAACAAATGGAGGCATTATCTCATTCCTAAGGACTATTTTTTGTTCACTGATAATCATGCTTAATAGTTTATAAGTAGTCAACATAAGTTGAGCTGGAGACACGCCAAATGGATTGAATTTTTACAAAGTTTAACTTTTATTATCAAGAATCATAGTGGTAACTCTAATAAAGGTGAAAATTCTTTGACTAGAATGAGTTTGATCATGTAGGAATCTCAAGTGAGCATATTGAGGTTCGATGACTTGAAGGATATGTATACGGAAGATGTAGACTTCAAGGAGGGATATGGAGCATGTATGAATCTTCTTAATAGGGACACAAGTCCTTGGATGGATTTCATGATAAAAGAGGGCTTACTATTTAGGGGTAGCCAACTTTTCATTCTAAGAAGTTCCATGAGAGAGAACATGTTGAAGGAGAAACACAGTGTCAACTCGACAGGGCGTTTCAGTTAAAATAAGACACTAGCCCAATTGAGTGCACACTATTATTGGATAGGAATGAGAAAAGACATTAAAAATTTATAGAAAGGTGTAAAGTGTGTCAAAATGATAAAGGGAGAAACCAAAATATAGGTTTGTATCAACACTTGCCAATTCCAAACAGGCCATGGGATTCAATAAGTATGGACTTTGTACTTGGTCTACAAAGAACTCAAAAGGGGAATGATTCAATACTTGTGGTAGCAAATAGGCTCTATAATATGGCTCATTTTATTCCATGCACAAAGAAAAGTGATGCCACTAATGTTTCCTATTTGTTCTTTAAAGAGATAGTTAGACTACATGGAATTCCTAGGAGCATTGTCCCTGATAGAGACAAAATTTATAGGACACTTTTAGAGGACTTTATGGGAGAAGTTGGGAATCAACCTACCATCCTCAGATTGATGGTTAGATAGAAGTAGTTAATCAAATCCTTGTAAATATCTTGAGAAGCTTGGTGAGTATGCATCCAAAACAGAGGGCTTTGGTGCTTGCACAAAAAAAATTTGCATACAATGACTCCCCTAATATAAGTATAGGTATGAGTCCCTTTCAAATCATGTATGGTATGAATCCTAGAGGATTGTATGAGCTAAGGAATTCAGGTAAAATGGAGACAAGAAGTGTCGGTGGTGAATCATTTGCAAGTGCAATGCAAGACTTGCATGAATAGGTGAAAATGAAGCTTGAAAAGATTTTCCATCAAGTACTAGAAAAGATATAATAAAAAAATGAAAAAGGTCAACTTTAATGTTGGAATTATTATTATTGCTCATCTCAGAAAGGAAAGGTTTCCAAAGGGTGAGTATGATAAGCTAGAAGCTAATAAAAATGGTCCTTGTAGGGTTCTAAGGAAATTTTCTAGCAACGCATTTGAGATAGAACTTCCAAAAGGAATTGGAACCTCTCCTATGTTCAATGTTTCATATTTGTACTCTTATAAAGGTGAGGAACAAATAGTCCAAGTACTTGAATAGGTGAAGAATAGATCATCGAGTGGGAGAAATAATTGCCTAGAGATACACCAAAGCAACCAGAGGCAATTTTGGACAAAAAAGTGGTCATGAAAAAAAGAGGCAGAGAGTATCTTCAATACTTGGTCAAGTGGAAGGGATGTCCACTTGAATATTCTACATGGATGCAACTTCAAACATATCCAAACATAGTAGTCGTATTGATGAACTCATGGACAGGAGCCCATGAACATGTCTTTGTTGTTAGGTAGTTTGATGCAGGTGCATGACCATATTTTTGGTTATATTCTTGATGTTTCTAGATAAAATAAATCATAGATTGTGATCTATGTTTTTCAACTAGAAGATAGGAAGTTAAAGGAATTGTAGGGATTGTTATTTAGTTTTCCAAATAGAATGAATTTATTTGGATTAGTTTTAGGCTTAACTTAACCTATTATTTAGTATAAAAGACAAGGCATATTGTAGCCTGGGCAGAAGGAGAGTTGGGAGGAAAATTCATATTTGAAATAACTCTCTTGTATTAAATATATGAGAGTAATGGTTTGTGTAATTGTTGTCTATTTTTGACTTTAATTCTATTGCTTTACGTGGATTTACCAGAACCATTATCTTTTGTTGTATCACTTTTATATTTTATTATTCCAATACTTAGAATATCAATTATCTATAGTTCTCAATAATAATATTATTGATGTAATTCTTGGTCTGCCCATCTCCTATTTTGTCACTTCGGTTTCTCTAAAGGTCTACGCATTCCTTATAAATGCATGTAATTTTATTAGATATTCAATTTAGGTAGTGTTAACATTTTGATTTTTTAGGCAACAAAGATTCTCCAAGCATCTTTTATTTTCATAATTGTCTTGAAATATATTTTGATGCCAAATTTTGTGTGTCAAGCATGTTAGGAATCCCACAGATACTGAGACGGGGGGTGAATCAATATCTAACTGGTAATTAAAATTTCTCAACTTAAAACATGCAGAACATATTATAACAGTGTACCGATATGCAAGAAATAATGCAATAAACAGAATTAAAAGCATCCACATGAAAAACACACCATGACACAAGGATTTAATGAGGAAAACCGATGTGGGAAAAACCTCAGTGGGATTTGTGACCCACAATATCCACTTACTGGCCAATAAGAGAATATTACTTACAAGAGGGGCCTGCACATGCAGGAAGGCCAATTGCCTAGAGCTCACTGCTCAATGGGAAGTCTCACTGACTTACAATGTAGATTATACAAATCCAATATCTTTTACTGCTTTACAATAGCATTGATAATGCCTGATCCAGTACCGGTTTCTGCTCTGTTCTTTACATAAAACCTTTAACCTATATTTTGCATAATAGGTCTACCTAATATCTTCTTTTTCTTCGCTTCCATCACTTACAAAATGTCTACAATGATCTCTCTTATATATAAGAGTCATCTTACAACTTGCCAAGTCAACTTAAAAAGTTTTTACAATAATAAACAAAATCTAATATAACAAAAATCTTGTCGGCCTCTATGCCGGTATGCTTCCTTTCTCTGTGTCAGTGCCGGTGGTCTGAGTGCCAGTGTAGAGTGTTATTTGTTGATGCCGGTGAACTATCTTGTCGATGTAATGCCTTGCCGGTGTAATACCTTGCCGGTGTAATACCTTGCCGGTGCCATAGGATTGTAAGGCTGCCATCAATGACAAAACCTTCAATCACATACAATGTCTCATTGGAGTGTGCATATGCCAACAATCTCCCCCTTTGGCATTGATGGCAACACTCATGAGAAATTTCAAAAGTGTATCCAAAAATGTGTGCTCCCCCTGAGCATATGATTCCTATGATATTGAATTTTCTCATACCACTACTCCCCCTTTGGCATCAATGACAAAGGTTGTCAAGATGTTAGTAGAGTTTGTAGTTTCAACCTTGTAACTGGGTAGTTACAATTTGAAATAGATCTGCTAAAATCAAGTTTATACTCTCCATAAACTTTTTACTATCTCTTATTGTTGTCTTTGTTATTTTAGCTGTATCGGTGAGGTGTTGCATATGCTATGCTGGTGTTTTCTGTCCCTGTATCAGTGCCTCAGATATTTCCTTCCGCAATGATGCTAGATAGTCCAATCTTGGACTTAGTTTTAATCTCAAATGCTTTGCCTTATTCACTATTCTCTCCTTTTCTCTTTCTAATTTAAGTAACTCTTCCTCAAAATTTCTTAACCTTTGCTCAAAAACTGATAATGTATCAGGTGAGTTAACAAAATTATCAGCAAGTTTGTTGATTTCATCCTGTACCTTGCTTATTTTCTTATCTATGTCTATTGTCAAAAATTTTGTCTTGCAGGTGTCTTTGTACAGAGTTTTGCATTCCTTTAATAAGTTGCACAGTTCTGGTAGAAGTGTGTTAAATTCCCTAGTAGACTTCTTTATCTGATCTTGAAAAAAAAATTTCTTTTCAATTTCTACCTTGTCCTTCAATGTCTCTTCCTTTATTTTCTCAATATTCTCAGTGATGTATGTACACAAAGTATCAAGTTGTCCTAAAGAATCTTTATTGTCTATATTACAATTAGGAGCAATTACCTTAAAAATTGGGATTGTGGCATCTATAGCTTTATAAGCCTGTGAGCTACAATCTGTTGTCCTTTTGATTGAATCCAAAAGTACTTCAGTTACATTTGTTGATTTGTGCCCTGCTGAGGAGGAACCAACATTCTGAATTTCGCCGATGGAGAAGTAACCAAACTTGTTGTGACCTTTGGTAGGTTTGTTTGTGTTTGCATTTCTTTAAGCAATGGTTTGTGTACTTCTCCAGTTGTCGGTTGCATTGTCTCCTTGTGAACCTATTCCGGAGCCTGTTCCTATTGTTCTTACTCTTCTTGTTGCACTGTCTCAGTCTATTGTTCTTTGTCATCTGCTGGTTTCTCTTGTGTTTTATCAGTTTTCTTAGCTACCGGTGGCTCACTAGCCATTTCAGTCTTACCAGTTGTATCTTTGTCTACCACAATGTTGATCTTTTGTGTATCAACATCTACTATGTATAAGACTTCAGGATTAGGATTGACATCTTCTACATCCATACTTTCAACTGCCGGTTGATCTTCTATAGTTGTTGTTACTGGTGATGTAAAAGGAGGTGGGGGTAAGTTGTCTTTTACTTTGGTACTCAGAGGTCCACCAACCTTTCCTTTTCCTTTGTCTCTTTCTTTCTAATATACCTTTATTGGTTTGGGGTTCCTATATTCTTCATGTTTTTCTTTTTCAACTAGGAATATATCCCATCCATTTTCTGTTTCTTTAGTCACCTCATTGACTCTTCCAACCATTAATGCAATGTGTCGGTGTGCAGTAGAGAATACTGACCAGTTGGCTTTAGCAATTAAATCATCAATTTCTTTAGGTGAGTTCACTGGGTACATAGCAAGTAGCCTTTCTATCTTGATTTTCTTGTCAAGTTCTATTACTTCTTGTCTTCTTGATTCCAGTCTTTTAAATAGTTCATATGGTACTTCATCTACAACTTCCATCAAAAATTTCTTATACATGTCCATATGCAATATAACATTGTTTTCTACTTGTTCTTTTTCATCTGCATTCAGAGTGTTATACAATTTCTCTATATTCTTTAGTTTCCCTTCCTCTGTAATTTCATTCAATAGTATGTCAAGAGGAGCCAAGTTTTGTTTTGTTCTCTTCTTCTTCTTGGGTGTCAGTTTCTTCTTTGGCGTAGTCTTCTTAACCGGAGATCTTACCGCTTGTTATTTATGTCTTGTCCTCCTAGGTGAGGGTGTGGTTGCCGGTGAGGGATCTCTTTTCCTTACAACTCTTTTGAAAGCTGTAGGCATGTCACTCTCCCAAGAAGTGCCTACCGGTGATAGATGAGTCTCAGGCTGTAGAGTTCCTAGCTCATCCTTAGTGATACCAGTTTGCTTTAACACATCTTTGCCTATCTAGAGCCTCTTCTCACAACTGCCTCAACCTTTTTTACTCTCTTCTTAGATTGTATTTGTTTTTCTATAGTCTCAGCACTACCAAATAATTCTTCCTTTGGTTCATTTGGTGCTTCCAGAAATGCTTTAGCACAAGTCTCAATTATATGATCATCTGTCTCATAGCCCATCTCTATTACCCAGATTGTTCTTAGGATGACTGCTTCCATCCAGATTTCATCCTTATATTTGTCAACAATATTTTGTGATAATCTGATTCTCTTCTTCATTTTGGTCTTAAGTGCTTGAAAGTAATCATGGATATTGTTTTCCTTATCTTCTCCCATATTGTTGAATAGTTCTGTTAGTTGTTTACCTACCGGTATATCAAATCCAAGTTCTTTGTAGCCTATACCAGGAACTTGTTTGGTTATATATAGCATCAAACATACTAGCAAATTTCCAAACCTAAAATTTCCTTTCTTATCCTTCTTAATCTTGCCTAGGTTGTCAATTAACTCATCCTTCAACATTCACATATGTAAATTTTCACATTGTCTGTAACCATATCATAAGACTCTTAATGCACAAAGTTGAAATTGAATTGAGTCTATTTGCATGAGTTTCCTTATACCCTAATATCATGTTGATAAACCTTACATTGGTGTCGGTTACATCATTGACTCTTAAGGACCTTTTATCAGATGTAGCACCAGTTAGCCTAGTAACTAGGTCATTTGAGACCTTCTTGGTTTTGTTTGGCCTTTTACCAGTGGTCGGTAACCCTGTGATAGCTTTCACAACTTCCTTGGTGATTTTGTGAATTGCATCTAACCAAAAAAATTCACCATGTACCCTGCTTAAGACTATCCTAATCACATCCTTGGGAAATTCAGGAATGCAGAGGATTTTAGTAAATCCAAGGGTTTCAATAATTTTATGTTCTGGTTTCACATTTCTAGAATTATCACATATGACAAATTTGTACATAGTTTTGATCTCTTCATCTCCCAATTCCTCTATGTTGCAGTGAATGTAAATTCTGGGGTCTTCAGCATAAACAACTCCTTTTGGTATTTGTGAGAAAGCACCTATATTGCCATCTTTCTTTGCTACTTTGGGAACTAGTTGAAATATGGGCCTAGGGCGTTTTATGACCTCAACTACAATAGGGTTTTCTATATATTCAAGTGTAGAGGTGGATGCCATAATGATAAATACCTTTTTCTGTCTTGGATGGACTGATTGCTTGAAGTGCTTCACCTCTTTGCTCGAAATTCCTTAGCTCTGCAAATTTTGCGCTCTACGAATGTTCTAAATCACGGTGAAATGAAATGGAGCCAAAACCACAAATTTATAGTGTTTATTTGCCATCTACCACATTTAATGCATGCTAGTTAAGTATTCACTTAACATTGTCTACCAATAATGAAGTAATTTCCAACTTCTCATCTCTAACCGAGGGAATAATAGCACGTGTCATTAGATTGCCAAACCCTCAAGGAAACTTTCTTCAATTTGATGAAGAACTTCCTATCGGTGGAGCATCACTATGTCCTACCAGTGAAGCATCACTCTATCCTGTCAGTGAAGCATTGATTGGTTCTACCGGTGGAGGAGTATTCCCAATATTTAGATCAGCTTTTCTAATCCATTGTTTTGAGAATTCTTTCTTAACCTCTTCAACTTCTTCTTTACCTTTCAAGCTAGAACATTTGTTGTCTACCGGTGATCCTTTACTTCTACAGAATTTTGCAATATGCCCAATCTTGTTACATGCATAACAAGTCACATTATTCTTCTGAATAGCTTTCCCATAACCTATGCCAGTTTGTGTTCTACATTGATTAGATAAATGTCCAAATCTTCCACAAACATAACATCTCACATTCATTTTGCAATTTTTAGAGTTGTGACCAACTTTGTTGCATTTTGAACGTTGACCGGTGGGTGTGTTGATATTCTAATAATTTCTAGATCTACATTGATTTTCTCTATGACCATACTTATTACCATTAAAGCATTTTCCATTGAATTTATAAGCATTAGGTTGCCTTACCGGTTTGCTGTGATCCTGTGTGTTTGCAATACCGGAGCTTTCACCAACTTCAAAGCCAATTCAGGTTTTTGATTCTTCAGCAAGTTACCAAGTTCCTTTGAGCTTTTCTTGAATTTTTCTTTATGTTGATTTGCAGTTTCTAGTTCTCTTTCTAAGACTTCTTTCTATCTCATCAGTTCATTGGAGTCATTCTGAGTGTGCATCAAATCTATCTTTAATAAATCATTTTCATAGCTAAGTCTTGTGTTCTCATTTGTTGCATCACTTAGTCTTCAGGTCAATTCTTCTTCATTCTTCTTCCTATCTTTAATCTCTTTACAAAATCTCATAGTCATATCCTGCATCTCATTCTTTGTAGTTATGTTCTCCAACTTCAGCTTACTTAACATATCATTAAGTGATTCTTTTTCATCATTCTCATTTTGCATCTTTTCACAAATTTCCCTTCTCTTGTTTCTTCCAATAGTCAGATTCTCTTAAAGTGCTTGAATGATATCCTGAGCTGCTTTTAGATCATCTTCTAGTTTGATATTTTTCAATTTTTCTGTATCATAGTCTAAGAGAGCTGCTTCAAGTTGTTGAACATCAGATTTTCCATCTTTACCGGTGTCAAGATCTTCCTCAAGCTATTAGGCTTCTAAAAATAGAGGACCAAGCTCTGATACCAATGTTAGGAATCCCATAGATACTGAGAGGGGGGGTGAATCAGTATCTAACTGGTAATTAAAATTTCTCAACTTAAAACATGCAGAACATATTATAACAGTGTACCGGTATGCAAGAAATAATGCAATAAACAAAATTAAAAGCATCCACATGAAAAACACACCATGACACAAGGATTTAACGAGGAAACCCGGTGTGGGAAAAACCTCGGTGGGATTTGTGACCCACAATATCCACTTACTGGCCAATAAGAGAATATTACTTACAAGAGGGGCCTGCACATGCAAGAAGGCCAATTTCCTAGAGCTCACTGCTCAATGGGAAGTCTCACTAACTTACAATGTGGATTATACAAATCCAATATCTTGTATTTCTTTACAATAGCATCTATAATGCCTGATCCAATACCAGTTTTTTCTCTGTTCTTTACATAAAACCTTTAACCTATATTTTGCATAATAGGTCTTCCTAATATCTTCTTTTTCTTCACTTCCATCACTTACAAAATGTCTACAATGATCTCTCTTATATATAAGAGTCATCTTACAAGTTGCCAAGTCGGCTTACAAATTTTTTACAATAATAAACAAAATATAATATAACAAAAATCTTGTCGGCCTCTGTGCCGGTATGCTTCCTTTCTCTGTGTCGGTGCCGATGGTCTGAGTGCCAGTGTAGAGTGTGATCTGTTGATGTTGATGAACTCTCTTGTCAGTGTAATGACTTGCCAATGTAATGCCTTGTTGGTGCCATAGGATTGTAAGGTTTCCATCAATGACAAAACCTTCAATCACATACAATGTCTCATTGGAGTGTGCATATGCCAACAAAGCAAGCTAATATTAATATAGCATTTTTAAATTACAAGGAGATTAGCATTTTCATTGTAGTCCATTGCTCACTCTTTTGTGATAATATTTTTCCTACTATATTTTTATATGGTGTTCCAAGCATCTGAGGATTAGATGTTATATGACTAATATTGCAGGATTCGATAGTGCATCATGTTAAAAAAAATTGGTGTTTTAGAACAGAGGATCTTATGAGTAATTCATAGAATAGGAGATCTTATGAACAATTCATACATTTTCTTCATAATCACAACATATTATGGTTTTTATTTCTACTAGATCTTATATTGTAGGATTTGATAGTGCATCATGCTTTGAAAAAATAGCATTTTAGAATAGTGGATCTTATGAGTAATTCATTAAAATTTAGTAATTCGCATTTTCTTCAAAATCACAGTTTTTTATGGTTTTTCTTTCTACTAAATCTTATAGTGTGCTTTCTGTTGGCAATATGCTGGATTTGGTTAAGTGTTGTCATTGATGTCAACACTATATCCTAGTTAGAGGCTATCCCAGTTGGACCTATCCCAGTTAGTCTTGGTGATCATCATGGTTTTCGTTATGATTCTAATCCGGTATGATTATTTCTCTTGAATCAGTTTTGGATGCTTACTCTAGATGGTTATTTGTTCGCCATATTCTATTGGTTCATGTTTTGGTGCTTTGGTAACTATTGCTTATGTTCCCAGTTGGTATTTCCCGGTACCAGTTAGATTTACCGGTATGTGATATTTGGTGTTTTGGTTAGATGATTTTGGTCTAGCTTATGGAATCGGTTTCTATCATGTTGAAGGTGCTTCTAGATCATATTATGAGTTTTTGGTGACTTTGCATTGGCTGGCGTGCTGTTGTGGTGGTCCTATTTGGATCCGATTAGACTTTATGTGTTACTTCACTAGGGGTTTCTACCGGTTGGTGAAGCATGTTGGATTTTGGTCTTAGAGGAATTTTTGGCCGATGGAATTATTTTGTTACTTGATTTAGGTCCATACTATGTAATGTAAATCATAATATTGGTTCAGTGATATTGTGTAATGTAATTTTTATTATTATGGGTTTATGGGTTTAGGGTTTAGCCAACCTTGTCAATAAGGTTGATGATATGTATTTACAAGTGACTTATTCATGTAATTTGGATATGGATCGATACATGGATGGTATCGATGGTTATGTCTACATTATCAGAGGAAGGTTTATGTGTGAACAATTGATATATCATTCGGTGAAGGTTTTGTATTGTAGGGAAGACATTTGTGCTTAACTAGATTTGTATCAATCATTAGGAGATGCTACTTTCATAGTTCATTCTTTCTGAATTGTAGTCCGATGTTTTTGTGAGTCAGTGAGACTTCTTTTTGTGATGAGCAGTGAGCTCTAGGTGGTTGACTTGATTGCAAGTGCAATCCCCATTGTAATTTCACATACTACTGCAAAAGTATTATCTAATTGTGGGTAGGGTTTCCCATTGTGGTTTTTCCCTTTACCAGGTTTTCCACGTCAAAATATTGGTGTTGTGTATTGTTCTTTCATGTTCTATCCTTCATTGTGTTGGTTTCTTTGTGCTCCGATTTAATTCTTTTGATATACGCATAAGTTCTAATTTCTTATGGTAAACTGATTCACCCCCTCCTCTCAGTTTTCTCCTAGTATCAGATATGTCTAACAATTGGTATCAGAGAAAGGTTCTCTCTACAGAAGCTTAACCACTTAAGGAGATTTGATGGCAACTGCATCTAGTTCTACATTCAATCCCTATTGGAAGGAGAGTCCCAGATTTGATGGTACAAATTACAAGATATGGAAGGATCGAATGAAGATTCATCTCAGATGTCTTGGAGCTGAAGTTTGGGAGATAGTGGAGAAGGGGTATATACCTCATGATCCTAATTTTGGAACATCAAAACAAACCTAGATTCAGAAGGAATAAGGATAAATCATGCTATTATGTTAGTTATGATGATTTTGGTATTACTAATGATGATAATGATGAACCTGTGAGTGGAACCGGTAATAGAGCTTCCTCCAGTAAGGATTGGATTTTTATTTCTATGAAGGATGATTCTCCAGAACCTATCATTGAAATGACTCATACTAAAGAAAAGGCTTTAGCTGCTAAAATTGAAGAAAATGATGAATGGGTTATAGACAATGGATGCTCACATCACATGATTGGTGACAAGAGAAAATTTCTATCACCACAATAATTTGATGGCAGATTAGTCAGATTTGGAGACAATAAGACATGTAGGATCAAAGGCAAGGGAATAATATCATTGGATGGTAATACTAACACTGATAATATTTATTATGTTGAAGGCTTAAAGCATAATCTTTTAAGTGTAGGTCAGATGGTGGATAAAGGATTTCATTTACAATTCAAGGATGGAAAATGTAAGATCATCAATAGATCTGGACTGGAAATTGCTTCTGGAACTCAAACCAATGGAAACATCTTTCATTTGAACTTCGGTGAGAAAGCTTGCTTGATTTCTCAGATTGATGAAAGTTGGTTATGGCATAAGAGGATGTGTCATGTAAATTTTAATTGCATAGTTAAGATCAGTTCAATAAAGGTTGTCAGAGATTTGCCCAAAATTGTCAAACCTCATAATTCGGTATGTAGAGAATGTCAAATGGGTAAGTAAGTCAAAACTTGTTTTAGAAGCATACATGATAAATCTAATGAAATTCTTGATCTTATTCATACTGATCTATGTGGACCGGCAAGGACTAAAAGTTTTCAAGGTGATAGATATTTTATGTTACTTTTTAATGATTATTCTAGAATGATGTGGCTAGCATTTTTAAAAGAAAAATCTGAAGCTTTTGAGAAATTCAAAATTTTTAAAGCTATGGTTGAGATTGAGACATGACTGAAGATAAAGTGTTTGAGATCAGATCAAGGCAGTGAGTTTATATTTGGTGAATTCAACAACTTTTGTGAGAAGAATGGAATCAAAAGACAACTTTCTACACCTAGGACTCCATAGCAGAATGGATTGGTGGAAAGGAAGAACAAAACCTTATTGGATGCGGCAAGGACTATGATGATAGAAGCTAAATTGTCTCATATTTATTGGAGGGAAGTTGTCAATACAGTTGTATACTGGTGTAGGGGCACAAAGGAAATTTTGTTGTGTTGATTCCAAGAGATTGGAATCATGTTGTTTTGGTTTTTAATAAGGTCAATAGGTCTTTGAATAAGTGCTCAAATGTTTGTAAGGACCCTAGGAGTTACTGTTTGGCCAATTTTGGCATATGGGCTCTTAAGGGTGCCAGATAGAACACTTAGTAGAATAAAAAAAATTTGAGTTATCTTAGGTTCGTTTGATGTTTTTTAGAGGTTTATAAGTTCATTTGGATCATTTTGAGTGACCTAGGTTGGATTTACACAAAGTTGCTCACTTATGTAAAAAGTTGTAAAAAGTTGCAAAAGTTGCTCATAACAACTTTGCAACATTTGCACTTTCATACACCAATGGCTAGCTGGTTGTATTTTTAAGTTAAAGGAATTTGTAACCAACCCAAGGCCTATATAAGGCATGGGAAAACTAATGAGAATGGTTGGTTGAAGAATTGAAAAAGAGCAAGTTTAGCCTTTCAAATTTTGGTGTTTTCAATGAGTATAGTTGAGTTTAATTGGATTTGTATGAACTGTACGGACTTCCAAGCCCAAACCAAGGCATGAATTGTTGGAGCAGAGAAATATCTTCCATTTTATGGTGGTCTAAGGTTTTGAAGTGTTATAGTTTGCAAGTTTTGTGATTTTTGTTGCAAGCGGGTCCTAAAGACCTAAAAACTAGGGTTTTGAAGACTCTATGGCCCATTCCTAGAATTCCATGGTGGAACTCTGTAATGAAGCCTTATGTAATGTTAGGTGGCCTTGTAAAGTATTTTTTCATTTTGGTTTTAAGACAAGGGAGGCTAAACTCTAGATTTGTCACCATACCCTAGGCTCGGCACGTTGAGTTGGCAAGCAATGGGGATCATGGACAACAAACCCTAGTTGGATAAATATGTTGGATGGAATTGATGCAAGGTTGGATTGGAAATCCTCATGGATGTATAGACTTGAAACAATCATCAGAATCCTTGATCAATTGGACTAGTGAAGACATTCAAGCAAATCCTTATTTTGTAGGCTTAAAAGGAGGAATTAGGCCTAAAAAGGATTAGGATGGTTAGAGACCAAACCCATATCCAATTTTGAGATATTGTATGAAGATTCCAAAAGGGTATCTGAAAAGCCAAAGAGTTCATAGGGGTGTTCAGGACTTGTGACAAATAATTGCAAAATACCTCGCATGTAGGGCTAATTGAACTAGGTGTCCTAATAGGCCTAAAAGAGCAGATCGGCCCTAAAGATTGGAATCAGTAAACACCAAAGTCCTAAATGAAGGGACGGGATTGGAAAACTAATTCAAATCATACCTAAGTGTGTTGGTCATTTGTGAATGGAGATCCTATGGTAGAGGGGGTTGGCTCTTAGTTAAGGTGTTGAGTAGGAAAGTCTCTAATAAGGAGTGTGGGACACTCACAAAACAAGAAGTGGTCACCATAGTCTAAGGAACTTAGGAAGGTCAGTGAGGGTGGGCCCCACAACCTTTGGAAGGTTGAGAAGTGTGGAACCATTGGATGGTTCAAGAGATAGCCTAAGGAGACATCAAGAGTAAGAAAACCTAGTAGGAGAGCCTAACCACTCTACATCAGATTGGTATCAGAGCCACTTGATTGAACAAAGTGGTGTATATCAGACCAAGAGGTAGAGGTATAAGCTAGAAGAATTCCAGCTAATGCAATGAGTCAAGAATCCATTAGGAAGTTGGTCCAAGACATGCTTAGTGAAGCCCAGGAGCAAGACACCAAGAAAGGTAAGGGCAAGATCATGGAGTGGGGTGATGAAACTGATGATGAAGATGCAGAGGTGATAGGAGTGGTGACAAAAAGGATGGAGTTGGAGAAAGATCATCAAATCTTCTTGGATTCCCTTAAATCACTCAACAAAGATAGCCTAGATGGTTTACCGGTCTATAGTGGAAGCCTAAATGGAGAAGAGCTATTGGATTGCGTAGAAGCTTTGAACAATCATTTTGAATACAAGGAGATTTTATAAGAAAAGAGGGTCAATATGGCTAAGACAAAGTTGAAAGGATCAGCTCTAGTGTGGTGGAACATGATGCAAGAACAAAGGGAACAAACCGGGAGAAAGAAGATCAGAATCAAAACTCAATTCCTACCTCTAGATTATGAGGTGCAGATACACAAGAAGTTGATGAGTTTGAAGCAAAGAGAAATGGATGTGAGTGCCTACACAAAGGAGTTCAAAAAACTAACTCTAAGAGAAAGGAAGAAAGAGGAAGAAGTGGAGAAGGTAGCAAGATACCTAAATGGCCTTAAACAAAACATTCAAGATGAAATCAGCATGATGGCACCTGAGATAGTCCATAAGTGTTTTCAATTGTCGTTGAGAGTAGCGGACAAGATCAAGAGGAAAAGTGAGTTCAATCAAAGAGGTGGAGGAGGTAAAGGATTTAGAGGAAGAGGCACCTTTGGAAGGGGTCATAATTCTAGCAAGAATGAAGAGGGCAATCAATCTAAAAATAGTGGGCATAACTTTAGCAAGAGTGGTCCGTTTACAGGAAACTCTAGAGGAAGAAACAACTTTAGAGGTAGGTTTGGCACTCAAGGAAGATGACCCATAGTATTCACTAGTAAATGCTTTCATTGTCATCAAGTGGGCCACACAATGAAACGGTGTCCTAAAAAGACCAGTCCTAGATGGAGAGAATCTGATGTTAAGAAGAACCTTGTTGAAGGTACCAAAGGCCAAATAACCTAATCAAAGAAAGACACTTTTTAAAACCACTTGTAGATCCTATGGTAATATTTGTAACGTCATAGTGGATTCAGGGTCTACTGAGAACATTGTAGTAGTTGAGATGGTAGACAAACTCAAGTTGAAAAGGTTGCCATACACCAATCCCTATAAGGTATCATGGTTGAGTAAAGGACAACATGTGTTAATTGATGAGAAAGCTTGGGTAGAATTTGAATTTGGAGAGTATAAGGACATAGTACTATGTGATATACTACCCATGGATGCATGCCATTTGTTGCTTGGACACCCTTGGCAATATGATGTCAAAGCCATACATGATGGGGAGAAGAATTCATATGTTATCACCAAGCAAGGTAGGAAGTTCCAAATGGATCCTTTGGTTGTTTAGGGAGAAGAAAGACATGTAGGTTCAAGTGTTATGTTTCTTAGTGGGAAAGAGTTCCTAAAGGAGTTGAAGCATGAAGGGAACCAAGGATATGCCATCATAGTGAAGCCAAAAGTAAAGGCAAAGACTAAACCCAAACTGGTGGTACCTCAAGAAGTGAAGACCTTGTTGGACCAGTACAAAGACATTGTTGTCAATGAGATACCAGATGCTTTACCCTCATACAGAGATGTGAACCATCAGATAGACCTCATTCCCGGAGCTACCTTGCCAAATAAAGTTGTTTACAAAATGACACCTACTCAAAATGAGGAAATAGCAAAACAAGTGCAGGAGTTGCTAGATAAGGGGTTGATAAAGAAGAGTTTACACCCATGTGTAGTACCTACTATTTTGGTACCTAAGAAAGATGGAAAATGGAGAATGTACACTGACTCAAGGACCATCAATAAGATTACAATCAGATACCCGTTTCCAATGCCAAGAATTAAAGACCTAATGGACTACCTAGGATGAGCTTGTTACTTTTCAAAGGTGGATTTGAAATCAATTTATCATCAAATAAGGATCAGACTTGGAGATGAGTGGAAAAAATCCTTTAAGACCAATGAGGGGCTCTATGAATGGTTGGTAATGCCCTTTGGGCTCACAAATGCACTTAGCACCTTCATGAGACTCATAAATGAAGTGCTTGCAGAGTTTATTGGTAAATTTGTGATTGTTTATCTTGATGACATTCTAATTTTTAGCAAGTTAAGGGAGGAGCATATCAGACATTTGGATTAGGTCTTGAGGAATCTACATCAAGAAAAGTTGATGATCAACTTAGACAAGTGTGAGTTCTTCAAAACTAAACTAGTATATCTTGGTTTTGTAGTTTCTCAAGGCTATTTGAAAATGGATCCAAAAAAGGTAGATGTAATAGTTAATTGGCCTACTCCTAAGTCAATAGGAGATGTGAGAAGTTTTCATGGATTATCTTCTTTCTATAGGAATTTTATTAGAGGGTTTATCCATGTATGTGCACCTATATTGAACACCATCAAAGGTGGAATGAAATGTCAATTTAAATGGACTAGTGCAACAGACAAGGGGTTTGATTTGTTGAAACAAAAAGTAGTAGAACTACCTTATCTTAGGCTCCATGATTTCAATTAGCTCTTTACTATAGAGTATGATGCTAGCAAGTTGGCAATAGGAGCAATTTTGAGTCAAGAAGGTCATCCCGTAGCATTTTTCTCTGAGAAAGTCAATGAGGCAAAACAAAAGTATTCTACCTATGACCTAGAGTTGTATGCCATGGTACAAGCCCTTAAGAAATGGCAGCATTATCTTCTCCCTAAGGAATTCATATACTATACTGATAACCATGCACTTAGCTTCTTGAATGGACATGATAAGTTGCACCAAAGACACCTCAAATGAGTTGAGCACTTGTAGGCCTATACTTTTTCCATCAAACACAAAAAAGGAGTCACCAATAAGGTAGTAGATGCCTTAAGTATAAGAGTTCTTACCATCCAAGAAATGCAGCTCTAAAGTGTGGGGTTAAGTGATCTCAAAGACCTATACCAAGGTGACAAGGATTTTGGTGAAGCATATGATGTTTGCACCAAGTTTGCTAATGTTAGTCATGTTGCATATTCTGATTTTATGTTGCAGGAAGGACTTTTGTTTAAAGGACACTTACTTTTCATACCACAGTGCTCTATGAGAGAAAACATCATCAAGGAGAAGCATCAAGGTAGCTTAGGAGGACATTTTGGTCTTGACAAGACCTTAGAGCAAGTTGGATAGTTCTATAATTGGCCTAAACTTCATTCAGATGTTAGAAGGTTTATGGAGAAATGCCCTGTATTTTAGAGAGCTAAAGGAACCTCTAACAATGTAGGTTTATATCAGCCATTGGCCATACCAACTAGGCCTTGGGAATTTTTTAGCATGGACTTTGTTCTTGGCTTGCCTAGGACTCCAAGAGGGTATGATAGTTTTTTTGTCATAGTGGATAGATTCAGCAAGATGGCACACTTTGTACCTTGCAAATACACTAATGATGCCTTCTATATAGCAGGGTTATTCTTCAAAGAGGTTGTGAGGATTCATGGTTTATTGTTTAGCATTGTGAGTGACAAAGACACTAAGTTTGTAAGTCACTTTTGGTGAACCTTGTGGAAGAAACTAGGCACAAAACTTTCCTTTTCATCAGCATACCATCTACAATCAGATGGTCAAACTGAATTATTTAATAGATCCTTAGGCAACTTGTTGATATGTCTCACCAAACAACATGGACAAGCTTGGGATCTAGTACTGGGTCAAGCAAAGTATGCCTACAATGACTTGGTTAATAGAAGCACAGACCGAAGTCCCTTTGAGATAGTATATGGATGTCATCCTAGGGGCATCTTAGAGCTTAGAGATCTCAGTTCTATGGACCATAGAAGTGCAAAAGGGGAAAAATTTGCAGAGAATGTAAAAGA
This sequence comes from Cryptomeria japonica, assembly GCF_030272615.1. NCBI lineage: Eukaryota > Viridiplantae > Streptophyta > Pinopsida > Cupressales > Cupressaceae > Cryptomeria > Cryptomeria japonica. Next base: position 390,389,943 of record NC_081412.1, on the reverse strand, counting down.
GATACATGAGTAGGTCAAGAAGACATTGCAGAAACACAATGAGAAGTACAAGGCACTAGTAGATAAAACAAGAAGAGAAGTACACTATAAGGTTGGTGATCTAGTGTTGGCCTACTTGAGGAAGGAGATACTACCCAAGGGACAACCAAGTAAGCTATGCATGAAGAATATTGGACCTCTTAGGGTAATGCATAAGTTTGGCAACAATGCCTATGAGTTAGAGTTACCTCCAAACTTGGGTATATCCCCAATCTTCAATGTATGTGATTTGTATCCATACAAAGGGTCTCAGATAGGTACAAATCAAGAAGAGACTATTGCTATTGAAGATGTAGATTGGTTACAAGATTTACCTCCAAGCTAACCAGTCACATTGGAATGCATTTTGGATTCTAAGGTTGTGAAAAAACTAGGAAAGGAGTCTATAAAGACTATCTGATCAAATGGACATGGCTACCAGAGTCAAAGGCTACATGGATGTTAGAGAGAGATATATTGCAACATGGTACCACTTTCCAAGCCTTATCCACTCAAGAGACTTGAGTTCTTCTTACTCTCGGAGCATGGTGCAAGGGCACAAAGGCAATTTTGTTGTATCAATTCTAGGAGATTGGAATCTCATTGTTTTGGTTTGTAATAAGGTCAATAGGTCTTTGATTAAGTGCTCAAATGTTTGTAAGGACCCTAGGAGTTACTGTTTGGCCAATTTTGGCATATGGGCTCTTAAGGGTGCTAGATAGAGCACTTAGTAGAATACGTTGTTTTGAGTTAGCTTAGGTTGATTTGACATTGTTTAGAGGTTTATAAGGTCATTTGGATCATGAGTGACCTAAGTTGGATTTGAGAAAAGTTTCTCACTTATGTAAAAAGTTGTAAAAAGTTGCAAAAGTTGCTCATAACAACTTTACAACATTTGCACTTTCATACACCAACGGCTAGTTGGTTGTCTTTTTTAGTTAAAGGAATTTGTAAGAAATTCAAGGCTGATATAAGGCTTGGTTAAACCAATGAGAATGGCTGGTTGAACAATTGAAACAAGAAGAGCAATTTTAGCCTTTCAAATTTTTGTGTTTTCAATGAGTATAGTTGAGTTTAATAGGATTTGTACAAACTATACGGACTTCCAAGCTTAGACAAAGGCATGAATTTTTAGAGACGAGACATATCTTCCATTTGATGGTGGTCTAAGGTTTTGAAGTGTTATAGTTTGCAATTTTTGTGATTTTTGTTGCAAGCAGGTCCTAAAGACCTAAAAAAAAGGGTTTTGAAGACTCTATGGCCCATTCCTAGCATTCCATGGTGGAACTCTATAATGAAGCCTTATGTAATGTTAGGTGGCCTTGTAAAGTATTTTTTCATTTTGGTTTTAAGACAAGGGAGGCTAAACTCTAGATTTGTCACCATACCCTAGGCTCGGCACGTTGAGTTGGCAAGCAATGGGGATCATGGACAACAAACCCTAGTTGGGTAAATATGTTGGATGGAATTGATGCAAGGTTGGATTGGACATCCTCATGGATGTAAAAACCTGAAACAGTCATCAGAATCCTTGATCAATTGGACTAGTGAAGACATTCAAGCAAATCCCTATTTTGTAGGCTTAAAAGGAGGAATTAGGCCTAAAAAGGATTAGGATGGTTAGAGACCAAACTCATATCCAATTTTGAGATATTGTATGAAGCTTCCAAAAGGGTATCTAAAAAGCCAAAGAGTTCATAGGGGTGTTCAGGACTTCTGACAAATAATTGCAAAATACCTCACAGGTAGGGTTAATTGAACTAAGTCTCCTAGTAGGCCTAAAAGAGCAGATCGGCCCTAAAGCTTGGAATCGGTAAACACAAAAGTCCTAAATGAAGGGATAGGGTTGGAAAACTAAGTAAAATTGTACCTAATTTTGTTGGTCATTTGTGAATGGAGATCCTATGGTAGAGGGGGTTGGCTCTTGGTTAAGGTGTTGAGTAGGAAGGTCTCTAATAAGAAGTGTGGGACACTCACAAAACAAGAAGTGGTCACCTTAGTCTAAAGACCTTAGGAAGGTTAGTAGGGGTGGGCCCCACAACCTTTGGAAGGTTGAGAAGTGTGGAACCATTGGATGGTTCAAGAGACAGCCTAAGGAGACATCAAGAGTAAGAAAACCTAGTAGGAGAGCCTAACCACTCTACACCATATACACTTTCAACAAAGTACACATAAAAGTTGATACCGGTAAGACTCCTTATGAATTATGGTTTGGTCATACTCCTACTGTCAGATATTTTAGAATGTTTTGAATTAAATGCTACATTAAAAGAGATGATGCATTTGGAAAATTTGATCCTAGAAGTGATAGAGTATTTTTGAGTTGTTCTACTAAGAGAAAAGAATATAGATGTTATAACAAAAGATTGAGTAGGATAATGGAGAGAATAAATGTCAAGGTGGATGAGCATGGTAGTAATTAGATCAGATCATATGACTGTGGACCAAAAAATGAATTTATCAGACCTGAACTAGTAATGCATGAAGTTGCTCAGAACGGTGAACCTGTTACTCCGATAACATCAGAAAACTCAACTATGATAGTGGAATAGCAGAAAGAGTCAGTAAATCAAGGTAATTCAAAGACTATCAGGTATGTGAATCTAAATCATTCTGAAGACCAGATCATTAAGGATTGTTGCAAGGTGTGCACCCTTGGTTTCCTTGTGTTGTGCACTGCAGTGCTCGGGTTTGTGACATGGCTTAACCGCCTCATGTGGATTATATTGCTTTCATGACATAGCAAGAAACAATCATGTACTTCATTATCTACTGCTAAAGCAGAGTATGTAGTTATTGCTACCAACTATACTCAAATTTTATGGATGAAACAAATGCTAAAAGATATAAGGGTAAGTTACGATGAGCCTATTGTTGTTCACTGTGATAATACTATTGCTATTGATATGTCAAAGAATTTGGTATTTCATTTCAAATCAAAATACATTTTTATAAGGTACAATTTCTTGAAGGAAAAGGTTGAAGCAAAGGAAGTCAGATTGGTTTATGTGCCTACTAAGGAGAAGATTATAGATATTCTAACTAAACCATTTCCTAAAGATACTTTTGAATATTTCAAAGATCAGTTGGGGGTTACCAACCCTCCAGAAGAGACTTAGAGATGTAGGAATGCATCAATCCGATAAGCTTATCAAATATTTTATTTGATCCAGGTTGATGAGATGATGCTACTACTCAAGGGGAGTAGTCGGTTGTTTGGTTCAATATTTTTGATCTGGTATCCATCCTTTGTCATTGATGTCAAAGGGGCAGTATTCATGTGAAAATCAATCATATCTTTGAGGGAGATTGTTGGCATTCCTTGGCACTTGGATGTTTTTCACATTCAGTGTTACCATCAATGCCAAAGGGGGAGATTGTTGGCAATATGTTGGATTTGGTTAAGTGTTGTCATTGATGTCAACACTATATCCTGGTTGGAGGCTATCCCAGTTGGACCTATCTTAGTTAGTCTTGGTAATCATCTTGGTTTTGGCTATGGTTCTAATCCATTATGATCAGATCTCTAGAATTGTTTTTGGATGCTTACTCTGGATGGTTATTTATTTTCCATATTCAGTTGGTTCATGTTTTGGTGCTCTGGTAACTATTGCTTATGTTCCCTATTGGTATTTCTCAGTACTTGTTAGCTTTACCAGTATGTGATATTTGGTGTTTTGGTCAGACGATTTTGGTCTGTCTTATGGAATCGATTTTTATCATGTTGAAGGTGCTTCTTGATGATATTATGAGTGTTTGGTGACTTTGCATTGGATAGCATGCTGTTATGGTGGTCCTATTTGGATCTGGTTAGAATTTTTATGTTACTTCACTAAGGGTTTCTACCGATTGGTGAAGCATGTTGGATTTTGGTCTTAGCGGAATTTCCAGCGGATGGAGTATTTGGTTACTTGATTTAGGTCCATACTATGTAATATAAATCATAATATTGGTTCGGTGATACCGTGTAATGTAATTTTTATTATTATGGGTTTATGGGTTTAGGGTTTAGCTGACCTTGTCAATAAGGTTGATGATCTGTATTTATAGGTGACTTATTCATGTAATTTGGATATCAATTGATACATGGATGGGATCGATGGTTATGTCTGCATTATCAAAGGAAGGTTTATATGCGAACAAGTGATATATCATTCAGTGAAGGTTTTGTATTGAAGGGCAGACATCTGTGCTTAACCGAAACTATACATCAAGCATTAGGAGATGCTACTTTCATAGTTCATTATTTTCGAATTGTAGTCTAATATTTTTGTAAGTGAAACTTTTTTTGTGATGGGTAGTGAGGTGTAGGCAGTTGGCCTAATTGCAAGTGCAATCCCCATTGTAATTTTACATACTGTTGCAGAAGTATTATCTGATTGCAGGTAGGGTTTCCCACCATGGTTTTTCCTTTTAACGGGTTTTCCACATCAAAATATTGGTGTTGTGTGTACTGTGATTTCATGTTCTATCCTTCATTGTGTTGGTTCCTTTGTGCTCCAATTTAATGCTTTTGATATGCATAAGTTTTGATTTCTGATGGTAAACTGATTCACACCCCCCCCCACTCCCCTCTCAGTTTACTCCCGGTATCAGATATGTCTAACAGTTTCTTCAAGTAAAAAAAAAATTATGTTTTTTTTCTAGTAAATGTTTTCACCCCCTATTTTGGGGGAAATTTTTAGAACAGTTTATAAAAGTCAATTATTTAAAAAATAAATAATGTTTTATAATAAAAAGTATTTCAAGTTTTTGTTGAGAGTATTTTTTAGTATTCTAAAGAAAATGAAAGAATCTAACACATGTAATATTATATTGGCTATTCATAAATTTGGTTCTACATTATTCCAAATCAATGTTAACATATAATGAATATAAGTGTTGTTAGGGTTTAGGCAGATCCAGAGCAAATATAAATTAACAATTATATCAGATACAAACACAAAAGATGAAGAAAAATGCATAACATAGATAACACAGAGATTTAACGTGGTTCACCCAAGATGAGCTACATCCACATAACACAGTTGTCCAATCTTTTCTTATTATCCAGTAAATTAGTACAACACCATTACAATGCCTTTCTAATTCCAACCACTTATAACATGCAATTTTTAGGGCAACATACAAAGACGACTATTTTAGGGTTTTTTTCAATGTCGGGTTTTTTTTTCCAACAAAGAACGGCAAAAAAAAATTCCTCGAGGGTTGCGCCCCTGAACACCCTCTTGGGGCCCGACCTAGCCCGAAACCTCGACAAGGATACATAACGAATGTACAGTATTTACATGATCAGTCACCATATATCAACAATTCTTTTTTAATAGAATTTTAATAATTAATTACAATGTTGTGTTTTCTAATATATTTTACTTCCATTATAATTTAACCAAAAGTAATAATAACAGAAATCTTTTTTCCTATTCTTGTTATTCTAATATTCTCTTTTTACTAATTTATTCTTCCTCACAGTTGAACATAGCAATGTTTCTTTGACCATGCTTTTAATAGTTGATCAACATGTTAAATACTATTAATCTACTTTATTCTCTCTCTACTAATAGAATAATGACCAACTAACTCAAACAACCATTCTTGTTCTTAACATTAAAAAGATAATAAGAGTTACAAAAAATTAAAATCTTAGATACTTATCTAATTACATTTATTACTTCTATTATAATATTAAAATGACAATTACTTCTATTACAATATTAAAATGACAACTACCTTGGCCAAAGCAAAAAATATATGTTTAGATTATTAGTACTTGTCATTAGTACTATTGCAAATGGTTTTTCTTAACTTGTTATTATTCAATTGTTTTTTTGTTTTTTTTTATAAAAGTGGATGAAACCACTGAAATTATATTAAAAATTTTGATTTTTACAAGTGTCTGGTTCAAAGAGCACTAAAGGGAAAGAACCAGTAAGAAAACCCTTCATTATTGCTCAAGAAAACATAGGCCTATCTACCCATTACAAAGGCCATAGGCACCCAAAAAAACCCTCCCAGATACATAGCCATACGTTTTAGGTATAGAGTTTATAAATTAACCACACTATATTAGACCATACTTTCACACTCATATTTTTATTTTTTGAATTATTAATTTTTTAAAACTCTAGAAAATTATATATGGTTTGATTTTCTTTAAAAATTATAGACTATTATTATATATGAATATCAATATTAAAACTGTGAAAATTATGTGAAAAAATATATTTACTTTCAAAAATATGAAATTAAATTGTTATGTATTTATAATAAAGTTCAATATTAAGATTAATCATATAAAAATTAGATTTTTCTAAAATTAAATTATGAAATTGAAATATTTGTGATATTTAATCTTTGTAGTTACATTTATAAATAATTAGCTTAATAAGAAAAATTGTTTAACTTTTTTATGATTGAAAAAATAAACTAAATATATATAATATATTACATTGATATTAGAGATTTATTTTTAGAAAATTGAGATACCTAAATAACTATTATTTTAATTAATTGAAATACTTGAAATTCATTCTTTTAAATCACATTTCTTTTAAATAATAAAGGAGAGTTCATTAAATCACCACAATTAAACAAATTGAATTAAAAAATGCATTAGTTGCAATGAAATTACAAAGCCACAAGATTGAAACCTATGATTAGGTTCTTTTTACATGAGATCTAAAAGTGCCAATCTTGATGTTTTTAAAAAAAATTCAAAACATCAACATTTGCTATTATAATGTACTTAGATTTTAAAAATGTATTTATTTTTACAATTTGAAAGTTTTTAGAAATGATAAACTTTACCATAAGATTAATTTAAAAAGTACCAACCTCTAGCACTGTCTCTTCTTCTTTGAAAGCATCGAGAAGCATATTTGAAAACTTTGGAATAAAATTAAATAAATTTAAAAAAGAAAAAATATATATTATCACTCTTTTATCATTTAAAAAAAAAAGAAAATCATAAAATAATATGTGTTGTAAATATAAGTTAATAAAATTAATGTTTCCTAACATACATATCTTTGTTGAAAAAGAAATTAGAAAAATTGAAGTTTAATAAATGATGGATTGGTCATATTGTGTGATGTATATTTTAATAAATAATATATTTAAAACTTTTGGAAACATGAAAATTTAATAAATAAATCAACCATTTCATAAATCCACGAAATCAACCATTTCATAAATCCACGAAATCAACTATCTTATAAAATATTTAGTTGAATTTTAGGTGAATCTTTCAACTATATGTGAGCCCTCTTAATGATGAATGATTGCATCATTCTCGCCACTTCTTTTGTGTCATCGATGTTTTGCATGCCCATTTTAGTAACATGTGGCCCTCATTATCGCCACCTTAGACATTTTAAGCACATTTTAAGTGAATTTTAGATACAAATCTTTAAATGTATGTGAGTCCTCTTGATGATGAATGATTGTGTCATTCTCGCAATTTTTTAAAAAGATATTTAGATTGTTTTTCCTTTATTCAGACTTCATTAAGTGAGGTTTGAAACAAATACAAGTGAGTTAATTCTGCCTTGCTTTTGAACTACTTTCTTTACCCTTCACTACTACATTTAATTTTTTTTATTGTTGCAGTTTTTGATAGTGCCATGCCTATATCTTATTCAAGAATAATACTAGTTCTGTATTAGTGCATTTGAAGTCACTATGTTCTTTATAATATATTTTGGGACTCTTTGTTTTGTAAAACAATAGTGTCACCTTTCTCTCAAAATCTCGCTCTAAAAATATTTCAAAACTAAAATGAAGACTGCCAAGTCTTAAAGGACAACAAATACAAGTGAGTTAATTATGCAGAGTACTTGTCTGTCATCTTCTTTGCCTTAACAAATTTATGTTCCTTTACAACTTTCTCTGTACGCTTATATTGCTTTCTTCAATTTTTAATTTATCAAAACATGCCATTGAAATTGTTGGTTGTGTTTAACTAGTATTTGACTCTTTTTTTATAGAATAAATGATGATATTATATTTTAACTAAAAAAATTATTTTATTTTTCTTGCAAATAGTGTATCCTTTCTTTTTCAAGTTTTTTTGCACTCATGAAAAAATTCATATCTTCTAGAGTAATTTATTGTAGTTGCAACAATTTTCCACAAGAAATGAGCATAACAAGATAATTAAACTTGTGGCTAACTGGAAAATTTAGAGATATCTAATGTGAAAAGGAGGCATAAAAAATAATTGTTCATTGCAGTTCAGGATAACAAGTCTACTAGTAAATGTTCAACAAGAACAACTTCTCCATATTACAAGATAATAACACTTGATGAAACATATTCTTTATAAACATGAACTTCAAGTACCACGGAATTTGAATGGGGAGTTTGAGCGGGAACTTGGGCAGGCAACTTGCTCCTTCAATCACGTCAAATGTGTAGGGGAATGCTGTGGGTGCAAGATTGGAAGGACAATAGGTGGGACAAGGCAGTGAAAAGATAGGAGACAATTAGGAAGAAGGCACGAATTTTGAAGAAGGGGACCCAAAAAATGGGGGGATTCCAAATGATCCTAGCAGGGTTTCTCGTGATAAGGGGGGTTGGGTTGCTGATAAACCTTGGTCCTCCCTATTAGAATAACCAGTGGGCAACTAAGGGAGGGGGGGTGAATCATTTGTCAACATATTATATTAATCAAACCACTTTATAACCTTTAACTAGAGCACATAAACATTAAATACCGGAATAGCAGAAACAGATACCAGTAAGCAATAAAACTTAAGAATGAAACAAAGAATCAACATAATGCAACCATACCACATAACACCATGATTTGTACGTGGAAAACCTGGTAAAGGGAAAAACCACCGTGGGAAGCCTACCCACAGTCAGATAATACTTCTGCAGAAAGTATGTGATACAATAAAGGACCTGCACATGCAGGGAGGCACATTGCCTAGAGCGTACTGCTCATTACAAAGGAGTCTCACTAACTACAAAGAGGTTATAACCACCTCAATATAATTGGACAACAATCCAGAAGAATCAACTGTCAATGATAACATCTACTATGCCTGATTACAGTCCTGGTTAAGCTTAATACTGGAGGCCTTTGACCTCTTACATAAACCCAATTAGATCACCTATGATCGAACAAATCTCCTTCACATATGATATTTCATTCCTTGACCACGACCATGATCTACAGTGAGATCTTACATCAATTTATACAAACCCTAAGGCCTAAACCAATTAGGTCGGCAACCTTAAAGATATTACAATAAGATCATTACATACATCCATATTACAATGATATGTCATGTCGGCTTTAGACCAAAACAACATTAACCAATCCATAAATCATCTTGGTAACGTGTAGAGAACACGTAACATGATACCATTCCATAGCCTAGACCTGAATAGATTCACCACCCCAAAACGATGTCTCCAATCAGTCGAGGCACGAACAAAGATCACCTTCTGCATCTTGAATTCCATCTAGAAGTCGCACCAACACCAATTATGCATCCTGTCAAAGATTCTCAGTAAAAGCTCTGTCGGTAAAACCTTAAACCCTTACCGGTGTAGACTTACTAAAGTGTATGATAGCATCTATTCATCAAGTCAATACCAACTGACCAAAACATACTCCAGAAACATCAAACCAAACATATTCCATTGATCCAAACATGTCGATAGTATCCAACTAATAGTCCCTTTTGTCGGTAACACTAGTTCTTCTACTGGTAATGAAAATTTGTCTACCAGTAACCAATCATAACAGCTAGTGTTGATATCAATAACAAAAAATCAATGCAACACATAATCAATTCCTTCTCCCCCTTTGGCATTGATGGCAACACTAGATGTGAAAAAGAAAACATCTAAGTGCCAAGAAATGCCAAACATTTCTCATAGAAGATATAACAATGAAAAACTGAAAAATCCCAGCAACTCCCCCTAAGGAGTGCAGTCCAATCTGAAATTGATCTGAATCTCTCTCCCATATGATATATTATGACATTATTTTTAACATATAACTCTCCTCCTTTGACATCAATGCCAAAGATATGACATAGATATCAAAATCCTGTGAGTCGCAAAGTTGACTACTCCCCCTTAGTAGTAGCACCACTACATCAATCTAGAGAAAAGGGTAAAGTTGATGATGCATATCGGACTGATACTCTGCTCCATCAATTAAGTTTCTACCAGAGGGGTAGCTACCCCTAACCTGTCTCTCAAATATTCAAATGATTCCTTAGACAGTGGTTTAGTGAATATATCTACAATCTACTCTTTAGTGTTCACATAAACCACTTTGACTTCATTTTCCTCCACCTTTTCTTTCAGAAAGTTATATTTTATTGAAATGTGCTTAGTCTTAGAGTGAAATATTGGATTCTTAGATATGTCAATAGTTGCAGAGTTATCACAATAGATAATTACCAGTTCATTGCAATTTACCTTGATATCCTTCAACATTTTCTTCATCCACAAGACTTGAGTGTAATTAGTTGTTGCTGCAACATATTCAGCTTTTGTAGTAGATAAAGAAATGCATGACTATTTTTTGTTGATCCATGAACCAATTTCTTTCCAAGAAAGAAAGCTCCACCAGAATTAATCTTCATGTCATCAGTATCTCTTGCCCAATCTACATTTGTATATGCACATAAAGTGAAGTTACCATCTATAGAATACCATAAGCCATTTCTGTTGTTCCTTGCAAATACCGAAATATCCTCTTTACTGCACATTCATGATTTTCTTTAGGATTACTTTAATATCTTGAAACACTACTTACTACATTCATAATATCCGGTCTAGTTTGAGTTAGATATAACAAGCCACCAATCATAAACTTATACCTTGTCAAATTTACCGGTGCAGATGTGTCTTTGATAGATAATTTCTCACTTGTCACCATAAGAGTACTTACCAATTTGGAATTATCCATAGCAAACTTCTTCAACAATTCCCTTACAAAAGGCACCCATATCATTTTAGAATAATCATCAATTATTAGCATGAAGTACCTATCACCTTAAAAGCTTTTGGTCCTTGTTGGACCACATAAGTCAGTATGAATCAAATCAAGCACATCATTAGATTTATCATGTATGCTCTTATAAGAATTTCTAACTTTCTTTCCCAATTGGCATTCGTTACATACCAGATTATGAGGCTTTATAATCTTAGGTATATCTCTAACTGCCTTTATTGAGATGATCTTAACAATACAATCAAAATTAACATGACACAACCTCTTATGCCATAACCAACTCTCATCAATATGAGCAATCAAACATGTCTTATCATTGGTGTTCAAGTGAAAGATATTACCTCTAGTATGAGTATTGGTTGCAATCTCCAAACCAGTTCTGTTAATGATTTTGAATTTTCCATCTTTGAACTGAAGTTGGAATCCCTTATCCACCAATTGACCAACACTTAAAATATTATTCTTTAAACCTTCTACATAGTAGACATTATCAGTATTATGCTTTCCATCCAGAGAAATAATACCTTTACCTTTGATAATACATGCTTTTTCATCCCTAAATCTGACTTGACCACCATTGTATTCTTGTAGGGACATAAATTTTCTTTTATCTCCAGTCATATGATGTGAGCATCCACTATCAATTACCCATTCATCCTTGTCTTAAACTTTTGCTACCAGGGCCTTTTCTTCATTCTTGATGATTGGTTCTGATTCATCTTCCTTTAAAGCATAGAATACACATTCCTTTCCACTGTCAGATCAACTAGCAGAGTCTCCTGTCGGTTCATCCTCTGAGTCATCGCTTACTCATTTCTCATCTTCTATGTAGCATAATTTATTTTTCTTGAATCTATATTTGTTTTGATTAGGCTTAAATGATTTCTTAACTCTTTCTTCAAATCTTGCATTCCTTTCAGGACATCTAGATGCAAAATGACCAATATTATTACATGCAAAACATTTAAAAGGTAATTTTCCTTCATACTTACTTCCTATCGGTCCTTTAGGTACTCTTCTAGAAAATAAGGCTTCAAGTTGCTCAAATTCTTCATCCTCTTTCCTCATATCTTCCAATTCTTTTGCATATAGGGCTTTCCAATCACTTTTTTCAGTAGATGATGATGTATGAAAAGCAGGTTTAGATTTTATAGCTCCAGAGGGTCCAAATTCTTCAAGCTCAAAAGAAGATAACTTCTCAATGAGAATGTCTATGTTAACTGAAGTGTTTTCCATTGTTCTCAATTCATTAACTGTAGTAGCCTTCATCTTGTAATCCAGTGGTAGGGCTCTCAAAACTTTAGAAACTATTTCATCTTCACTCAGAGATCCTCCACAACATTGAATTCCCATAACAATCTCATTTACTCTTTCCATAAATTTAGCAATTCTTTCATTATCTTCCATCTTCAAGTTTTCATATCTTACCCGGTAACCATCAAGTTTAGCAATTTTGACATTAGGGTCATCTTCATTCAGAGTTTACAATTTATCCCACATAACCTTTGCAGAAGATTTATCAGTCAATCCCATGATTTGTTGATGAGTGAGTGCACACAAGAGGGCTTCTCTTGCTCTGCAATCATTTTCAATATTTTTGTCCAAGTTTTCAGGAGCAGGATTTCCAAATACCAAATCATAAGGTGAATAGCCTTTCTCAATGATCTCCTAAATATCCTTGCCAAGACATCTAAGATGAGTCTCCATTCGGATTTTCCATATCCCATAGTTTATTCCATCAATTTTAGGAACTTCTCTTCTGAAAATAGTTGCCGATGGATTTGAATTATTAGTTGCCATAGGATCTACCTCAAGTGGTTAAGCTTCTACAAAAGAGGACCAAAGCTCTGATACCAATTGTTAGAATAACTGGTGGACAACTAAGATGGGGGGGGGGGGGGGGGGGGTTGAATCAATTGTCAACAGATTATATTAATCAAACCACTTTATAACCTTTAACCAAAGCACACAAACATTAAATACCGAAATAGCAGAAACAAATATCGGTAAGCAATAAAACTTAAGAATGAAATAGAGGATCAACACAATGTAGCCATACCACATAACACCATGATTTGTATGTGGAAAACCTAGTAAAGGGAAAAACCACAGTGGGAAGCCTACCACAGTCAGATAATACTTCTGCAGAAAGTATGTGATACAATAAGGGGTCTACACATGTAGGGAGACACACTGCCTAGAGCGTACTGCTCATTACAAAGGAGTCTTGCTGACTATAGAGAGGTTATAACCACCTCAATATAATTGGACAACAATCCAAAAGAATGAATTGTTAATGATAGCATCTACTATGCTTGATTACAGTCCCAGTTAAGCTCAATAACAAAGGCCTTTGACCTCTTACATAAACCCAATTCGATCACCTATGATCAACCAAATCTCCTTCGCATGTGATATTTCATTCCTTGACCATGACCATGATCTACAATGATATCTTACATCAGTTTATACAAACCCTAAGGCGCACCTAAAAGATTTCACAATAAGATCATTACATACATCCATATTACAATGATATGCCATGTCGGTTTTAGACCAAAACAACATTAACCAATCCATAAAGCATCCCGGTAACGTGTAGAGAACATGTAACATGATACCGGTCCATAACCTAGACCCAAGTAGATTCACCATGCCAAATCAATGTCTCCAATCAGTTGAGGCATGAACAAAGATCACCTTCTGCATCCTGAATTCCATCTAGAAGCCGCACCAACACCACTTATGCATCCTGTCAAAGATTCTCAGTAAAAGCTCTGTCGGTAAAACCTTAAACCCTTATCGATGTATGCTTACTAGAGTGTATGATAGCATCCGATCATCAAGTCAATACCAATTGACCAAAACATACTCTAGAAACATCAAACCAAACATATTACATTGATCCAAACATGTCGTTAATATCCAACTGATAGTCCCTTTTGTCGGTAACACTAGTTCTTCTACCGGTAACCAAAATCTGTCTGTCGCTAACTAATCATAACAGCTAGTGTTGACATCAATGGAAAAACATAAATGCAACACATAATCAATTCCTTCATGTTCCCAACACTCCCTTTTTGGTGTTAAACCTGGTGGTAAGTCGGTGTTCCCTCCTGTTAGCAATATTTTGAAGTCGGCTTCTGGTTGTTTTGCGATTGTTGTCCCCAATCAGGTGATAGATCATAACATCTATGTTATGGTTCTATCGTTAGTTGGAAATTTCATGGGCTCTAGGCCTAACATTGATTTGGTTAGGGCTTTTGCCAAGAAGAAATGGCGCTTGAAAGGTCAGATCGAAATAATGGCTATGCCAAAAGGATTTTTATCCTTTTCCTTTTCTTGTGAAGAAGATTTGTTTGATGTTCTTTGTGGAGGTCCTTGGGTTATTGGGAAGACTTATTTGGCTTTGAAGTATTGGTCTCCCAATTTTGATCTGAATGATGGTATTTTTTCTTTTCCGCCTATCTGGGTCAGATTGCCTGGGTTTCCCTTACAATTTTCGCATGAGGATGTGTTTAAGGGCCTGACCAGGTCCTTTGGGGAACTCTTATCTGTTGACTCTATGATGGTGACTAGGAAAAGAATGGTCTATGCTAGGATTTGTGTTTGTATTAGTTAGAACATTGATATTCCTTCCTCGATGAATATCATTTCTAAGTTGGGGAAATGGACTCAGCTAGTGGAATTTGAGACTATGTCATTTGTCTACTTCCATTGTAAAAAATCTGGGCATTAGGCTAAGAAATATCCTCTGCAGACCAACAAGAATGTTTCCCCCTAGAGTGGCCATAAGAAGTAGATATGGAGAGAAAAAAAACTAAGGATGTTTAGGGTGATGTCGGTGCGGTTGAGACTTGTCCTAAATCTTCTGTGGGGGTTTAGTTTGGGGATGGCATCCCTGTATTTAAGGATAATATTGTTCAAGGGGGTCCAGATGGTTCTACTACAAATTTTTCAATCCAGTTAGAGCAAGGTGGTGTTAATGATAATCCAAAGTCAAAGACTTTAGATTAACAGAAGGAAGATAGAGAAATGGAAAAAGGAAATAGTGATGATGGTACTAATAAATTGGAGCAATGTATTGTTGAAGATTGTCTGAAGCCTAATACTTTTGACCAATAGCTTGAGGACAGAGAGATAGAAGAAGGAAACATTGCTGGAGGGGCCACTTTACTTAGTCCTAAGTGTATGAAAATGGAGGGTTTGAATGTTGTCCAACCGTCCTTGAACTGTTTAAGTTCTCAATCTGTGAAGTGTGTGATATCCACTTACCCTGAGGTGGAGAGGTCCCCCCTCTCTCAAACCTTGTTAGAGATTAATCAAAAGGAGTATGTTGGTGGGATTGGTCCCCTGAAATCAGGAAAAGAAAATAATGTGCCTACTTAGGCGGTTTTGGGGGGTGAAGTCTCCTTTACTCAGGTTGAGAAGAAGAAGTCTAAGAAATCTGGGCAGAGTGTTGGGGCTTCACAAGTTGGTGTTTCAACTAGGCAGATGTGTAAAGATGATACTAGCACCTCAAATTCCCCTCTTGGCAGGAGATCTACTAAATGGGTTAGAGAACAAGAATTTTGGTGTAACATAGCAGATGGTAGTCAGAGGACCATCTATGAGGTATGTTCTCCTGGTGAAAAAATGAAATTCATTTCTTGGAACATAAAGGGGACTCAATGTGCCCCATAAAAAAGATATTATTCGTAACATGGTAGGGATCATAGGCCAGATCTTGTCCTTATTCTAGAAACTAAAATGGTTAAGGAAAAGGTGGTAAATCTGAGGTGGTTGGTAGTAGCTCTGAAGGTGCCTCAAGTGGGACTAGTATTTTTTGGAATCCTAGCTATATTAAGGGTGAAATTTTGGATGTGGATACCAATTTTGTCTTTGTCAGGTTTCATCATATTATGGATGACTTTTCCTAGGTTCTTTCGAATATCTATGCTCCCAATTCTAAAGTGGCTAGGAAGAAGTTTTGGAAGAAGTTGGAGGTTCATTGTTCCAAGAAAATTAATGACAAGTGGATTATTATGGGAGATTTTAACACTCCCCTTCATAATTCTAAAAAATTTGGAGGCTCTCAAATTCAAGTGGATAGTTGGTTGGACTTGATGGCTTTTAGTGATGCTCATTCTTTACATGATGTTGATCTTCACGGGGCCTCTTTTAGCTAGACCAATAGGAGAGCGGATGATGATTTGATCCAAGTGCATCTAGATCATACCCTTATCTCTAATAATTGGTAGGTGAAGTATGTCTTCTCTCTTACGACCTTTCCCCAGGGTTGGATCTGATCACTTCCCTATTTCTTTTGTTGTTGAGGCTATTGATGGTAAGAGAAACTTTCCCTTCGGGTTTGAAAAGATATGGTTGTCCCACCCATTGATGGAAGATAGTATTAAGCAGTGGTGGAGTATTGTGGTGGATGGGTCTTCTATGTTCAGGGTTGCCAAAAAAATCAGATTTGTGAAAGATAATATTTGAAGATGGAATAAAGAGGTGTTTGGTAACCTTTTTACTTCTAAATATTCTATTCAGTGTGAGCTTAAAGATATCCAGAATAAGATTCAGGCTGAAGGTTACTCTTCTAGTTCGTTGGAAAGGGAGAATGATATTTTGAAGAAATACCATGAAATCATTGCAAGGGAAGAGGTATTTTGGAAGCACAGGTCCAGGGCATTATGCTTGTTTGTCGGGGATAAAAATACAATTTTTTTTTATTTAACTTCCCTTAAAAATAAAACAGTCAACAAGATTTCTAAATTGGTGGTGGGTGATAGGACGATGTTGAAAGATGATGAAATTTGTGAGGAAGCCTCTAGATTTTTTGCTTCCCTTCTTTCGGCTAAAGATAATTTGGATGTTGAAGCTTAGAATTCTCTTTTAGAAGACATTCCCTCTATCTTGAATGAGGAGCAGAAAAAGTTTTTGACTGCTATTCCTTATAAGGATGAAATTAAAGCTACCATTTTTTCCTTTGAACGTAATAAATCCCTGGGGCCGGACAACTTTTCGATGTTTTTCTTCCAAACTTTTTGGCACATTGTGGAGAAGGATGTCCCTGATGGGGTGAAAGAGTTTTTTGGGGTTAGGAATTTGCTAAAGGAGCTTAAGTCTACTTTTATTATGTTGATCCCTAAGTTTATTGGGGCTGAGGTTGTGGATTGTTTCCACCCTATTAGCCTCTGTAACTCTTTTCACAAGATTATTTCAAAGGTTATCACTTTGAGACTTTTGTCTATTTTGTCTGCTATAATTTCCCCTCAACATAATGGCTTTGTTCCGGGAAGGCAGATTCTTGACTCTATCATTACGGTGCATGAGAACATCCATTCCTTGGATGTGTCTTGTAAAGAGGGATTTCTTATAAAGTTGGTTCTTTCAAAAGCTTATGACCGAGTTGATTGGTCTTTTCTTTCCATAATTATTCAAGCCTTTAGGTTTTGTGGTAGAGTTATTAGGCTTATTTGGCAGCTGGTCTCTACCTCCTCCTTTGTTGTCCTTGTTAATGGTTTCCCTTTTCGCTTCTTCAAGTCGTCTAGAGGTTTAAGATGGGGGGATTTGATATCCCCAATCCTCTTCACCATTATGGAAAAATCTCTTGGCAGATACTTGCTGAAACTGGTTTCAAAAGATTCCTTTCAGGGTTTGAGGCCTTCTTTGTCTAATCTTGTGTGCTCCCACTAGCAGTTTGTTGATGATACTATTATTTTGGGGAGTTCTACTATTAGGGAAGAAAGAACTTTGAAGAATGCTCTTAATCTTTATATTAAGGCTTCTAGTCAGTTGATTAACTGGAATAAAAGTTCCCTTTTCTTTTTCAACACTCTTGAGATTAGGCAGAGAAGGATTGCAGACATTCTAGGATGTGATATTAGTTCTTTTCCTTCTACCTATATTGGCCTTCCCCTCTGTCTAAAACGGCTTGATTCTTTTTGGTTGTCTCTAATTAATAGATTCAATAAAAAGTTGGCAGGTTGGAAAGGTGCTTTGTTGAGTCAGGCTAGGAAATTACAAATTGTGAAGTCTACTCTTCAAAATCTCCCAGTCTATGCTTTAAGTCTCTTTAAAATTCCCACCAAATTTGCTGAAGTTATTGAAAGGATTCAAAAGTGGTTCCTCTGGTCTGGGGTGGAGGAGAAAAAGCATATGTCTTTGCTTGCTTGGGAGAGTGTTTGTAAACCTATAGCGGGAGGTGGTTTGGGTATTTGATGTATCTAATCCTTTAATAAAGCCCTCTTGGCCAAGCAGATATGGAGGATTTTTTAAAATAATCATGAATGGAACTCGATTTGGCACAACATGTATCTATTCTCTCTCCCCTCTTTGAATGATTTTTTTAGTGCGGAAGATCTCCCCTCAGGCTCTTTCCTTTGGAATAATGTGCTCAGGGCTAGAGAGGTGGCTATGATGGGAAGGGCTTGGAAGGTGAGAAATGGTAAGATTGTTAGATTCTGAGAAGATTCATGGCTCTCTCTTGGCCCTCTATGTGACAATATTGATTTTGCTCCTTTTATGGAGGATTGTAAAGCTAATTTTGGTGTTTTTGTGGCGGACTACTGGAAGGACTCTGGGTGGGTTAATTTTTCTGATGTCTTTCCTTAGCTTCTTCCTATCCAGCTGTCTCTTTTCTCTTACCTCCCTTGTTTGAATTCTTAGGATTCTCTGATTTGGAAAGGAACGTCTTTTGGTCGCTTCTCAGTGGCCTCTATTGTTTCTTTGTTGTCTTTGGCTTCCTCTCCCCCCCTGCTATGCGAATGCATGGGTGAAGATCTGTATCCCTAAAGTTAACATCTTTTTCTGGCTCGTGCTTCAGAATAAAGCTCTCACTACTGATAATATCTGTAGAAGGGGTTTTTCTCTCCCCAATAGATGTTTTCTATGCTTGCAGGAGGAGGAATTGGTTTCCCATATTGTTCTCCATTGTTCTTTTGATTTTGATTTTTGGAGCAGGGTCCTTTAGAAGTGGAACTTGTGTTGGGTATTCCCTCAGCATATTTTGGATTTTTTTAAAGAAGTGGATGTGTCCTTCTAATCCTACCTTAAAGATGCTATGGCCTTTTATTTTCTCTCGTGTCTCTTGAGGGATATGGAAGGAGAAGAATAATCGTATTTTTAGGGATTTTTCTCTTCCCCCTGATGTGGCAGCTGAAATTTTTTGCAGGGCCATATCTGAGAATATTAAAGTGATGTTCAATGTTGTTTCTTCATTTTCTTTTGTCTTGAGTAGTGATTATGGTAGTGTTGTCTCTAAGGAGTGGAGAGTTGTTATGCCTAGAATTCAAAGACGCGTGAAGAAGACTAGAGATGGCTATGTGTGGAGCTTTCCTCATTCAGGATGGGTTAAAATTAACTTTGATGGGGCGGCTAAGGGAAATCTGGGGGCCGGCTGGGTGTGGGGGAGTGATAAGGGATGAGAATGGTAGGTGTATTGCAGCGGCGGCACTCCCCATGGGTACCCAGACCAACCACCTTGCTGAAGCCTTGGGGACCTTCCAAACATTGCAAATTGCTAGACAATTACGATGTAGGAAGGTGTGGATTGAGGGTGACTCGAATAATATTATTCAATGCCTAAGGGGGATAAGTAAGCCTTCCTGGACTATTGAGAATATCATTAAGGCCTCTATGGATATAATCAAAACTTTTGATGAGTCCTACATTTCCCATAACTATAGGGAAGTTAATTGTGTAGCAGATTATTTTTCCAATATGGGGGCTAGGCTTAACTCGAGGAAGACTTGGTTTAAGGAAGACACCCTAAAGGTTGAGGTTCGGTCCTTTCTCATACTCAAACGAACACATGACATATTTGAGGAGATTCCTACTAAATTCGATGATGAAAGTGATTAATATTCTCATCATTTTTTGGCTTGTTTTTGGTCTGAACGCCTTCACTTATAATTATTACCTCCAGACCTTGCACGATTTATGGGTGTTACTTGTTTTTTGTTGCCAACTCTATTTTGTTGAAGAGTGTTATTTCTATGTCAAGAATTGAGACTATGGGGGGTAAGAGATGCAGAGTGGAGCCGACTAATTATGCTAACTAGAAGAAGAAACCTACCATTTGGCACAAGTTGCAAAAGGGGGTATGACACCATTCCTGGAGAAGCTACATGGGCACAACTAGAGTGTTACCAAGCAGTTTGTGAAGGGGTGGAAGAATGGTAAGGTGAATCTATTCAGTAGGGTTACCAAGATTAATGAAGAGCTTATTGCTGAAGTGACAAGCATGTCGATGGAGGGGATAAAATTTTACAGAGATAGAAAGATCTCTGATGTTGCTGTGAAGAAATTCCTCAAGAAAGATAAGGCGCATGAGCGCCTGGTGAAAGCGAACAAGACCCATTTTGAGCAACATCAGATTAAGGCCATTTGGAGGGGGCTCTTGAGGGCGATTATGGAGATTTTCACTTTGGATGACAGGTTCACCAAAATCTATGGGTATCATTTTGTGCTCCTTAACCATTTTCGCCACAATGAGAAAATTTATTTTCAGTTTTATCTGTTGTCTTCTTTGAGCGCTAGTATTTCTGATTTTAAGGAGAATCCCCATGTTAATCGAGTTTTGCACCAAGGATTAATGTCTCTTATTTACGAGCATTTGAAGGTTAGGGCTTCTGAAAACCCTAACAAGCCCCCTCCCATTTCTGCAGAAGAGATTGATGATAGTGAGGATTCAGATTCAAAGGGTTGGGATACTAATAACAATGATGGGGATTTCCTCCCCCACACCAACAAAAAGGCTAAAATTGGGCTTAAAATGGTTTTGGGTCCCTTCAAAACCTATTTTTTCCATAATAAAAAACATATTCTTTATTAAATATATTTTTTGAACACTCTTAACTCTTTGCATCGAATATGTGTCTTTCACATTTGGTAATAGAATTAGGTTTCACATTAAAACTAATTACTTTTGATGTATCAATACCTGTCATCACCCATTCTTCTAAATTTTTCTTTATATGCTGCCTGCACCTTTTTCAATGTATAGTAAATAAAAAACTTTTAACATTTTCTTTAATTACTTCACCAAATCAAACTATCTAACTTAAGTTTCAAACCTTAGCCTATTGGCCTATATTTTATTCTCCTTAATCAAAGTGCACTTCAAATCTTATGCAGTAGTATAAAGTGGATTCTATTCAATGTGACATAAATGTTATAATGGTTGGGGTTGTACCACCTTAATTCTTCTACTCATTTTACAATCTCATACAATGAAATATTACATCCTTAGTGCGTTACCTTTTTCCTCAGCTTCAAATGTCTTGTCCTAGCCATTTCATTAGCATCAAGTCAAGTAATATGAATGAAGCACCTTTAACTTCCTCGTGCTACACAAAATTTATTACCCCCAACGACAACTTACCAACGATACCTTACAAAAAAATCCTACAAAATGCAAAGTAACAAAGTGGAATCAAATTTTATGAATGAAGTGAATGGTGCACATTTGGGTATATTGTCATTACTTAAATTTTCATTGTCATTACTTAAATTTTCATTGTCATTATTTAAATTTTCATTCATTGTGATTGTGCGGGTATTCTGTCTTATACAAAAAATTCGCACAACTTTATCCATTTTTATTACATAGTCTAGACTTTGTTATATGAATGGCCAACAAAAACAAAACATAAACAACTTTTCCATTCGCAACATTTGTCATTAGTGGAAGACTTTTGATCAGCGTAGGACTTGGAAAAAACAAAATATTTGTGCACATGGCTTTGCAGCTTTTAACTTGTAGCATTTGTCATTATGACGACTTAAATCACTTAAGAATTGTTAATTATTTATTCAACAAACTTTAAAATAATTTTAAATAAATTTTGTATTTTTTAAAAAGTGTTATTTATTATATTTTGTTACTAAAGTACATTATTAGTTTCTTATAAATTTATTATATTTGACTTTTATGTGTACCAAAATTTATGTGTACCCACATTTGTCCTTTTTAGGCCTTTTCAGTGTTTCCGGAATAGCAAAATAACATTAATAATGAGGGTACGGTAGTAAGGTATCCACATAAATCTTCACACGCTGCACATCAATAATTCATTCTATCAAATTTAACATGTTCAAGTTATAGTTAAATTTTTTAATATATTAATATATTAATTTCAGAACCTCGGTTTGCATGCAGTGACATTACCCTTTATAGCCTCATATTATGTTGTAAATATTTTATTTTTATTTAAATTTTATTTCTATATGATTAAATTTCACATCCCGTGTCATTAATGAATGAATCTAATTTAACATTTTTCATGAATATTTTTTTAATGAATGTTATGGATATTTATTAAAATTTATTTTTTATTTTAATCAAAATTATTTTATATATAAAATATAAATTAAAAAATAAAATTATTTTTATAATAAAAAATCCGTGCAGACAAATTTCGGTGGTGTATGGACTTCCACTCACGCAGGTGAATTTTTAGCCATGCCTTTTCTTGTTTGTCAGCACAGGAGATGTAACATCAAATTGAGTCTTGTGAGCAAAGGTATATCGGCTTCCATTGTTGGTCATATGAGGTTGTCGTGATTCAAGCAGAGGACAGTATTTGGGAAAAAAAAAAGGGTCTGAAGCGGTGTGGAAAGAGTTGTAGATTGCGTTGGTTGAACTATCTCCGTCTTGATATTAAGCGGGGGCACATTTCACCTAATGAAGAGGATCTCATCCTTAGATTGCATGGGCTCCTTGGCAGTAGAGTTGGATCTTGTGCAACCACGAACACCCAGTTGTACCAGTTGCCATTGTTGTGCCCAGAGGATGTGTTGTCACTTTTCTGTTTTTGGGCCTTTGGAATGCCATCAATCCCAACCACTGTAAATGCAAATACAGTAAAGGAGCGAAATACTACAAGAAACCCTGGAAATTGATTCTATGGCAGATCCATTTTTCAAGAGCTAATTATTCAATTAGGGGTTAACCAGCCCTAAAACCTCGATATTTTCAGATTGATTTTTTGTCTACTGTGAATAGATTGAAGCATCAGCTGTAGGGAGAGTTTTTTAAAAACAATTTTGCTGTGGTAGGGTTTGGTAAAATTTTCCTCCAAACGGTCGTCCATCATACTACTGTATACACTCAGCCGCTACTCTTGGTATACTACAAGAAGGAAATCGACCAATACAAAGGAAATATAAGGAGGCCGCACCAGCATTTAAGGCAATAGTTAGTGACAAGTCTGATCATTATGCATGTTTGCCGTTGTATTTGTATTGCATTTGGCATTGTAGCAGTATGTGATAAGAAATTGGGACCTGAGGTGCTAAGCAAGGAACACCATACACCAATTTGAGGGGTATTTGTGTATACAACAGGTTTAATACAATGATCAGACATGGCTAATAGAGGACATTTGGGTTCATGGGCGGATGTGGGCTGGGAAGACCCGCCTCATGTTCCGCAGTGGGTCTACACGAAAGGTAGATGGAAGGACATGGCGATACAGGTAAACCAGAGCAGAAATAACAAGGTTTTTGAGCCAGCTTCAAAATACTTTCAAGGCTTCTTTGGGAACAAACACAGTGTGGCATGGAGGCAGAATAACAATGGAAGAAGATTCACTCAAGGGTGTTTTAATTATGGTGCGAATCATGGGAATTCTGAGAAGCGATTCAAGGGATTTTCAAGGAAATGGTCTTTGGATCTGGGCAATTAGCGAACATTTGCTAGGATTGTTGGCTTGGCAAATAAGGAGACTGCGGCTATGGTTTCTGTTTCTTCACAGTAGGTGGCAAATAAGGTAAATGTGAACCTCAAGGAAGCTAGTCCAGAAAAGGTAAGTAAGATACCTTCTAATCCTATTCTACCCGAGGTTTCTTCATCGCAGGTTTGGGCTCCTAACCCTTGTATCGATCTTTTAGGTTCCTATGTCGATAAGAAAGTGAATTGTTTGCATACGAATGCTATTTCTGGGGAAATTTGGGGTGATCATATTAGTTTGTTAAAGCTTTATCATAAATTGCAGAAAAGATGGGGGGATATGCATTATTTTCAATTATTGTCTGCGAATGCTTTTATTATTGTCTTTGATTCTCCTTCTTTCAGAGATGAGGTATTAAGAACTATGCATCATTGGTTTGGAAAACATTTAATTTCAATTACGGCTTGGAAACCTTTTTTTGTTCCTTCTTGGTCTAGTTCGAAACTTATTCCTTTCTGGTTTGGTTTACCTAAAATTCCTTTTGAATTTATGGATCCAAATTTTCTTGAGAAAATTGGAAATACTATTGGAACTTTTTTAACATCTAAAATGGACTTTGTGGAGGGGGAGGTTCTGGTAAAAATTTGTGTTCTTATTAACCCTAACAATGTTTGCCCCCGTACTTGTAATATCAAGTCTCATGATGGTATTTGGCACCAGTCAATTGAGAAATTAGATATGGAGCTTCTTAAGTCTCCTTTACTTTTGGATGCTCTACTTATGGATTTTAAGAAAAGCCAGCAGGTTGTTGACTCCATCCCTAAATCCCTTAATAAAGATAGTTTGTTGACGGGACCTTCGATTGAAGGATGTGGAAATGTCTCTTCGCATAAATTGGTAGAAACAGGTCACATTAATCTTGAAAATAATCCATTGTGTCGTAGTTTTGGGAAACCAAATGATCACACTTCGGGTTCGGTCTCACTTCTGTCTTTACTAAAGACATTTTCTAATAACAGGTGTATAGTGGATGGTAATCCCCCGATGAATGGAGTAGATCACCCATTGATGATAGATTGCCCTAAGATGCCAAATAATCACACAAAGGGTAAGGGTGACAATTTGTCTTCATGCACTCAAAAGGAGGTTTTGGATTCTTCAAAGAATTTGAATTTAGATAAAAATGCAGTGGTTGATATGGAAACTATTAAACGGGTACCTGCCATAGGTTTTCCTAATGATGCTTCTTTAGTTCAGGAAATTAAGAATTTGGTGTCTAATAATTCCCCTCTGAATGTTGAAATTAATATGGCTAATGAATCTTCCTTAGGGAATAGTAATCTGTCAGAGGTTGTCCCTGTTATTATGCTAGACGAGAATCTGGTTCAACAAGTACATGATATTTTTAACAATCATGCACATCAAATGGATGAGGGTATTACTGATAGAGTTGTTTGTTCAATTAAGAATGATTTGGGGGGTATAAACTCGACCCTTCCAATTTCTGCATCTGCTAATCCTTTTGCGGTTTTGGCTACAACAGAGTTGGGTTTTGAAGATAATCCATTTATCCTGGCTTCTCCAAAGTCATGCAAGAGTTTACCAATTGTCCAATCAACTCCAATTTTTTCACCATCGGTGGTTTCTCCTAGGAGAGGTAGGCCTCGAAATAATTTTAAGACTCAAATGGAAATTGATGTTGGAATTCAAAAGACTTTGTCCCTTTCTCCTGCTGGTGGGCAAGGGAGGCATTCAGTCTCTCTTGGTAGGCCTAAGAAAACATGCCTAACTCCTATAAGTTTAAAAAGAAAGAGGAGTAAGAGATTCGTGACTAGTCCACCTGTGACAAGATCAGGGGCTGTGAAACGTAATTTGCAAGGTTTCTTTGGGGAAAGCAAAAATTCTCTGATTAATGGGGAGAGGGGAGCTTCAGCTTCCCCTCGAGGACAATGAGAATTATTTCTTGGAATGTTAGGGGCTTAAATGCCCCTAACAAGAGACGCTTAATTAAGTCCCAAATGGACTTAATTAAGTGTGATATTTTTATGTTGCAAGAAACAAAGTTGTCAAAGGAGTCTGCTGATTTGGTTTTTTCATCTTGGAGAAGGTGGAATTTTCTTTCTTCTCCGGCTTGTGGTGCTTTAGGAGGTTTGGCACTGCTTTGGAATAATTATAATATTGAGGTGCAATTAGTGACATCTGCTACAAATTGGATGTTGGCTTTAGTTATAAGCAAGATTTCGAAGGTTAAATTCTGGCTTTTTAACATTTATGCTCCATCAAGAATTCAAGGGAAGAGTAAGTTATGGGGTGAATTAAAGAGGATTTCTTCTCCCTTAAAACATGGTTCCTTTATTACCTCCGGGGGTGATTTTAATGCTATCACTGATTTAGATGAGAAAAGAGGAGGTGTTTTACCTAATAAAAGGATTATGGATGACTTTGGGGATTTCATTTCTGATATAAGCCTTTTTAATTGTAAGTCTCAGAATGGGGTTTTCACATGGACAAACATGAGAAGGGATTTTTCTCAGATTGCTAAGAGATTAGATCAGTTTTTGTTATCTGAGAATTGGATTGATTCAGATTTTGAATTATTTTCCTCTATTCTACCGATCTCAGGTTTTGATCATTTTCCAATTTCCCTTTCAGTTATTGAGGATAGGGCTTCTTTTAAATCTCCATTTAAATTTGAGCCCATGTGGTTTAGGGATTCTTCCTTTTTGCCTCTGCTTATGAAATGGTGGAATTCTGCTCCTTTTTGTTCTGGGTCTCGTATGTTTCAGATTGCTAAGAAGTTAAGTTATTTGAAATTGAATATTAGGGAATGGAATATCTCGCATTTTAAGAACATTTTTTAGGAGAAACAAAGGATTCAAGATACGATTGAGTGTTTTAATACTCATGTGCTTCAACATGGTATGGTGCCACAAGTTTTTGATGAATTGAAGTCACTAAAATTACAACTTGAGGAGGTGTTAGCTAGAGAGGAAATCTATTGGAGACAAAAATCTAGAGAGTTATGGCTTTCAGATGGTGACAGGAACACAAATTTTTTTCATTCTTCAACTAAGATTAAAAGATGTACGAATACGATATCTTGTATTTAGTGTTAGAATGGGAATTTGTTGATAGAGCCAGAGGACATTGCTTCAGAGGCAGTTAGGTTATTTAAGTCATTATTATCTTCAGAAAATGGAAATCTCAACAATGATATTATATCTAATATTCCTCCTTTAGTATCTTTGGAAGACAATAAGATGTTGATGTCTCCCTTTTCCTTAGAAGAAGTTAAGAGTGTTGTCTTTGCCATGCATCCAGATAAAGCCCCTGGACCAAATGGTTTTACTCCTTTATTTTTTTAGAAATGTTGGGATTTTGTGGGAAATGATGTTTTATTGGCTCTCGAGGAATCTAGGAGAAATAGGTCCATTTTAAAACAACTTAATACTACAATGATTGCAATTATTCCTAAAAAAGAGGATACTAAGACTTTTGCTGACTTCCGCCCCATTGCTTTATGTAACACTTTGTATAAGATATTTACAAAGGCAATTTCCCTTAGGTTGGCAAAATTTTTACCTATGATCATTTCATTGGAGCAAGGTGGTTTTGTTCCCGAAAGGGAGACGACATAGGGTGCAAAAGTAGCACATGAGGTGTTGCATTCTATTTCCACCCAAAGAACCCCAACCATGATACTTAAACTAGACATGATGAAGGCTTATGATAGAGTAGAGTGGGGGCCTTTATGTATTGTTCTTGAGAAGTTAGGTTTTTCCAAGGCCTGGGTCAAATGGATTCATGCATGTATTTCTTCTGCAAGATTCTCGGTTGTAATTAATGGTTCTCCTTGTGGTTTTTTTACTTCCTCTAGGGGTTTGAGATAGAGAGATCCCCTTTCTCCCTTTTTGTTTATTCTCCTAGCTAAAACCTTTAGTTGGGCTATTAGGGCTGCTAAAGTGGGGGGGGCTTTGGAAAGGTATAAGGATTCATAATATTCCCCAAAGTATTTCTCATTGTCTCTTTGTAGATGATACTCTATTATTTGGACATGCTTCGTTGGTTGAGGCAAAAGTGATTAAAGGAATAATACAAAATTATGCATCGTTTTCTGGTCAGAAAGTGAATGGTGATAAATCAAAGATTTTTTTCCTTAATACATCACAACTAGTTCAACATAGGTTGCAATCCTTTTGGGCATTTGAGACTGGAAATCTTGCATGTACTTACCTTGGGATTCCTTTCTTTGTTAAACAGGATAAGATTGGTTTTGGGGATAAGATTATTTTGGTCATTTCTAAAAGAATTCTCTCATGGAATCATAGATGGTTAACTTCAGTGAGTAAAATTGTTCTCATCAAGTCTATTTTGAATGTTGTTCCCATATATCTCATGTCTGTTTTGAAGTCTCCAAAAGCAGCCATTGTTAGTTTACAGGATACTCTTAGAGATTTTCTTTGGAACAATAATAAAGATGGCAAGAAGAAACTCCCTTTAGTTGCATGGGATAAGGTATGTTTGCCTAAATAACTTGGCGGAACAGGAATTCGGAGTCTAAAGAATCAAAATTTAGCCTTAGGTGCTAAGTTGGTTTGGAAATTATATGACAAGCCTAGCTCCTTATGGGCACAGATTATGTTTGCCAAATATTTAAATAATGGACTGAGAGAGTACCTTTTTAAAGTCTCAAATTTGCCTTCGGGTTCTGATATTTGGAATTTCCTTTGTAAATGTAGATCAGTTATTTTTCCTCATCTCTAATGGATTGTTCATAATGGTAGAAAGGTCAGATTCTAGGATGAAGTATGGAATGGACACACACCTTTGGTGAATATTAGGGATTGGTCTCCTTTGATCACTGTTCTTTCCTCCCTTTGGGGTGTTTTTGTAGCAGATTATTTTTAAATTGTGACTAGTGGACCCCTTAAGCTAGCTAGATGGAAGTTGATTGATTTCTTAGATGTTGATCCAAGCATGAAATTAGATTTTGAAAAGATTTTGGGGAATAGAATTGTATTTCTTTCTGATTATGTGGATGAACTTATTTGGACAAAGAATATTTCTGGTAAGTACACTGTTAAAGATGGTTACAACTCTCTTATGGTTGCTAAAGATTTATCTTCTTGGCCTTATAAGTTGTTTTGGCATTCGGCTTGTCTTCCCAAAGCTGGAGAATTTGCTTGGTTGGTAGTTCAGGATAGAGTCCTTACAGGTATGAGACTAGATAGGCTTGGTATTACTGTTGTTTTCCCTTGTGTCTTTTGTAACAAAAATTTGGAATCTTCTTCACACCTATTCCTACATTGTGATTATGCTTATGAATGTTGGCAGTGGTTGTTTGAGAAGTTAAATATATCCTTTGTTATCGGTAAGGATCTCATTTCCTATTTTAGATCTTGTCCCTTTATGTTTGCCTTATCTTTTTATGCATGCCTTTGGATCATATCTCCATCTATTGTGATTTGGAATGTTTGGCTAGAGAGAAACAACGGGATATTTAAAAAACAAGGTCTCCTATGTCTGAGGTTCTATTAAAAATTGAGTCTTCAATCTCTGAGGTTGCTTTGTCATTTATTTATAAGAATTTGGAAAATCTTACTTCTTTTTCGCATTGGGATAGTAGAGTTACTAGAGTTTGGAAGCTGCAGTCAGTTTTACCCTCTCATGGTTCAATTTTAAAAAAGAATGATGCAATAGGTAAGAGATGCTCTGCTAGATGGAAACCTCCTCCGCAGGGGCACTTTAAACTAAATTTTGATGGGGCCTCTCGTGTTAACCCTAGGCCGGCTGGGGTAGGCATGGTAATTTATGATCACAATGCAAATTTTATTCGAGCTAAGTGTCATGCTATTGGTTTTAAAACTAACAATTATGTGGAATTTCATGCTTTGTCTTTTGGATTGGATATGGAAATCTCTTTGGGAATTAAAGACTTAATAATTGAAGGTGATTCTATGGTGATTATTCAATGTGTTATGAAAAAGAAATCGAATTGTTGGAATTTGCAGTATATACTTGATCCCATTTTACAAAAATTAGAATTGTTTGAATCTTTCTTGGTATCCCATTGTTACATAGAAGTTAATAAGATTGTAGATTATTTGGCAAATTTAGCCATTGATAACAATGCTAATCAATGAGAGGTGGGTTTTGAGGAAATTCCTTCTAGGGTATGGGAAGGTTTGCAACAATAGTCATATGATTTTCTTGAGTAACGTCGATGTGAAATTTTATGATGATAATTATTCACGCTTTTCCCTTTCATTTCAAGTATTCATGTTCATTGTCTGGAGAAGAGTTTGAGGCCATGGTATTTGATATAATAGTGTTTTTCCAAAGGTTTTTTGATACTTTCATTTTTGGCAGGAAGGTTTTTGGCTCATGGGATTTGGCACAGGGCTTTAGAAAATTTTGTCTTCTTCCATTGATAGCAGCTATGGAGTCTACATTTGAAAATTATCCGATGGGTTTTTTTGGCAAATTGTCATATGGGCTCTATGCAAAATTGTTATTATATGTGTTGTGACTGCATTTTGTATGTGGTTTTGGGCGGGGTGTATAAATTGATCTGTTAGATACTATAGGTTTATTTTATGAGCTATGACTGGAGGTTTTCTTCCCAGGGTTCTTTCCTCTCGTATGCTCTTTGAATCCTATGTAAAAAATAAAAAATATTAATAAAAAAGTTTAGTGGAATAATCCACTTTTATTGAAAAAAAAAAATTATATATAAATTTTAAAATATTAGAATTATTTAAAATAATAATCTTAATAGTAAATTAATATTATGTTTAGAGTTAGGTTTATTTTATATTTCATTTTTGAAATTATAATTATGTACATTATGTTATCATTATAATAATATTATTCATTATTTTTCTCTTTCTTTTTTTTTCTACGAGATGTCCTCAACTTGATTATCTTCTCTATTTAGAGGTTTTTCTCTTAGTTGATTTGAAGCTATTAATTATCCATTGAAAGCTTTTCTCACAAACAACATCGTGATAAAAATTATGAATGGTTTTACTCTATTTTAGAACTATTAGATGAATTTTAAAAAGAAAGTCAAATTTAGTATAATAGAATAATTTTACTTTATTATTTTTTAATGATTGTTTATTCATCTTAAGCTCCTCTTATGCAAATATCTCCAATTTAAAAATATATTTTAAATTATTTTATTACTAATAATAATTCTATATTTTTACATGTAAGTAAATGCAGTTTCTATCATTTTCTACTCTAAACTAATCATATTATTAGTAGGAACTTGATGCTTTACGTCTTGTTAAACTTCATTCTCTACTCCCATTATAGTAATGTCTTTGGGCATAATAATAATAAAGTTCTTCAATAGATAAACTAATTTGTAAATAATTTAAATGGTTTTTGAAAAATAAATAAATTAAATAATGTAAATAATATAGAATCAGTCTTAAATAGTTATATAGAAAATCAAAACAATATAATCTGATACAATATATTTGTTGGCATTGAACATAACTGATGATGATGAAGATGCCTAGTAATGCTGATATGATGAGGAGATTGATGTAATAAGTTGATTGATGACTTTATTTGTGTTGTCATTGATGGCAACTATGTTTGTTGAGTCATCTAGACCTACTGGTAGGCGGTGAGTACTTATCAAATCGATGTGCGGTGATCATTCAACGATGTAAATCATCTAGAAATTTGTTGTAATGATCTGTAATGTAATCTTGTTGATGTAATTAGGGCTTGTAGCTGCCCTAACTGGAAAATATATTTAGGGCTAGTTTGAGAAGGGTTTTAGTGTTGGTGGTTTTGAGAAGAGCGTGTTGCCAATCCAGATTGAAGTGTCTGCATGTGTGTGGCAGAGTTGAGCTGATAAGGATCTATACTAGCAAGCAAGGAAGTGTTGTGATCAAATCATTTGCCCTATTGTTCCCTAATAGTTACATCAGATTGAAATCCCTTAACCGGGTAGACTCTAACAGGTCTAATAGTGTAAATCCCTTCACTGGGTGGCTCATTAACTTGAGTTTAAAATCCTCTAGCAAGGTTACTCCTAACAGGGTAGAGATCGTAACAGGGTTGAGGCTAAATCCCTTGACTGGGTGACTCTTAACAAGGTCTGCTCTTAACTAGGCATATTGTAAAGATCCTAATCGGGCTAGGCCTTTAACCGAGTGCATTCCAAAATAGTGCAAATATTTTATTCTGCAATGAGGTTATCCCAAATCACACGATCCAACACATCAATCTCGTCATAAAATTTGTACTTGGCAATGAATCAATGGATGCTTCTATGGTATTGGGCGATTTCTTCTCTTTCTTCAATTTCAGGAAGCTCTCTTTCTACTTTTAGGACTCTTTGATATGATCTTTGTTCTCTCCTATGTCGTCTTGCCATCCTTGCACCAGAGATTTTGAAGGTTACCTTTCCTGCCATTGGATTAGACACATTTTATACAAAAATTGAAAAATTCCAAAATTGAAAGATTTTTACAGGTTAGGTGCGCAAGGTCAATTAATGAAGAAACGACAAATAAAAATTAACTTTTGCACCCCTTTTAAGCAATTGCGTGAGTTTTTAGCAATTGCATAGCACTGAAAGAGCAATTGTGGTGTATTTTAATAGCAATTGCGAACTAATATTTGCAATTGCGAATTTTTGTAAGGGCAATTGCGAACTACTTTTTCTGGGTTCGCAGGGATCTATGAAATCAAACAAAACAACATGTGAAGGTTAGACAAGATTTCACGTCATGTCCACTAATTGTTATCTATGGGTAAATTAAGCATAAATAACATAATTAGATTATCAGAGTGAATCACCAACTCTAATCTAATAAATTACTCCTAAATTACAATGAAATAACATCAAATCAATTGCATAATGAAATTAAATCTAATTTAAACTCCCTCAATTGATATGATTGAATCTTCCATTGGTCTTCTCCATTATTGTTGGTGTAGGTGGCTCTCAAGTATTGCACTTGATTTCCTGCATAAGATGGACAATAATTTTGAAGACCATGATTCTAGATTGAATTGAAGAATGGGGTTGAATTTATAGATTTCAACACAAAAGGGGTGAGAATTTGAACTCAAGTGTTGATTGATAGATAAGTGAAATTGATTGATCTGTTAACTCATTTTGATTGATCTGTTAACATTGTTGATTGAGGAGTCAACTAGATAGATTGGCTAGTGAACTGAATAGGCTAGTCAGTTGACTAAGTTGATGAATCAAATGACTGAATTGATTGGAGAGATAAGTGGATTGATTGATCAATAGACTAAATAGATGGATTAGAAGACTGGAATGATTGATTAGTCATAAAAAGGCTGATTTTGAGTGAAAATGGGAGATTGATGAGTTAACTGATTAGATAACTGATTTGATCAATCAGTTTTGATTTTAGCATGTGCTGTAGGATTTTGAAATTGAATTTGATTTTTATTTTCAATTTGGATTTGAATTTGGTCTTTCGAATGCTGAAATGCACATGAAATTAACTGAAATTCAGATTTGGTGAAATGTGAATTTGGTAATTTGGAATTAGATGAAATTAAGTGAAATTCAAATTTGGGGAAAAATGAAATGAAATTAGATGGAATTATAATTTGGGGATTGGGAAGAATTAAATTTATTAATTAAATAATTTAAATGAAATTATTTAATCATAGGAAATTGAATTAATTAAATAATAAAGATTTTTTAACTAAGGAAAATGCCGCAATTGATTAAATAATTGATATTTAATTAATATTTGAAATAGGGTTAACTGATTAAAATGATTTGAGAATAGAAATAGAATAATTAGAAGTGTTGAAGGGTGATGATTAGAAGAAATAGTTAGTTTAATTAAATAATTAAAAAATTACTTAATTAATTAGACGAATAATTAGTATACAATTAAAGAGACATTTTTAGGTGTCTACAGTTTGGATTGTAGTGTATGTGGGAGACTTTGAGCTACTCATATGTTATAATTTTGTTCTTGTGATCAACTTGGAGAAGCGACATAAGACTTTGAGCTTGCGTGAGTTTCTTTGGTATTTAGGAGTCGCTGATACATTCTTAGTTACTCTTTTGTGTAACTTGATTATTTATCAACAATTATTACTTCAGTTAGTATCTTGTTGAAACACATGTTTGGTAATTTTTACAAGTTTGTGATTTGAAGATATTGCAAGAAGAGGAATATCTATTCTAAAATAAGAGGATAGGAGGAGAATCTAAACTTAAATAGGAGAATACAATGCATGTAGCACTGAAATAAGTTAGTGTATATAGAGGTAATTTAGATACTAGTTGTTAAAATGAGCAATAAGAAGGTAACCTCTCTTTTATGAGGAGAGATACAATCTCATCATAACTATGGATGAATCTATCATTTTGTAATCAGTCATTTGATTACAAAATATTCACCAAATAAAACTAATAAAAAACTTCTATATTACTCTACATTAAAGACAATGATTCATTTTTAATTGATAAAGTTCAAGTTGATCTAACTTGTAATTTAGTTTACTAGCACATATTTAAACATTATAAAAAAAACTTATAGTTTAATAACATTTCCAAGACATTGGTCACTACAAAAAATACAAATTTGAAGATCTTGTGTTCACATACACCCCTTGTCTTAAATGCATTCTATCTATTGACAATAACAATAAGTTAGAATGTATTCTTGAAAAAGACATGTTCAATCGTCTGTTGTCTCAATTGAAAAAAAACATTTATGAAAATTATATACAAGATCAAACCAAAATAATCTTCATTTTTCATGGCTTGCAAAAAGAAGCAAACTATGCACTTGACGAAAACAACATCATCATGAATTTGCAAGAGAATCATATGTTTCTAATAGAATCTTCAAGTCAGGCATCAAACTTATATTACACTTCTACTTTTACATTAATTATTTTCATAATTTTAAAGAAATTTAAAAATATACTAATAATATTTTGCTAGCTTTTTAGAGTCTGATCTCCAACAAACAATGTTTTTAATGAATGAAAGTATCTTACTAGTTTTGCTTTCAAGGCCACTTCACTATTGATTCTCGATTTCAGATTGATCTTTCATAAAAACAATATGCTTTTTTTTTTTTCAGTATAGGGGAGAGGGATGAGTAGGTGATAGGGGTACCAATACATGTTATAGTACATAGACAAAAGCGTGAAGTTAGGGTGAACATGTACTGGCTCCCCTACTTATTATTTTGGTTTGGAAATTTAGAAAAAAACTAATAGTTCTTAGTTTCTGAAAAATCTACTATAAACACAATATACTTCTCAGTAGTATACTTCTTACTTTTCGAAAACGGTAATATAATTTTGATATTCAAATACTCTATACTATCAAATAACTTTAATCTTCTTAAAAAAGTGGTAAAGATTTTTTTGTCCATAGCAATTTCTTTAGTTAGCTTATAATTAATTTACTAGGAGGCAGAGGAGAGGTCCAATTTGTTTTGATAATCATGAAATTTCACAACATTCTTTAATTTATCTTTTTACGCTGATGACTTAAAAGCTTATGACATGATTTATGTACTAATTGGTTTGCTTTTGGATAGAGATTGACATTTATAATATATTTTAGATTTTTTCCATTATAATTTCAAGTGTTTTGCAATCCTGGTATTAAATGACACTGGTAGGGTTGTTTGCTGCATTATTTCTTGATTTAAGATTGCTATTTGAGTTTTACTTTTGAGTCTTTAATATTTCATTATGTTGAAGATTGTAAAATTCAGTAACACTATAAAATATTAAAGACTATTGGTTGTAGAATAGTTTTGTTACTGAAATTTTATCTCGTTTTTGTTGAAATCTTCATTTTCATGGCCACTGACTGTTATTTTTGTGTTGAACTCTACTTTCAACCTTGGGTCATATAATTGAAAAAAGTATCCAAAACAGTGTCATACCCTTTGGCCAGGACAGACAAACCCTACCTAAATATTTCTCAGATAAATATTTGTCTCAAAATTTATTTAATATAATTGTTTCATGAATAATCTAACATTTTATAATATTGAGGAAATTTTTATTATTTCTGTTAAAATCCTTATTTTCAAAGTTGCTGACAGTTATTTTTTCTTGAATTGAAATTTTTTCCTTGAATTTATGCCTTCAACTTTGGCTAATGTACCCTTAAGCCAACACATTCAAAATCTACCTGAATGATTTTCATAGAAGTGTCTAAAAATTAATTCTATACAACTGATTAAGACAGGATTACTAAAATTGTGTTGCATCTTGTTGAAATCCTTATTCCAAAACCACTAGCATTAATTTTTTCTTGAATTGGTGCTTTCAACCCTGGGTTATGTATCCAAAAACAAGGCTTATTCCTTGACCAACATACACAAAGCCAACCTGAAACCAGGAGATTGCATACAGAAGAATCCCTTGTTTAAAGAGCAATGAGGGCAATCCTGACAACCATAATAATGATCTCATAATTTCCCTTAATAAGAGTCTCAAAGGAGGAACTGAAAATATCAGACTGCTCTATCAAGATATATTATATTACGTTGGACTAAAAATTAAAAAAAATTTAATCTCCTAGGGGAAGAGCACCAGTAGTTGAGCACCTTAACTTCGTGCTTCTCAAAATCCTACGTGGAAATTTCAAATCACTCCCATTTTTTTATAGTAGCTTACTTGGCAAGTCCCCTGCTTATAACTAAGCTTTCAACACCACATCATCAAATATGGTGCCACATTAGAATGCTTTTTGCCAAGGTGTCCAAAACAACCCCCCAAAAAAGTGAGACCAATAGGTGTGCAAAAGAGACCCCAATAGTTGTGCAGCTGATATGGCATCACCTGATTGGTTACTTTTTACAATATTAGTACATTTCTTAACAACTATTGGTACATTTCCTTACAACTATTGGTACATTTACTAACAAAAATTGATATTTTATGTTTCAAACAATAGGTTTTATTTGGTCAATTTTTGGAACAAAAGGTATCAACAACCCTCACAACAATTGGTACATGCTCAACTACTGGTGCTCTTCCCCTATTTTTGTGCTTGGAATTTTTAAATTTTAGCCATGGCATTTGTAATTTCATTCTTGTTCACCTGATTTCATTTTTATTCTCCTATTCTGGTTGCATAAGCCACATTGGGACTAGTCAAAACTGAAAGTGTAATGCAAAGTATTTTGAAGGTGCAAAAGAAGGCATAACTGAAGAACTTATTTTATATTATTTTTAGCCTTAATAATTTTCCATTGTAACTGAATGTGTTTTGAGTACTATCCACTTTCTAATACAATTTCTTCAGCTGTATATAATGAAAACATCATAGAGCTTATGGAAAAATTTTAACCTCCAATTAGCAGTTATGCAAAAAAAAAAAATCTTATGCAGTTTGAAAAACCTTGATGGAAGCTCTTTACTCAGAAGAGAATTTTTCATTAATTGAAGAGTTAGTACAGTCACGGTCAGACATTATTCAATGCTCTATTTTGCTAGCATGTATTACAATACCTTTTGTTGTGATTGTGATGGAGAGTCTTAAAGGAAAACCTACTTGTTTATCATATAATTTGAACTTTTTTGAGGTAACATTATCAACCCTTGAAGGAGAACTCCATACCTTACAAGAATTTGACATGCTTGTGCTCTTCTATTCTGCTAACAATTCACAAATAAGATCACCTTTGTTTTCAGATTGAATTGGGTTGCTTTGATCCAATAATTTTATTATCTAGTGCTTATGTAAGGACTCTCATTTGATAAAACCAAAATTTTATACAAACTTATATATGTCCATTTCTATTTAGTAATGTTTTCTTTCAAAAGTCATTTTTGGTTTCTGTGCTGAAAAAATATAATGTGAAGAATTGATAGAGACAAAATAAGTGAAATACCAAATATGGCAATAGAACATCTGGATGGTTATGGTGATCGAGTATAAAATAAATTTGAATTTGTGGAATTCAACAATTTCATCTAAATCTAGTGATAGTTTATGACTATTATTGATAGTGTTTATTTTTTTTTTTAAATAGAAGTGGAGAACCACTAAATTTTATTAATATTTAAAAATTTTACAGCCTGGTTCAAAGAGCACTGGTAGGAAAGAACCAAGTAAAGAAAACCTCTGGTCTTGCTCATACATAATAAATCTAGACAAGAACAAGGATCGAAGAGAAATAACCAGCCAACCCAAGGATTCCCCAAAAGTCATATTGGTCGACAAAAAACCCAACCCCCTAGAGTGTATGAGTACAAAATCTCTCTAAATGAGAGAATATAACATCAAGAATGCAAAAACCAAGAGCTAGTGCTTTCCAATGGAGGAGAGGAAGGGTGTATAATAGCATCATTCTGAACTGCAAGAGCCATAGTATGAAGAGGCAAAACTGAAGTTGGACAAGACATCACCGCATTCAATGAATCCAGTAGAAAGTGAATACCTGAAAACACATTAACAGTCGCTGCCAAGATATCTAGAGAAACATGATCTAAAAAAGCTACCAGAGCAAACATAGTATCATCATAAAAATTATAAAACAAGCCTCCTCTCATAACTGAAAGAAGTTCATCATGCCTGCCAGAAGATAATAATTGAGAATGAGATAGGAAACCACCATAAGGAAAAATGCCAAACTCAAAATGATAGAGAGACAAAGCATTATCCATATCAGCAATAGAATAAAAATAGGGATGGAAGTATGCATCCAAAAGTGCCCTAACCATAGAAGAATCCAAGAGCATGTCCATATAGATAGTAATAAAATGAGATGCAACCTCAGCAAGAAAACTATCTGCATTTTCCACTAGCCATCGTCTGCCCAGTACTTTGCAAAAAGCTAGAGAGAAATCCAGAGAAAAAAATTTAAATAGACAACCAAGATTTTCATCATCAAAACCATGAGAGTCCTGGAAGTCATGCTGCTTAATAGGCATCAAGACTCTATAACCAGCAACCTCCATAAAAAAGAGATAATGTGATGCAAAAAGAGAAGGTTTATAAAGAAACCAAAGGCCATCATAAAAGAGTATGCTCAACCACCAAAGGACAAGAAAGATATCAGAATAAGGATCAGCACAAACTAGCCCATGGAAAATCATGTGAACAAACAACTGCAAACTGCCACCTCAAGAAAGAATATTGAAAAACTTCCTCACAAAAAGAACGACCATAACTCATGAAAAAAACTTATGATAAATCAAGATTGTCACATGAAGGAGATCCCCATTGTGGAAAAAGAAAACATTCCCAAACTGCCACCATGAAGGATATAATAAATCAATCATAAATAAGCCTATGAGCGAGCCACCACTAAAAATGCAGATATCAATATACTTATTAACTCCAATCAGACCATACAAA
Source organism: Cryptomeria japonica (assembly GCF_030272615.1). Taxonomy (NCBI): domain Eukaryota; kingdom Viridiplantae; phylum Streptophyta; class Pinopsida; order Cupressales; family Cupressaceae; genus Cryptomeria; species Cryptomeria japonica. Next base: position 390,350,927 of record NC_081412.1, on the reverse strand, counting down.
GCTCAAAGTAAACATGATTAAACCCACGTGTGAGATGTACAGATGAAATCATATTACAGACAACCAAAAATAAAAACTGCAGGCACAAAGTACTAAATGAAGCAAGATTACAAGATACCCCCAATCCAAAAAACCACAACCCCTAAACAAGGCCACGACTAGTACCATGGCTGGAATTACAAGAAAACATGCAGACTTAATGGGAAGATATGAAAGACCAAGGAGGCCACAAACACCACCACACTAAACTACATACCTGGTTATAATCACAAACAAGATACAAGGTTGAGGATAAGCCAATAGGTTATATCTGAATAGTTATACAGGATGAGGGGGTAAACAACTGACATCCACATCAACCATAGACTGAATATCTTCATCTAAGGCTTTATTTGCCAAGAAATCTGCCACCCCGTTGGCTTCCTTGTAGCAATGAGTTATAGAGAAGGAATTAAAAAATTTGAGTTGTGCAAGTATCTTATCCAACCAATATTTAAGATGACAAGAATTTGAGGAATGATTTGTGACCATATAAAAAACAACTAGAGAGTCACCTTCTATAATGACATCCAAAAAGTGCAAAGAGAGGAGCAAATCAATCCTAATTGAAAGAGTGTGTAACTCAGCCACATTATTAGTCCCACTAGAAATACATTGACATTGTGCTTTAATAATACGAGCCCTATTATCAAAAACCACAACACCAATGACAGATTTCCCAGGATTACCACGAGATGCTCCATCAAAATTCAATTTGTACTTGGAAGAAGGCGGAGGCAACCAAACTACCTCTTTCCTTTTAATTAAAGAAGACATTGTTTTAGAAATGGCCTCAATCACAGGGAGCGTCTGCAAATCCGGCCAATGCCTGGTAATCCAATTATCCCATGATGTAAAATTATTTTTCAGACTAATGCCCTTGTAAATGAAGGCCAAGGAAGTCTCAGAGATGGATTTTTCAATACAGAAGAGCACATCTAGCAAGGTGGAAGAATGTTTCCTAAAAATCATGTTATTCCTCTCAAGCCAAATCTTCCAAATCAGAACAGAAAGAGAAATTATCCAAAGACAAGCATAAAATGAAGATGAGTATAACAGAGGCCAACTCATGATTTGGGACCTAAGGTCACCACATAAAGCAGTACACCAGTTTAACTTATTAGACAACCAGTACCAACATTGAGAAGAAAAGGGGCAATGAAGAGAAAGATGATCAACTGATTCAAGAGAGCCTCTGCACATGACACAAGGAAAAACAACAGTAATACCAAGCCTATCTAATCTCATACCAGTTAGAATTCTATCCTGAACAACTAACCAAGCAAAAGCTCCTGCTTTTGGAAGATAGACAACTTTTCAAAAAAACTTATAGGGTAAGTCCTCCCCCCTACAACCTACAGACAAATAATTGTACCCCTCCTTAATCGAATAATCCCCAGATTTTGAATAGACCCAAATAAGCTCATCTTCATCCTTAGAAAAAAGCAATGGGCATTTCTTTAACTCTCAACAAAAGTAGATCTAAGATCCTGGTCCACCGGAAGAAAGTCAACAGATTTCCATCTAGCCACAGGTACAAGACCTGAGGAATCCACAAAAAAATAATTAGCCACAAATATACCCCAAGAAGATTTGAGAAGAGTCATAAGAGGCGACCAATCCCTAATACTAGAAAGTGCTGGGAAACCATTCCAGACTTCCTCCCAAAATCTATCCTTATGACCATTATGAATAAGCTAGGACAACCCTGGAATAATAACAGATCTACACTCAACCATGAAATTCCAGATTATAGACCCTTTAAGGAGTGAAGAAGCGGTAAAAATGACCTCCCTAGAACAGTTTCTCAAATATTTTGCAGACAATATAGATGCCCACTTGGAAGAGGGTTGTTTATACAACTTCCAAACTAACTTAACACCAAGAGCCAATTTTTGCTTACCAAGATCCCTAATCCCTACACCACCCTTATCTTTCAGAGAACAAACCCTATCCCATGCTAATAGAGGGATCCTAGACTTATTATTAACATTATCATTCAATAAAAAATACCTTAATACTGATTGTAGAGAAACCACAGATTTCTTAGGAGCCTTCAAAATGAATAATAAATAGATTTGAACTGCATTTAGAACAACTTTAATAAGTGCAATTCTCCTAGAAAAAGAGAGCCATTTATGAGACCAAGAAAGTATCCTTGAAGAAATAGCCCCCGAAATCCATTCCCAAAAATTATGCTTCTCCGAACTAGTAAAAAACAAGATTCCTAGATACTTACATGGGAACTAGCCAACAAAGAAACCCCAAAAATGAGTCAACCTGGACTGCACCAAAGGGGAAACATTAAGAAAGAAAATCTTAGATTTAGCTCGATTGACCTTCTGACCAGAAAATGAAGAATAATCCAAAATGATTCTATTAATGACCTTTGATTCCCCCATAGAAGCTTTACGAAACAATGACATGTCATTAGCAAATAAACAGTGAGAATGACTAGCAACCATATGTGGAATAGAAATCCCCTTCCAGAGGCCACTATCCCTAGCTCCCAAGATAGCTCTACTAAGAGCTTCAGCTAGAATAATAAATAGGAAAGGAGACAATGGGTCCCCTTGTCTGAGACCTCTAGATGAAGCAAAAAAACCACATGGGGAACCATTCAAAATCACCAAGAACCTAGCCGTGCTAATACATTCTTGTATCCATTTAACCCATTTTACCCCAAACCCGAAATTATTAAGCACACACAAGAGCGCATGCCAACTTACCCTATCATAAACCTTCATCATATCCAACTTTAGAATCATAGTCGGAATAGAAAGCTGAGAGATAGAATGAAAAATCTCATGGGCCACAATAGCCCCTTTTGTCATTTCCCTACTAGGGACAAAACCTCCCTGCTCCCCTGAAACAATCTTTGGGATGAGCTTAGCAAGTCGTACAGAAATAGCTTTAGTGATAATTTTATATAAGGTATTACATAAGGAAATTGGACGAAAATCCACAAAAGATTTAGGATTCTCTAATTTCGGAGTGATAGCAACAAGAGTTGTGTTGAGCTCCTTCAAAATAGACCTATTGCATCTAACCTCTTCTAAAATAAGGTGAAGGTCTTCCCCAAGAAAAGGCCAACATTTTTGAAAAAAGAGAGAAATAAAACCATTGGGACTAGGAGCCTTATTAGGTGTCATTGAAAAAACAACCTCCTTTACTTCTTGAATAGAGAAAGGAGCCATTAAAATTACATTATCCTCGGTCTAGGAATAGTAGAAGCAAAGCTATCATTAAAGACAGATGCCTCCTCAGATAGCAAGGACTTAAAAAACCAGATAGCCTCAATGACAATCTCTTTCTCCTTTGTAATAACAACTCCATCAGGATTTTGAATACAGGAGATCCTATTGCATTGCCTTTTTAATTTAGCTGAAGAATGGAAGAATTTAGTATTCCTATCACCATCACTCAACCATAGATCCCTAGATTTCTGATGCCAATAGATTTCTTCCCTAGAGAGAATCTCCTCAAGATAAGAATTTAACATTTTATGTCTCTAAAAAGTAGCAGAATCCATACCATAGCTCATAACCGTAGCATTAAGAACTTCGAATTCTTCCTGAATCTTAATTTTTTTAGAAAAAATATTTTTAAAATGCAACACATTCCATTTCTTAATCTCTTGTTTTAGAAAAGAAAGTTTCTTTACAAACCAAAACATTCTAGTTCCATAAATGAAGGGAGCCGAGGACCACCAAGATTGTAAAAGCATGAGAAAAGATGGGTCTCAAAACCACATTGGTTCTAATTTAAAAGAAGAATGACCAGGAGCTCTATCATCAAAAATAGACAACACAATCGGAAAGTGATCAGAATCAGTATAAGGTAAAACCGAAGCCACAACATCCACATCAGAGGAAATCCAATTGGCAGAAACCAAAAAATGATCAAGTCTTTTAGCAATCTGCAAGAAATCTTTTCTCCTATTTGTCCAAGTAAATGGATCATTCAAGGTTTTACAACCCACCAAATCATTATTCTGAATAAAAGAAGAAAAATCCTCCAAGATACGCTTATTAGGCAAAATACCCTTGAATTTCTCATCATCAAAGGAAATGGTATTAAAATCCCCTCCAAAAACCACAAACTGACCATGCAGGGGAGAAAAGGTAACAGATAAAGAATCCCAAAGAGCTTTCTTACCCATAATTGTCATTGGACCATACACATTGAACAACCAGAATTTAACGTTTAAAATACGACTCTTTACCAAGGCCAACATCCAATAGGGAGGAGAAACAACCAATTTTAACTCAGTAGACACATCATTCCAAAGAAAAGCCAAACCCCCAGACACCCCCACAGAAGGGGAGACACAAAACTTCCACAACTTTCATTTAGAAAACAAAAAATCAGCACCCTGACAACTTAACTTAGTCTCTTGAAATAGTAACACATCACACTTCATTAAATCCAACTATGATTTAATGAGGCACCTTTTGTTAGGGGCATTTAAGCCCCTAACATTCCAAGACATGATTCTCATTACTCTCAAGGGGAGACAATTTCTCCCCTCTTCTCAATTACAAAATCAGAGCTCTCCAGCTCAACCTCCAATGAAGCCTTCAAACTACGCTTAGAGGCGACAGACCAAGTAAACAGAGGACTAAATTTAGTTTTCCTCTTAACTGATCCCGAGTTCGAACTCAAGAGCATTGACTGAATACTAGCATCAATTTGTAACTGCGTATAGAACGCCTTCGACTTCCTACCTCTCTTAGCAAGAGAAGGAGATGGATAGGCAGGGGATAAAGGAAACTGAACCAGAGGTTTATTAATTGCAGGATCAAACCTTACATTCCCAATTACACGCAAGGCATTATCATCCTCCTAGACTTTGTATGATGAGAGAATGTCATAAGGATTACAAGTCAAGGGAATAACCAAAGAGGAATTCAAATTGACCAAATCCTGATCAATCGCTTCCACAACTTTATCAGTGACATCCAAATTTAAGGTAATGTTATAATCAGAAACTAATTTTTGAACTTTAGAAATTAAGTCCGCATCAGGAAGGAAGGAATCCATACTATTAATGACAGGATGATTATCTTTCTGAGAATTCATGAGCAACCCATCCTTCATAAGAGAAGGAGACCCTAAATCCCTCCTACTATCCCCATTCTGCTCGCTTACCGAAGGATAAATTTCATTGACAACAAAAGTCAGACCTTGTAAAGTAGGGGATTTTGACCGACTTTCAATATCGACATTAGACTGCGAAGTATCAAGATTTGAATTAAATAATTTAGAAGGCCGAGACACCTTATCTCCAAAAGACAAACCCTTAAGGAAAGCAAATAGAACAGAATCCATAACCACATAAGCCTTAGAAAACCAAGCAGAACTGCGAACAATACTCTATCGCCAAACACCATCAATAGACTTCAAGTTACAATTGAAAGGGACCATAGAGGATGAAGAAAACAAAACACAAATCTTGACCCTAAAAACCCCATCCTAAAAAACTGAATGCTAATGAATAAATTTCCCAAAAGAATCCCCAATTTTTTGCAAGATATCCAGATCCGAAAACTCATAGGGAAGACCAGGCAAGGAGAACCAAGTGGGGATACATTTTACAATATCTTACGATGCAGAAAAAAAAGGTTTCCAATTTTCCACAAAGTTTAAATTACGACCAAGCCACAAATATGGTTTTTCCAAAGCCTATTGTTTAGCATCCACAAAATCAAAAATAACAATGAAGGAATTCACAGAAAGAACCTGAAAGTAAACTGTGCCATACCAGAGAGAGTGAATTTTATGATGAAGCTTGGAAAGCAAAATAGTATCACCCCAAACCTAGATTAGAACCGCCAAGAAGTGCAAATCCCTAGCTTTCTTGTCAAACGGCACTTCAACCGTAGAGATACAAGGCATCGGTAACCAAACTTTCTCCACTGAAGGCTCTTTATCCAAGGGTTTATTCATTTTCAAATCAAAAGATAAAACAACTTTTGGCCATGCCAACCTAGCGGAATTCCCCCGCATGCCCTTCTGAGGAATATTTTTACTCCGAGGGTTTTTTCCAGACCCCCCAAATCCTCGGGACTTAGAATGCACAGAAAAATTCTTCTAAGGACCCAAAAACCCTTTGAAATAAGATGATTTCATCCTTCTAGGATGCCCTTGATGCCACTCTGTTTTACCCCGAGAAATCCCATCAACCCATTTACCATTCCAAAAAACCCACCATGGAGTGTGATTAGTCTAAAAGCCAAAAGGATCTAGAGGAGGAAGGGGATTGCTAAGGGTATCCTCTCCCCAACTCAGCTTGCGCCCCGAAACCCTAGCATGCGAAATTTCACCCATTTTGCCCTTTCTCCACATATTTCAACTTGACTTCTATTTATTTACAATTACTTTTTTTTATAGAATATAGATTTAAAAAAAATTATAACTATATTGTTCTTCAAATAATTTATTTTATTGATAGTGTTTATTGTTTTCATTAATCCACAAAATTAATATCTTTACTAAGCCTCTCATTTATTTAGTTTATTTATATGTACTAGTTTCATTGAATTCATCTATTACCAATTCATTCATTATAATTAATATAGCATAAATTATTGGTATCTTCTACCAGTGAATTATTTATAAAAAAAACATTCAATTACTATTACAAATGTAAACGACATAATTGCAATTACAAATGTACAAGGTACCACTAAGTGGCACTTATTATTATTATATTATCATATCATTATATTTTTATTTAATATTCTTTCTTATCCTTATCCTTGAAAAAAATGGTTTTTATGTAGACACTTTCAATTATCCATAATTAATAATATCCACCAATTTCTCCCAATGATCCTCCCTCTCCCCTTTGCCACTTTCGACCTCCCATAGGCACTCTACTACCGCTAGCACCTAGATCTCCTCCCGCCCTCCTATGTGTTGCCTCTCCCCAAGTTCGTGCAGGAACATCCTCACCCTCATCTATCTTAGGAGCATGCTCTACAGGGTCTATAAATCAAGGAAAGAGATGTCTATGAAACCAATCTCTATACTAGGGCAATAATCCCACGTGTGCAACATCCTCAAGGTAATCCCATCTCTATGGCTGTAAAGTTGCTAACTCTTGCTTGGCCAAGGCATATGAGAGTCTAGCTACCCATCCTCATCTCTCCTCATCTACAAATCTACCATAAGTTGTAAACTCTTGGGAGATACTTTGTGGCCTCCCATACTGTCTCAATACCCTAGACACTACAAAACACTCAATGATCACAAAATATCTACCCAAAAGTGGACAAATCATAAACATATCTCTCTATTGTCTCCTCCAATCATCCCATAGCTCTAGACCCCTGTATTGTCTCCACACTACTGCTATCAGGTCATATAGCTGCCTCCTCCAAAAATCAGTCTTTCCCAAGTGGGGTTGTGTAATATAACCAAAATATCTATATACAATAGGTTGGCCATCATGTCTCACATCATCCACAATCAATCTACAAATTGGGATGTGCTCCCAGGCCCAAATCTGCAAAACTAGTACACCTACCACCATACTCTTCGCTCCTCTATAGGAGATCTCATGCATCTCATGGTACATATGCGCAAGTAAGCATGACCCCCAACCTAATCTGACTAGATGAATAAGCAATCTCTCCAACATTATACCCCATCCACATAAGAATCCCTGTTGTCCCCTATCTGACATCACAAAACAACCAATAATGCCATCCAAAATGCAAGTGAGAGGGTACTATGTACCATATCTAATCAAAAGATCATCCCAAGTGATAGAACGATCAAGGATGGTGTCATCAAGGAAAATATGTCTAAGAGCCTCAATGCCCTATCACAGAGTGGAATCATAATCTACCTTATCTCCAGCAAAAGGAATCCTCAAAATCCTATATATATCCTCAGGAGTGATCATCATCTCTCCAGTCGACAAATGAAATGTGTTTTTCTCATAATGGAAACGCTAAACTAATGCAGTCAACAAACCGCGATTCACATGAATATTAGGCATCTAAAGAAAATATCTAAATCCACACAACCCAATGTGACCTCTTTGTGCATCTGATAAGTCATGCACTAATCTCATAGTAGGAGGATATGTACATCTAAACTAAATATCAAGCAACTAAATCTGCAAAATCAAACAAAAAAATCATCACTATGCGATCAAGTTTGGGCTAAGAATATGTTAAAAGTGTTAATGAATCCAAATTTACAAGAATTAAAGTCAAAATTTGATATTTTCATCCTTAAAACATACATTGTTTTTCATATGAGTAAGTACAGTCAAGCAGAAATTTGTACGATAAAAGATTACGTGTAGTATGAGGAAACAATCCAATACGAGAATTTATAACATGGAGAACAATTATATGGTTACTAAAGAACATCCTTGTACGATTCAAGGGTATACACCATATGACATATCATACATGACCAAACGAGACAATATTAATTGCTAGTTACTCGTATGACAAGTCCTAGTAAACCAAACGATGAAAAGACTAGGGATGAACTACAACAAAGTTTAGAACAAAAAATTCAACAAAAAATCAAGAAATTTGGAATAAAAGAGGCTTAAGATCGGTCACTTATTGCTGGAGGATAGTTTCAAGGTCGATTATGTCATCTTTGATGCTTGAATCAATGATCTTGAACGGGAATTGCCATTTTGCTCGAGATAAGGTTTTTGAAATTTTCAACTTTGAGAGGTAAAAATGAATTGAAAATGACACATACAACCCCTTATATAGCTCAAACCCTAATTTTCAAATTTTCTTCGATCGACATAAAACTTGTACTCTTATCTAAATCAATTGTCTTGATTCCATTTTTGGGATCAAAATCAAAATTTGACGTCAAATTTCTAGTCAAAATATCACAATGTTGACCACTTGGCACTTTCAATCTTCAAGTCGCTTTACGCTCAAATATTTTTCTAATAAACTATGATCTCAAATTAATTCTTACATTAATCTCTGTGCTCAAATCATCATCGATAAATCATTTTATTAACCAGAATTGCCTACAAAATCACTGCGATCTTGCTATTTTTCGATTTCACTCTCGAGGGGGCATATTCTATACATTAACATTATCAGTGATTTTCATCATTAAAAGGTCGAGAAATTTTTTCAAATACTTTAAAAGTCGACCAGAAATCTTTTCAATAAAAGAAAATCAACTGAACCTTATTACTAGGAGCATCTTAACTAAACCACGTCATATCAAGTTGAGATTCTTCAATGTCAAATAAAACAATCTCTAGGGGCATATCAATTTTTTTCTGCCTCTAAATCAATCTTAAAATCGGTGTTCAATTTTATCACTTTAAATCAAGCTGGACATTCTGTTTTGCTAATTGGTTCTTGTTCAATCAAGTTCTAGATTGATTCCTGTTTCTTGATCCATCAAGTTCAAGAATGGTATCTCGCTTTGTCCTTGTTCAATCAAGTTCAAGATCGGTATCGCTTTAATCAATTGGTTCAGTTTCATCACTTCAAATCAAGATGAACATCTCTCTCTCCATCGGTTCGTGATCCATCAAGGTCAAAACTAATATCTATTTGACATCAACTATTCTTTGAATCAATGAACTGCTCACACATCAATTCAAAGAGGGGCAAATATAATACCCTAAAAATGGTCACCTAAACCATGGGCCCCTAATCTCGACAACATCACCAAGGTCCTAACCAAAGGCAATTAAATCAATCTTGAGCACTTAATTAATTAATTCCTCAATCATCAATGTTACATGGCAGATAAATCATTCTATATTAATTAAATATTTATTTAATTAATTAATCATTCCAAGTAAATCATTTTAATCAATTATCCTATTTATTTAATTAAATATCCTAGCATATTTAATTAATAAATAAATTTGTCATTTAAATCACAAAAAAAAGAGGAATTAATCATTAAAAAGGAATTAAATTGAGAAAAGAAATCAACTTAAAATATTTGTTTTTCTAAATTGTTGGGGCCACCTATGATGAGCTGATGATTAAGGCAGAGGATTTGCTGAAGAAAATTACTGTGTAGTGCCTTCTCTATTTCTTTGTTGTTTTTTGTTGTTAAGCTATTCTTTCTAGTTGTTGGTCTTTTGGCCAGTCTTTTTGTATGCGGACTTTAAAGCACTGTTCTTCTTGGTGCTTTTTCTCTATCTATGTTGTAAAGGTTTCGGGTCCTGAAAACCTATTTTTTAATTAATCAGAACTTAAGATATTTGTTTTTCTAAATTGAGATAACTTGAGAAAATTAGAAAAGCAATTAAATTGAATTAATCATTTTCTCTAAATTTAAAACTCAAAGCAAACTGTGGAAAAAATTCAGTTGCATTTAAGACTTTTTCTAATAAAAATCTTGAGCAAATAAGAGGAATGTGCATGGAATCAACTAATTTTATCTCATGTGCATGGAATCAACTAATTTTATCTCAAGTGCATGATTTCAATTGATTTTTTTTATCTCCAATGCAAACTCAAACTTTTTAATTCAAATGCATTCAATCAAGCTTTAATTGAATTTGTCTCAAGATTCACTCAATCAAATCTCCTCTGAAACTAAATCAAAGAATCCAATCATTTCAATTCACCTAGATTGTGCTTTCTCTTGAGGAATCTCAACTTCTCATCATTAATCGATCTCGACCGTTGGTCTCTCTTTGGATTCTCTATAAATTCAGCCTTTCATCTCTCATTCAAGACACCCTGGAGATTTATTATTATTATGTATTTTTTGTTCTAGTGTCATTGAGAATATTGTGCTTTTAGATTATTGCATCTTAGGTTTTTGAATATTTAGTTTAATCGTATAGCTTAAATTTCTTAATCTTCCATATCATCTAGCTTAATCCTGCATTCATCTAGCTCAATTTTGCATTTCTTAGCTTAATCTTGCATCCATTTAGCTCAATTTTATGCTCATATAGATTAAATCCTCCATTTTGGTGTAGTCTAGTCACTAGTATTGCTTAGACAAATTTGAGAGAAAGTCTATACTCATATTCTAAAAGGCAATAGGTCAATTTGTTATGGTTTTTATATTCATGATTATATCTGTCTAACCATGCATGCAATGATTTATTGAAGTGTTGTGTCTTATAGCTTATAGATTACCACTTTCACACACACAACCCTAACTAAATATGTCAAACCCAAGGAGGAGCGTGTTATGTGAACTCTTGTTAGTGAGGTTCATCTTGAAGAGGGTGGAATCTCTACACCTTCTATCTCTAGTGTGATGGGTAATTGTATGCCCTCTTTGAAGCCTATGGCTCTTAATCAATTTTTTTCCCCTAAGCTTTTGAGTTCTCCCCTCACCTCTAAGGCCTTCGTTTGACCTGGTACCTCCTCAAGTGGACTAATGTCGCCAACTAACATCTCAGGCACTCAACTTGAGGATGAGGATTGGACAACTCAAAAGAGGAAGACTAGAAATAAGAAGATTGGTGCAGGGGTGGATTCAAAATTTGGTTGACCATCTCAAAGATTAATAAGGAAAAATAAAGTTGCAAGGGAAATTGCCAATGAAAGGTAGAAAATTGTAGAATTTGCATCCAAAATCCATAAATGAAGTTTCTAACCTGGAATGTGAGAGGCCTTAATAGCCCTCAAAATAGTATGCATTAATAAATTGACTTCTAGAGAAGAAACATGACATTTTGTTGCTTCGGGAAGTTACAATGGCTATTGCTACCTTTTAAAAAACTATTGACTATATTTGGCTAGGCTCTTAATTTTTCATTAGTGATTCTACTAGAGCCTCTAGGGGTGTTGTCACTATGTGGGACCCTCATAGTATCAAAGGAAGTCTCCTATTCAGCTCTACTAATATCTTGTCTATAAGGATTACTTCTCCCCTTTCCTCTTGGTGTTTGGTTAATATTTTTTCTCCAAACACCCATTCTGGTAGGAAAACTATTTGGGAGGATGTTTCTACTCAAATTTTGGCTACTCTGGATTACCACTAGTTGATTGTTGCAGACTTTAACACCCCTTTATTCACTTCAGAGAAACTTGGAGGGCTAGTGGGCTACTATGATAGAATGTAGGTTCTATCCAAATTCACCAACTCAATGAACCTCCTTGACATTGAGTTAAGGGGATAGATTATTACTTGGTCTAACCATAAGAAAGGGGAGGATCTCATTCAAGTAAAATAAGGGAGATCCCTAGTTTCCTCTAATTGGGATTTAGGTTTCAACTCCACCCTCAAGGCCCTCTCTAGAATAGTTTATGATCATAACCCTCTTATTCTGGAATGGGTGGATAAACTTGCAAGGGGACCCATCCCATTTCGTTATTAAATTATGTGGTTCATACACTTAGACTTTAAAGAGTGTATTCAAAACTAATGGAATACCCCTGTTTAAGGAACTACTATATACAAAGTGTCTCAAAGACTCAATATCAGAAAGAACAGAGCCAAAGGATGGAACAAATTCACATTCGAAGGTATTTTTAGAAAGAAGTAGGACATTGACACCAAACTGACAACAATACAATTACAAATTGTTAATGGTGATCGATATGAAATCACTCATAAGAAGTAGGAAGTTATAAGAGGTAAATGGAAGTGAAATTTGAAGAGGGAATAAATTTATTGGAAACAAGTCTTAGGTCCAATGACTGACAAAAGGTCATATGAATTCTTCCTTCTTCTATAGATCGACACTTACACATAGAGAAAGAAATAGAATTAAGTCCTTGGTGGATGAGAGGAACAATACTTTCTTGAATGACATCCAAATGAGGGAGTTGGCATCTAGGTACTTCTACCATGCATATAGAGAATGGGGAAGTGGTGGAATCCAACCTGAGTGGACCAATTATTACAGTGTGTGCCTATGGCTTTGAGTTGTGATGATAATACTCAAGTCATCACACTTGTTATTATGGAGGAAGTTAAATCTGCTACTTTCTATATGGCTAGTTATAAGGCACCTAGACTAGATGGTTTCCCCGCAACCTTCTTTTAGGAATATTGGGATATTTTGGGGTATGATTGAACTATGACTACTAGGGACTTCTTCTGCTAGGTAAGATCTTAGACAAGTTGAATACCTCTTATATTGCTCTGATTCCTAAAGTCTCAAAACCCCTCATCTCTCTCTAACTTGAGAACTATCGATTTATGGAACATAGTTTATAAGATCCTTTCAATAGGATTAAACCTATGCTTCATATAATGATTAATATGAGTCAAAAGGGGTTTGTCCCATGTATACAAATCCTGGATGCTGAAATTTCAATGCACGAGATCATTCACTCAATGGATCGATGTTGCCTCCCTGGAAGGATTTGAATTCATAAGTTCATCTCTACCTATTTAAATCCTCTCAAGGTATCTTACTTCCTAAAAACAATTCCAAGTGAGTCCAAATTTGATTGGGTATGGTGCAAGATTCAACATTAACGAGAAAATTAGGAGACATGGACATGTAAAATATCCAAAAGTTCTTACCAAATCTGTTAAACCATTTTCTCTTCTATACAACTCCTATAGGTTCAAGTTTTGTACCCATGGTCACTCTATACAACTTTTGTTTCTCTAGATGTATCTCCCTATATTCTTTGCACCCATAATATTTATATGGAGTGAGTGGAGCTCGATATGGGTTGGATCAATGATGATTAAATAAAAAATTATAGAAATTTAAAATAAATAGCAATATAGACCCTCACAATGCAATAAAATTCTCCTTTATACTAAAAAATGGACTTATTCCTACATTTTTCAAGAAATTAACCAAAAAAAAAAGAAAATTTTGATTTATATGAAAATAGTAGATGTACTTGATAAATTTTGTAAAAAGTAGGTAACAAATTTGTGTAGAGGAAAAACTCAATTTTTGATGCCACAAAAATCACGAAAACCTAAGATTTGAGGTAAACGTTATGAGCCTATAAGTGAAAATAGATTGGTCTGACTTCAAATGCCTATAAAAACACTAGGAGTAGAATCTAGAAAGTTCTAGTAGAACAACTACATTAGGCTCAAAAATATCTTTCCAATAGTATATGGTTTATGTAAATCAGAGTTAGGGCATCCAAGTTATACTTGATTTACCAAAAGTTGCCTAATTTTCCCTTTAAATAGTGTAAGGGCTAAAAATATTATCCCTCGGTCCTATTGTGGAATAGCAGGCTAAGAATCGAGTGTTGGTAGGTGGGGCTATCCCTTAGTCACACATGTGACTAGGGAAGAGGGTGGTACATACTAGAACAATGTATGTCATGAATAGGTAGCACTGTCAAAGGAGCGACAAATGAGTAGTGGACATTAACAAGTAAATAGGAGAATATTTCTTAAGAACATTTTATAAATATGCTAGAGCCATGCAATTATTTACCAAAATAATTGGAAATCATACAAAAAAGATAGGAAATTATGTAAGGTCACCGAAAATTGATTAATGGTCATTTTTTTTCTAGAAAGTTGTGTAAGCTTGTAGATTTAATGGTAGTAATAATTGTATGCCACGGGTAAGTGCAGGATCATGGTGTGCCAAAACAAGCCCTTAAGTGGCAATGAAATTTCAGAAAATAATAGTTATGCAACTTGACATGAAAATTTGAATAAGTTGTGAACATTATTTTTAAAATATGTAGGAAGAGAATATATAGAAAATTGAATGCAGTTTCTAAGCTACTAGTTTTTTGGAAACAAAAAAAACCTATTTGATGAAAATTTCAAATTTCAATGCAGTGGTACTAAAATTTCAGGAAAAAAATAAGAAGTACACGTATGTCTGACCACCCTAATCACAATCAAATCATAATATTTTTTTATAATATTTATAATATAAGTATTAGACTCATGTCCGGATGTGAAACATATTTTTTTTTAATTTTTCATAAAGTAAATAATTATTTATGAATTTTTTACTACAACTTTTCAAAAATTCTGAAACTCCTACGTCTGACCACCTTAACTTGGTCAAAACCTTATGAAATTTAATTTTTTAAAATTTTTCCCTATAGTAGACAAAGCATAGGATGTAATACATGTTTCGGATTCAAAAAATGTTATACCGTTTGAAAGTTATGCGTGTTTTTCAATCAATATATCAATCAAGACTATTGTCAGAATTCAATTAGAAAATAAATAATAATTATTTATTAAAGTTGAAATAAGAAAAGCCTTATATTGTTGGAAAGTTGGGAACGTCCTTAAAAAACCCTTTTCATTTTATCAATTTTGGCTACAAAAAAGTCGTCAGCCACTAGTGTAAAGTCTGGAAAATCAAGGAATACTGAAAAACACGTTTTTTCAGTTGACTTTCCAGGCTTGTAACTTCCAAGCCAACTACCAAAGCATTCCCGAGCCGAAATTTGAAATTTGAAAATTTGACTACAAAAATAGGATATCCGATTATATCGGATATCCAATTTTAATAAGTAAATTCTCTAACTAGATTTGTTTATTAATATATTAATATATTAATTTATAAATAAATTAGTATATGATATTAGGGAGTGGGGGGAGAGAGGGAGAGGGAGGGAGGGGGAGGGATAGAGAGAGAGAGAGAGAGAGAGAGAGAGAGAGAGAGAGAGAGAGAGAGAGAGAGAGAGAGAGAGAGAGAGAGAGAGAGAGAGAGGGAGGGGAGGGAAGGTAGAGAGAGATAAAGAGATTAGTGGAGAGGGAGAGAGAGAGAGAGACAGAGAGAGATTAGTGGAGAGATTAGGGGAGAGAGAGAGACAAAGAGAGATACAGAGAGAGATGGGGAGGGGGAAGGGAGAGAGATAGAGAGAGAGATTAGGGGAGAGAGAGATAGATGGAGAGATTAGGGGAGAGGGATAGAGAGAGATTAGGGGAGAGAGAGAGGAGAGGGAGAGAGAGATTAGGGGAGAGGGGGAGAGAGATAGATTAAGACACCATAGGACCCAAAGCGACCCAATATGGTGTCATAATGGGTTGTATGGCATCCTAAGGGGTCTTAAGGGTTCATGGGACACCATATGACCCCTGAGAACAACATACGACCCCTTATGACACCATATGGTGTCATTAGGGGTCATATGGTGTCCTAGGACACCATATTTAAGACACCAAATTGTGTGTTATGCGTTATATGTTGTCCTAAGGGGTCGTAAGACACCATATGACCCAAAGTGACCCAATATGGTGTCATTAGGGGTCATATGGTGTCCTAGGGGGTCATATGATGTCTTAAAGGGGTCATATGACAAAATATGACCCACTAGGACATAATATGACCCATAACGACTAAATATGGTGTCTTAAGGGGTCATATGGTGTCCTAAGGGGTTGTAGGACACCATATGACCCCTATGGACACAATATGACACCTTATGACACCATATGGTGTCGTAAGGGGTCATATGGTGTCCTAAGGGGTTGTAGGACACAATATGACCCCTTAGGACACAATAGGACCCAAAGCGACCCAATATGGTGTCATAACGGGTTGTATGGTGTCCCAAGACACCATATGACCCCTGTGGACACCATAGGACCCCTTAAGACACCAAATTGTGTTGTTAGGGGTCATATGGTGTCCTAAGGGGTCATATGGTGTCCCATGAATCCTTATGACCTCTTAGGATACCATATGACCCCTAATGACACCATATTGGGTTGCTTTGGGTCATATTGTGTCCTAAGGGGTCATATTGTGTCCTATGACCCCTTAGGACACCATATGACCCCTAACAACATGATTTGGTGTCTTAAGGGGTCATATGGTGTCATTAGGGATCATATGGTGTCCATAGGGATCATATGGTGTCTTGAGACACCATATGACCCCTAATGACACCATATTGGGTCGCTTTGGGTCATATTGTGTCCTAAGGGATCGTGAGACACAATATGACCCCTTAGGACACAATATGACCCAAAGCGACCCAATATGGTGTCATTAGGGGTCATATGGTGTCCTAAGAGGTCATAAAGGTTCATGGGATATCATATAACCCCTTAGGACACCATATGACCCCTAACGACACAATTTGGTGTCTTAAGGGGTCTTATGGTGTCCCAAGACACCATATGACCCCTATGGACACCATATGACCCCTAACAACACCATAGGACCCCTTAAGACACCAAATCCTGTCGTTAGGGGTCATATGGTGTCCTAAGGGGTCGTAGGACACAATATGACCCAAAGCGACCCAATATGGTGTCATTAGGGGTCATATGGTGTCCTAAGAGGTCATAAGGGTTCATGGGACACCATATGACCCCTTAGGACACCATATGACCCCTAACGACATGATTTGGTGTTTTAAGGGGTCCTATGATGTTGTTAGGGGTCATATGGTGTCTTGGGACACCATATGACCCCTAATGACACCATATTGGGTCGCTTTGGGTCATATTGTGTCCTAAGGGGTCATATTGTGTCCTACGACCCCTTAGGACACCATATGACCCCTAACGACACAATGTGAAGGAGGAGATTCAACAATTTTGGCACTCTAATTCTAGAGTGTCACCCAATGTAAAGGACATTTTGAAATTAAGAATCGACAACCGAGACTGCACACTGCATCCCAAACATTTCTTGGAATCAAGCCAAACAATGTTGTACAAATTTTTTTGTGAACTACATCCAACTTTGCAAATATCACAAAGGGCCTTTGAATCTTTGAAACCATTTTATTGTGTTCCTCTTAAGATTCACAATACTTGTTGCAAGTATTATCATGTGGAGTTTTCAATGTACCATGAAATTTTATGTCATATTCATTCTATGATGCATACTAATGAGATGTTGTAGGAGTGTGGTGCAATGCTATTTCTAAGATCATCAAGAGACTTGCAAGATCTATTTTTATGCCCTAGAGATGATGGCTGCTATTTCTATAGAAATGATTATTTGAATGAGAAGTGCTTAGAATGTGGTGGGTTGTCAAAGTTTGTTTCATGTTTTCATGAGGGCAGTGAACACAAGTTTGGAAAGAATTATGTTGAGAAAAAAAGATACGAGACAGTGAAATATACTTTGAAGAGTGGAGGTGAAGGTTCTAGATGCAAATTAGTCTCAAGAGAAGTGAGTATTGTTGATTTTATTTTGGATTTTAAGGAAAATATTTTCTACAAGTATGCAAGGCACACTCATAGGTCTTAGTGGTTGGATCAATAGTTCAGGATGTGTAAGAACTCTTTCCCGATTGGCACTATTGTATTGGTGGTTTATTTTGCAGAGAACTATACATTGCAACCACAGAATGAGGTATAGTCTCAATACTACAATTCAGTCCAGATTGCTATTTTTGTTCACATTACATATAGACATGCTCCTGATAGTACAGAAGAGGATAGGAAGATAATCAGGGAGTATCATTTTTATATGAGTGATGATAAATCACACTCCTCCGAGTATGTGCAACATTCTTTCGAGATTTTTTTTGAGTTCTTGCATGAGAAAGATATTGCAATTGACCGACATATAATATGGTTAGATAACTATACGGGTCAATTCAAGAATGCTCGTATTTTTTATTGGTTGAGTAGAATGCATGTAGAGAGGCGTATACCTCATTTTTGGTGTTTTTTTGAGGCAGGGCATGGGAAGGGAGAGCATGATGGAGCAGGTGCATGTTTGAAGAGAGCTCTAGTTAAGGAGCAATTGAGGATTTTAGGTGCAAATTTCTCTGATGCACGTTCTATTGTTGATTGGTGTAGTTTAGCATTGTCACATGGAGGTAATCTTGATTCAGCTGTGAGCAGATTCTCTTGGTTGGTTGAGGAGGGAACAATGGGAGATAGATTGGATTGTCAAATAATTAAAGATTCTTCAAAGATGCATTCATTTCTCAGCTCAGATGCAAGTACATGGACCATTTGGACACGAGCGTTGGCTTGTTTTTGTCAGAGTTGTGTTTGGTGTGATTGGGATCAGTGCGAGTCAAGTGAGTGGGTTGATACGTGGGTTCCCCACTATCTAACTCCTTTATCTCAAACAATATCCTTGTCAAATGATGACAAGGAAAGTTCACTTGAGTATGATCGTGTATCAGATCTTGTACAACCAGGACATGTTTTTGCAGTTGTCACACCACAAGGGAATGAAGAGAGATCAGAATATTGGTTGGCATGAAGTGTACAGGGAAAACAAAAGATAACACAACCAGTGACAGATGATGATGGGTTCACATATCCTATAGGTTCAGTTGTTGTTGTGGGAACTTGGTTACCAACATACATGATTAGAAAGAACGGCATACCTGCATTTGAAGATTATGAGAGACATAAAACCATTATAATGTATTCACACCTTATTATAGTTGCAAATGTCAAGTTGTTGAAGTATCAAGCAAAACCAAAGACCAAACAGCTATGGACAGTGACTACTGTTGATCATGAAGCAATACTGGATACTCTTAAGCAAAGAGATGACCCTTCAGGAACACTTGAGTAGTAGGTCTTTAATGGTGCCTTATTTTTTTTATCATGCATTTCATTTCAAACAATGATCATTAAACCTTAATGATCAAGTTTGTTATGTGTATATTAAGGATGTGTTGAAAATGTAGGTCTATTGATGAACATTTTTTTTTGGCAACACGGTTTTTGCATGCACATAGTGGGTACATGATATAATCAGAAGGGACGTATTTTTGCAACATGGCTTATTATCATGCATTTAATGAGATTTACAAGTTTTTCTATTAGAGAACACTATCAGACAATTTTTGATGATATAATTATTGCAAAACCTTTATGCTCATGTAGGTCTTTTTTGATGATATACAATAGTATCACATTATGATTTTTGCATCAACATAGTGGGTTCTGTTGATATAATTCAAAGGGATGTATTTTTGTGGTATATAATCTAACCTTTTAATTTATTATCATGCATTTCAGTTGAAGTGATTATCATGAAGCCTTTATGTCCATCCATGCATTTTATGTGTAGACTAACAATTCTTAAAAATACAGGTTCATGCTAGATTATTCGTTGTTGACAAGACCCTCTCTTGGTGATGGTACATATTCCTTTGTGCATTAATGAGATAAACTTTTGTGCATAAACAATAAGTCAAGTGAATGTATTTCTATTTAGAAATGACCATATCTACCATCATCTTCAACCATGTAGAGAAATGTAGTGAGAAGGGCTTTAATCAACATGTGTCTTTCTTCAAAGTTATGCTTGTATACTTTGTAGAGAAACTGGTAAGTTTCATAATTATACAATCTTGTGTCTCTTAAAAATGTTTCAAATGATCTATTTATAATTTTCCAAACTAATTTGTATTAAGTGTTATAATTTGTTTCTTGTACCACATTCATTCCGCATAAAAAGGTTACTTATTTTGGCCTTCATTTATATGCAGGCATTGTTGTACGTAAGATTTTCTCTTAGGACATGAGGATGTCTAATGCAGATGAAGTGGGATGTTGTATTTGTATATGGATGTGAATTGATGTAACATTGTTATGATGATATACAATGTCCATGAGCAAATTGGTTTAGTTATATTGATGATAATGTCCATGTATCTGTACATGAGTACATTGGTGTAGTTGTATTGATAATGAAAAAAAAAATCATGTTTGCATATCCCTTCATGGATGTCAGATGCAAGTGTAATGGTAATTATGTGTATACAATACATGGAAATATTGATGATCATTATGTGCCTACAATGTAATGCTTGTTTATATATAATTTTAGCACTTAGGGCGCTCAAGGGACGATGTTGGTAGGGTATGACCCCAAGCATTCGATCATGTGGGGGGGAAAAATAAGAGCATGCATAGGGTAATAATGCCTACCTGGACATGTCAGAGCCGATAGTTCATCATCGCGACAAGCAGAATGAGAAATTGGCCACATGACAACATTCAATTGAGTGAGATTGACGATTTTTTTGCCAACCGAAAAATTGCTGCCATAATAAAACATTAGGGAAAATTGAAAACCGAGATAGGCTTTTGTAGCGACCCCTCTTGTAGCCCCGTAGGTTCAAACGGATTGTTCACAGGTGCCACGAATTCCGAGTTAGAGCCCGTCAAAGTTTGACAATTTTGAGCACTTAGGGTGCTTAAGGGACGACGCCAGTAGGGTATGACCTTGAGCGTTCAATCGAGTGGGGGGGCAAAATAGGAGCATGCATAAGGTAATAATTCCTAAATGGACATGTTGGAGCTGACGGTTCGTCATCGCGATGAGAAGAACAAGAAAATGGTCACGCGACAACATTCGATTGAGTGAGACTGATGATTTTTTTGCCAACCGAAAAATTGCTGCCCTAATAAAACCGTAGGGCAACTTGAAAAACTGAGATAGGCTTTTGTAGGGACCCCTCTTGTGGCCCCATAGGTTTAAATAGATCATTTGTAGATGCCACGGATTCTGATTTAGGGCCCATCAAAGTTTGACAATTTTGAGCACTTAGGGCGCTCAAGGGACGACGTCGGTAGGGTATGACCCCAAGTGTTTGATCGAGTGGGGGGAAAAATAGGAGCATGCATAGGGAAATAATGCCTAACTGGACATATCAGAGCTGACGGTTCATCATCACGACGAGCAAAATGAGAAATTGGCCACGCGACAACATTCGATTGAGTGAGACTGACGATTTTTTCACCAACCAAAAAATTGCTGCCCTAATAAAACCATAGGGAAAATTGAAAAAACAAGATAGGATTTTTTATGGACCCCTCTCATGGCCCTATAGATTCAAATGGATCATTCTCAGGTGCCACAGATTCTGAGTTAGGGCCCGTCAAAGTTTGACAATTTTGAGCACTTAGGGTGCTCAAGGGATGACGCCGATAGGGTATGACCCCGAGCATTTGATCGAGTGGGGGGAAAAATAGGATCATGCATAGGGTAATAATGCCTAACTAGACATGTTAAAGCTGATGATTCATCATTGCGACAAGAAGAATGAGAAATTGGCCACGCGACAACATTAGATTGAGTGAGATTGATGATTTTTTCACCAGCCAAAAAATTGCTGCCCTAATAAAACCGTAGGGCAAATTGAAAAACCGAGATAGACTTTTGTAGGGACCCCTCTCGTGGCCCCATAGGTTCAAATAGATCATTTGTGGATGCCATGGATTCAAGGTTAGGGCTCGTCAAATTTTGATAATTTTGAGCACTTCGGGTGCTCAAGGGACGAAGCCGGTAGGGTATGACCCTGAGTGTTCAATTGAGTGGGGGGGAAAAATAGGAGCATGCATAGGGTAATAATGCCTAACTGGACATGTCAGAGCTGATGGTTCGTCATCATGACGAGAAGAACGAGAAATTGGCCACTCGACAACATTCGATTGAGTGAGACTGATGATTTTTTTGCCAATCGAAAAATTGCTGCCCTAATAAAACCATAGGGCAACTTGAAAAATCGAGATAGGATTTTGTAGGGACCCCTCTTGTGGCACCATAGGTTCAAACAGATTGTTTGCAAGTGCCACGGATTCCGAGTTAGGGCTCGTCAAAGTTTGACAATTTTGAGCACTTAGGGTGCTTAAGGGATGACGTCGATAGGGTATGACCCCGAGCGTTTGACTAAGTGGGGGGAAAAAATAGGAGCATGGATAGGGTAATAATACCTAACTGGACATGTTGGAGCTAATGGTTTGTCATCGTGACAAGCTAAATAAGAAATTGGCCACGCGACAACATTCGATTGAGTGAGACTAACGATTTTTTCGCCAACTGAAAAATTGCTGCCCTAATAAAACCGTAGGGAAACTTGAAAAACTGAGATAGGATTTTGTAGGGACCTCTCTCATGGCCCCGAAGGTTCAAATGGATCATTTGTAGGTGCCACAAATTCTAAGTTAGGGCCCATCAAAGTTTGACAATTTTGAGCACTTAGGGTGCTCAAGGGACGACGTCGGTAGGGTATGACCCCGAGCATTCAATCAAGTGGGGGGAAAAATAGGAGCATGCATAGGGTAATAATGCCTAACTGGACATGTCGGAGCTGATGGTTCATCATCACGATGAGAAGAATGAGAAATTGGCCACGCAACAACATTCGATTGAGTGAGACTGATGATTTTTTTGCCAACCAAAAAATTGCTGCCCTAATAAAAACTGTAGGGCAACTTGAAAAACCGAGATAGGCTTTTGTAGGGACCCCTCTTGTGACCCTGTAGGTTTAAATGGATTGTTTGCAGGTGCCACGAATTTTGAGTTAGTGCCCGTCAAAGTTTGACAATTTTGAGCACTTAGGGCACTCAAGGGACGACGCCGATAGGGTATGACCCCGAGCGTTCGACTGAGTGGGGGGGAAAAATAGGAGCATGCATAAGGTAATAATGCCTAAATACACATGTCGGAGCTGATGGTTTGTCATAATGACAAGCTGAACGATAAATTGGCCACGCGACAACATTCGATTGAGTGAGACTGATGATTTTTTCGCCAACCGAAAAACTGTTGCCCTAATAAAACCTCGAGTGTTCGACCGAGGTGGGGGGAAAAATAGGACCATGCATAGGGTAATAATAAATTGTATCAAGTATTGTTCATTAAATGAATTGTATTGTTCATTGAATGAATTGTATTGTTGATTAAATGAATTGTATTGTTCATTAAATAAATTATATTGTTCATTATACAAACAACACTTATGATGAAATAAAATGAATTGTATTGTTCATTAAATACCATTGTTAATTATTAGAATGAAAATTAAATATTTCCATGATAACACCATGCATAGATGAGCAACAATTTATATGATCGAATATCAACTTCTGTATATATAAAAATGTCAAATGATTACAAATGTATGTCCATACACAAATATGGCATAAACGCCAACTGAAACAAAATGTATGTCTAAATACGTGAATGTATGTCCATATACAAAATATACATGCCAACTAGACATGTAAGCATCCCAAAACTATCTATAACATCCTAAGTTGTTGATGGATCATCAAAATCGATCCTCTTCACCGCACTACTCGGCTCTGAAGGATCCTGCATAAGAAAAACAAACCACGATTAATATTAGTTATATTATATAATTCACATTCGAAAAGTTAACATAAAAATGAACTATAATTGAACTATTCATGTTTACCCCATCTCCACGTTTTCTCTTTAGCTTTGTAGGACTCTTGATGTATGTCTTTGGTAGAGGAGGTATGTTTTGAATATTTTCATACATATCCTACATATGTTCAGAAACATGAAATTGATACAAGTTAGCATATAATTGTCATTGATAATAACAAATTATATCTACTAATCAAAAAATAAAATAAACACACATCTACTTGAGGCATCTTTTCTTCTTCTTCAGGTATACTGGGTGTAGTCATCAAGGATGTGAATCCATGAATTCTCTATATATATACACAACAAGTATATGAAACTATCAATCTATGTCTAGACATGTATAATAACTACAAGTTATTTAAACTATTCATTCAATCATATTTGCATTCAATTACCTTTCCCTTGTCTCCTAATGCACTTCCAAATCCTAACTCACACTTCCCCGCACTCGTGCTACTTGTGCCCTATAAGAGTATAATAAGATATACATGCAAGTTACTACATAATCTAATTAATACCAATATTAATGATGAGCATGTATGTACAATAAAATAAAAATGACTAGGTGCAATAATATATGTACTGTCAAGCTATCAAGGCCAAATGAAATGGCTGACAAGGTGCCCTCCTAAATTTGTCTCAACTCATCCTCGGTCATCAACTGTTAAATAGACCATGTAAATAAAAATTAGTACTTAATATTATCTAGATTATAAATATTTTATTAAAATATAACATGAACTGTGAAAATACAAATCTTACCACTACATCATCAATGTATGATGACGGTGCCTCCTCGCCTCTAGCATGTGAGGACTCCCCAGGGTATCCTCCAGTCTGTGTAATAATATATGGTGCATCATGCATCTCATGCACCTCATAATCTGCACTGTCCACAGGAAGATCAATGGGCTGTCCAACTGGACCCAAGCATGTGTGCCCACACATGACAAAACTATGGGGCACGCATATGTGTGGAGCCAAGGATGACATGTTAACGCCACCGGATGCACCGCTACCATCAAGAGTAGGCTGAGCATACCTAAACCTACACCCTAGAAAGGTTGGATGTCAAAGTAGTTCACATGTTTGCGTAAAACAAACTCAGCATACAATTTTTTTATGAAATAGAACGGGATATCAAGATTGTTGTTGGGTGGTTTGTCGAAAACCATCCACCAACGATCCCAAAATTTTTTCACAATCCCATCATTTGTGCACCATTTAATAGAAAGTTTTTTTTGGGGGGATCTACGGGTTGACCAGTACAGGGATTGACAAAAAATGAGGTGATTTTGGCTTTGGATATCTTGAGATCCTTGAGATCCTTATACGACAAGCCATCTGCATATTTTTCCCTCATAGAATCTCGCCACAAAAGGGTGGCATTGTGCTCCTTAGTCATGGTTTCCATACTCTTTATGATCGACGTGAGAGGATCAAACATTGGGTTTAGACAAGGGATCCTATGATATACTTCTGCAATCCCCCTCAATTCATTCAAATTTTGTGCAATCAAATCCTGAATTGAGGGGGGGTTTGGCAAATGAGGGTTTGGTCATTGCAGTTGTGGTTGGTCAGTGTTTTCATTGTTATCCCCCATTTTTAACCTAATTGAATGTAAATAATTGAATGTAGTTAACAAATTTAAACAATTAGGTATTTGATTTTAAAAAACCTAGTTTTCATGAAAAAACCACATTTTCAATGAAAAATCAAATAAACATTAACAAAAAATACAAAAAATGAATGAAAATGATTGAAAACGATAAAATTCTTACCTTTCAATCTATTTTTTAGCAATTTTTTGCCAAAACACCGGATATCGGATTTTGATAAAATCGCGCAGCCCGTGAGTTAAAAATGACTCACGGGCTGTCACTGTTGAAATATATTTGTCTCAGAAAATCGGATATCCGATTTTTATACTTAAATTATTTTAATATATTATTATATTATATATTACGTATTGTATTATATTATAAAATATAATTATATATTATATATTATATATATTATAATATATAATATAATATAATATAATATATTATATTATGTATTATAAGTTATATAATATTATATTATATTATATATTATAATATATATAATATAATATAATATAATATATATAATATAATAATATATTATATAATACGTGTATTATATAATATATTATTATATTATATAATATGTATTGTATTATATAATATGTATTGTATTATATTATATAATATACAATATAATATAATATCGTAGGAACATAATTTTATGATATTTCTAGGAGGGAAAATTTAGGGCTCTGCAACCAAGGACGAATGAACCGTCCTTGGAAGCAGGTCGGCTCTCTGGTTGGGGGCTCCTGGACACATTGGGAGGCCCCTGCATTCAAGTCGCCTGATACCTCCATTAATGGAGAGCCATAAAGACGGAGCAGAAAACAAACAGAACTTAGTTGCTAAAGAAGGGGAAAAAAATGAACAGAACACCATCGAAGGGAAGAGGTCTTTTCGGCAGGCGCTCGAGGGACACTTCATCGTCTTTCCAGAAGATGCAAGGTTCGAAGAAAAACCTTCCCATGATGCCTCTGCAAACCAGACCCACGATGAAGGTGAGGCTGCCTCGGCAGCTAAAGTTGTCATTAAACCTAATGCTTCCATGGTTAATTGTATTTCTAAGGAAATAACTAGACTTAAGGATTTTGCAATTTTTTTAGCAGCCCTTGATGTAGATAGAATACTATCTAGGCAATATCTGAATAGGTGGTTTAACGATGTTTGGTTTTCAAAGCTTGACATCCATTTTTTATTTTGTAGAATGTTGCAAAAAGGATTGTTTCTGATTTTTTTTAATGATAAAGAAACCCAGAAGAAAGTCCTAGGAAAACAATTTTGGAATGTTGGGAACTCGTGTTTTAGGGCCGTCCCTTGGAATCCAATTATCTGTAACGAAGAAATCTTAGCACTCTTGAGCCCTAAATGGGTTACTATTAAAAAAATTCTGCCCTTTTTATGGAACTGTATTTCTAAATTTATTGAACCCCTAGGTAAGGTAATCAAGATTGATTCCTCTGTTGCTCTGCTTCCACACATGGATGCTAGAGTACTTATTGCTCTCAACCCAGGCTCAACCCTTCCCTCTGTAATTGACATATGCATTGAAAATCAACCGTTCTCTTGTCCTTTAGAGTATTTGGGTGGTATTAATGCCTGTCATAAGTGCAAAAGAAGTGGACACTTACTAAAAATTTCCCTCTAGTAGCAGGAAAAAATAACACTCAATCCAGGAACACCTCTGTTCAACACTCTACTCACTCGTCCTCTGAAGCCCTCTCGAACCCTAAACCAAAAGACTCTGCTCCCCCCCCTTTGCACACTGATCCCATGACCTCCGCCCCATCCCTTCGCCCTCAGATTAACCCCTCCATTCCGCCACCCCCTCTGACCACCGATCCCCCACCCAGTGCTCCTCCCTCGGTAGCTGAGTCTTTGGCCAAATATCAGAAGGCCATAAAAGAAGCTAGCTTGGCCAACACTACTCCTACCTCTTTGGAACCTGAAATGGTTGGCACTCCCACTAAAATTGGAGGACCTAGGACTCAAAATGCACAGCAAATTGTTCTTGAAAAGTTGAAAATTGCTGCAAAACTCAGAAAACAACTTGAAGAATCTTTAAGTATCCAGAAAAAGGAAATTGAGGCCAGTACCATGCCCTTCCTTCATGACTTGATTGGAGGGAAGGATGGTGGTCTCCAAGACACCACCAATGCCATCTGCCCTTGTAAAGTGGAAAAAATCGCGATCGAACCCTAGTTGTTCTCCCCTCTTCCAACTCCGAGGAGAGAGAAGGGAGGTTTGCTAGGATTCGATGGTTTTCACTTAGGGGAGAGACTTTACATTCAAAAGAGGGGTTGAAACTCATAAGATCCAATCCCACACAATGTAAGATTGGATGCTAAATGAATTTCAAGGGTTAGGAAAGCAAGGCTACCCTCTTTTGTAAAGAATGTTGTTAAGGAAATTAAGCTAGGAATGCATAGAAAGTCATAAAGATTCGCTTATAAACTGAGTTCGGGTTATAGGATGAAGCTGCGGACCTGGAATTAGCAGTAAAATGTCGATACGGCGCTGTCCTGCAAATTTGAGCAAAAGTTGTCAGGACGATGGCGCCCGGCGCCACGGTCCTCCGGAAAATCCGCGAAACAAAGGGGGATCTATTCGTCTCTGCACAAGGATTCCAGATCTTCAATTTCAGCCGCGTACCTGCAACCTACACACAGAAAAGCGAAGACGATTGGGGGGTTAGGGATTAGGGGTTTGCCTTTAGGTCAAACCCCGGTTTTGGAATTAACCAAGAGATGAGCAAGAGCTGTAAATGTAAATGACTGTAAAACAAGTACTAATACCTTGTTCTAAGGATGTTTGTATCCTTATGTGCGAAGGTTTAGATGTTGTATGTTGTATGTTGTATGTTGTAGCATGTAGTATGTGATCTCCTCTTCAATGGTTGAATCCTTGTCTTGAATGCAACACTTAGCCTTGAATGGAGACTTAGAAGGAATGCTTGAGTATAGTTTCCACGCTTTGTACACATATCCTCTTCATCCCAAATGAGAGAGAAAAATGTAGTTTATATACTTGTCATTTAGGGCTGATAGACTAATTTTCCCGACCTTAGGCCGACCAGGAAAGTTAATTTCCAATTTGCAAACAAAAAGACCCGAGACCCCTTAGAAGACCGGGCCCAAAATAGGACCCAGGGACCAGGGCGCTGGGCGCCATGGTCCTGGGGACCAGGGCGCTGGGCGCTCTGGTCCCACCTCCCGGGACAGCAGGGTGCAAGGAGGTTCAGGCCAGGGTGCTTGAAAAATGCAGTTTTTAGTGTCGTGAGCAAGTTTCAGGGTCTCCATTCAGGTTGCGTGTTGCGTCACCATCGTGAAGACCGAAATGCAGTCGAAATTGCAAGTGTCGCAATTTTAGGACGCTACATTTAGCCCCCACTTTAGCGGGAGTATGTATGCTCATACTTCCGGTAAAGTACAAGGAAACAACATTGAAAGACTTTCACCACGTCAAGGAGGCAAGATACACCAAGCCCCCAGTGGACTAAGGATCTTACGACTTCGATTGACAAAGTAAAAGGGAAGATCGCGAGGAAGAACCATGACTGTCAGTAGTAAGGCTCCCTCACTATGAGTCATGCAAGAAAGATATCAAAAATTTTCAAGGCAAGGCTAAATTTGCCAAGAATTTTTCAAGTATCTTGAAAAGATATGAACGGGATGTATGCCCCCCTACGTTAAAGCGATCGCACACGCCTCACTGGGGGTGATTGTTTTAACGTAGTGATACACATAAGAAATGAGAAAGGAAAGGAGCACGTTATCGCAAGGATTTAGCCCCCAAGTGTGAGATAAACCCAAGGATAATAGACACAAAACACAAAGCACGAGGTGACTTCGCTTTCCTCGGGGTCAGTATGCTGTATGATAAGTCATGTATATATCATATATATGTATGCATAATTGTTCTTCATTCCCCAATCAAGGAAGGTCACCTAGAAGAAGGGAACACATGTGTCTTTTGAGTCAACATGAGAGAGATCGAGAGATCTCAATGCTTTGCATCGTCCTCAAGTAGACAACACTAAGGACAACAAATGGAAGAATGAGAATAACATATAGAAGAAGTAACAAAAGAGAGGAGGAGAGAATCTGCTATGCTAATGTAACTAGTCTAGCATGTCATCTACCCCCCGATCTTGCTGATCAATGTTTCGGGAAGGCAGGGAACACGCCAGAGGAGGAACATCCAACATAGCAGATAGAGCTATCACAAGATCCAAACAAGGGCTATGTTCATGTTCCGAGCCACATTGTTCTTGTCTAGGAGCTAGGATAAATGCTTTAGAAAATTCAGTAGATAAATGGTTATCAACATCAACAAGTTCATATTCACTATCAGAAGCAAGAGGAGTAATATTTTCATCATGCATAACATTTTCATCTATATCATCATCAAGATTTATAAAAATAGGATCTTTAACTCGCACTGGATCAAGACCATTATGCATCTTATGTTTAGGAGATTTAGGCTCAATGTCCGGCTGAGGAGAAAATGGAATAATGCTTGTTGAAGGTGTTTTTGGAGATTGCAAAGTTTGAGCTCTAAGACGACGCTTTCGTCGGCGTTCACATGCAGAACGATTTCGTCTAGTCTTAGTAGGAAGTGGAGAAGACTGAGGAGGAGGAATGTTCTCATCCTTAGCACTTGGGTGTTTAGGTTGTGGTCTCTTAGGCTGGATAATAGGAGAAGAAGAAGGTCTCTTCTCTCTATAAAAAGAAGGAGGAGGAACTGCTCCATATAAAGGAGGAATTTTTGGTTTAGGGAGAAGACCAAGTCCATCATGACGAGGAGGTATAGGTCTACTCTTAGGAAGTTTATTAGGTATAGACATAGTCACATCCATAGGGATGGGTTGAGAATCTTCTTGAGGAAAGACATTAGTTTTATCTTTCAAAGGAAGAACTTCCTTCTCAAGAATGATAGGAATATCAAGTTTAGGTGCTCTAGGTTCACTTAGAGATAGGATCATATCTGTTTTCCACTTTTGATAAGATTTGAAAAGATGATTACTTCGCGGAGGAAGAGATTGGAATTGTTTAGGCCAAAAGTAATCAATAGGAACACTAGAGGTTCTTTCAGCTGGTTTAAAGAGACTATGATTGACAGTAACAACTTCACCATTATGGGGAAATTTCAAACACTTATGAATAGGAGAAGCAATAGCTTTCATGGAAGATAGCCAAGGATAGCCAAGCTTCACACGAAATTGTTCGGAAGATGGAATAATAGCAAAGTTCACATCAAGAGATTTGTTATGGACCTCAATAGGCAATGTAATAGAACCAATTGCAGGAGAAGAAAATGCATCAAATAATTTCACAATCACATCTGTTTTGTCATATATCACTTGATTCAATTGCAAAGTAAAAAGAAATTCTTCAGTAATAACATTAACCATGCACGAAGGATCAATAAGCACTCCACGGCAAGGTGTATTCTTGACTTTTGCAACTATGTATAAAGGACCATCAGGTGCCCTAATGGTTTCACTAGAATCAAATGTGATGGAAGGTTCTTTAGGGTTTTCTTGCTGCTCTACAAAGTTAATCACATTCGGAGCCATAGACACAAGACCAGCAGATGAGAGAGAGGAATCATTAGCCTCAATTGCATTAGAGGTATGAGAAGGCAATGGATCAGTGAAAATCTGAAGATTTTGGTTAGGAGGAGCTACAGATGTGTTGCCTTTATCATTTACTCCAGAAACAGAGATAGTATTGTTATCAATCAAATCTTGAATTTTACCCTTTAAAGAAAAACATTTTTCAGTATCATGCCCAGGCTGACGGTGAAATTGACAAAAAGCTTTGTTATCAAAATAAGGTGAAGTAATCTTTGCAGGATCAATTTGTCTTATAGGAGGAAGAGTAAGCACATTTTGTTCCAATAACTTATTCATAATACTATGCAATGATTCATTCAAAGGAGTATACTTTCTTTCTTTCTTGAAAAATTTAGAAATAGGAGGCACACCTGATGCTGCATTCACATTGTTGTTGATGATGTTTTCATTGAATTTGATGGAATCTCTGTTCGGTTTAAACTTCCCAAATGGTTGTTGACTGCTATCACCCTTATCACTCGGAGCCATAGGATGTGATTGTTCCATTTGACTCACAGTCAGTTGATAATTGTGAAGAGTTGCACACAACTGTTGGAAAGAAGTAAACTCAGAAAACAGAAGTTTGTCTCGAATATCTTTTTGTAAATTAGAAATAAAGATTCTTTGAATATCATTATCAGGTACTAGAAAAGAAATTTGAGCATACAAATGCTTATATCTACCAATGAAATCAGTCACTTTTTCTTTAACACCTTGTTTACAATGCATTAAATCAATCAAAGTAACTTTAGGACTTATATTGTTTTGAAATTGTTGAATGAAAGCATTTGCAAGTTGTTCGAAAGAAGTAATAGAATAAGAAGGCAACGAGCAATACCATTGTAGGGCTTTGTCTCTTAATGTTCTAGTAAACAGTTTTGCAAGCAACCTTTGGTCATAAGCAAAATCGGTACATATTGTTTGAAAAGTCTTAACATGTGTTAGAGGATCTCCTTTACCATTATAAAGTTCCAAATGCGGGATTTCAACATGTTTAGGAGGGATAGCTCGAACAATGTCAAGAGAAAGTGGGCTCGCAACATCAAATGTGGGCACACTAAACTTAGATTGATTCAGAGGCAATTTGTTGCTGTAAAGAAGAGACAGTTTGTGCAAGATTGTTAATGGTCGCTTCAGTCGAAGAGTTCATATTGGATGTGTTAGATTGAGATGGAGGTGTTATGTTATTGAAAGAAGGTAGAGAGTAAGGTGGTGGGACTCTATGATAATTAGTCATAGGAGATGATTGGACAGGAGGAATACTACAAGGAGGGATGGAATGGTTAAATGAATTGCCCCCTTGCGTCATGTTCATTTGTGGAGATATAATAGGGACACTCATTGAAGGAATGAATGAAGAAGTCGGATTGAATGAAGGAAGAGGGTTAATTGAAGAAGAAGGGTTGCCCCCATGACTAGTAATCACGGGAGGAATGTCTTGTATAGAAGTAGCCATGATGTTTGATGTAAAGGTAGGTATACTAGCAATAGGAGTTGTCAAAGGAATAGAATGATTGACTTGAGTAGGAGGTTGTGTATAACCTAAATTTTCAGCACAACTCTTCATAGGCATCACATTCGAATCCACAATGTGTGCAATGCCACGCAAAATATCAATTCCATTCTTATCACTTTGAAGCATACGTTTTAGACCCTCAATTAAAGGAAGAGCTTGACTATCAGGGTATTCTTGAGACATCCATTGTCGAAAATCGTCAAATTGGTTATCCAATTTCGAAAGTTGTTCTTCAGAAACCTCATGGAGAGCTTCTTCATCATTAGGAGGATTAGAGGAATTACCCATGTCCTCGTTAAAAAGGCTATTCAAATTAGGTTCCATCTCCTCAATAGTTAAACCTTGGAAAGACTTAATTCTACGGCTTCGTCTAACGGGAATAGTGTAAGTAGGGCTTATTGTTGTAAAACTCATGCACTAGAAAGAGAGAGAAGATTTTGAATTTAGAGGTAGCAATTTTCAGTAAAATCAGCCAATCTTCTGGATTTAAGCTGTTAAATGCAATCTCAACAGTCTCCCGAAATTTCCGAAAAAATGCCCGGGACCGTGGCGCCCGGAGTGCAACACGGTCCTTGCAACTTTTTTCGAAATTTGCAGGGATGAAAGGTATGATGATTTTAGAGCTAATCTAAAAAAATTGAGTGATTTTACGATCTGTAGATAGGCCAAATTAAAGTTGTAATCTCGAAATTGAACCCTACCAAGATTGTCGAAAAATGCAAAATTTTGAATTTTGAAAAAGAGAGGGAAACTGAAATTTTGAATTTTATGATTTTAGAGGGAATGTCAAGAGCAATGCAAATTTTGAAATTCAAAAATTGACCCAATTTCACGCAAAATTCAATTTTGAAAGCGGAAATTAAAGTTGTTGTAATTAAGCTCTTAATTTCAAAAGTCACAAAATGCAAGAATTTGAATAAAGCACTGAAATTTTTAATGAATGATAACACACTTTTCAGATTTAGGATAGTAAGAACACAATTTTGACACAAAATTTCAATTTCAATGATTTTTAAATGTTTAGAAGTCTTAATCCAAGCAATCACAAGACCAACTTTGACTGTTATTTTGAAGGTGTTAAATTTGATAAAATCAGCCAAAATTCTGGATTTTAGCAGGAAAATACAGTAAGATCTCGCTCCCGAAATTTCAGAAAAAATGTCGGGGATGATGGCGCTCGGCGCCACGGTCCTCGCAACTTTTTTCCAAATTTTCAGGGATGAAAGATATTGTGATTTTATTGCAGAATCCAAAGTTACAGCTGATTTAGAGATGTTTTGATCAGTGAAATTGTCGGACAAAGGTTGAATCAAGAGGGTTTCAAAAATTAGGGTTTTGACACTTAACCACTTAATTTTCAGAATTAAAGCACAAATATGAATTGAAAATTTGTAATAGAAGGGCAAATCTGAAACAGGCATTAACATTTAGACATTTCGCAGGTTCAATTACCAAAAAGAAAATTTAGGGTTTTTATGCAATCACCTCTAAAATTTTGCAAAAGATCAAACATGGAAATGTAATCAATTTTTTCAGATCTAAGCATGAAAAATCAGAAAGGATGTTCACGTCGGGTTCACCAAAATGTAAAGTGGAAAATATCGCGATCGAACCCTAGTTGCTCTCCCCTCTTCCGACTCCGAGGAGAGAGAAGGGAGGTTCGCTAGGATTCGATGGTTTTTCACTTAGAAGAGAGACTTTACATTCAAAAGAGGGGTTGAAACTCATAAGATCCAATCCCACACAATGTAAGATTGGATGCTAAATGAATTTCAAGGGTTAGGAAAGCAAGGCTACCCTCTTTTGTAAAGAATGTTGTTAAGGAAATTAAGCTAGGAATGCATAGAAAGTCATAAAGATTCGCTTATAAACTGAGTTCGGGTTATAGGATGAAGCTGCAGACCTGGAATTAGCAGTAAAATGTCGATACGGCACTGTCCTGCAAATTTGAGCAAAAGTTGTCGGGACGATGGCGCCCGGCACCACGGTCCTTCGAAAAATCCGCGAAACGAAGGGGGATCTGTTCGTCTCTGCACAAGGATTCCAGATCTTCAATTTCAGCCGCGTACCTGCAACCTACACATAGAAAAGTGAAGACGATTGGGGGGTTAGGGATTAGGGGTTTGCCTTTAGGTCAAACCCCGGTTTTGGAATTAACCAAGAGATGAGCAAGAGCTGTAAATGTAAATGACTGTAAAACAAGTACTAATAGCTTGTTCTAAGGATGTTTGTATCCTTATGTGCGAAGGTTTAGATGTTGTATGTTGTATGTTGTATGTTGTATGTGATCTCCTCTTCAATGGTTGAATCCTTGTCTTGAATGCAACACTTAGCCTTGAATGGAGACTTAGAAGGAATGCTTGAATGCTTGAATGCTTGAGTATAGTTTCCACGCTTTGTACACATATCCTCTTCATCCCAAATGAGAGAGAAAAATGTAGTTTATATACTTGTCATTTAGGGCTGATAGACTGATTTTCCCGACCTTAGGCCGACTAGGAAAGTTAATTTCCAATTTGCAAACAAAAAGACCCGAGACCCCTTAGGAGACCGGGCCCAAAATAGGACCCAGGGACCAGGGCGTTGGGCGCCATGGTCCTGGGGACCAGGGCACTAGGCGCCCTGGTCCTGAAGGACCAGGGTGCTGGGCGCTCTGGTCCCACCTCCCGGGACAGCAGGGTGCAAGAAGGTTCAGGCCAGGGTGCTTGAAAATGTAGTTTTCAGTGTCGTGAGCAAGTTTCAGGGTCTCCATTCAGGTTGCGTGTTGCGTCGCCATCGTGAAGACCGAAATGCAGTCGAAATTGCAAGTGTCACAATTTTAGGACGCTACAGCCCTAAAATTTTGGGGGTTGAATGTAGAGACAATTTGGACACCCTTGGGGAAACACACATTCCTCCCACTGCTGCAAGTCCAAATACTCCCTTGGATGCTATGACTGAGGGGGAGGAAACTCAAAACTCTACTACACCCCTTGATTTAGCTTCAGGTGACATTAGTGAGGTAGTGGAATTGACCACCCCTCCCTCTGACCAAGCCATCGAGGGTAGACATGGTCTTGGACCCTATGGGGAACCTGGTGAAGATGAAGTTAACAAGATTAATGGAAATAAGACAATCTCCCCAGACCTTAAAATCTTTGATTTTGGGTCCTATAATGGGGAAGGAGACTTATCATGGAGTAAGTCCAAGAAAAAATGGAGGGAAAGATCCCCTAAAGTATCTAAAGAGCTGACAATTAGGAAGGAATCAATGGGGCCTGAACAACTCTCAGAACTAAGGAAGAAAAGAGGTAGACCTCTCTCAACAGTGGCCTTTGATGCCAGTCACCTCTCAAACCCTGAGGAATGGCCCAAATGCTTTGAGGGGTTCAAGTCCCTGGTAGATATTACTGAACAATCATCCTAATGATAAAAGCCATCTCATGGAACATCAGAGGACTTGAGGCCCCTGATAGGAAATATGTAGTAACAAGATTTCTAAACATGCACAAAGATGTTGACTGTCTTATGCTCCAGGACTTGAAATCAGTAGGGTTTACCCTGGAAGTTGGATTAAGATCTATCTGGAGGGAGGCCACCCCCTTGTATACCAACCATCCTAAAGGAAGAGGAGGAGCTGCAATACTATTAAACCCTAACTGGGCTAGCAAGGTGGAAAAAATGGGGGCAATCCCCCTGTGCTAGGGTAGTATGTGCTATCATACAGAATGGTAACTCCACCTTTGGCATATGCTCAGTTTATACCTCTAATGATTACCAAGAAAGGGCAAATATGTGGGAATGGATTTTAAATTTAGAGGATATCCCTTGGGTCCTGGATGGAGATTTCAATATGGTAATAAATCCCCAAGATAAACAGGGAGGCAATAAGGTAGAATGGAAAGGCACTGAGAGAATATAGTGGGAAAGGATGACTAACAAGCTGGAGCTACTTGACCCTCTAGCAGGAAAGAAAGGTGAATATAAGTCTATATGGTACACCTGGTGTAACCATCAGCAGTATAATAAAAGAGTTTACTACAGATTAGACATATTTTACTTCAACAAAGACTTCTTTGAAATCAATAAAAATGATGGGGGAATCCAGTATGCTATCATACCCTATACACTCTCAGACCATCATCCTATTATGATAGGACTAAAGGTTACGAGGAATAATATATCCACAATCAATCCTAGATGGAACTTCAAGATGAATGCCAGTCTACTACAGGATGAGGACCTGAAATGTGCCCTATGCCTAATTAGAGTGTTCAACAAATATGGTAACCCCCAATTGTCCAACATAGACAAGTGGAATCAGAATATCAAAACATGGACCTCACTCTGCCAAGCCATGGGTAAAAAGAAGGCAAAAGATGCTAGAGCATCTGAATTATAGTTACAAAATGACCTTCAACTGGTTGAATTGGAACTGTAAGGGGACCCCGAGAACATATCACTCACTAACCAACTAGTGAGGGTCAAGGTTGATCTTAGAAAACTGTAGAATGAGAAAATCAAAGTATGGAGAGCTAGGGAAAAATTGAACTAGTTAGAAACTGGGGATCGAGGGTCTAAATTCTTCTTCCATATCCTCAAAATGAAACAAGCCAGAGAAAAGATTGACACTATATGGGATCAAAATAAGAACATATATGAACCTTCCGAAATCCTTGAATGTTTTGCCCAGTTCTACAAGAACCTATTCTCCTCTGAACCAGTTAGGGAGGAACAGGAGAATGCGAGAAGTATTATTATGTCCCTAGTCCCCAGACTTATAGATAAAGAGGACAGTAAGTCAAGGGCTAATTAAGCTCATTCCCAAAGAAGGGGACAAAACCCTAATAAAAAATTGGAGACCCATCACACTATTGAATGTGTCTTATAAAATCTTGGTGAAGCTGGTTGCAAGCAGATTGGAGAAGATCTTACCTAAGATTGTCAACAGTACTCAAACAAGGTTTGTTAAAGGAAGGTATATACTGGAAAACCTAGTCACATGTTGGGAGTCTTTGCACTGGGCAAAAGAATCAGGACAGAGTGGAGCCATGTTGTTTATAGACTTTGAGAAGGCATATGATAGGATAGAATGGGACTACATCATTCAGATGCTTCATTCATTGGGCTTCCCCCTTGGTTTTTGTAACATGGTTAGAACCTTACTTTGTGATGCCAATGTTGTAGTTGAAGTCAATGGATTAAGATCCTCTAATTTTGAACTTACTAGATCTATCAGACAGGGATGTCCTTTAGGTCCTGCCCTATTTGTGCTAGCTGCTGATGCAATGTTCTACCTACTTAAGGACTCCTCTGTTACCCCCACTATTAAGGGCATTACACTACCTAACAAAGAGGAAGTTTGTAATGTCCAGTTTGCTGATGACACAACACTACTAATTAAGTTGGAGGAAGAAAATCTTATAGCCCTGATGAAAAATATTGATATCTTTTGTTTGGCATCTGGTAGCAAAGTTGCTCTCCACAAATCCAATCTTCTTGGCTGGGATGACAACCCTCCGGGATGGCTTACGAAGTTTTCTCTCAACTGGTTGGGTCCAACACAGATTGTCAAATATTTAGGTATACCTTTCTCTATCCTCCCAAACCTAAAAGAAATGTGGGAATGGGTAAGGAACAAGATAGATAGGAAACTCTCAAAGTGGAATAAGAATTTTCTCTCCTTAGCTGGAAGGTTCCAGGTCTGCCAAAAATTTTTAGCTTCATATAATATCTACTTTTCTTCAGCCTGGCTTTTTAAGAACTACCAATTTAATCATGTCCAAAAATAGATTAGGGAATTCCTTTGGTTAGATGGCAAGGGGATTAAGAAACAACATGCAGTCAAGTGGGAATGGTGCACTATGAATAAACTACTTGGTGGGATGGGGTTGAAAGACCTAAAATTACAAGGTATTGCTCTTGCTTCCAAATGGATCCTTAAGGCTATGGAAGGCAATGAACCATGGAAAGTGCTTATACAGAATAATATCAAATACTCTGTTCCTAAGAAAGCCAAGAAATGGAAGGACCTCCCACTATTGGATAGTCTTATGGGGCAGTTTGAGGTAGCTCCGACGAGGTTTGATATCTTCAAGTCTCTATGGAAGGCCTGGGAACAAGTGAGACACTTGGTGAATGACACTAAATAGGGGAATATTGTTGAAAGCAGATCAATATGGTGGAACTTGTTTCATAATGGAAACCCGTTGGCAACACTTCAAGGCTGCTCTACATTGAAATGGCATAATAGAGGTATTAAAAACTTTGAACAACTGTTTGAGAACAACCAACTCAGATCGTGGGAGGAGCTACAAGCCACCTTCTCTATTCCGAAATCCCAGATCAAGACATATAACATCCTTAGATTGGCATTAACCTCTGCTCTCCCCCCCCTCACCTCCCTCTTCCTCATCCCCCCATGATTGCGCTCTGCTAGACTTATAACACACCTCTCCCTTCCCTAAAAGCTTAATGTATCTACTCCACACTCACTGATTCCGATACCATCCTTCTGCACCTTAATGAATTCTGGGACCTAGATTGGGAACCAAAGATCTGGAAAGACTATCTAAATAGGTTTTGGATGGCCCATAATGAACCTAAAAAACAATTCTTTGGATGGCGTCTTCTATTAAACAAACTCCCCATAAAAAATAAGGAAGGTGCCCTAATAAACTGTAGCATTTGTAGAATTCCTGAGTCCATGAAACACATATTCTTTGAATGCCATTTTGCTAAGGAAATATGGAGAATATTTGGTTTTAACCTAGAGTCTGGCTCTCTTGAGTTCATAGATGTTGTTTTAGACTATGTCAAGGGTTGTAAGAGGATTGCTAATGTCTTTTGGTCTTGTTTTTCTTTGGAAGTTTTGTGGCTCATATGGAAGTATCGTAATGATGACATCTTTAATAGCAATACCAGGCACCTCACTGAGTCTCTTAGGAGACTCATTGCTCATTCTATTTCTATGCAGGTCACTGCTGTACTAAAACTTGACTCGAACAAGTTTGACAGTTGGATCAAGGATGATGCCACTATGGTGTACATCTGAGAACTATCACATGGGTTCACTTGGGAAAGAGATGAACCAGGCAAAGCAGCCTTTGAACAAGACTTGATAGCCTTCATGAGACAACTGGATCATAGACAAATGCATATGGAGATCATCCAGGAGGAGGCCAACTTGATCACTGAGTGTACTTCACATCCTCATAAGAAAGAATTGCTAGATGGTAGAGTGGAAGTATGGCAGGAAGGAGCTCTGGGCTGGATAGGATGGCTTCCACCCATGGGCAATAATGATTCACTCGATGCTGAAATTTTATTTCCTTAGCAGCTGATTAATATGCCATGATGTCATTTTGTTTAAAAATATGTATAACTATTGTAATCCCCTATTACTTGGAGGTGCACGTTAATTGTATATTTTGTATATGCACCTTCTGCTGGTGCCCTGTCTACTGCTAAACTCAATCTTTTTGGCTAAAGCTATGTTATGTTTTCTTGATATCTAATCCAAAAAAATAAAATATAATATTGTATTATATAATATATAATATTATATTATATATTATATAATATATATAATATAATACGCATTATATAATATATATAATATAATACGTATTATATAATATATTATTATATTATAATATAATATAATATAATAATATATTATATAATACGTATTATATAATATATTATTACATTATATATATTATATAATATAATAATATATTATATATTATATAATATGTAATATATAATATATTATATAATATGTAATATATAATATATTTTTTAAACTAAAATTACAAATAAAAATTGAATATCCGATTTTCATAGGTAATTAACAGGCCAAGGTGTACTGACACCTAGACCAAGCAAAAACTGAACACGGATTTTCGCGTTTTTAGGCGAGTGAAGAAGGTTATTTTTTTCACATCGCCACTTTTTGACCCCCCTTGATCCTGCACTAACCCCCACCATATGGTATATGGATCTATATGGACTTTTGGACTCCATATGACTATACTTAATTATTCACCTAAATTCTTATGCCCTAAAAAAAATCACCTCAAAATTTCCAATCTTTTATTTTAATGAATGAATAGTCAATCCTTAGGTTTTTTGTCATTTTGAACATAATGGCAAGTTTTTTTTTTCCTAAGATGTGCCATTTTTTCTCAAGTTTAGATCTCTCAAAACTTGCATAGTAAGCTACATATTTGGTGCTTTGATACCATGTTGGATTTGATGATTGAACCCCACAACTCCCATAAATCACCTATATGCAATACCTCTCAAAAATAGAAATCAAAGAAAGATAGATTTACTCAACAACCTAGGAATCATCTTGATGGAATAACCTAAATGAATGAATAAAACAAATGATGAATTCTTAAAAAAGAAAACCCTAGATCAAACCCTAAGAGTTGATTAAATTATACTATGACAAGTACCCTCATTCTATGTAAAATATAACATGAACTATAATTAATGTTGGTGTATTAATCATACTTAGGTGCATAGGTGACTTGTTTGTATGGAATCTTTCTTAGTTGGCAAGTTATTGTCCTTTATGTACCTCCATTCCATTTTCATCTCAATTATTAATCCATCTTATTTTTTGCTCTTGCTTATTGTTTCTTTCTTGTTTCTGTTTTACCTAAATTCCTAGCTAAATATCACATGTTATCAAAGCCTTTGCTAGTGCCATGGAAATGGAAATTATTTGGAAGCAAATTCAGCGTGAATTGAAGTGGCTATTATTTCAGCTTGGTTGTACAAATTCAGTATAAATCTGCAAATTTTTGGCAAAATCCTGTCAATATTTGCAAATTCTCTCAAATTTATAGCAAATATTTGAAATATTTGTTAAAATTTAAAGAAATATTTGTATTTCCATTGATTTATGAAGAAAATTTGTTAAAATATTGAAGAAAATTGTCAAAATTTGATAATATATACAGTATTGTTGAAATCTACCTTTATTTGTCAATAATTGTAATTTGCAATCAATATTTGAGAAAAATCTGCAGAAATTTTAAGTTTATTCAAAGAGGAGTTTAAATATCTGTATAAATTTGCAAATATTTTGTATTGATTTAAGTCTGCAATATTGTGGGCTTATATTTGCATATTTTTGGCCACGGATGTCATTACCTGGCTGTAATTTGCAAATACTCTACAAATACATTTTGTTTTGCTGGTTTGGCATCTCATTCTGGCTCATTTTGGCAACTTGGAAATCTGTAATTTGCATCTCCGTCTGACTTGTTCGACGCTACAAATTTTGGCATTGAAATTTTGATTTAAACAGAGATGTTGACTTCTTTTGTGGCGTTTGGATCTACAATATGCAAAGCACATCGCCTTTTCTGGCATTGAATAGAATAATCAATTTCTGTTTGGCACTTGGAATTGACCACATTTACTTTGTTTTGGTGCGAGCTTCTACATCTTTTAATTGGAATGACCTGGCTATGCACTTTCAATTACTATTGTCCAAAGACTTTGTTTAACATTTAAATCTTCCTGGATTCTATGTTAAATATGTGAGATCAATTCACACCTTGGCATTTGGCATTAAAGGATCATCATTCTTTTGGTGAGATCTCTCTCTGTTTTGTAATTTTTATGGTGTCGACTTACCATTTTGGCGGTGAAGTTAACAAAGGAACCTTGACTTTGTCGGCTATTTTGTTTTTAGCACAAGTTTTTCCTGCTTTTGATAACGTCTTCGAGCTGTAGTATTTGATGCGATTCCTTTGTCTATGGTGGCATTATTTTTGTTGTCTTGACTTGTGGAGGCATCGACTTCCTGTTAACCTGTATTTGACCTATTGTTTGCTATTAGACCTTAGTTTTGGCGTGGATCTGCTGGTATTTTTCCCCTATCATTGAATCTGCATTTTTTATTTAGAAATTTCTACCCTCGTAGAGAAGTTTGCATAATCATAAATTGACCTTTCAATTTGCATTTTAAATTTTTTTGTTGTGGTCAATTTTCATAAGGAAAAATTTACACATTGGCGTGAGGATTTAGTTTGAAAAATTTCTTATTTGGCATCTGAAATAATGGTTAGCTTGCAAGTGAAGTTTGGGCAATAAAAAATTAGCTCAGTTTGGGCGCTAATTTTCTTTGCGTCTGGGCCACTAACATTAGACTTTGGGCACTTATTCTCTGGCATACTCGACCTATTGTATCTTTTTCGATATTTCAAAATTGTATTTTTTTTTCGATAATTCAAAATTGTATTTTTTTTTTTTCAAAAGTTTATATGAAGTATCGTTTTTTGTTCCATTTTGATCTAGCTGGCTATACATAGGCACTAAATATGAAGATGTGTATTTATTTAACAAACTCATTGAGACAAAAGTCAATATTTTCCAGGAATTTATCAGAATAGGGAATAGTGTATTGCATACAACAGCTTATGGGAGCTTAAGTCACACACACAAAGCTTTGACTTCTAGACTTAAAAGTGTTAAACACTCAGAGTTGACTAACATTCTCTAGACTTAATATGTTGCTTAGTGTGTGTGGTTTAAGGCTGGTTGTGCATTGCATACAACTACTTATCAGGCTAATCTAACATTTATTGAAAGGCTGCTTGAAGATATCAACATAAATTTAGTAGTGGGGTGTGAGTTTCTGAGGGTGCCAAATATAGATGGAAATAGTGCATTTCA
The DNA here is from genome assembly GCF_030272615.1 of Cryptomeria japonica. Lineage (NCBI taxonomy): Eukaryota > Viridiplantae > Streptophyta > Pinopsida > Cupressales > Cupressaceae > Cryptomeria > Cryptomeria japonica. Next base: position 390,307,458 of record NC_081412.1, on the reverse strand, counting down.
CCTTGCAGTTTTATGGCCATGGTGAATTTGTATAAAACTTCCTTGGAGTAATGGAAGGAGATGTAGAGACCGGTAACTTTTTGATGTTTCAAAATGATAAACAATGTTCTTCACGAAATGCAAAGTGGGGAAATTATAAGGTCGTGGAGGTACTACTAAAGTATACATCATGATGATTTGATCAACTTACCAAATAATGCAGGTGAGACAATTGTATTTATAGCTTCCTAGAGTGGTCATACAAAGATCATTGAGAGATTGTTGGCTTTCATGGATTCCAACAACAATATGAGATGGGTACCCATTTTTGTTGGGATTTTTCGATCCAAAGCTTCCCCTCTATATGGACCCAACTTCATGCGAGTATCTAAGTATTTTAATTCCATGTCATTTGACAACTACTAGATAAGATTATATATCTACAATAGACTTTAGAAATATTTTATAACTCATTAAGTAAACTTAACATGTGAATATGTGTGAAAAGGTCCTGATTAGGAACTAGTTAGATAATGTACCTTCTTCACACTAAAAAGGGAGAAAATGGATAGGAAACACTCCTATTTATACCAACACTTATAATTTTTAATAATTTAGAGTTATATTAGGAGATTTGTTACAATGTTACTATTAATCCCATTTATTGTAATTGATTATAGGTCCACATGTTAAATTTTGATTATTGATAATTTTCAAATAAATGTATGCATGTAGGGAATACATTATAATATTATTTTAATTCAAATTAAATAGCGTTATATATAATTCTCAAACTTACTCTTGGACATGTACACACACAAAAATCAATAACACGGTCTATTTTTTCTTAAAATTCCACACTAAAACCATAACAATCAACATATGTACACATTAGGGTAAAGTTATTGGGATAATTCAATTTAAATAAGCATAATCCTATTCTAATTTTTAACATTAGCATAAGAATTTCAACCAATCGCATCTTTACTACAACCATTAATTTGTTATTTCTGCTAGGAATTTCTATGTACACAGTTTTCTTACAAGGTACTATCAATATTGAATATAGAAAATGATCTAATTATATATAGGTTTTAAAGAGTTAAATTCTAAAAGAACAACAATAATAAGGAAAGGTATGTGTTTTCTTTTAAGTAATAATGATAGGATTCAATGACTATTATTATTTTTTTATTTTATTAGAATCAAGCTATATTGCCTTTTATCTAAAAAAGAAAAGCAAAACTACCAATCATTATAAGGTATATTCATTTTATTTCTACACAGGAATGAAACTAATAAAAAAATGGAGACAAAGCTAGATAGTATAACCTATTCAATGTTTATGTTCTCAAAAACTAAATGTTATAATAAGAAGGTAAAGTAATATTAGTGATCTGATGTTAGGATCTATGACTGTTGCATGTGAGATGTTAACTTTTACAACGATTAAATTGAAGGTCTTGAAATTGAAATCAAAATGCTTAACTAAACATCACAACAATTAAATAACGAATTATCAATAGAGAGAAAGAAGAGAAGACAAGGAAACACAAGTTGATAATAGAGTTCACCAAATGGCTATGTCTCTGTGTCTGTCTCCAACAGAGTGACTGATCCTTGATTATGCTCTAGAAAAAGGTTACAAGGTCTTCAACTTATTACAAAGTCTCCTCACGTCTCCTCGGACGATAATGAATTACAAAAAGTCCTTCTCCAACAAGCTTGACTTCAAGCTCCCAATGCACAGATATGCACAATTCACTATCACAAGATAACTCTCCAAATGGCTTAGCTCTCCAAATATCCTCTCACACTTCTCTCACAATTTTCCAATCTCTAATTCAAACTCACAAATTACCCCCCTTTTTATACACAAATTTTACCCAATATGACTTAAAACCATATGATTTGGAAAATCATTGATATCTCCCATTTACAACATGTAATCTTGATAATCCCCCTAATTTTAAAATAATATTCTTCAAAATAGTCCTAACTCATTCAAATAACCCCTTATAATCTTTTTAAATATTCTTATCCCTTTAATTTTTTGTCTCATATTAAATTGAGCCTCACATTATAATCTTGTTGGGTTTATATTTATCGGGTTTCATTGAATTAGTTTATGCTTGCAAATGGGGGAGGGCTTGGTTTTGGTCGGAGCCCTAAACTCACGACTTATCATTTAACAAAAACCAAAAATTGCCAAAAGAATCCTGAAATACCTGCAGGCGCACTTGTAGAGAGAAAAATGTGAAGAGTGGAGGTCGGTGGTTCAAAGCTTCTCAAATCCCTTTTAAGCAAATGAACTATCCTTAGCATAGAAGTTAAATAGAAACCGCCGAGAATAGAACCCAAGGAAGGCGGATGGTGTGGTGGCAGAGCATGAGAATAGGATATGGGAGGTTTATGGTTCGAACACAAACCAGCCAACCAAACAAAACTGAACACAAACCAAGAGGTGCCACATGGAGCATCTAGAACTATCTGTTATGGTGAAACATATATCCACCTGGATCAATCAGTTTCTAAAACACAAAAATCTTTCACTTTTATGATGTGGGAATATGATAACACAAAAGCACTTTCAACATTTATTGAATTCAACCCACTAACAAAACATGGGCATAGAATACATTTCCTAATCATTTTCATGTAAATATTTTAGCATAGGATAATAAGAAAAGGAATCATTTCATGCATAGTTATATATCTCATTATATCATTTACTAACCTATTAGAATATTAGAGTGATTGTGGAGGAATATTTTTGCATACATACATTAATATTTGAGATTCTTTTACAACACTATTCTACTTTATTCATAGAATTATTCTATTTAATCAACTAGATCACTTTTAGTTCTAAAAAAAAATCTTTAAGTAATGTATATTAAACAATATTAGATATATATCATAAACTTAGTTAAAATTGAAAAAACAATGTAAAATTTTAAAGAGATTCTAATTATGTAAATAGTCTTTTCATACAAAATGAGACAATAATAACATGATTATTATTTGAAGTAAAATTGACATGATTTGATCAAAAAAACTATTTAAAACTTTTAATATATAAAAAACAACAATATTTTTTTCAAAACCTAGAATATTTTTACAAAGTTGAAAATAGAGAATGAACAAAAAAGGTAAAAAGGTGACCTTTTTTTTGTAATGTTACTCTCTCAATATATGTCCTCTACACATCTACCATCCTTTGCATAGATCCCTTCCTCTTTGCTTAGCGACTTACGTCTCTCTCAACTTGCTTCACCTCACTTGGATATGTCAATGGATGACATTCCCCTCTAGCATAGGTTCTTTTGGGTAGCTTTGTTGTTGTCCTGATTGTCGATGTAGCTATTATGGTGACTCACCCTAATGTTTTATATTCTACTATTGGTGACCATAGTGTGTGTTGACATGCCTTCTACTACTGAGGCTATGGATATGAGTTGTGCCACCATGAGGCCTATTACTATTGGTGGTGGTTGAAGCTTTACTCATGTGGCTATTTGTGCTTTTTTTTATTCATTGAGGGAGAAATCTTGCCCTCTTCCTTTATCCAAATCCTCCCCTATGGTGGTTTGTGGCTATGAAATGGTGGAAAACAATAAATTCTGTGAGAATTCTACCAATGTAGGGGTATGGTGTACATATTATTCAATCTTTGGTCTTCTCTTCTTGATATTCACAAATAGGTGTTGGGTTCTTGGAGGCCTCTCATGGTGGGTAATATTGAGCTCTTTCATTGTGCTAAAGGTTTTTCATTTCTTCTATCTCTTCCAAGGATAAAAGTTTAATGTTGGGTATGATGTGGTCTTGAGGGGAGCACTTTGTCTCCATTAAGCCTTGGTCAACCTCCTTTAACCTTCTTATTCTGTCATTCAATGTGTTTCTAATGTGAGTTATAATTCTAAACCCACCCTCTCCAATTTTAGCATTTTTTTGTTCTGAGACCATAGGGTAACTTTATTGGTCAATTTTTGAAAGTTGATTATTCTACTTCCTATATGATGTACTCTAAATTTTTCATATTGTGATGGATATTAACATCTACGAGCCTCTTCACAAGGATGTGATTTTGATGGTTATGGATAGCCCTTGGATTCAATCTATTGATTATAAGGGCCTCACCTTTAGATATATTTGATACTTCTCCATCAGTCACCTTGCTAAGTTGTTCTCTTGCATTGTAAGGGCTCTACAACATGGTGGAGAGATGCTAACAAAAATCACCTATCTATTCATGCTCCTAAGTCTTTATCGGATCTCTTCTTAGGATGATGGCATGTCTCATTCTTCTAGTGTGGCTCTAATGTATCTCTCAAACCCTATTGAGATTCCTATTACCCTGCCCTCACATCTTGGCTTTCCATTGGATTCAGAACAACTCCATATTTCTCATATAGTATATATCCTTTCACCTCATCAATCTTTGGCTCCAATATCTTGTGTTAATAAGCTCTCCATGGTGAAATCCCCCCTACTTCCCCTTTTTCTAAGAATGTGGATGCTAATGTATCTTGGAATGTTGTAAGGAGTAGGAAGAAAGGTCTTCCTAAATCACTACCCCAAACTCATATTTGAGTGTTGGGCGAGAAGCCTACCTATTTAGAACTAATATTGTCTAAGTGGTTCCTAGAGGGTCCTAGATCCTTCATTTATTTGTTGCAATTTGTCAAAACTTGGCTATAGTTGTTTCTCTCTTTTGGTTGTTTCATTTAGCTACTATACATGGCCTTGGGCCTATTTTGTCTTGCCTTATGGTATATTTCTAAAGGATCAAGACCCCGATGAATGGCTACTCTCCCAACAAATGCATGGATAAAAAAAAAGATTAGCCAAACAAATACAAGAGAGAAAACAACCATTATTTTCATTAAAATGAATTACAATACAAAAATTACAAGCTACAACCACATGGACTTTCTTATTACAAACTGGAGCCATAATTTGCATTATTGAAGTGTCCTTTGTAACCCCATGTTTGTCTTCTTTATCTTGGAAAGTATAATTTCCCTAAAGTATTTTGGAAAGTGTAACTCCCAATTTGGATGCCAAAAGTCCAACTAGCCATCTTCTTGCTCAAGAAGGTATTTTATTGGAAATTGAAAATTTGGATTTCTGTAAAAATAAATCTGAGAGCCATAACTTTCAATCTAGCTATTCGATCTTCAATCAATATATACCATTGAAAATCTCATGAAGAGATCTATTGCATTGAATTGTGCAAAGAATAATTTGACCAACTTTTAGACTTGTATGAGGCTTCTAAGGGCCTCAAATTTAAATTTGAAACTATAGAAGAGAAATTTCCTAGAACAAAACTTTAATATCTCTCAAATGCCGCAAGACATTGAGTTAATTATTTCACCATTCAATTCATATTTTAATTTTTCTCAGTGGGGTAATTTTTCAAGTCCATATGTGCATAAATGCAAACTTACTAAAAAAAGTAACCCTATCCTTTTAGCCCTTACTAAAAAATCAACAATGTTTTTTTGGGTGATGTAAGATTGCTTTTAACCCTGGATGCTCCAACATTAGACCCTAGTTTCTCACATTATTTTATTACGTTTCCTCCCTTTGTACAGGGTTTTGGGCCCTTAAAAAATCTCTACTTACCTCAATAAAAAATAAAGGTATAAAGATGTAGATGATAGGCATTTATAACATTTTAATAAATTGTGATTATAATTATGCATAAAATTATAAATATGAGATTAAAACCCAATATTAAAAGTGTTGGTAATTCTTAGTTAAGAATAAAATATCAAAAAATGAGGTCGACCTAGATGTATAATTATAAATTAGATCCAAAACAACGGTGTCCACTATCTCGAAACAATGCATTAGTCAAGCAAGAAAAATGAAAAATTATACATTACCCTAAAAATCAATTTTTTATGTAACCTGTCCATTGATCTACTCATAAACTTACTGAGTTTTAACCCACAAGTGAATGAAATAAATTGCCAACATACAAGGAATAATTTTTTTTCCTTTTTCCATTTCATAAACAAGATGTATAGTTGAAATAATTCTCATTTCAACTTCCATTTCATCATAAATTATATACAATATCATATTCATAAACATATGAAAGTATTTACATTTTCCCTTTTCAAATTTCCATTTACTTTAGGAGTATTTGAATACATACAAAGCTTTTGTGAGCTTAATGAAACATAAGAGAAACAAATGGTCTAGATTTCCTTGTTGGCATACATCCTAAAATTCCGGCCGCCAACTGCATGAGGAAGAGCATCACTCAAGCGCTTTTCCGCCCAACCAAGACTTTATAGTCCCCTGTGCCTCTTCTAGTAGAAGCAACCCAACTCTTCAACAAAGAGATTGGTTTTCATGACCTCATAATAATAGCCTTATGAGCATAGTGTTATGTCCTACATAACTAGATCTACCATACATTGGCTACAACCTACATGTATGACATTCCCCGTCTAATATGTAAACCTAGATCATAGTGAATCGACAGTGGCAACCTACACTACTTTGGCCAAAGAATTCATCACCTATTACTTTGAGTGTGAGTTGTATGTCCACCCACTTCATTTCTCTATTTGGTATACTAACCCTTTAGTCATTCCCATAAGCTTAATAATGGATTGACCAACTAGGTTATTCCCATACTTGGATTGACCTAACCCCATGTTGGCATTTGACATAATTGATGTAGATCAGTTCATGCAGTTGAAGTTGGATGACTGCATTGGTAAAGGATATAAGTCTATTTGGGATGAAGAGATTGATATTATATGAATAGATGACATGATCAGTTATTTATGATGTCATTGCTGGCAACTGATGTTCCTGATGTTTAGTTTTATCATATAAGTGATTTGGTTTACCGGAAGACAGGGTTTACCGGTAGTGAGCTAAAGTCTGTGAAATAGGACTTTAATTGGCAAAGTAGAATTGTTTTGATTGGATCAGTCGATTGGTGATGATTGATGACTTGCAATTTGGATGGTGAACTTGTATCATGGAAAGGTGTTTATAATCGGAACTGAAACTTGTGATGATTACCAAAAAGCGTGTTTCAAATTTCTGATGAAATTTTGCTAAGGTTTTAGTAGGGTTTAAGAACCGGTGAAGAAATCATCAAACCAGTAATGATTTTTGTTATGATGATGATCGACAGTGAGTCTACTTAAAGTTGGTAACATGGCACAACCTGCATGAAAGATTTAATAGCTGTTTTGGCACAATTCAAGGAATATTTTCTTGGGAATCAGTGAAATGCTTAGTAGAGTGTTTTGAGGATATAGATCAGATTTTTGTGATGAGTTATGATCAATCAACGATTGATATTGCATTGTAATTTGTTGTAATGATCTGGATAGCGATCTACAATGATCTTTTGTGATCTTATTGTAAATTCATGATGTAATTAGGTTTTGTGGCCAACCTAGTTGAGATGGCTATTTAGGTTGACACAGTTGATGTTTATTGTGTCGGTGGTCTTAGAGAATGTGTTAAGCCATTCAAGTGAAGTGTGAAATCTACCTGAGAGTTGCAGAGTGTTGAGTATAACTGGATCTGATCAAGCAAGCAAAGAAGCAAAAGTAACAAATCATTTTCTTACTATTGTTCCCTAACAGTTGCAGCAGGTTAAATCCCTTGATCGGGTAGGTTCTAATAGGCCTTAGTAATTTAAGTCCCCTAATAGAGCAGCTCTCAAAAGAGTGTTAAATCCTCTCATGAGGTTGATCCTAAAAGATCATCAAGCTCCTAATTGAGTTGCAAGGAAAATCCCCTAATCGGGTGACTCCTAACAGGGCCTGCTCTTAACTGAGCGTATTGTAAGCTTCTAACAAGGCTAAGCTCCTAACAGGCATACTTCGAAAGAGTACAAATATTTGTGGGTGCCAAATCCCACCGTAGTTTTTTCCCTATTTGGGTTTCCACGTCAAAAACTTATGGTGTTAATGTGTGGAATGTTTTTCATGTGATGTTCTTGTTTATGTTTCATTTCATGCATTATTTATGAGACATCGGTTATGATGTTTTATTAGAAGTTTATCAGAGGTTCCGGTATTGATAAGAAGTTGTTTGAGAAAGTATTTGATCTTATTGATAAGGTTAATGACTTGGTAATTGATCAAGTTTATATGATTACTTTGGTGGTGAAAGTATTGGTAAATGATTTGATTAATGTGTTAAGCAAATCTAATAAAGAGGTTATGAGATCTGATTACAGAAGTTGAGATATTTGTTATATGGTTTTAGATCTGAGATAAGCTGAAATAAATTTGAATTGGTCTTAATACTGATTCACTCCCCCCCCCTCTTAAAATTAACCGGATCCTGATAGGATTAACAATTGGTATCAGAGCTTTATCCTCTACGTGCAGAAAGCCTAACCGCTTGAGGAAAAGATTCTAAGGAATTCAAGATGATGAGGAAAGAGGGTCCCAATTTCAACAAGGATAACTACAAGATCTGGAAAGACAAAATGAAGATCTTCATAAAAGGTCTTGATGCACAATATTGGAAGCAAGTTGAAATAACATATGTTGCTCCTACCACTACTCCCTTGACACCAGATGAACTCAGAGAACAACAAGATAACATGCAAGCCCTAGAAGCTATTGTAAGTACTTTATCTGATATAGAATATATTGATGTTCAAGGATTGGAAACTGCAGGTGAGGTTTGGGAAAAGTTAGAGACAATATATGGAGGAGATGAGCATGTTCAAAGAGGCCAAGAGGAAAGCTCGAGAGGAAAGTTCGATGACATGAGAATGCTTGAAGGAGAGAATATTGGACAACATGGTCAGAGAATCAAAGAAGTTGTTGGCGACATTAAGAGTGTTGGAGGCAAAATAGAAGATGATACAATAGTAAGTAAAATGCTCAGAACTCTTCAACCTCAGTATGCTATAAGAGTATCGGCAATCCAAGAACTTAGATCTATTTCAAAGGATAAGGTAATTGTTGATTCATTGATTGGTAAGCTTACAACTTTTGAGTTAAATAGTTTTGACAATAGTGTGACAAAATCTACTAAATCTGCCTTTAAAGCTTCTGTTACCGATTCATCTGCTAGAAAAGGAAAAGATGTATATCAAAATCATGAGTGCAGGACAAGTCATAGAAGTAACCAGAGAGATGATGATAATGAAGATAAAGTGATGGAACTTGAAGCATTGCTAGCAAAGATATTTCCAAGAGGCACTGGTAAGTATAGAGGAAAGATACCTTTGAAGTGTTTCTCTTGTAATAAAATTGGTCATATTGTTGCTAACTGCCCTAACACCGATAAGAAAGAAAAGTTTAGAAGATTCAAAGGAAAGGGAAAGAAACATTGTTATTTTGCAATAGATGAAGGTGTGATCGATGAGGAGTTAGAAGAAGAAGATGACAATGAAGAAATTGTGTTTGTAGTTGTGAAGGAGGAACTGTCTAATAAAAAGGCACTAGTATCTCATATGGAGAATAGTGATGAATGGATTATAGACAGTGGCTTCTCACACCACATAACCAGAGACAAAAGTAAGTTCATAACCCTTAATGAATTTGATGGAGGTGTTGTTATATTTGGGAACAACTCTCCTTGCATGGTGAAAGGTAAAGGTTCAATCTCTTTAAATGGAAAGAGTAGTGTTGATGATGTATTTTGGGTTGATGGTCTTAAGAATAATCTTTTAAGTGTTGGTCAGCTCAATGATAAAGGTTATTTGCTTGAGTTTAAGAGTGGAGTCTACAGAATTCTTGGAGGTAATGGTGAACTGATTGGTACCGAGAAGAAAACTAGAGGTAACTTATTCCATTTGAATAGTAATGTTAATAATTGTCTAGTTGCAAGAATGGAAGACAGTTAGTTTTGGCATAAAATATGTTGTCATGTTAATTTTGATAATTTGATTAAGATAAGCAAGTCAAGTGTTGTAAGAGGATTACCCCAACTTGTCAAACTAGATAGTGTGATATGAAAAGATTGTCAAATCAGTAAGATGACCTCTATTTCTTTCAAGAGCAAGAATGGTATTTCTAAGAATGTTTTAGATTTGGTACATATTGATCTTTATGGCCCTATAAGAACAAAGAGTTATTATGGTGATAGGTATTTCATGATCTTCACCGATGACTATTCTAAAATGATGTGGGTAACATTTTTGAGAGAGAAATCAGAAGCATTTAATAAATTTAAATCATTTAAAGCTCTGGTTGAGAAGGAAACTAGTAAGAACTTGAAGTGTTTAAGATCAGACCGAGGAGGTGAATTCACATCTGATGAATTTGTTAAGTATTGTGATGAACAGGGTATAAAGAGACAAATGTCTTCTCTGAGGACACCACAACAAAATGGCATAGAAGAAAGGATGAACAAAACAATAGTTGAAGCTGCAAGAACCATGTTATTACAGGGCAATATATCCAAAATGTTTTGGATAGAAGCGGTAGTTACTGTTCTGTACACTTTAAACCGGGTACTGGTAAAAAGAGGTAATAATAAGACACTCTATGAGCTATGGTATGGAAAAACTCCTTGTGTTAGTTATTTTAAAATCTTTGGAAAATGTTTTATCCAGAGAGATAACTACACTAAGAAGTTTGATGCAAAATCTGATGAGGGAATTTTTCTTGGTTACTCTTCTAAGAGTAAAGCATATAAATGTTACAATAAGATAACTAAGAATTTTTTTGAAAGTGCTAATGTAAAAGTTGATGATTTATTTGATAAGTCTGAAGGTACAAGCATATCTGAATTTGAAAGGGATGATAATGAGGAAAAGTTTTTGATCATTGAACCGGAAGAAAAGAATAATGAAGAACCGACAAATGCTGAACTAGGTGCTCAACCGGTAAGCGATGACAATGAGGAAGAAGATGAAGAACCCGATGAAGAAGACGAAAAACTGACACAGGTAATACCTAGATATGTCAGATTGAATCATTCACAAGAGTAGATAATTGGTGATAAGAATGCAGGTGTGCAAACTAGGAGAAAGATCAAAGAGAATTCATGTTTGATATCTACAACTGAACCCAAGACAGTTAAAGAAGCACTAAAGGATGATGATTGGGTTAAGGCAATGAATGAAGAATTAGATCAAATTGAGAAGAATCAGACATGGTCACTTGTTCTTAGACTGGAGGATAAAAATCTAATTGAAACAAAATGGGTCTTCAGGAATAAATTGGATGAAGAAGGAAGGATTGTAAGAAACAAGGCAAGGTTAGTCTGCAACGGGTATGCTCAAGAGGAAGGAGAGGATTATGGTGAAACATTTGCACCTGTTGCTAGATTAGAAGGTGTAAGGATGCTATTGGCATTTTCTACATATAAAGGATTTAAAGTCTACCAAATGGATGTCAAGTCAACCTTTCTGAATGGGATTCTAGAAGAAGAAGTATACATTGAATAGTCGGATGGATTTTCCTTGACCGATGATAAAGACATGGTGTGTAAATTGCACAAAGCTTTATATGGTCTTAAGTAGGCACTGAGAGCATGGTATGAGAGATTACATGCACATTTGATCAAAATTAGATTCCATTGTACTAGTGAGGACAACAATATTTATTCAAAGATTGATGGAGACAAGATGCTGATAGAAGTGTTTGTTGATGACATAATTTTTGGTGACAATGATGATATGTGTATGGACTTTTCTAATATAATGAAAAAGGAATTTGAAATGTCTCTAATCAGAAAAATTAAGTTCTTTATTGGCTTGCAAGTTCAACAACTAGATGGTGGTATCTTTATTTGTCAGACCAAGTATATCAAAGAGGTGTTGAAGAATTTCGGCATGGAAGACTGCAAACCGGTAGGGACACCCATGGTGACTGGTTGAAAGTTATCAAAGGAAGATGATTCCCCCATTGTTAGTGAAAAAGAGTACAGATCTATGATTGGCAAGCTACACTATGTTGTCCATAGTAGACCAGACATTGCTCATGCTGCTGGATTAGTTGCTAGATTTCAAAAAGAGCCTAAAGAGAGTCACATGGTGGTTGTAAAGAGATTTTTTTAATATCTCAAAGGCACAATAGACTATGGTTTATGGTATCCCTATAAAGGTGATTTTACTTTAGATGTCTTTACTGATGCTGATTGGGCAGGTAATGTTGATGATCGAAAAAGCACAACCTGTGGAGATTTTCTACTTGGAAGAAGATTAGTGGCATGGACGAGCAAGAAACAAACTTGTGTTTCTCAATCTACAGTTGAAGCTGAGTATGTAGCTGCATCCATGAATTGCACACAGGCAATATGGATGAGACATGTTCTAGAAAGATTCAAGATAGATACGTTAGAACTGGTGACTGTCTATTGTGATAATACAAGTGAAATCAACATTTCTAAAAATCCTGTGTTGCATGCTAGAACCAAACACATTGAATTGAAGTATCACTTCCTAAGGGAAAGAGTTCAAGATAAGGAGGTGAAGATGGAATATGTGAAGAGTAAAGATCAGTTAGTTGATATCTTTACTAAGCCCTTATCGAACGCTACCTTTGAGTTTCGTAGAGGTAAACTAGGGGTTAGACCCCTACATCGGAAGAACTAAAATGATGGAGATCCATCAATCCTATGGATTTAAAGTTTATTTTTCACTAAGGATTGATGAAGGTACAAGCTACTCCTTTGGGCAGCGAGTCTGATGTAAAATTTTGATTTAATGCTCTATTATAGTTTTTCTGATTTATGCAGTAGAGATGATGAAAGAGGCAATAGCAGAATTAAAGATAAGTGATGAATTTACATCTTTGGAATTGTTGTCAAAGGGGGAGAAGAAATGAATAGAAATCAGATTTGGCAAACATGTGAGAAGTTAAAGATCAGATTGAGTGAAGCATTGATTTAAGGGGAGATGACAAAAGGAGAATCGACAGAGATGTGATCAAAGATGTGATATCGGAAAGCAATACGATGATGATGATGATGATAGTATTTTGATTGTATATATGATTAGTGTTTCCATCAATGCCAAAGGGGGAGATTGTTGGCATTTGGCATAACTGATGCAGATCACTTCATGCAGTTGAAATTGGATGACTGGACCGATAAATGATAGAAGTCTATTTGTGATGAAGAGATTGAGATTTTATGAATAGATGACATGATCAGTTATTTGTGTTGTCATTGTTGGCAACTGATGTTCCTAATATTCCCGATGTTTTGTTTTATCATCTAAGTGATTTGGTTTATCGGAAGACAGGGTTTACTGGCAGTGAGCTAAAGTCTGTGAAATAGGACTTTAACCGATAAAGCAAAGTTGTTTTGATTGGATCGTTTGATTGGCGATGATTGGTGATTTGAGGTTTGGATGGTGAACTTGTATCATGGAAAGGTGTTTATAATCAAAACCAAAACTTGTGATGATTACCGAAAGGCATGTTTCAAATTTTTGATGAAATTTTGCTAAGGTTTTAGTAGGGTTTAAGAACCGGTGAAGAAATCATCAAACCGGTAATGATTTATCTTATGATGGTGATCGACAGTGAGTCTACTTAAAGTTGGTAACATGGCACAACCTGCATGAAATATTTAATAGTTGTTTTGGCGTGATTCAAGGAAGATTTTCTTGGGAATCAGCGAAATGCTTAGTAGAGTGTTTTGAGGATACATATCAGATTTTTCGTGATGAGTTATGATCAATAAATGATTGATATTGCATTGTAATTTTTTGTAATGATCTGGATAGTGATCTATGATGACCTTTTGTGATCTTATTGTAAATTCATGATGTAATTAGGTTTTGTGGCCGACCTAGTTGAGATGGCTATTTAGGTTGACACAGTTGATGTTTATTGTGTCGGTGGTCTTAGAGAATGTGTTAAGCCGTCTAAGTGAAGTGTGAAATCTTCTCGAGAGTTGCAGAGTGTTGTGTATAACTAGATATGATCAAGCAACATGAGAAGTGCAAGTAATAGATCATTTTCTTACTGTTGTTCCCTAACAGTTGCAATAAGTTAAATCCCTTGACCAGGTAGGTTCTAATAGGCCTTAATCATTTAAGTCCCCTAACAAAGAATCTCTCAAAATAGTGTTAAATCCTCTCATGAGGTTGATCCTAATAGATCATCAATCTCCTAATCGAGTTGCAAGGAAAATACCCTAACTGGGTGACTCCTAACAGGGTCTTCTCTTAACTGGGTGTATTGTAAGCTTCTAACAAGGCTAAGCTCCAAACTAGGCATTCTTCGAAAGAGTACAAATATTTGTGGTTTCCAACTCCCACCGTGATTTTTTCCCTATTTGGGTTTCCACGTCAAAAATTATGGTGTTCGTGGGTGGAATATTTTTCATGTGATGTTCTTGTTTATATTTCATTTCATGCATTATTTTTGAGACACCGATTATGATGTTTTATCAGAAGTTTATCAAAGGTTACTAGTACTAATAAGAAGTTGTTTGAGAAAGTATTTGATCATATTGATAAGGTTAATGAGTTGGTAATTGATCAAGTTTATATGATTACTTTGGTGGTGAAAGTATTTGTAAATGATTTGATTAATATGTTAAGCAAATCTGATAAAGAGGTTATCAGATCTAATTACAAAAGTTGAGATATTTGTTATATGGTTTTAGATATGAGATAAGCTAAAATAAGTTTGATTTTGAGTTTAAGTTTGAATTGGTCTTAATACTGATTCACCCCCCCCCTTCTCAATATTAACCAGATCCTCATAGGATTAACACCCTAGGATTAAGAAAATCAATCATTCCTATTTACTAAAGATACACACCATAGCAGAGCTCTAACTTAGCTATTACATACATATATGTAAATCTAACCATAAAGGTTATCAAGTTTCTAACTCAAGAATGCATATTTCACGAGTAACTCAATTTCAATCATTTCTTTAATTAAGATTATGTAATTGTTGTCACATGGATTTGCACCTGATGCAAGATTGAAATTCCTGCAATCCAGTGACACATTGGACTGGTCTCAGGCTATGGGTATCCTATTATGAGAGCAGACCTCTGGATTATAGGCTGGATTCCTATTTGATCACCTAAAAACTTAATTGAATTTCTGATAAAAGGGAAGAAGGATATGCATAAAATGAAACTATAGATAAAAGGTGATCCACCAATGACTAAAACTGAATTGCAAATGCTTACAAACCTCACAAAATACTCAGATAATGAAGCTTTGTAATCTCACAACTCAAATATGCATGCTTGCAAAAATGATTTATATGAAAAGTTTAAACTTTATATGTTTGCAAGAGGAAAACACTGATATTTTCACAACTTCAAACATTAAAAATAAACGACACATTCACTGACCTGCACTATAACATGTTGCATATGGTCATAACACCAAGGCAATAAGATGAAAAGAAGGATTCTATAAAAATCACAAAAAATCACTCTAAGAACTCTCACACAATGCTTGAACAACACAAATTTGAGAAGGAAAATGGACTTCTTTATTGAATAATAAGAGGTACCTGCACTACAAATCTCGAAAACTCATAAGAAATGAGTTACAGGAGCATGAGTATCTTCTGCTACAAAATCTCCAAACTCCAGAACTCTAGAAAAAAGAGTGAAAAATAATCACTTATACAAAAGCTTGCAAAAATTCAAAATTTGAATTTGTTGGCTCCAAGATGGATCAGCTGTTATCAATTTTAAGCCTTTCCTCAAAATCAGGGGCTTAACTAAGAGAGAAACTCCTCCAAAACTGCCAAAAGAGTAGCCAAACTAAACACAACTTCACGTTATTTCGCGTTGAGTTCACTTGGATGGACAGTTTACAACTCTGAAACCTTCTTATCGGGTTATCGGCATAGCATCAAAACACTCCTGTCGATAACCGATTGTGTGCTCCCAATAGTGTGATATCCGATGGTGTGCTCCCAATCTACTAGCGACCTTATCGGAATATTGGGGTAGGTGGAAAATGCTTCCACCGATATCTGATAGCTCCTTTTCAGCCTTATATAAACTCATTAGGCATTGGGTAGGGTGAAACCAGTTGTTCCGATAGCCGATGGTAGCACTCCACAAAATTATTTGTCGAGCCCCACCATTTGGTTCATTCTTATATCTGGTTGGTCACCGTCTGACTTGCCACGTGTCTGCCATCCTGATTCATTCTGAGCCTACCGCGACACCACCTGACCTGCCACTTGTTGTGAGGGTATTCATTCCGGGCACTTCACAATCGTGACACAACGATAGTCATGGATAGCCCCAGAATGTTACTCCACCGTCCAATCTCCCTTGATCTGCTATTGGATCTTAGCGATCTGTTTGATCTTTAACTTGCCCCTTTTCCACATGTGCTTTATCGCCAAGTCGTGGGGGATATTCAATGATCATCTTCCCATTGCGACATAACGACAACCGTTGGATTATCTTGATCACCGTTGATCTATCTTGAACCTGCATGACCTTTAGCCTCTTTGAGCGGCTCTCTCTTATGCCACGGTGTCACCACGTGTCAGCATCTATTTTGCTACATGATCCACTCGGGTGCCACCTCAACTTTCACTTGAACGCCACCTCACCAGTCGCTATGTCATGGAGATTAATAGTCGAGCAATTTTGCATGGTGGTATAGTGATGGTCGTCATATCCTTTGCAACCTGCTCGCCTATTAATTTGCCCTTTTACTGCAAAATTTGGCCACTTTGAGATGCGCACGCACGCGGGGGGCCCACCAATGCTGAACTACTCCTTGTCAAAATCCCTTAAGCTTTGACACTAAGGATATATGCGGCCTTGCATATAAATGCAATAAATTTCCTCCAAGCGGCCAATGTGGGATAAATGGTCTACGCTTGGGCCTTTCCATTGGGTCATTAGGATAACATGAAACTAGGGCTACCAATGACCGATGACAACTTTCCGTGCTCTGCACTTCTTATGGGGTCATCGGTGTAACATTAAATAGCTCCTTCCGATAGCTGATGACTTACTCTGATCCGTCCACTTTTCTATTAGGCGTCGGCGTAGGGGAGAACCTACTTACTCTGATCCGTCCACTTTTCTATTAGGCGTCGGCGTAGGGGAGAACCTTTCTTGTTGATACCTAATACAACCGCTCCATGCCTATGCTCTCTCATCAGGGTAGGTCTTTCTAATCGGGGCAGGTCTTGCTGATAAGGCAAAAATTCAAAAAAAACTACAAAGAAACACCCATCTCCATCAACATGTTGGGCTCAACCCTCATGGGAGCCACATTTTACCCCACATGCTATAATTCAATGAACAAAAAGTTATTTTCCCTGTGTCTGCACATGAAGCAAACAAGTTAGACAAAAACATGTATTCTTTTCATACTTAGCACTTGTTTCTCCTTCTGAGGCTTATTGATCTGATATCTCCTGCATCTTTCTGCCATGAAAATGATATTACAATATTTTGTCTTTCTTTTCAAATAATCACGAATGCAATTTAGTAGTATAAAAAATGCACCTTCTTGCTCATGTGTAAAATATCATAGCTCTACCTGATTGAGCTAGTGGGGAAAGTAGGTAACATTTTTGCCGACATTTGCTATATGTTTGCCTGCTAAACATCTTGACCAATTGCCTAACTCTATCTATTGAGCACAGAGTCACTGAAACATGTAGAAAACTGAAAACACAACTGACACAGGAGGAATTTTAAAGGCAACTATATGAGGGAGATGCCTTTTGTGTGCAAGAGGGGATAAAAATATTCCTTGTTTCATATGATGGACACCTCTCTTTTATAGCTTCGATGGTTTGCAATAGTATGACTCTTATTACTCCTTCTGAACTGTGCACTAGGCACTTAGGGCTACAAACTGGCCTACTATGCAAAGAACTTATTACCACTAGAAAAACTGAAATATGTACAAATTTTAGGCATACCTAAAAAGAAATGCTTGAGCTGAATCCCATTGACTGGGATTGGTTCAACTTCACCATCCCACTTAGACAGCTGGAAGGCATTGTGCTGCTTACACTCAGAAATCATATAAGGCCCACTCCAAAAAGCATCAAACTTTGTATGCTTGCCTGACCTGCTCTTGAATTCATCCCATTTCAGGACAATGCCACCTTCCTTGAACACTCTAGGAGAAGCCCTCTTATGAAAAGATCTTTTCATTTGAGCTTGGTGATGCTCAATTTGCCTCATTACCTCATTTCTAACTTCCTCTAGCTCAATCAGCTGAGCCAATCTTGTTGTCATAGGCTCTTCTTCAATCATATCCAGCTGGTTAGATAGATCAAGGGCTGGAAACTCAAGTGAAATAGGCAACCTTGCTTTTTTTCCATACACAAGCATGTATGGAGATATTCCAGTGGATCTCTTTGGTGTGATTCTATCAGCCCATAAGGCTGATTTGAGCTTGGTATGCCAAGCTCATTGATTTCCTTCCATGGTCCTTTTGATGATTCTGAGAAGATTTTTATTTGTGGACTTAGCTTGTCCATTTTCCTGAGGGTAATAGTTAGATGAGGTGTTGATATAAACACCATTCTTTATTGCCCAATCAGATATTCAACTCCCAACAAAAGAAAGAGCATTATCTGAAACTATAGATTCAGGGACACCAAATCTAGTAATTAACTCATCATAAAAGTTCAAAACAGCTATCTCGTTTGCTTCCTTTAGTGCTATAGCCTCAGTCCACTTAGTAAAATAATTAGGGGCTATGAGCACCCACTTGTGGCCAACACTTGAAGGTGGATTTATGGCTCTAATTAAATCCAAACCCCACTTCATAAAGGGTTGTTCTACTTGAATAGGCTGCAATGGCAGTGCTGCCAACCTCTCTTTTCCTGCAAACATGACACATTCTTTACACTTTCTAACCCAAGAATGTGCATCTCTAAACAAATTAGGCCAATAATAGCCTCCTTTCATAACTTTTAGAGTTGTAGCTCTTATTGAAAAGTGTCCTCCTATTGATCCTTCATGAAACTCATGCAATACCTTATCAACCTGATCAGCTTCTATGCATCTCAATAATACACCGTGAAAATCCTTTCTAAACAGAAAACCATTCAAGAGTACATAGGGAATGGACTAAAGTCTATAATACCTTCTTCTTGACTTACTAAATCCATGAGGACACTCACCCATCAGCAAGAAATGAGTCATTTCTTGTACCCATCTAGTAGGAGGAACAGGAACAGCTACTTGTTCTTCGTCTTGGAGGGATAAAACAACCTTCTCCTCATCCTCTTCATTGTTGTTTGTGTGATCAACAAGCTGCTCACACAGTCCCTTACCTTTGACCATTTTGGTGACCTTAATATCAACATCAAATTCCATCACCTTAGTCACCAAACCAACCCTCTTATCATTTAAGTCTCTGCTGAGAAAAAACTCTTTAACTGAGGGGTGAGCAACCATCAACTTAATCCTATTGTTAGACAACATATGCTTAAACTTTTTCAAACTCCCAACAACAACAAGAACATGTTTTTCAACAAAAGAATATTTCTCCTCATAATCCTTAAGGCCTTGACTGAAAAAGGCCAAAGGCTGCTGCAAACCATGCTCATTTTCTTGAACCAACATAGCTGAGATGCTATCAATACTGCCATAAGCATACAAAATAAAGTTTTTTGAGAAATCTGGGTTTAGCAAAGTAGGAGCAACTGCAAGTGCCTCTTTTATAAGCTCAAAACTCCCCCTCCCATCCTTAAACTAGCTGAAAGGAATATCCTTTTTCAACATAGAAGTTAGAGTTTTTAATAATTCTACAATATCTGGAATAAACCTCCTAACAAAATTAATCCTACCCAGGAAGCTTTGCAAGCCCTTCTTGTGTGCTGGTAGAGGTAAGGAAAGAATAACACTTACCCTCTCCGGATCAATAGTAATACCTTGTTTTGACACCACATAGCCTAGAAGCTTACCCTCATGAACAAAAAACACACATTTCTTTGGGTTAAGAGATATACCATACTCTCTGCACCTCTCAAAAAATTTCTTTAGGTGAGCTAGGTGTTCAACTAAATTTCTAGAATAAATAGTGATATCATCCAAATAAACAAGTACAAATTTATACATCAAACCATGAAATGCCATATCCATAGCATGCTGAAAAGTGGCACCAGCATTTGACAAACCAAATGGAATCTTTTTATATGCCATAGTGCCCCATGTAGTTGTAAATGCTATTTTAAATTGATCTCCCTCCTTCACTAAAAATTTATAACCTGAAAAGCCATCTAGCAAGGAGAATCTCTCAGAACCTGCAACGACTTGTAGAATCTACTCCATAGAGGGCAGCGGATATCTATCTTTCAATGAGGTTCTATTGAGATCTCAGAAATCAACACAAAGTCTGATTTCACCATTCTTTTTCCTAACTGGGACAAGGTTTGACACCCAAGAGGTGTGTTTAATAGGAAAAATGATGCTGCTCTCAATGAGTTTATTAAGTTCTTTGACCATAAGAGGCTCAAGCTTTGGATTAAGGGGTCTCTGTTTTTGCCTCACAGGTTTAGCATTTGGCTCAAGTTCTATGGTATGTTGAGAAATACTAGGTTTAAACCCTTCTAAATCAGAATATTGCCAAGAAAATATGTCACTAAACTCTTGGCATAGTAAAATAAATGCATGCCTTTCCTCTAAAGTACACACCTTGCCAAGCTTTAACAACTTATCCTTGAAAATCTCAACATTTTCATAATGTTCCTCCTTGATCTGCAAGCTGGATTTTTCTTTTCTCACTTGATCATCCTCATTGAAAATGGACTCCAATGCGACCAAACCCTTAGGTAGCTTGTTGGTTTTCAGCTGTATGACCTGATCATCATACTGTTGCTTGATCTTCTCTTGGTTGGTATTTGAAAAGTTTGTCTCTTCCCTCAAAAAGTTAATAATCTGTTGATCACTATCAAAAACTTGCCAATGATCAACATTGTTAAGAATGAAAGACCTAACAATCACTTTTACATATTGATGTTTATTAATATTGTTGATATCACTTGGAATATTATATTGTGCTCCTACTGCAACAAGTCTATCAGCATGCTTATTAAGGTTTCTAGGAATAGACAACAGATTGAAAGATTGGAAATATTCAATAAGATCCCATACCCTATGTCTATAAGACTTTAAAAGATCATTACTAGTGGTATGGAGACCTCTTACTTGGTTGACAACCAATTCATTGTCACCATAAACCTGCAAACAGTTGATTCCTCTCTTCTTTGCCCATTGTAGACCATGAATTAAGGCCTCATACTCAGCTGTATTATTGGTGCAGATAAAAGAAAACCTGAAAGCTGCATAATACTTATCATCAATAGGGAACATGCAACCACCACCAACACCATTCTTACTTCTTGACCCATCAAAAATAGAGCTTCCAAAGCTCATTTTGATGTTGATTATCTTGTTGTCCAACATCCTTCATCAAGTTTGGGATAGCAGAACCTTGTTCATGAAACATATAGACTCCAAGGCTTACCTCATCCATATTTTTAAATGGATCTTCCTCAAGATTCTTAGCTGCCCATTCATCCAGAATAATTTCAGGAATGTCATCAATAGGGGTGTTTGGATCACGCGGAATGGGTTGGTCATCTCGTTCATGAATGGTCAAATTGGAATTGACAACACTAGGGACATAGGGTTCTATGTGATCATTAGCTAAAGCTTCTGATTTAATAGTAACTTTAGTTCCATACCTATTCCTAAAAAACATATGTGACCAGTCAGATGACAAATAACCCCCTAATTTGGTTGTAAAGTCTCTTGATAAGAAAATTGCAAAGTAGGGTGGTAGGTCTATCACATATACATCTTACGGAATAGAAAAATTGGGGCAAGCATGGAGTGTTAGACTCAAATTTTTAATGACTCCTATAGTTTTTACATAAGTTCCATCTAACTGCACTACACCCTTATTCAATGTCTCATATGTCAATCCTAACTAGTCAACCAACTGCTTGGGCATGACTGAGCTACTTGCACCTGAATCTATCATGCAGTTATGCACTAGGTGTTGGCCAATGCTTAGAGTGACATTAAAAGGAGGTGGTTTGTTTACCTTGGACTGCTGAGACTGTTGTACACTCTTTTGTTGAGGCTTATTGGTAAGAACAACCTTTGAAGCTTTCTGATTAGATGGTTGGGAAGTCAAGGAAAGGTTAGGCAAAGCATCATGTAACAAATCTTTTTGCCCAGGTAGAGCTAGTGAATCCCACATTGACACGCTAACATGAGTTTTCTTCAACTGATCTAAAATATTAAAATCTATCATACTAGCCTTATGTTGTCCCTTAGTAACAATAATATCCTTTTGCACTTGTGCTAGCCGAGGTTGGCTTTTTGGCTGATCTTTGGTCACCACAGGTTATGATCTCTAAAGAATCTGTGTATTTTGAGCGGAGAAAGACCCTACCTAAGCTTGGGTACTTGAGAAAGGCTGATTATTATTCTTATTAGTCTGTTTCCCCATGTCAACAACCCTTTTCTTGGATCTTGTGTTGGCTGCTACAGGGATATATGACTGATTTTGAGGCTGATTAACCCCACAAAACTCCTCACCTTGCCAATTCATCAAAGTAACATTAGGACTACCTTGTTCCATGAGTGTAGATTGATGTTCATTAACTTCCTGAGACTGATTTCTTGGAACAACAACACCATTTTGCACCATCAATGCCTGATTTAACATGCCATTGGAGCATGTAGATTGGTTATGTGGTTGGTTGCAAGGAAAACACCACTCATAGTAAGCTACCAAGTTGTTCTGGACTGGAACAATATCCCTTGAGGAACTGGGTGTATTAGGATTCTACTGTTGAAAAGGCCTTTGGTTAAAATTCCTTCTTTGACCTTGAGAGTTTAGCTGACACGAGGCCTGGTAGGGAGCTTGGAAAGGAATTTGGTAAGGTGGTTGTGTTTGGGCTTTCTTTATATTAACCAACTCATTACCAAAATTTTGCGAAGCCTTCTGTAGGTTAGTGTTTTGCTCCTTAATATTTATTATCTCCTGCAAATGACTAGGGACAACATGCTCTTGAACTACAACTTGAGCATTATATGCTGGAAATGAAGGTACAACAGCTATAACATGTGGAACTACGGGGATAATGGGTTGTATATCAGCAAAAATTAGCATGGGAGACCTAGGTGCTATCTTCCCTGATTGAATAAGACTATTCTCAACCCTAAAAGCAACATCAAATGTTGTTGGTAAAATATTCCCCCCCATAGACTGTATCCTGAGTGAAATATCACTATTCAAAGCCTTCAGGTAAAACAAAAAAGCATAATCATTAGAAGGTTTTACCGATGTTGGAATCCGATTCTAAGTCCTTTGAAACTGATAATTGAAATCCATCATATGCTCATATGGAGCTCTTTTGATGGTAGTGAGATGCTCCACCAATGAAAGATGATCTGACTTATCTACAAAAGTCGATTTAAAAGTTGTCCCAACTCATCCCACATAGATATTGAGTTCATAGGAAGGCCCCTGAACCACTGAAGGGCTTTCCCTTTGAGAGAGGCTACCAAAAGCCTCATAACAACATTTTCTACAACAATGTGATGCACTCCACACAAGGAAGCCACATCCCTAATATATCCAATAACTATGGTTTGATCCTCTCCAGTGAAAAATGGCAAACTCTTAAATGCTGCAGCTGGTATGTCATCATGATGAACTAAATTTAAAGGACTACCCTGATTAAAAGGCACAAATGGATGAACCCTAAGAACCTGATTAAGAACCATATTTGGTGTATTCTGATTGGAAGAGCTTGTAAACAGTGGATTGTTATAAGTTGTAACAACAGGGTAAGAATTAGAAATAACAGGCAATACACCAACTGCTGGATTTGGAACTTTGTTAACTACCCTAGCTCTCCTTTTAGGGGGTGATAGCTGGGTATGATTGACTGAGGCTGCACTTTGCCTAGTTTGGTATTTTCTCATAATCTAGCAAGGTTAGACTGCTAAAATACCAAAGATTTGAGTCACCAAGTGTGAAAAATAATTTATTGCTGCACACACCAAGATAGCATATGGTAGCCTCCTATGAACTATAAAGTCCAATGGTCCCACCGAGCATGCCAAAAATTGTTGTCACATGGATTTGCACTCGATGCAAGCTTGAAATTCTTGCAATCCAGTGACACATTGGACTACTCTTAGGCTGTGGGTATCCTATTATGACAGAAGACCTTCAGATTATAGGTTGGCTTCCTATTTGATCACCTAAAAACTTAATTGAATTTCTGAGAAAAGGGAAGAAGGTTATACATAAAATGAAACTAAAGATAAAATTTTGTCCACTAATGACTAAAACTGACTTGCAAATGCTTCCAAACCTCACAAAATACTCAGATAATGAAGCTTTGTAATCTCACAACTCAAATATGCATGCTTGCAAAAATGATTCATATGAAAGGTTTAAACTTTTATATGTTTGCAGGAGGAAAACATTGATATTTTCACAACTTCAAACATAAAAAATAATGACACATTCACTGACCTGCACTATAACATGTTGCATATGATCATAACACCAAGTCAATAAGATGAAAAGAAGGATTCTATTAAAATCACAAAAATTCACTCTAAGAACTCACACACAATGCTTGAACAACACAAATCTGAGGAAAATGGACTTCTTTATTGATCAATAGGAGGTATCTGCATTACAAATCTCGAAAACTCATAAGAAATGAGTTACAGGAGCATGAGTATCTTTTGCTACACAATCTCCAGACTCCAGAACTCTAGAAAAAAGAGTGAAAAACAATCACTTATACAAAAGCTTGTAAAATTCAAAATTTGAATTTGTTGGCTCCAAGATGGATCAACTGTCATCAATTCTAAGTCTTCCCTAAAAATCAAGGACTTAACTAAGAGATAAACTCCTCCAAAACTACAAAAAGAGTAGGCAAACTGAACACAACTTCACGTTACTTCGTGTTGAGTTCACCTGAATGGACAGTTTACAACTCACGTACCTTCTTATCGGGTTATCAGGGTAGCATCAAAACACTCCCGTCGATATCCGATGGTGCGCTCCCAACAGTGTGATATCCAATGGCGCGCTCCTAGTCTACTGGCGACCTTATAGGGATATCGAGGTAGGTGGAAAACGCTTCCACCAATATCTGATAGCTCCTTTTCGGCCTTATGTAAATGCATCGGGGTAGGGTGAAACTGGTTGTTCTGATAGCCTATGGTAGCAATCCAAAGAATTCTTTGTCGGGCCCCACCATTTGGTTCGTTCTCGTATTCGACATGCCATAGTCTGACTTGCCACGTGTCCACCATCCTGATTTGTTTTGAGCCCACCTCAACACCACCTGACCTGACACTTGTCGCGAGGGTATTCATTCTGGGCACTTCACAACCGCGGTACAGAGACAGTCATGGATAGCCCCAAAATGTCACTCCATAGTCCGATATCCCTTGATCTATTGTTGAATCTCAGCGATCTACTCGATCTTGAACTTGCCCCTTTTCCCCACATTCTTTGTCGCCAAGTCGCGGGGGATATTCGGCAATCATCTTCCCATTGCGACATAGAGAGAGCCGTCGGATTATCTTGATCACCATTGATCTATCTTGAACCTGCATGACCTTTATCCTCTCTGAGCGACTCTCTCTTATGCCACGGTGTCACCATGTGTCAACATACATTTTGCTACATGATCCACCCAAGTGCCACCTCAACTTTCACCTAAATGCCACCTCACCAGTTGCTATGTCGCGTATATTAATAGTCGAGCACTTTCACATAGTGGTATAGCGATGGCCGTCAGATCCTTTGCAACCTGCTTGCCTGTTAATTTTCCCTTTTACTGCAAAATTTGGCTGCTTTGAGATGCCTGCACATGCTAGGGGCCCACCAATATTGAACTGCTCCTTATCAAAAGCTCTTAAGCTTTGACACTAAGGATATATGCGGCCTTGCATATAAATGCACTAAATTTCCTCCGCGCAGCCAACGTGGGATAAATGGTCTACGCCTGGGCCTTTCCATTGGGTCATTGGGATAACATGAAACCAGGACTACTGATGGTCGATGACTACACACACCGCTTTTCACTTTCCATCGGGTCATCGAGGAGACTTCAAACCAAGGATATTGATGACCGATGACAACTTTCTACACTTTGCACTTCTTATCGGGTCATCAGTGTAACATAAAAAAGCTCCTTCCGATAGCCGATGACTTACTCTGATCCGTCTACTTTTCTATCGGGCATCGGCGTAGGGGAGAACCTTGCCCGTCGATACCCAATACAACCGCTCCACGCCTATTCTTTCTCATTGGGGTAGGTCTTGCCGATCAGGCAAAAATTCAAAACAAACTGCAAAGAAACACCCATCTCCATCAGTAGGTTGGGCTCAACCCTCATGGGAGCCACATTTTAACCCACATGCTATAATTCAATGAACAAAAAGTTATTTTCTCCATGTCTGCACATGAAGCAAACAAGTTAGACAAAAACATGTATTCTTTTCATACTTAGCACTTGTTTCTCCTTCTGAGGCATATTGATCTGATATCTCCTGCATCTTTACGCCATGAAAATGATATTGCAATCTTTTGTCTTTCTTTTCAAATAATCACGAATGCAATTTAGCAGAATAAAAAATGCACCTTCTTGCTCATGTGTAAAATATCATAGCTCTACCTGATTGAGCTAGTAGCGAAAATAGGTAACAATAACATCATAATCCATATATAAAAAATCTCAATATAAAAGAAACTATAGAATCCTCATGCCTGGATTATAGCTTCCACACAAATATGATTCCTTCTGACAATCATGTTGGCTTCACAGCTTATCCACTAACATAGAAATTCACAAGCTCTCAATGATAACATATATCCTACTTTCCCACTATACTTGAATTATTCTCTTTTTCTCACCAATGAAGAACAACGAAAACAAAGAGAAATATGAAAAATGAAAAGAATTATGAAGATGATGAAAATGATCAAGATGCTTCTTGAAGAAAGAAAGCTCCTCTATTTATACACAAATTTGAGAGACTTAATTCTATACTTAAGTTCTCTAATTTGCCACCACTCTCTCACCCATCGCCACCACTAAGACTATATGGCTTCTCTTCTAACTACAAAGTTGACATATAAATAGTCCAACAAAGTTCTACTATGAATCATTCGTAATTGACCTAGTCAAATGATAGTTAACCATACTTACTACTTACCTAAACAATTAAGTTTCTATCACTAAAACCCACACACCTTATCATCTAAGTCCACCTTAATTCTAACTATATTACTAATGCATACTTCCCTATAAATAAGGGTGTTTTTCCCACTACTATATTTGGCACCAATTTCCGACGAATGTTTGTTGAAATATCGACAAACTTTTGTTGTATTACCGACGAAACACCCTTACAAATTTCATTGGAAAAGTGATGAAAACTAATATATTTTAGTCATCAATTTGGTAGTATACTAATATATTTAGTGGTTAATTTAGTCATTGATTCTTGTTAATTGGTCATTTACTTAGTCATGGTAGTCATTTATTTAGTCATTTTAATCATTAATTGTCATTTAAATACCAATTGATTTATGTCTATCGGTAGTATATTTAGTCTATAGATATGAAATGTTGGTTTAATTCATGTTAAAAAAAACTTCACAAAAATCTCATTCATCTATAAAACCTTTTTCAAAATTAACCTTCATTATTAAACTATTAGTTATACATACATACATACATACATACATACATACACACACACATACATACATACATACATACATACACACACACACACATACATACATACATACATACATACATACATACATACATACATACAGATGTCGATAAACTTATAAGGCACTGAGAGGGGGGTTGAATCAGTGCAAGCAAAAACCTTAAGAATCCGATTACACCTCTAAACAACTTTAAAATTAATAGGCATGCAAGGAAAACAATCACATAAGAAAACACTATATAAAACATGCCAACCATAACACAATGATTTATACGTGGAAACCCAAAAGGAAAAAACCATGGTGGGAGTTAGTACCCACAAGATTCACTATCTACAAAATAGAAATCTCTGACCGGTTAAGGTCTTACAAATATGCCCTATTAGGAGTCACCCAGTGAAGGGATTTTTTATGATGAGCTATGTTAGGAGCTTTGCCATGTTAGGAGTAGCCCTGCAAGAGGATTTAAAATCAGATGTTGAGCTACCCTGTTAGGGGATTTACAAATTAAGGCCTGTTAGGACCTACCCAATTAAGGGATTTGATTGTTGCAACTGTTAGGATAACAACAATTTAATGATCTTCATATAACACCTCTGTGTCTGATAAGATCCGCTTTAGTTCAACTCAATTCATCAACATCACAACAATATAGAGCTTCACTAATCACCACACAATCAAATTTGCATCCTTCGCTAATGATCTCACACACTTATCTCATAACTCATCACATTTTTTATAGACATCAACTTAGTCAGCTCATAAACTTGAAACAATTTCCTAGGTTCAATGAATCTAGACAAACTTACATTAAACATGCCTTACTTATGTCAGCCACCGACATAACAAACCAAAAATAAAACAAAAACTATACCGGTTTACCGATCTTAGTGATTTTATCACTACCAGTTAAGTGTTCTTCCAGATTTCCTGCTCTATACATCAAATCTCTATCATCTTGTTGAATCTGCTAATGCGATCAAGAATATAGCACCAAATACCTATATCCATCACTCCTGTAAAACTGCATTATCCAACTCTTCATCAATCGCCTGTACCAGTTGCTTGAATGCAACTATGTTCCTGTTTACCGGTTGAAGTCCTATTTGTTGGTTCACTTTTAAACTATCTTCTCTACCGGTTGGCTTACAAGACTTATGTGACTACAAAAAGATAGTTTCCATCAATGACAACACAAAACTTAGTCATAAAAAAAAAATATCAATCTCTTCACTACATTTCAACCATCAGTCCTTTACTAGTTGCATATCATCACCAACAGTCCTTACTGGTTCATTAACATACTCCAAACATCATCAGAAATGCCAACATTCTCCCCCTTTGGCATTGATGGAAATACTTAGGAATGATTTTATCTAAGTGTGCAATACAAAAATTGACTCTATTCATGACACATACTCCCCCTTAGTAATTACATGCTATTACAAAAATTTAAACCATTACAAGACTCATACTACTACTCCTGATTATAATGACAACAAAATTTTGACTGACTCTTTTACAACTACTACTCCCCCTTTGACAACAATGACAAAGGAAAGTAAATACATAAAAAGATAAATCTACATCAAAATTGCATTGCATATATAGATGTAGGAGTTCAAATTTTTTTTACAATGCAAATTTAGAAAAAGCATCACTAAAATAAGATTTCAACTGCTTAAGATTGTTATGCCAAGTCTCCTCATGTGTCCTGATCTGCTCAACAAGCTCCTCCATGGCATCTATAATGCTCATCTCTGGGGTATCAAGGATAGCTTCTGACTCTTTATACCCTCTCTGTAAGATTTCAACTTTTGGTATCAATTGTGTTTGTAGTTCCTGTAGGGATTTGGTTCTTTATCTATTCATTTTCATAAGCTTTCAGCTTATGTCGAAGTTCTACAATAGACCTTCCAAATTTTATTACAGAATCATTCAGGGGCTTAAATGATTCACTTAGGACTTCAAGTTCTTTTTCTACTTCCTACTTCTTTACCAAATCATCACAAAATAAAGAAAAATTTTCCACAATAGAAAGGATCTTACCGCCAGTCTCTAATGCTTCCTTCAAGTGATCCTTATTAACAGTCAGAGCAACTTTAGATTTATCAATATCTTTCATTAACTGCTCTATCCTTTGCTTCTTATACTCCTTTTCTACACTAACATGTTGTATCCTCAAATGTTTTCATCTTTTCACAGGCATCGTTAACCAATTGACCTACCTTATCAATCCGTGTAGCAAAATTATCTGTATCGATCTCCGGTAATAAACTTGACAAAATTTCAACTACACGTTTGATTGTCTCAGCTTCTTTTTGTTGTTCCTGCATTCTCTTCTTCTTTGCTCTCAATTGCATGGCTGATGCAATCTCCATTAATTCAGCAGAACTTAGATTGTCCATCTATAGGGGTCCTTGGATGCTTAATGCATCATCATCTTCTTCATCAACAATTTTCTGCTTAGAGGTAAAGGATAGAGGTGTCACTTTAGGTTCAAATTTCTTTTTTTTCTTCTCCTCTTCCTCTTTCTTCTCTTCAATTTTATCCTCTGTCTTTTCTTCTACCTTATAATTTTCACTGTCATTTACCGGTGGTGGATGAATATCAATAGTCTGTGTATGTACCGATGGCTCTTTAGAGCTCTTGACTTCTTCATCTTTCTTCTCTTCATGTCCATGTTTCTATTCAGACATTTGCACATCATCAACCTACACATTTACATTATCAATTGCATCAACATCATTAGTACCTGTGTCATCATCAAGGATGGCAATTGTCTCTATCTGTGTATTGATTGATTGATCATCTATCGGTTGGTTTCCCGTTACAATTTCATCAAGTTGAAAGTTACTTATATCAACATTGTATGGAATATCTTCTACCTTAAGATTCTCCAGTTGCTCTTCCTCCTCATTAGGTATCAAACCCAGTAACTTTTTCAAAATTTGTTCAATTTCCATATGAACTGATTGGGTCTCACCAATTA
This sequence comes from Cryptomeria japonica, assembly GCF_030272615.1. Classification (NCBI taxonomy): domain Eukaryota; kingdom Viridiplantae; phylum Streptophyta; class Pinopsida; order Cupressales; family Cupressaceae; genus Cryptomeria; species Cryptomeria japonica. Next base: position 390,276,814 of record NC_081412.1, on the reverse strand, counting down.
ACATTCTTGTCAACCTTTTCTTAGATCTAAAATATGATTTTACCTTTGCAAGAATTTCATCTATCTCCTCTCTTGTAGCTTCAGGTGGCAGATTTTTAAGAATGAATTCAATAAATTCTCTGTCCCGTTTCATGGCTACTTGCCATCTTGCATCAATATTATTATATAAAGAATTTGGAATTAGCCCTTACAATTCAGTTAGGACTTTGTTGTATTTATTCATCATGAAAACAACTGCATCTTCTATCTATCTTTATTCATCCTCACCAAAACTATCATAAAGTTTGTTCACAATAGATAATAAACTATACTCCTTAACATGCATTATTAACTTTTCAAAAGATACAAGTTTTGTTACCGGTTTCTTTACAGTCTTGACAATGGAAGATCCAACACCCTTTGATCTTGTGCCACTAGCTCTTAAATCTTTCTTCTCACCTTCTGATTCAGTTTCTTCTTCATCAACAACTACCAATTTCTTTGCTTGTTCCTTTTTCCTTTTCCCTGTAGTTACATGTGCTTTAGGTGTAGGGGGCTCAATGAATTTACCTTTTCTCTGGAATTGTATCTTGGAAGGTTTCTCCTTCTTTTCTTTAGTAGGATTCTCTACCTTAACTTCTACATATTTCTTCTTCTTGGCATCTTCACTTCTTGTTTTCATACCAATGGAGGTATCGGTTGGGGCACTTGATGCACCTTCCTATTGTGTTGCATGTCTTGCTCTTGTTTGTGCAATGGCTTCCTTTGTAAAACCTCATTGTTCAGCAAATGCCTCCACTTCCTTTCTCACTTTCCTAGCAATTACTGGTTTATTTAATTCAAAGTACACTTGTAGAGATTTCTCCTTGTAGGTGCCAAATATTTCTGCAGACGTATCTACCGGTTGAGCTAACAAGTGATTTGCATATGCCACCAAAAGATCTGCCTTGACTTCATAACCCATAGGAATCACCCAAGTTATCCTGGGATCAACTGCCTCCATCATATAGGTATCTGTATCAACCATGAAATAAATATTGGAATCCAAGAACACTAAAAGGGGGGGTGAATCAGTGTTCTACTGGAATAATCAATTTTATCCTTATTAAAACATGTATACACCAACTGGTATACCGGTGCATATAGAATTGAAAGAAGTAAAGCAACTGATAAGCCAATCACAGAAATGAATACCATAACACATAGAACTATACATGGAAAACCTCAAAGAGGAAAAACCACGGTGGGATTTGTGACCCACAATATCAATCCACTGGCCATATGAAGAGATATTACAAAATATAGGGGCCTGCACTTGCAGGAAGGCTTACAGCCTAGAGTGCACTGCTCAATCACAAAAGGAGCCTCACTGACTACATACAAATCTAGACTACAATCTAAAGAAATGATTGAACTGCAAAGGTAGCATCTTCTATACCTGAATACAGTTCCGGTTAAGCTATGTTTGTTTTAGTCTGAAACCCTTAACCCTATACCAGAATAACCCTTTATAATTATATCCTCGCATATATAATCTCTCATATATTTTTCATCTCCTTCATTATTTTCTTCCCAATACATATTACAAAATGATCTAACCAACTAACCTATATACCCCTTATAATTCATCATGCCTTATGTCAGCTTACAAATATAATTAAAATATGAATATACATGTCAGCTAGATAAGATAAATACATGAATAACAAAAACAATTGTTGATACCAGATCCAAAAGATGTCGACCTCCAATATCGAGAACCTAATTCCAAACCACGTCGGCCTGCATTGCCGGTATCCAAATAAATCCTTCCAACCTGTTGGTATCGGTGTCGATGTCATTGAAGTGTTTATGAAGTGCTAGTCGGTACACAACTGAACCAAAATATGAAGCCGGAACAAGTTGCCATGTTGCCATCAATGACAACATAGTGAAACCAACCAATTGAGTGCCAATTGCCAACAATCTCCCCCTTTGGCATTGATGGCAACACTCATGTGAAAAATGATCATGGTTTCCATGTATCGGTTTCAACTTGAGCCTGCTCCCCTTGAGCTGAATATTCATCTATGATCATAATAAAAAATACTCCATACCTCCATATCTCCCCCTAATGTATACAACTCCCTTTTTCTTTTTCACATCTATATCACTCCCCCTTTGACATCAATGCCATCAAAAATACCAAAAAGATACCAAAAACTAGGATGAAGAATGAAAGCCTGTATAATGAATATGTCCCAAAATACCTTATTGAAGCTGGATGTAATAAAAAATATCCGAATAGGCCTTCTCCAATATCTCAATATAGGTATCCCAACCAGATTTGAAAGTGCTGAAAATAGATACAAGTCCATTTAGCATATGGGCAAATGACTCTTTCCCATTAAGCTCTGCCGGTGTGGGCTTACCAGCTAGATCTATACACTCTTCTTATGTACACTTAATGAATCCAATCAGAGACTCACCAATTCTCTAAGACTTTTGGCTCTCCTTATGATTTTATCTTTTTCTTTCTCAAGAGCAAAAACTTGGGCTTCCAAAACCAAAATCTGACCATCTATAGATTTAGTTAATGAATTCAATCCATCAAAAGAATTGGTTATAACTGCAATCTCCTCTTGAATATCCTTAATCTTTTTATATGTCTCAGCTGTGAGCAAACCTGTATTACAACATACTCTGTAGATATTAGTACACTGCCTCAATGCATTATCTGTCAATTTCAACTTTTCATTAATCTTCTTCCTCTCAGACTCAATCACTTGATCAAATGTAGCTCTCTTTGCCTGTGTGAACATCTCCAGTGCTTGCCGATTTGATATATATAGAAAGGATTGAAATCCTTTGAAATGTGTTATGTAATTGTCTTAAGCTTTCCGGATGGGCTCGCTTCTTTGTCAAACTTGCACTTCGGGACTAGTCTATGGAAAACAGTGATAGACTGGTCAATAATCCCTTTATCCATAGATCCCTCCTTAAACATTTTTTGTTGAGCCATCATCATGAGTTCAATAGAACTCCTCTCGGTTATGCTTTTCTTTTCAACCTGCGAGGTGCCAATTGACAACAATGATGGACTTACTACCGGTTCCCTATCGGATTCCCCTTTCTTATCCTCTGATGTTTTAACTTTTATAGCTTCCTAACTTGCACCGATGGCTTCGCCACTTGGTGCAGTCTTAGTAACTACCAGTTCCTCCCTAGGAACAATAACCTCATCCTGTACATACTGATCCAGAGGACTATTGTCCTCAACATTAGAAACCTTTACATTATCAACCTTTGCACTCAATGTAACTACCGATATCTCAATGTTTTCCTATACATTTGTATCTACCAGGGGCTCAATATCTACTATGTTAATATTTTCCAAATTGAGGGTGAAGTACCCATAATGCCCTTACCTTTCCCTTCAACTGGGATGTCTGCAGTATCTGTCTTGGGTTCCAGTGAAGTATAAAAACCATGGTTCTCTTCAAAGAACTTAACCCACACCTTGTGTGTCTCCTTGATTATCTCATTCACTCTACCTAACATAAGATTGATTATTCTATGCTTGTTGTTAAAGATTTTCCTATCTCCAACCTCAAGTGTCTTGTCCATCTCCTCTAGAGTAATAGAAACACAAACATATAACAACTCCTGTATCTTTATATGTCTGTCCTCTTGCATTGCTGATAGTATTCTAGAATCTAAAATATCATACAACTATGTCGGTATTGTCGATATTTGGTTTTCAATTTCTATCAAGGCTTTCTTATAAATATCCAAATACAAAAAAACTGATTCCTCTACCTCTCTTTGTTCATCATTATAGAAAAGTTCATAATAAAACTGTACATTCTTTAACATGCCATCTTTAGTAATTTCATCAACTAACTCTAAACAAGTCTTTGGTGGAATGATAGTTACATTACCAGATTCAATGTCATCCTTCTTCTTTCTCCTTCCAGTACTAGATGGGGCTGAAGGTGTTTCTTTTGGTGCTCTTCTCTGTGCCGGTACCCTGATAGTAACTTTCTTAATCAGTTGCTTCTTAGCCTCTACCTTGGTCTCTTCATTTTTCTTCCTGAATACCCTTTTTAATGCCAAGGGTGTGTCAGCTTCAGATGTAGATTCTGCTGCAATAGGCTCAATGAATATTTTTGGTTCTTTCCTCTTCTTGCCTTTCTCCGGGACAACATCAATCAATTCCTTGATGTCCTATGAAACCTTTTCCATAAATTTACTTGCCTTACCTTCCTGCTTCTCTCTCTTCTTCCGGTTGAACTTAGTTTCAACCTCTTGCATATTTTTCTTAGTAGTGCCAAAGGTTTTTACAGTTTCATCTACCGATGTATCAATTAGCATTTGTGCATAAGCATCAAGAATCTGAGCATCAACTTCATAACCCATTTTCTCAATCCAAATCTTCCGAGCCCTAACAACTTCCATCAAGGTTTCATCTTTCTTGACCATGGACCATATCTCAGTTGAGTAATTCTCAACAATGTTCTTGGGAACCCTCATCCTAGAATTCATAGATTTTTGAAATGCTTTAAAGTAACCCCACACTTTGTCTTCTCTTTGACTACCCAATATAGCAATTGACTGTTTTAGTTGCCTCCCTATTAGGATATCGAATGCCCATTTTCTCTTCCCAAAACTGGGAGTCTCGTTGATGAAAATAGCATTAAGCAAACAATTAGGTTACCATACCATAATGTTCCTTTCTTTTCTCCTTTAATCTTTCCTAGGTTAATCAACAGTTCATCCAACATCCAGCCACATAGATCTAACTTCATTCTCCCTCAAAATTTTATGAGTTGCATAAATGTAGAAGCTAGAAATATAATTCAGTTGGTTTAACTGAGTTACCTTGTAACCGATGACCATGCTTTTGAATTTGATATCTATGTCGGTGATAGTACTGATCCTCATTTTCCACTTGTCTGATGTTGTGCCGGTAATCTTGTTGACCTGATCATTTGAAACTTTCTTCTTCGGATGTTTTCCAACCTACGGTAAACTAGTGATTGCCCTGATGGCTTCCTTTGTAATCTTATATGGTTTATCCAACTAGATAAACTCTCCATGCACCCTACTTAAAATATACCTAACAATTTCATCTTGAAATTTTGGAATATCTAGAATGTCAGTAAACCCTAAATCCACAATATGCTGGTATTTGGGCTTAATCTTTCTAGAATCTCCCATTAGCTCATTCATGCGCATGCTCTTAATATTAGCCATTCCCAAATCCTCAATATGATAGTGAAAGTAAGCTCTTACATCTTTTACATACACGACTCTTTCTGGGACACGGGAAAAAGCTCCAACCGAATCATCCAGGGCAGAAACATGCGAATATCGCTTGAAAATCGGCCTGGAATGGTCCTTGACCTGAATAAAAATCATATTTGCAACAAATATAGGTACATATGATGATTCCACTTCCATGATTGAGGATAAATACCCGTGAATAGTTGTCAATGAAAAAATCCTAAAGACCTCTTCCAATCGCTCATCAAATTGCTCAAGATGATATCAATCGCACTGATTTGCCTTAGAATTCCTTTGAATTTCTCTAAATGCAAAGTGATTAGGAATAAAATGAATTCAAACTTTTATCCTCCAAGAAACCCTAATCATTCATTGACATCAATGACTTCTGATGGAAGATACCAGATCTCAATCAAACATCTCCATGCTAGATAAGCATCTCCAATGTCTAGAACATCTTCCAAAACCTCTTCCTAAGGCATATGGAACATCTTCATGAATTTTCCTACCCCTAAGGCATCTACCTTAGTTACTGGATGAGCTCCCTACCAGTGCAGGAGCACCCTCCTCTACCGGTTGAGTAACTGGTGCATTTCCATCTGCTGATTGTTCTTCTGACTTCCTGACCCATCTTTGGGTATGATCTTGCTAGATTTCATTAACCTTCTATTTTCCTTTCTCATTTGATCCTCCATTACCAACCAGTGGATTTTTGCTTCTATAGAACTTAGCAATATGTCCAACCTCATTACATGCATAACATGTAACATTGTTCTTTTGAATTGCTTTGCTAAAACTGGTGTAATTGCTTGACCTGCACTGATTAGCCATATGTCTAAATGTTCCACATGCATAACACCTAACATTCATTCTGCAATCTTCTAGATTATGACCATATTTATTACATTTAGAACATTGACCAGGAGCAGAATCAGGGTTCTGATTTTCTCTATTTCTACATTGCCTAGCCATGTGACCAAATATATAAGTATTAAATTGCCTTATCGGTGCCTTATGATTTTGATCTTCATTTGCAATACTAGAACTCTATCCTTGTTCAAATCCAAGTCCACTAGAATCTCCATTCTGCCTTTGTTTCTTCAACAACTCATCTAGTTGTGTTGATCTAATCTTGAATTTTTCTTTATAGTCACTTGCAATAGTTAGATCATCTCTTAGAATTGTTACTTGTCTCTCAAGCTCTTGTTCATTACTCTAGGATTGTACTAAATCAGTTCTCAACATATCATTCTCATGAACCAACCTTCCACTTTCTTCAAATTTGTTTTTCAGAGATACAACAAGATTTTCTTCCTTTTTCTTCCGGTCCTCGATCTCTTTAGACATCCTCATAGTTATAGCTTGCATTTCATTTCTCATAACCATTTTTTCCTGACTTAATTTCAAACATCTCTCATTAAGTGCACCTTTCTCATCATTATCCTTATTCTGCAAACGTTCCTTCCTCCTAGCCTGAACAGATGACAATCTCTTGTGTAGGACAAGAATGAATTCTTGAGCAGAATTCAATTCATTGTGTAGCTTCAATTTATTCATCCTTTCAGCATCATAATCTTCAAGTGCCACCTCAAGTTGCTTCTCCAAACTCATATCCATGGATTCCAGATTTAGGATCTTCCTCAAGTTTTTAAACTTCCTCCGAGGCACAAAGCTCCGATACCAATTGTTGGAATCCAAGAACACTGAGAGGGGGGGGGGGGTGAATCAGTGTTCTACCAGAATAATCATTTTTTTATCCTTATTAAAACATTCATACACCAACCGGTATACCAGGTACATATAGAATTGAAAGAAGTAAATCAACCAATAAGCCAATCACATAAATGAATACCATAACACACAATAATATACGTGGAAAACCTCAAAGAAGAAAAACCATGGTGGGATTTGTGACCCCCAATATCAATCCACTGGCCATATGAAGAGATATTACAAAACATAGGGGCCTGCACTTGCAGGAAGGCTTATAGCCTAGAGCACACTGCTCAATCACAAAAGGAGCCTCACTGACTACATACAAATCTAGACTACAATCCAGAGAAATGATTGAATTGCAAATATAGCATCTTCTATGCCTGAATACAGTTATGGTTAAGCTCTGTATGTTTCGATCTGAAACCCTTAACCCTATACTGGAATAAACTTTTACAAAAATATCCTCACATATATAATCTCTCTCATATATTTCACATCTCCTTTATTATTTTCTTCCCAATACATATTACAAAATGATCTAACCAGCTAACCTATATACCCCTTACAATTCATCATGCCTTATGTCGGATTACAAAGATAATTACAATATGAATATACATGTTAGCTAGATAATAAATACATGAATATCAAAAACAATTGTCGATGCCAGACCAAAAGATGTCGGCCTCCAATACCAATAACCTGATTCTAAACCATGTCAGCCTACATTGTTAGTATCCAAATAAATCCTTCCAACCTACTGGTGCCAGTGAAGTGTCTGTGAAGTTCCTTCTAATACACAACTAAACCAAAATATGAAGGAAAAACAAGTTTCCATGTTTCCATCAATGACAACATAGTGAAACCAACCAATTGAGTGTCAATTGCCAACAATAAATTGTATCCTCATATCTCTGGACAATACTCTCTAGTAACCTTTCTCTTGCATGCATCTTCTTCTGAAAATCCTTAAAATATCCCCATGCAATCTTACCAAAATCATTACCCAACATTTTGATATTGCTCTTCATCTGCATCAATGTCAATGTTCCATCTATCTAGTGCACATCACTGATATCGGGGAAACGGTTCTGAAAGTAGAAAAATAAACCAATGATCAACTGTCCAAATTTAAACTTCAATCTCTTATCCTTCTTGATGAACTCAATATTCAACATCAATTGACTTCACAACGCCTCAGACAAATCATAATCAACATCTTCCTTTATCATCTGGTATGCGGTATGAATGGCTGCACTAAGGATGTTGTTCATCCTGCTAGAATGATATATCTGGTAACCAATAACCATTGAAGCATATTTAATTGCCAGATCATTAATATCATTCATTGTCATTTCTCTTCCATCCCATCTTGAATTAGTCAATTTAGCTACATCATCCTTAGGAAACGATCTCAATACTAGAACCTCATCGGTGGCACAAAGTCTGGTGACTGCATGAATAGCTTCTTTTTTAATCTTATGTGGTTTGTGGAGCCACATAAATTGGTCGTGAATCCTTTTAAGAACATATCTGACATGTTCATCATCAAAATCATCAATGGAATTTAGGGCATGGTGAAAACCTTTTCTCGGTAACCTTCTTAAATTATTCCTTCAACACTCTATTCTTATCACACATCAATCTATATTGGTCAAAGATCACAAAGATACCAAGATCCTCTAATTTACAATGATAAAAAGATCTAACATCTTCTACATGTAACACTCCATAGGGAACTCTAGATAGGGCTCTGGCAGTATCAGTTTCAATAGACTTAAACAGGTGCCTTTTACATTTAGGATGAGGTCTGTCTATAACATCTACTAGATGCAGGGTATCCATTCTCAAAGATCCAGACTTTAGAAGCATAAAATAGGATTTTCCTAATAAATATCTTTTACCGCTTTCACAACTAGGGTTTCGACACTGACAATGTTCTCTCGCCGATTATCGATCGTAGATCACCTCAAATCTCTATCAATCTGATCAAATGTTGCAAACATAAGCTCTTCTCTGCTCTTTTCTCTCTTCGAGTGCTCACAAGAATCCAAAGTGACAAATGATATTCAAAAAGTTCTTTTTATTTGCCCATTATCTATTGCATTAAATGCTATTACCGGTAAAACCCTAAAACGTCTTTTAACATACTACTGATTCCCATATCACATGAAACCTACCGGTTTGATCATAAAACCACTTCACAATATCATAATGTATCAAAGTATGTAGATTTAACTTACCTCATGGTCCTTTAGGGGGTTCTAAAATAGATCTAACATTAAGCTCCCCCTAAGCTTTTTAACAACTTAGTTTGTTAGTGAAGGGTTCTCCACACTAGGTGAAGAATTAGGATCTTCAAATGGTTTCTCATCACTCTTCTTTCTCCAGATTTTGTTCATTTCTGCTCTGGTCTCCTCAACATCAAATTTCTTTTTCCCTTTCCAGTCAGCAGATTGATTTACTGGTTGATTCATCTTAGCTCTACAAAAATTTGCAAGGTGTCCCGGTTGGTGAGAATGAAAACAAGCCATTTCAGATGCTTTCCAAGGTCCAATATTGCCTCTACCAGTTCTTCTTCTACAGTTCATAGCTACATGACCATAGTTATGACAAATTGTGCAAACCGCATTCATCCTCTTTCCACAGGGGCTAGACCGGTTAGCATAGGGTCTCTGCCAATTAGGACTTCTCCGATTATTAAAGGTTCTTTGCCAGCCACCACCAAACCTTTGACTCATGTGAGGTGTCAAATTATTTGCTCCATACCTGCACTCAACAGCTCTATGCCCATGCATGTTGAAAGTGTAACAATATCCATTAAAATTTCTATGTTTATATCCTTGATATGTATTAGGTCTACAACCATTAGTAACATCAGATCTGCTACAAAAATTAGCAGTATGTCCTGGCTTATGACAATTGAAACATACAACTTTATAGGGTTTCTTACCAGTGGATTTCTAAATTTTAGGTGTAGATTTACCTTCTTCCATGTTGTCCTTTGTACTAGAAGACTCACCTTTCTCAAATGTAGTATAACTCAAGCCATGTGCGTCACCTTTCATCCTCTATGATTGAATCTATTCATCAAGCATGGTAGTGTTTTTGTTAAACTTTGCAAGTGTTTCATTAGCATCAACAAGTTCTTTAGTAAGATCTTCATTCTTCTTCATAAGAGTCTCTTTAAGAGACATTTCCATATCAAGATCAACCTTTATCTCTTCTTTTTCTTTTTGTTCCTCATGTAAATAAGAATACAAAGTACCAACTTCTTAATTCAACTTAAATTTCTCATGTTCTTTCTCTTTGATTTTATCTTTTGTTGTCCTACTTGCTTCAAGTTCTTGACTCATTCTGATGGTTAGGGCTTCTAGCTCTCTCCTCAAGTTAGCCTTCTCATCATTTAGTTTGTCCACTTCATCAACCAATACATCCATGTTTTCTTCATCAGAAGAATTGCTTTTAGAAAACTCTAACAGTTGTTCAATTAAATCTCTTCTCTTAGCAAGTGAGGCTTTATAGTTGCCTTTCAATGTTTCTAGGCCTTCTTCAACTTCTACAAGTCTATTAGACATCTCTCTATAGCTCATTAATTCCCCCATGTCTGCCTTAGGGATCCTTCCCAAGAGGTTAAGCCTCAAGGAATTTTGGCTCTGATACCAATTGATAAACTTACAAGGTACTAAGAGGGGGGTGAATCAGTGCAAGAAAAAACCTTAAGAATCTGATTACACCTCTAAACAACTTTAAAATCAATAGGCATGCAAGGAAAACAATCACATAAGAAAACACTATAGAAAACATGCCAACCATAACACAATGATTTATACGTGGAAACCCAAAAGGGAAAAACTATGGTGGGAGTTACTACCCACAAGATTCACTATCTGCAAAATAGAAATCTCTGACTAGTTAAGGTCTTACAAATATGCCCTGTTCGTAGTCACTTGGTGAAGGGATTTTCTATGATGAGCCCTGTTAGGAGAAATCTTGCAAGAGGATTTAAACTCAGATCTTGAGCTACCCTGTTAGGGGATTTACAAATTAAGGTCTGTTAAGACCTACCCAGCTAAGGGATTTGACTGCTGCAACTGTTAGGATAACAATAGTTCAATGATCTTCATATAACACCTTTGTGTCTAATAAGATCCACTTTAGTTCAACTCAATTAATCAACATCACAACAATACAAAGCTTCACTAATCACTCCACAATCAAATTCGCATCCTTCACTAATGATCTCACACACTTATCTCATAACTCATCACATTTTTTATAGACATCAACTTAGTCGGCTCATAACCTTGGAACAATTTCCTGGGTTTAATGAATCTAGACAAACTTACATTACATGCCTTACTTATTTCGGCCACTGACATAACAAACCAAAAATAAAACAAAAATTGTACTGGTTTACCGATCTTAGTGATTTTATCACTACTGGTTAAGTGTTCTTCTAGATTGTCTTCTCTGTACATTAAATCTCGATCATCCTATTGAATCTGCTAATGCGGTCATGAATATAGAACATAATACTTGTCTCCATCACTCTTGTAAAACCGCATTATCCAACTCTTCATCAATCGTCTGTACTGGTTGCTTTAATGCAACTCTATTCCTGTTTACCGGTTGAAGTCCTATTTGTTGGTTCATTGTTAAACTATCTTCTCTACCAGTTAAGCTTTACTGGTTGGCTTACAAGACTTATGTGACTACAAAAGCATAGTTTCCATCAATGACAACACAAAACTTAGTCATCAACAAACAATCTCAATCTCTTCATCACATTTCAATCATCAGTCCTTTATTGGTTGCATATCATCACCAACAGTCCTTACCAGTGGCCGAAATAAGTAAGGCATGTAATGTAAGTTTGTCTAGATTCAGTGAACCCAGGAAATTGTTCCAAGGTTATGAGCCGACTAAGTTGTTGTCTATAAAAAATGTGATGAGTTATGAGATAAGTATAACATTAAATAATTAAAAAAAACTTTAATTAAAAAAAATGCTTTTTACTTCTGTTGATACCCATAGCTCTATGGAAACCATAGGTCATGGAAACCCCACGGCTATGGAGACCCACAGTCATGGGTTCCATGGTTCTGGAGACCCACAGTTGTGGCCTCCGCAACTATGGTAAACCATAATCGTGGCTGCCACGGTTGTGGTAACCCACAATCATGCCCACGGGGGGGTGGGGGGATCGTGGGTAGAGCCTCAACTCTCCACACCCTCCCAAAACCAAATAATTTTTTTTTTTAAAATGATAAATATCAAAATAAAATTCTCTCCAAATAAAAAAATGGAGATTTTAATTTTCCATGTATCAAATGGTCACCATTTTTTCCAAATCTGCACCTGCAAACAAAAGAAAAATCACATTAGATCTAGGGTTTTATTGAGAAAACAATAGGGAAATTAAAAAAATCTCAAAATAAAATTGGTGCAAACCCAAAACAAAAAAAATAAAGATTTTGATCTCCCAAAAAATGCATATGGCCACCACTCCTTCCCAAACTAGATATCTACAAACAATATAAGAGAAAAATTAGATCTAGGGTTCTAAGAAAACAAGAGGGAAAGAAAAAAATCTCAAAATAAAATTGGTGCAAACCTAAAACAAATAAAATGGAGATTTTGATCTCCCACAAATTCCTATGGCCACCACTCCTTCCCAACCTGCAAATCTGCAAATAATATAAGAAAAATTTTAGAGCTTTGATTCCATAGCTTGTTTGATGAAGCACTTTTGAGAAACCTGCAACAATAGTTTCAATGGAGGAGGCTAGGGTTAGAAAGCTTGAGAAAATGTTCAAATGAGAGAATAGGGTTACTTTACATCTTAATATATGTTAGGGTTTTCCTTTGAAGCCCTGAGATCCAACAATAGAGATTAAAATAATCTAATTGATGAGATTCTTTGCACAACCCATTAGGATTATAGCTAGAAGTTTTTTATGAAAATTAAAATGATTAATTATGACTAGCATCATAGTGTGGGACCATGATGTTAGGTACCCATAACTTGGTGTAACTTAAATATATATTATATTAAAGATATATATTTATACATACACACATATAAATATAAATATATAATATATATTTATTTATATTAAAAATATAAAAATATAAAAAATATATATTTATATATATATATAGGTAATGTCATAAAATTGTGACACTAGCAATTTTTTATTGCATTACGGTCCTCACGCATGGGAACTCGAATCCTCTAGCCTCATCAGAGACTGGAGATTGCTTGGCTTGTAGAAACAACTTCTTCCTTGGCCTCTGCATCACCCCATCTGCACTCTTCCCTGGAGAAAGGGGTATAATTGGGGTGTGGCACCATTGTCCCCCTTTGGATAGGGGTGTGGCACCCCTGTCCCTACTTCATTTTGGGACAGAACCCTTTCTAGAGCATGCATTGTGGGTTGTGCCTTGGGCGGGAAACTCCCCCGATGTCGGCCCATGATGAAATTCAAATCCACCAACATGTATTTAAGGGGAATTCATCCTCTCATTTGCATAAGTTCAATAAGTTGAAGTTGGATAAGATTGGAGTATGCACAAGCGATCAAGCATTCAAGAGCATTCAAGCATCCAATCATTTTTTTCTACCATTGAGCATTCTCAAGTCTCCCTTTAAGGCTAGATGTTGCATTCAAGTCAAGGATTCAACCATTGAAGAGGAGATTGATTTCAACATACAATTTCACACAAGCATTTCTATCAACATTACTACTACAACCTCCCTTGAGGTGATTTACAATTCAGTCTCTCATTTACATCTACTTGCAAGTATGTTATTTCATTACTTGGTTAATTCCAAAACTGGGGTTTGACCTAAAGGCAAGCCCCTAATATCAACCCATTTTCCTCTCTTTTCCGTGTGTAGGTTGTAGGTGCAGAGCTGTACTTTCAGATTCGGGCTTCATTTTCGAAGGCAGAAAAACCCTTTTTATTTCACGGATTTTTCGGAGGACCGTGTACATTCCCACCACAGTCCAGGAAACTTTTCCTCAAATTCATAGGGCAGCTTCATCTCGACATTTTATTGCCAGATCCAGGTGCCCAACTTCATCCCATATTCCGATCTCAAGTTATAATCGATTCTTTGTCACTTTTGCACTAAATAATTCAGTCAGTTTCCTTTCCAAATCAAACAAGGAAGAGGGGATCAACTTAGCATTCCCAATTCATTTAGAATTCAATCTACCATCTTTGTGTGGAGAGATTGAATCTAGTAAATTATCATCTCCTTCTTCCTAATGTAATGGTGAAAAGTGCTTGAATGGTAATGGATAGAGAAACTTTCATCTCTCTTTGAGGGAAAGGGTAGTTTCCTTCTTGATCTATCATTCACCATTTTCCCACCATTACATTTTGGTGAAACCGACATCTTGCATGTTTTCCTTTGAACAAAATTGCATATTTTTCATTTACAAGTTTCAACTTTCTGCAAACTTAGTGGTTAATTCATTAAAAACCCTAGTTTTTAAAATTAGAACTTGTGATTTGTAAAAATTGCTTGTGGTTATCTTAGATCTTAAAATTGCTTTGTTTGTCAAATTCAATTTCCTCATTGTCTTGTTCAATTTGCAATTAAAATTTACAAAATTAAGAGGTTACTTATTAAAACCCTAATTTTCAAAAATCGTCTTGAACTTGTGCAGAAATTGGATTTCCATTTAATTTTCAGATTTCTGATTGTTCTCAAATTTATCTTCAATCCTACAATTCAAATTTTCAATTTCCCCCCTTTTTCCCAAAATTCAAATTTCAAAATTAAGTGGCTAGGTCATCGAACCCTAATTTTTAAAATTAAATGGATTTTATTCGAATTTCAAATCAATTTCATTTCAATTCAGATTTCTAAACATTTTCCAACGTGTACCTATTGATTAGGCTTGACCATTTTCAAAATTACAATTCATCGTAATATCCATCCCTGAAAATTTTTTGGGGTTAGCTTTAAAATCATCGTAACATCCATCCCTGAAATTTTTTGAAAATTTTGGTCGGACCATGTGCGTTCCCGCCACGATCCTCGAATTTTTTCTCGAAATTTCAGGAGACTATTATGACTGTATTTAATAGCTTAAATTTGGAAGATTGGTTGATTTTATCGATTTTTGATCCCTCTAGAATCAAAAATACCTTCAAAATTAAACATTTCAACTTTCAAGAAAGTTTTTAAAATTAAGAGGTTAATTATAGTCTGCCCTGATTTTAAAAATTCTAATTTTAAAATTAAGTGGTATTCCTTTGGCCCTAATTTAAAAATTCCAATTTCCTTTCGTTTTTGGAAATTGTGTCATTCCCTTCCTCCAACAAAGTTCAAATTGTGTAATCATTATTTTCTTACATTTTGCATTACTCAATTTTGTAAGCTTTGTTCCACAATTCAAAATTCAAATTTTCCCTCTAGTGCATGAGTTTTACCACTATTAGTCCTACCTATCCTATCCCCATTAGATGAAGCATTAGAATTAAGGTTTCCCAAGGTTTAATTACCGAGGAGATGGAGCCTAATTTGGGTGACTTCTTTAATGAGGATCATGCTAATTCTTCCCATCCTAATCATGTGCCTATTCACCCCATTGATGGATCCCATGATGAAGAAGAAGTTTTAACAAGGGTTTCTTTAGATCAACTTTCTACATTGGACAATCAATTTGATAGCTTTCAATAATGGATGTCCCAAGAATACCCTAATAGTGAAGCTCTTCCATTAATTGAAGGTCTTAAACACATGCTTCAAAGTGATAAGAATGGAATTGATATATTGTGTGGCATTGCACATATTGTTGATTCTAATGTCATGCCTATCAATAGTTGTGCCGAAACCCTAGGTTACTCACAGTCTTCAACACAAGTCAATTCCTCTATTCCTTTGACTAATCCTATGACTAGCATTCCTACTTTCACATCTAACATCATGGTTACTTCAACTCAAAATTTCATCCCTACAACCATAGGTCATGGGGGCAATTCCTCTTCTTCATTTAAATCTCCATCGATACCTATGTCTTCCATGAGTGTTCCTGTTAATCCTCAACCAATCAGTGTGACACAAGGGGGCAATTCCTTCAACAACTTTTTTCCTCCTTTAAGTGTCCCTTTTCCTACCCAATCATCACCAATGCCTACTTATCATAATGTCACACCACCTTATTCTCAGTCCATGCCTTCTTTCAATAACATCACACCACCTTCTCAATCACCTATGCCTAACATCAATTCTTCCACCGAAATGATAATCAATAATCTTGCTCAAACCGTGTCTTCCTTGCAACAACAAATTGCTTCCATGAGTCAATCCAAGTTTAGTGTGCCCACTTTCTCTTTATATTTCTTATGATCCCTCAATTGGAACTCTATAATGGAAAATATGATCCTCTTACACATGTCAAAACATTTCAAACCTTGTGTACTGATTTTGCTTATGATCAATGATTTCTTGCAAAATTGTTTACAAGAACACTAGAGATAAGGCCTTACAATGTTATTGCTCTTTGCCTTCTTATTCTATCACTTCATTTCAACAATTGGAAAATGCTTTCATCCAACAATTTAAAAACAACATTGGTCCTAAAATCACTTTGACTGATTTAATGCATTGTAAACAAGGTGTTAAAGAAAAAGTGATTGATTTCATTGGTAGATATAAAAATTTGTGTGCTCAAATTTCTTTTCATGTACCTGATAATGATATTCAAAGAATTTTTATTTCTAATTTGCAAAAAGATATCAAGGAAAAGCTTCTTTTGTTTGAGTTTACTTCCTTCCCGTAGTTGTGCGCAACACTCCACAATTATCAACTAGTTGTGAGTCAAATGGAGCAATCTACTCCTATGGCTCCGAGTGATAAGGGAGAGAGTGTTCAACAATCATTTGTGAAGTTCAAACCAACAAAAAGCTTCATCAAGTTCAATGATCTAATCAACAACAATCATGTGAATGCTACAACAGGTGTGCCTTCTATTTCTATTTTTTTTCAAAGAGAAAGACACTTTACAACTTTGAATGAATCTTTACATAGTATTATGTCTCATTTGTTGCACAAAAATGTTATCAAAATTCCTCCTATAAAACAAATTGATCCTTCCAAACTTGCATCTCCTTATTTTGATAACAGTTCCTTTTGCCAATTTCATCGTCAATCCGGTCATGATACTGAAAAATGTTTTGCATTTAAGAATAAGGTTCAAGACTTGCTTGATAATAATAATATATCTATGGTAGGTGTGAATGATAAAGGGAATAAATCAGTTGCTCCTTCTAATCAAAATCTTAAGATTTTCACTGATCCCTGGCCATCTCATACCTCTAACGTTATTGAGATTGTGCCTAATTCTCTCACTTCTGAAGAATTCACCTCTATGGCTCCAAATGTCATGCCCAAACTTTTGGGCACAAACGGAATAATTTTTTTTTAAAATACTTAAAAATACTTAACTTAGTATGACTAACTTAATTAAAATATTGCAGTCTAGTTTGGTCTTAACTATGTTTGAATGAATCAAACAATTAAGTTAATTGGGTGATAAAAATTATCTAAGTTATAAGCGAGCTAATATTTCTCCACAAGAGTTATCACTAATCTTCCATTAATAAATAATTAAACTCACTTAGCAATAATCACAACTAAATTAATAGGGACTATTAATGATCTCTTATAGTTCTTTAATTACTTAGGGTCTAAAATTAATTTACCCTATCTTTTGATTAAATTAACCGATTAAATAAAATATCCATTAATAAAGAGGTGTCTAATAAATTTCAAAATAAAGGGGGCCAACTTGACACACATGGGTCATTTTAATCCTCCTAGGTTAATCCTACCAAGAGTTTAAGATTAAAACTTCTTATTAAAATGCTTCTACA
This sequence comes from Cryptomeria japonica, assembly GCF_030272615.1. Lineage (NCBI taxonomy): Eukaryota > Viridiplantae > Streptophyta > Pinopsida > Cupressales > Cupressaceae > Cryptomeria > Cryptomeria japonica. The sequence continues at coordinate 390,258,958 of NC_081412.1, read as the reverse complement.
TTTATTTAATAATTTAAATGTGCATTATCTAATATACAGTTAACCATTTGGATTCCATATAAATGCAGAATTTAATTATATATATATATATATATATATATATATATATATATATATATATATATATATATATATATATATATATATATATATATATATATATATATATATATATATACTTATGAAGATAATTCAAGAAGAAAGGGGGGTTTTCTTTTCTTTATTTTAATAACTTACTCCTCTTTTAAAATCCTAAAAGCCACATGCTAACTCTAACCCCTTCTTTATCACACCCACACACATATCTAATTATTATTATTTTTTAAAAGAAAACCTATGTGTGCTTGCCCTAACCCGAAATTAGGGTTAGGGCATGAGTGTGATAACATGTATAATTTTAAATGTGCTGTGTGTGTGTGAGATATTTTCTTTTATTTATTTATTATTTTTTTTGAATGTGTGTGTGTGCAGGTGCGGACGTGGCGGCCCGAGCTTCATCACTCGGCGGAGCCGAAGGGGAAATGGCAGAGAGAGGGAGGGCCGAGCGAGGGTTTTATTTTTGTTCGCGAGAGTGGGAGAAGGTGATGCGGGAGTGCCGCGGGCTGCGGACAGCACCACCCACAGCTGCGGCCCCTGCAGTCTGTGGACATCGCCGCCCATAGCTGCGGGTTCTGCAGCCTATGGACGGTGCCGCCCACAGCTGTGGCTCCCGCAGCCTATGGACGTCGCCGCCCACAGCTATGGGCTCCCGCAGACTGTGGGCATCGCCGCCCAAGGCTGCGGCCCCCTACTTGCCAAAATCGTTATTTTTAAAACCCCTTTTTTTTGTGTTAAAATAAAATGCGTAATACTTTTTATTTTTTTTATTTTTTTCTACTTATTTTTTTAAATGACTAATTTAACAAGTTTATTAGTTTTCTCCTTCTTTTTTTTGTATTATTAAATCTGTAAATACATCACTGTTTTTTTTTTGTTTTTTTTTTATAAACAGATTTTCAGAATAACATTTAAAGGAATAAAACATATATATATATATATATATATAGCTACCTTTTTAAACTATAACTCATGTAGGCAATTTTTGAGTTTATTATTTTTGTATATCTTTTAAAATGCATGCAGAGATTTTCCTAGTGTTACTTGTAGTTTGTATAATGGGAAAGATACCCCTTTTTTTTTTTTCTAAAAAGGCTGGAGAATATATGTTGAATATTCTATTTTTTTTTTGTTTAAAAACAACATTCTGTAACTAACATCTACAATGCATTCTAACAACAACTTAATATATATTCTTATTTTTGGTAAACAAATTTTAAGACTGGAACTATATGCTAATTTTTTTTTTATGAAATAAACTACTACTATAGGATTTATTTTCTGCTTTAAATGAAAGTAAAAATGATAGATTTAATTAAATTTGCAGCAACATAAGTAAAATCAGAATATAATGCATGAGCTTTCATATACCATTTCTATCTTGCATAAGTGAATAAATGAACCTTTGTTTGCAGAATAGATATAAATGCTAGAACTTTATTTTTTTTATTTTTTTTGAGGATTCAAATACAAGCTAATATATTACATCTTCCCTTTTTGTGAAACTAACCAAAATAGGAGAAATACATTCCTTTAGCAAGTTAAAATACAAGGTAAATAACAATACAAATAGGTATGAAAACCCAACAAGTATTTTCCTTTCCATAGTAATATGAATAAAATAAACACACTTCTCTCTTTTGGGAAATAAATACAACAATGGCTCTCTATTTCTTTACAAGCTACAACATTAAATACATTTGTCTTTTAAGCTTTTCTGCAACACAAAACAACAACAAAGCTCTTTATTCTTTCTTTTCCCATCCCAAGCAACCTGCAATAAAAACACAACTTGACCATGGAGAGCTCACCTCCCAGCCTAGGCTTACTAGAAGCCATCCCCGAGCTTAGAGAACCAAGAACTAGACGGGTTACAAACAAACAAACAACACAACAACAAAGGCAAAACACTCAACATGCATTTTCCCATCCCAAGCTACACTTTCACCACTTCTTGTGATGATCTTTCCACGGGTGGAAGTGGACCAAGTACCATTGGGGAGATTGCAAGCATAATACAACTCAAGCCACCTCATGGCAAAACAAAATACAACAATTTTCACCTCCACACCTTATGCCCCCCAAAGGCATAAAAGCCATATTTCCTCCCCTTATGACCCCCAAATGCATACACAAGGCTATGCAGCAAGGGTCACAAAGGACACCCTTGAGATCACTCTCCATAAGGAGAGCCTCTCACCCAAGGCTGTCATACTCCTTCCACCCCAAGACCATCCTACTCTCCCAAAAGTAGGAGGTCTTGGACACTCCCAAACAAGAACACATAAACAAAAACATAGAAATGAAAAACTTACATTTTTCTCCTACAACAATTTACATATACACATCTCTTTCAACAAGCATTTCTTTCTTTCAAAAACAACATAAACAACATAAACAAAAAAGAAATAAATACCAAACTTATTTTGCCAATAGGTATGTTAGATTTAGTTGGGGATGAGTTGCCCAAATCCACACAAACTTTCCACCAACCCTTCACCAAATTCTATCCTAGAACTAATTTTCAAAACCATGCATAATCTCCAACAATGGAGAGTGGGTGATTACTCACTAAGTCCCTAATTCTTGCCTAAGAAGGCCTCTCACACACTTCCCAACCCCTTGGGTGAGGTGAGAGTTCCCATTGGTTGCTCTTCCCAACCTCTTACATATTACTAAAACTGGAAAGGGAAAAGATGAGAGAGGATGGGGAAGAGAGTTTGACATCAAAAGGGAAGGTTGTCTATCCTAGGAGGAACCTTCTAAGTTGAATTTTCGCTCACCTTGGAAAAACCACTTTTTGAGGTGACTAAACAGTCACATGGGAGTAGTCACATGTTTCAAAATACCCCTAACCCATAGGTATACCCTTTGGACCTTTGGAAAAGCCCTAAAACTGACCCTAGGAGTCCATTTAACCCCTTAGAAACCCAACTGAAGTTACCCTACGGGTCAAACCTGAGTTGACCACTCCCAAGACTCCCTACCCAAGACAAATTTGGGACCACACTCATTTGTTTGAATGGCCTTGGTAGAAACAAAACTCCCTCCAAGAGACAAGTCAAAATCAATGACACTAATCATCACATGTGTCAAGTGACACAATAAAATACAATATAAAAATCACACATGGAATTTGTCTCTTGTAGGTTTACACAATTACATAAAATCAAATTAACACACATGCATCATTTACTTTCACAAATAAAATACATTACAAATGGGGTGTTGTCTCTCCAAATAGACAACCCCTGGCTTAACAAACGTACATTGGTCTAGTTTTGGTTCTCCATATTTATTCCATGGTCACATGGATAATTTTCCTGCACACCTCAATTAACACATTAGTAATTCCAAGTAATCACAATTATACATAATTAAATACATAGATTTCATTGCACATCAAACATTCCTACATTTGACAATAATAATTCAATATCTCATTCATTCAAATTCGATTCCACATAAGCAATTATCATAATTCTCAAAATTGAACCATTCATAAAATAAGCAACATTTTTCTATCATCAAAATGAAGTCCTGCAATTCCAATAATGACATTCACCATTTCAAAGTAATTCTATTCTAGCAACATATAAAGTTTCATAATCATCATGCATAAAATAAAGCATCAACATATGTCAATGTGATCCAACTCATGGAATCATATAGTTTCTAAATCCATAAAGCATAAAATAAAGCATCCATAATAGTCTCATTATGCAAATAACTGAAAATGTCAAACTGAGTCGGGGTAGGGCCTCACACCAAAATTGGTTAATAAGGTAGAAACACAGGATTTATCTAAGGATCCTTGTATTACATTTGACCCTAGTGAGACCATTAGAGCACTTGACGACCCTTTATACATAGTTGAAAAGGTTAAGGATATCTGTTGCCGTGGTGCCCTGATTGATCCCTCTTGCATGGTTAATGTCATAACTGAAGAGTATCTTTTCACTTTACGATTGCATAAGCTAATTTTTTATGCTTCTCATGTGGTTGTGAAGTTATTTGATGGCTTCTCTTGTCCTACCATTGGTTCTATCACTCCTCCTATTGAAGTTCATACTAAATCCATGGATGTTGACTTTGTTATCATACCTTCTTCTGAGAAATCAAGTGTGAAGTTGGGCTATCCTTGGCTATCTTCCATGAGGGCTATTTCTTCTCCAATCCACAAGTGTCTTAAATTTCCTCACAATGACAAAATCATAACCGTGAACCATAGCTTATTTCATCCATCCGAAGGAAGCCCCAATGTTCCTATTGATTTCCTTTGGCCTAAACAATTTCATTCTCTTCCATCAAGGAGCAATTCTGTTTTTCAATCTTATAAAAAATGGAAGAATGATATGATCTTATCCTTAAGGAAACTTAGATCACCAACACTTGACATTCCTATTATTCTTCAAGATGAGGTTCTTCCCCTCTCAATATAACCAATCTCCCTCCTAAGGAAAATTGTCTACCTACTCCTATGGATTTGACTTTACCTTCTCTTAAGGAGAACAACAATATTCTTCCTAAGGTTAGACATATACCTCCTCCTCATGATAGACCTAGTCTCCTTCCTACACCTAATATTCCTCCTTTCTATGGCGTAGTTCCATCTCCTTCCTGTTATTGAGAGAAGAGGCCTGCTTCTCCTATTGTTCAACCAAAAAGACCTCAACCTAAACCTTCTACTATCAAGGAAAGAAACATTCCTACTTTTTCAAGTGTTCCTCCTCCTTCTCAACCTTCCACTAAGACTCAACGAAATCATTGTGCAAGAGAATGCCGATAAAGACACCGTGTTCGAGCTCATGAAGCTATCCCTCAAAATACTCAATCTCCTTAGACTCCAATAGTTGACATGATTCCCTTTTCTCCTAAGCAAGATGCTCAACCTACATCTCCAAATCATAAGTTGCATAAAACATGTGATGGTTTTACTTCTATTCATGTTCTTGCTCCTCTTTATTTAAAATTTGATGAAGAAATGGGTGAAAATGTTATTCATAATGGCAATACAACTCCTAATGCTTCTAATAATGAGTATGAGTATGTTGATGTGGACAAAAATTTATCAGACAATTTTTCAAAAACCCTAATCTTAGCTCCTAGAATCGAACAAAGTGACTTACAACATGAGCATGGTCCTTGTTTGGATCTTGTGATAGCTCCATCTTCCGTGCTCGATATTGTTCCTCTGGCATGTTTCTCGCCTTCCCGAAATAGTGATCAGTAAGATTGGGAGGCGAATGTCGTGCTAGATTAGCAATATTAGCACTGCAGATCTTTTTCCCTCTCCTTTCTTTCTCTTTTGTAGCAATTCTTCTATGTGTATCCTTGTTCTTCTATTGTTCCCTTAATGTCTACTTGGGGGTGATGCAAAGCATTGAGATCTTTTCTTGGTCTCTTTCATGTTGACTCAAAAGACATCCTCTCTTCCCTTTCTTCTAAGGTAGTGTCCTTCTTTGGGGAATGAATATTATTATATGCATATACATACATGATATATATGAGTTATCATACAACATACTGACCCCGCAGAAAGCGATACTACCTCATGTTTTGTGTTCATTATCCTTGGGTTTAATCCTCAATTGGGGGCTAAATCCTTGTGATAACATACTCCCTCTCTTCTCTCTCTCTTGGGTGTATCCTACCTTAAAGAAATCACTCCCGATAAGGCATGTGCAGTCACTTTAATGTGGGGGCATACACTCCACTCATATTTTCCTTCTTGTGATACTTAGAATTACTTAGTGAACTTTTTTTTGGTTTATAATCTTTAGTGTCCTTGCTTTCATGACTCATAGTGAAGGGAACTTTTCTACTTGCATTCATACTTCTCCCCTTCTCAATCTTCCCTTTTACTTTGTCAATTGAAGTCATAAGATTCTAAGTCCACTACGGGTTTGGTGCATCTTGCCTCCTTGACGTGGTAAAAGTCTTTCAATATTGTTTCCTTGTACTTTATTGGTAGGTTTAGCGTACGCTTATACTCCCACTAAAGTGGGGGCTAAATGTAGTGTCATAAAATTGTGACCCTAGCAATTTTTGACTGCATTATGGTCCTCATGCATGCAAACTCAAATCCTCTAGCCTGATCAGAGACCGGAGCTTGCTCGACTTGCAGAAAGAACTTCTTCCTTGGCGTCTGCATCACTGCATCCGCACTCTGCCCTGGAGAAAGGGGTAGGACAGGGGCGTGGTGCCACTATCCCCCCTTGGATAGGGGCGTAGCACCCTTTTCCTCCCAGGAGAAAGGTGTGGCGCCCCTATCTCTACCCTATTTTGGGGCAGGACCCTTCCTAGAGCATGCATTGTGGGTTGTGCCTCGAGCGAGAAAATCCCCCAATGTCAGCCAATGACGAAATTCAAATCCACCAACATGTATTTAAGGGGCATTCATCCTCTTATTTTCATAATTTCAATAAGTTGAATTTGGATAAGATTGGAGTCTGCACAAGCGATCAAGCATTCAAGAGAATTCAAGCATCCAAGCATTCTTTTCCAGCATTGAACATTCTCAAGTCTCCCTTCAAGGCTAGGTGTTGCATTCAAGTCAAGGATTCAACCATTGAAGAGGAGATTGATTTCAAAATACAATTGCACACAAGCATTTCTATCAAGATTACTACTACAACCTCCCTTGAGGTGATTTACAATTCAGTCTTCATTTACATCTACTTGCAAGTACTTTCTTTCATTACTTGGTTAATTCCAAAACTAGGGTTTTACCTAGAGGTAAACCCCCAATCCCAACCCATTTCCCTCTCTTTTATGTGTGTAGGTTGTAGGTGCATAGCTGTACTTTTGGATTCGGGCTTTATTTGTAGAAGCATAAAAACCCTTTTCGTTTCACGGATTTTTCGGAGGACCGTGTACATTCCCACCATGGTCTGGATAACTTTTCCTCAAATTTGCAAGGCAACTTTGTCTCGACATTTTATTGTCAGATGCAGGTGCACAGCTTCATCCCATATTCCAATCTTATATATATATATATAGACACACACACACACACGCACACACAGATATATATATGTGTGTGTGTGTGTGTGTACATACATACATACATACATACATATAACTGTTGCCCAAGCATAAATATAATATTTAGTTGTGTATTTTGTCTGATTATCAAATTATTCATTTATAAATTGTTGAGCTCACTTTTATTTATTAAAAAAACATCCCTCCATATTTCGACGAACGTCGGGCATAAATTTTTTTAAAATTGAAAACTTCACATTAAATATCACAGGTATCTAACAAAACATCTAATTATGCATCTTTCATCAGATTTTGGAGTCCCATGAGTTAGTGTCCTAATAACTAGGTCAATGCCTAGTTGACCACTTTACATTCCCCTCTTTCCTTTTATAGGAAGTTGTTAACACATGACCCACTTACCATTTAAATGGGTCTAGCATCCCTCCCATTGTTATACTCATCTCTTATTAAAGGGGTCGATACCTACACTTGGTGCAGATTTTATACTTATGTGCTTTCCCATGGTCAATACTAACACTTATACTCCCACTATAATATGAGGTCGACTAAGTCAAAGACCAAATGCCTTTTGAAATTGACTCCTACATGCTTGGTTATAGAGGGCAACAGTTTTAAAACCATAACCCCCTCTCCTTTGGAGTAGGATGCACATGAAACAAGGTGGTCGCTCATATTTATATATATGTATGTATGTATGTAATCTACTATTTAGTATCCAAATAGCAATTATATTCATCGATCGATTTATATAAACATTAATTGTATTATAAACACACACACACACACAAATATATATATATATATATGTGTGTGTGTGTGTGTGTGTGTGTGTGTGTGTGTGTATGTATGTATGTATGTATATATATATATGTATGTATATGTATGTATATATATATGTACATATATATATGTACATATATATATGTATATATATATATATATGTACATATATATATGTATATATATATATACATATGTATGTACATATATATGTACATACATATGTATGTACATATATATATGTATGTATATATCTATGTATGTATGTATGTATGTATGTATATGTGTATGTATGTGTATGTATATATAGTATATATATGTAGGTATACATATATGTGTGTATATATATACATATACATATATGAACATATATATGTATACATATATGTACATATATATATATACATATATACATATAGATGTATACACACACACACACACACACATATATATGTGTGTGTGTGTGTGTGTGTGCATACATATATATGTATACATATATGTGTGTGTATATATATATATATATATATATATATATATATATATATATATATATATATATATATATATATATATATATATATATATATATATATATATATATATACGATTAATGTGTGCAATTCCCACCAAAATACCCTAGAGAAAATAAGCAACTAACACACTAATGGAGATAAAAAATAATTTAAATAACATCTAATGCAACACATAACATTATCGGTGAAGTGCATCCATTAACATCTAATTACTAAGTACATGAAACATATCACATACATTCATAAACCAATTACGCAAGTGGAAAATTAAACATAACATCGCTACCATCTCTCTGGGGTATCTCAACATCATAACTTACTACCGAATTAATCAACACAACTACTTTTAATCATTGCAACACTTAATATTTCCATTACCAATGCAAAAGACACTATTTCCTAGCTTCCATGATATACATCTCACTATCTTCTATGCCAACATGCTATGCTATTCTTCCAATGCAACCCAATCCATTACTTTAGTTAATTTATCAACCAATCACAATGATCCTAAAATCCATAACCATTCCCCATACTAACATGATCTCATTCCTTCTATTATGATTATCTACTCATAATGTATAAGCTATAGTTCATTCTTTAACAAACATGATACACTAATTTCCTTATTTCTTTACGTAAGCATGAGCAAGTACAACATCACATTAATCCTTCAATCATAGAATTCATTTATTAACTTACAAAATATAACAATATAAATCCATTTCTTTCAATATAAGTACATGGAATACATCATATACAAGTCATTTACTATCTATCTAGCATTATATGCATTCCCTTACTAAACAAATCTAATCGCTTCCTATTAGCTTCATTCTAGAACACCAATATCTAATATTCCTAATTTCTTTTACATCCCAATTCTCACATGAACATATATGTTTCCTCTACAATGGTTTACCTATCAGCAATATGATATATCCGCATTTATAATTCATTCTTAACATTTTAGCATACACATAGTATCAAAAACAAGTCCATAATTCCAATAACAATAGTTTCTTTTTTTCCAAATCCAATTACATGATACAATAAGTTACATCCACAATTATTCTCTTACTAGAGTTAAAGACTTATCCCACATCAACTAAAGCAAGCTAGATTATTTCCTTAAGGCTAACCATCCATCTTATCAATTACCCGTTCATATTTATAAATAAGAATAACAACCATCCATTAAGAAAATTTATTTAATGTCATCATCATAATACATGAATATTAAATATCCATTTACAACAAAACATTAAAATGAATCTATTCTACTACTAGTCCACAAACTATGAGATATGTTACATTACATCTGAATGTTCTTTCATAAATCCTAATCAAGTCCTAAGATAACATCTATCAATACATGAATATTTCCATCATACGAAGAGCATAATTCTTTATACATAATTTCGCCTACAACTATTACAAGATAATTACATTACATGAACCATGATATCAATTATATCCATATGCTATAGTAACCATCCCAAATCCTTCATGAAGAATAATCCACATCCAAGCACGAAGAATCCAAGAGAACATCCCAGTGGATAAAAAGCACCATCCACCCGACCATGTGGAACCAAAGGAATCACCCTCCATACTAGGAGATGACACAAGGTCCCGACACACACTCTATACCTAAGTTGGCACCTATAACTAAATAGACTAACTAAACAAGGAATCTCAAGCAACAACCATCCACAACATCAGAAGAAGAAACTCCCAGAGGCATACAAATCAACAAGATATAATTGCATATCAATAGGGAAAGATTACAAATCAACAAGCGGTCACATGTAGGGGTGGAGTGTCATCACATGTCGTTCTCAACATAACAAATACTATAACATAAGGCACAATCCTGATGGACATGCAGAGCCATCTCAACCTATGAGAAACCAAGGGAGATCGACTTGTCATTGCAATGGCCTTCCAATACCTATCCTAAAACATCCTCCCTAGGATCAAGTCATGGGGCTCTACTATTCATTATCCTATTTAATAAATTATTTTATCCATCCCATTAATTATTATGTTATCACTTGTTTACATCATGGTAAAATCCCAATGTGTCTTGGTAGTCTAGACTTCATGCATCCTTACAAATAACCTCATGCAAGCCTATCTCTCAAGACCCTGGTCATCACAAGGAATCTCACTCCCCCTAACATGGCCCAAACAATAAATCACAAGAGGCTCTAATCCAACATGAAAATCAAAATCATAACATCATATGCAACAAAATATGTATCCATACAAACTCCTTGCAACATACACTTGGCCACAACAACAAATAATGCAAAATGAGCCTCTTGGCCAACAACAATATAAAGACCACAACAGGCCATCAAATCTGCCATCAAAATGGGATATAATACCACATCAAGGCCAACTCACATGGTGGTCCAAACAACAACATATCCAACTCATCAACATAGGAGAGAGTGCCAATACAACAACCATAACATAGGAAAGATAATCAAGCGTAAAACCCAATGAAATATATCAAATCTGGTCAAGTGTAAATCTAGAAATCATCAACAGACCCAAATCATGCCTCTGGTACAAAAGTCAGATCGGAAAAATAAGTTAAAATAAGCAAAACTGATCAAAATACATTAACTAGGTAGAACAACACTTTCATTGCACAGTTCAGTGCATTTACCAAACTGATCAACACTTATACAATACCGTTCAACACATTTACAATTTCCTACAACATATATACATATTTTTACAATGCCTTTGTTATTAAAAAACACATATACCAATTTAGACAGCACATACATAGTAACATATAGTGCATATACATTCTTAAACAATGCATACACCTAATAAAGTGGCGCATGTACCAAATTAACGCATTGACTCAAAATGATGGAAAAATCACATAAACTTTTAGCACAAAAATAAAATCAAGTTCTTAACCAAAGGGTTCGAAAAATACATAAATGGAGATGCTTAGAACAAAGAAATAAAAGGGCACAACAAAATAATTCAACTCATCCAAAACTCTGAGATTTTGATAAAAATTTCTTCATGACAACATACTCCAGAAACTCACAAAGACTCCAATATAACTCAAGCATTCATCAACAAGCCTTAACAATCACAAGGGATGCTTAGTTCACTCGCAACAAACCAAACCAACTCGTTCACGGAGAAGAATATTGCAAAACCGTGAATTGGCCTAAACTCAAAGAAAAACTTTCAAAAATATATTTAATCAGATTGTAATAAAATCTATATACATCATAGTTTTTCCCCCAATATTTATTTACAATCTCTATGAACTATAAAATATAAATTGTTCAACCCATCTCTTGAAAGACAGTATGCAGACACAGAGCAAACAAAATGGTAAAAACAAAAAATAAAAAAGAATAGAACTCCAAATTGCAACGCATGTTATGGAATGAAGTTGAAGAAGAGTTTCCCCAAATCCAATCCAAAAGCCAATCAACCAAGCTCCATCAAAATTCAAATACAAAGCCAAAATCCAAGAGCCAAAGAAAATTGCAGAGAAATTTTCACAAAAGAGGCAACCCGAAAACCATCTCAGCAAACAAAATAAAAATTCATACAATAAACCAAAACCATAGCCTCCACGAGAACCAATCAAAATATTCCTTAAAACAAAATATCTTACCTACCCATCATATATTATATTTTATTTCCCCAATACATTCACAACCAATAAGAATAAATGGTAGGTAGGGAATAATATAAAACTTATTCACATGTATAAATAGAAAATTGCAAATATTATTTACCAATGTATAAATAGAATCAAGCCCTTATAAAATAAACTATAGGTTATTAATTAAATACAATCTCATAAATAATCAAGCCAATAGTAATTAACAATAGGTAGGAAATATAATAAACTCATTTACTCTTGTAACAAGAGAAATAGCTAAAATTATATAAAATATTATTTACCAAGTAACAAGAGAAATGTAATAAAATATTAAAAGTAAAAATTACCAATGCACAAACAATGATAGCCATGCCCTATTAAATAATATGGGCTAATAATAATAGAAACCAAATAAATAATCAAATGCAAATTGTCAAGGCTAATAAAATAAAAGTTGGCTAAATAAATAAATATAAAATAACCAAGGCTTAATAAATAAATTAAAAGTCACCAATAAATATTAATCAACATTAAAAATGTAAAACCACTATTAAACAATAAATAATCAATAAATAAATACCAAGTAAACAATAAATAAATAAGCATTAAATACCAAATAAATAATTAAACCATAAACATTAAATGAATGAATAAATAAATAATTAAATATTTAAATATCAAATAAATGATCAAACCTCAATAAAGATTAAACAATAAATATTAAATAAATAATTAAACATCATAAACTAAATAAATATTAATTATCAAATAATTAAATGCTCACAACCAATAATTTAAAATATTAAATTAAACATTATTAACTATAGAACCACACATCAAAGATCAAACAATTAGTCTAAATATAATTGAATAAATCAATGATTACCAACATACTCACAACACCAAGAAGACCAAGCTTACTATCTGACATGGCGAATTATGCCAAGACGCTGACGACTCATACTGAACAACTTAGACCTAGAGTATGTGAAGGGAACTCATGTCATCTCTGAACCACATATACCATTGGGATTAAAGACAAGCTCAGACCTGTGGAGCCAGGTGGAGTTGATGTTTGGTACCTACAAGATCCTGCAACCACGAAACAACAATACATATATACATATATAGAAAGCAAGTGATAGAGAGTTGCGATGGCACATCCCACTCGCAATGAGTGATGTTACATCATCTCTATCACGAAGACAAACATACAATGGTCAAACACATCTCATAAACTTCTCATCAAATGTAATCATGAAATAGGGTTAGTGTAATCATAACAAAATCAAATCTATAATCAACATAATTCATTTAATAAAGTGCATATAGAGACCGTTAGTGTAAATCCATCATGCCATGATCATCAATAACAAGTATTATTTTAAGTGTCTGAAATATAACTAGAGTCAGTGCATAGTGTACTACCATCAATTATTATCATAAAGTAAGCTAAACTATGCCAATAGGGTCTATAAATGTACAAGGAGGAGTATGAGTCAGGGTGAGACACTACAATGTGTGTGTGTATATATATATATATATATATATATATGAATTCACAAAGATTTCAACCTATCATAGAGATTCAATCCAACATTCCAAACAAGGATATTCAAACCAAAACATTATGAAACATCACTAATTTGATAGAAGGTAACTTACCACTATACCCACTAATTTAAGTCAACTTGACCAACTAAGATGTGAGTGTGTGATAGCTCAATAAGACACATATACGATTACTGAACCAAGTTCTTCTCCTAAGTGATACTCTTCCTCCCTTTCAGAGGCTTGTTCATTTCCTACATCCAACTTACCACATCACAATAGTAGTTAGTTGTTATTAAATATATATACATCATAGATTTCACCTTCTAAATACTCAAAATATTGCATTGATTCTATATTCATTCATCGGATTTCCAATCAAGATAAATATATTCAAAGCATATTCATGTGCCAAAGTTTTAACTAAACCAAGCAATAGTAAATAGTAATATCACAATGGGGTCTAACATTTTATTAATATTTTACTATAGAAATTGAAGAACAACATGTTGTAGATTGTAATGCTTGCCAAAATACCCTAGAGAAATATAGCTAAAAACATGCTAATTTAATAAAAAAAAAATTTTAAAACAATACAACACATAACATCACTTAAGCAATACAGTGAGCACACAACAACAATTAAGTGTTATGAACATAGAATAATTCACTCAAGCTATTCAAACAATTACGCAAGCGGAATACAATAAATCATTACTACTGCCTCCCAAGGGTATCTCAACAACATTACTTAATCTACCTACATAAGAAATAAGCATTTACTTTCATCTAGATCAATACCTCATAATCTTAGTCATTATACACACATAGGTGCATCATAGCAATACCTAACACTCATGATATGCAATCTACTTAATCTTTCATTTAACATGAGATTCTATCTTTCAATGCACATCTATTTCCTTTTTCACTTAGATTCATTTTATACACCAAGTCTAAATGTTCCTATTACCATTATCCACCGTTTGACTATTAACATCACCAGTCACATACCAAGATTAACCCTTACATTGCATTAGCACCATTTCCATTTACGATTATCTTCCACATAATCATTTATGATTCTACGCTCCTAGCATGCTTATTACTTCATCATGATTCCTAAAGTACATAAAGCAATAATCATAGAGTCTCCTTAAACATTTAACCCATAGCTCGTTTAATACTCATAAAATCTCTTACACTATATCAATTAACCAACAATCATCTTATTACAAATCAAGTAACTACATGAATTCATCTCAACACAAACTATGATACAATATCCTAATTCCATAACCACTAATAGCATCCACCAAATGGAGATATAATTCTTAAACTATAACACATGATACATTATAATCCTTTCCTAAAAGACAAGAACTCATTTAATCATCTTCCCATACACTTACTAGTAATTTCCATTAATAAGATTAGCAATTCATTCACTAAGAACATCCATACAATATTTCATAAGGAACCTTCAATTACATCCCAAGCATTATAGGATTTCGATTCAATCATTAGATCATTGTCTATGAAGTATGATAATATAATTTCAAATTATTTAATCACAACTCATAAACATGTCCTAGAATATCTTCCAACATTACTCAAACTCATACATCCTATCAAGACATAACATGTCTTCTACTTAAATCATTAGTTAAAGACATCACTTCAGATCTAATACCATTGTCATAACATTTACACCATTTTCTTTTAACATGGCTTATCAAGAACATGAAATGCATCATTAAATTCTAAACCACCATACTTATCCACATCTCATACATCCATTTCATTTTATATAAATGTGTTACAACACAAATGAAGGTTCATCATTACAATCATATATCATAATCAAAATCTATCACTATATCTAGAACAACATAGTCATTCCTCATAAATATGATCTCTTTTACAACCATTACATAAGAAATTCATTACATAAGTCCCATCATCATTTACATTCTTGCTGTAATTATTATCCATGAATAATCTAAGAAGCATCCTCATCCATGCAAGAAGAATCCAAAGATAGGAACATCCCAATGGTTTAAAAGCACCAACCACTCGACCATGTGGAACCAAAGGAACCACCCCCCGTGCTAAGAGATGACACAAGGTCCTGACACACACTCTACATCTAGGCTGACACTCAAAACCAAAGAGACTAACCAACAAGGACTCTCAAGCAAGAACTCACACAGAGCCACAAAAATAAACTCCCAGAGGCATAAAACTCATCAGGACATAAATGCATCGAATAAGAATAATCATAAAAGGGGGAACACATGTAGGAGTGGAGTTTCATCACATGCCATCTTCATAACATAATAAAATAATAACATAAGGCACTAGCCTGATGGACATGCGGAGCCATCTCAAACTATGAGAGACCAAAGGAGATTAGCTTACCGTCTTCACAACCTTCTCATGCTTATCCTAAAACATCCTCCCTAGGACATAAGTCATGAGGCTCAAAACTACTCATTATCTTATTTAAATGAGTTATAATTTTCCCATCCCAATAAATTTATTATCAATGTTATCACTTGTTTACAAATAATGGAAAACTCCAATGTGCCCTAGTGGTCTAGACTTCATGCATCTTTACAAGGAACCTCATGCCAGTCTATCTCTCATGACCCCAGTCATCACAAGGAAGCCCACTCCTCCTAACATGGCCCAATGACACATCACAAGAGGCTCTACCAACATAAATACATGAAAATAATACTCAATGCAACCAATAACTTCCACACATACTCTCACAACATATGCAAGGCTACAACAACATCAATATAACAAAATGAGCCTCTTGGCTAGCAATAAACAAAGGCATATCAAGCCATCAAATGCTGCCATCAAATAGAAGATAACATCACAACAAGGCCTACTCACTTGCTGGTTCAAAATAGCATATATATTCACCTCAATCATCCATGGCCTATTCACATGGAAGAGAGTCTATAATGTCCACAATGGTGCAGAGGAGCAAATATACATGAGACCATCCAAATACATCGAAACTGATAAAAGCCAAATATGGAAAATA
This sequence comes from Cryptomeria japonica, assembly GCF_030272615.1. Classification (NCBI taxonomy): domain Eukaryota; kingdom Viridiplantae; phylum Streptophyta; class Pinopsida; order Cupressales; family Cupressaceae; genus Cryptomeria; species Cryptomeria japonica. The sequence goes on along the minus strand of NC_081412.1, from coordinate 390,242,274 downwards.
TAACAGCCCTCAAACTAAAGCCTCTGGTACAAAAATTAATCTGGAAAGTACCACACAAGCAAACAAAAATCAAATTAACCTACAAAAAAAACTACAAGAAAAATTACAGGAAAAATTACAGGGAAAAACCATAGGAAACCATTTCTCACATTCTAACTTGATTTCTCAAAAACAAGAAGAATAAAATAATCCCTTCCAAATCTGATTTTTGAAAATCCAAAAAAACACCAGTCCAAGCCTTTAAACCAATTTGAATCCAACCACCAGAAATCTCCAAATTAATCTCATAAATTCATTCACCAAAGATGCCAACCCCCGTGAATGCACAGGAAGACCTATTTATCAAAACAAAACAAAACCAAGCAAAACCATGCTCCAATCAAAATATTTTAAAAATATTATATTCCATACCTACCTTCCAAAAGTTGAAGAAAATAAAGAATATTTTCTACCTACCATAAACTTCTAGCCAATCAAATCCAAGGGTAGGTAAAATAAATTAAACCATTGACCTGGGGTGAAAATAACTTTTAAATAAAAGAATACAAATTACCCCCTTTTAATTACTTAATGGGTAAAATAATATTACCCAATAAATAAAATCCACTTCAACATTAAATAAATAATAAACACTTGAAGGCCAATATTAAATCAAAACTCCATGCACGACATAGACTTAGAAAGACACAGAAGGCTTTCAGCAAACCCAGAAATACAAATATTTCCCACAAACTATAGAATAAAACCTTACAACAAAGTTATGCCTTCATATATTTCCTTCCTCACTATACAAATTTTAGATTCATTTTCCCAAGCTCACACATTCAATCTGCAGACACGGTGATAGTTCTGATACTTAATATAAGTATAGATCCAATACCCAACAAGATGAGAGGGGGGGGGGGGTGAATCATACAAACTTAATCATCCATAAAAACATCAGATTCAACCTCGGTAACACATATATCAGTCATATAACCAAAAAATGTCAAACATGCAAACTCAAAAACATATGAACAATATAAACCTCATAACACCAGATTTAACGTGGAAACCCAAATAGGGAAAAACCACTGTGGGATTTCAGACCCACTAAGAAATATACTCTTCTAGAGTATGCTCAGTTAAAAGAAAATCATGTTAAAGATTACAAACACATTGCTAGATGTGACCCGGTTAAGGGATTTCCCTCAGATCTGTTAGGATCTTCACTTTGTTAGAAGTGACCTTGTCAAAGGATTTGAAACACTCAATCAGAATGTCACCTTGCTAGAGGATTTACATATAAGACTGTTAAGTCCACTCAGTTAAGAGATTTCCTGTCACTTTCACAAAATAACAGTAATAAAATCTATCTACAACTTCACATCTAAAATGCTAAAGCAGATTCCTATTTGTTCAATACAATCTAGGCATAGAACTAATCTTGTCTATCTGCTGGGCATCAATACTCTATTATTCTAACAGGTCTTCAAGCTTTTGTGCTCAGTAATCACTATGTAACATCCCTGTGCATACACTTGCCTGCATACATTGTTTATCAACAGTTTCCTATTTATAAACAATCTTCTAACTGCTTAATCTCCTTGATCATATTTCCCATGATCAATCATAGCCATCAGATCTTCAATCTTGTCTAGGTTCATTGTATCTTTTGATCTGAAAACATTTTACCCCACCTTGGAACTTGTGTTAGGGTAATGCAGTTCAATCTGAGCTGTAGATCTTCCTACCGACTTTCCATTGCCTTAGATTCATTTAACAAACTTCTTCCACGGCTTAGCAATCATTGATCCACTCCAGCTCATCAACTTCTTTCATTAAATATCACATGTAATCATTTAATGCATTACGTTATAGCTTGGTTACAACTCGGTGAATACTAGACTTCACTCGGTAGACATTCTGCCTTCATTAACCGATAGCGATAACCTTAGGGTTACTGACTAGGTTCTTTGCCTGATAACATAGTATAGTATTAACCTTTACATTTTACAACATATGTATGATGTTAAAACAATCTAAAACATCAAGATCTCATCATTGTCTGACTCGGTAGAGTTGCCCATTGAATAACTTATCCCCTTATTCATCATATTCTTTCCTATGTCTTTACCGACTTCTTTATAATCTTCATATCATACTTCTCATGATATGGCAACATCATATTGAATTAGAAAATCAATTTCTTAACATCAATGACAAAATAATAATATAAAGATAGTAAAACATCTTTATTCAGTTATGTCCATAATCATCAACAACCTTCTCAATATCCTTATTGAAATGCCAACAATCTTTCATTGTCTGTAATGATGTAATATTGCCAACAATATCCCCCTTTGGCATTGATGGCAAAACCAATTGATTTGACCTTTAAAAGATTCAGATTACTGTGATTCTGAAATGCTGAAATGCTCTCCCCCATACAGTAGACTTCTCTTCTATTTTCATTCTTTATTTCAATCTATAGTCTTCTCTTAGTCTTCTCCCACTTAGTAGGTCTTCTCCCTCTTCGTAGGTCTTCTCCCCCTTTGACAACAATGCCAAAAAGGAAAGAACTAAAACATAATTTGTTTCTGTAAGAAGTTATTTCCTGTTGTTGTGTATCAACCGAGTCTCGGTCAGAGCATTTGTCTTCAATTCTTGTTCCCTGTATCATTCTCTGTATTATTCCAGTACACTTTTTAGAAAAACATTCTAAAGTGTATCACTCCAACATCAACTCCCCAAAAGATATTCAATAGAGTCATCAAAGTGATGCTTTCACTGAACTCGGTCAGTGAGTAGAAGATAGAGGTAGGACCCCTAACTTACTTTTGAGATATTCAAAAGTGTCCTTTGGTAGTGGCTTGGTGAAGATATCTTCTATTTGCTCCTTTGTGCTAACATATTCCAACACCACTTTCTTCTCTTGACCTTCTTCTCTAAGATAATGATATTTGATAGATATGTGCTTTGTCTTAGAGTGCATAACAAGATTCTTTGAAATATTAATGGCACTAGTATTGTCATAGAATATAGTTACTGGCTCAGTAACTTTCTCATTTAAACCTTCCAACAGTTGTTTGATCCATGCAATGTTGGTACAATTCAGTGCTGCAGCAACATATTCAGCTTCGACTGTTGACTGAGAAACACATCCTTGTTTCTTTCTAAGCCAACTCACTAGTCTTTCTCCTAAGAAGAAAGCTTCTCCATTTGTGCTTTTCCTATCATCAATGTTGCCTACCCAATCAGCATCAGTATAAACTTTTAAATCAAAATCATTTCCTTTTTGATATACTAAGCCATAATCTTCAGTGCCTTTCAAGTATCTGAAAATTCTTTTGATTGATGTCATGTGTATTTCCTTAGGATCTGCAGAGAATCTTGCAACAATATCTATTGCATGTGCTATATCTGGCCTGCTATGAACAACATATTGCAACTTTCCAATCATAGATTGGTAGAGTGTCTCATCAACAGATGCAGATTCATCATTCTTTGATAGTTTACAATTGGTAGTCATAGGAGTACTTACTGGTTTTGAATCCTCCATTCCAAATTTCCTCAAGATTTCCTTTATGTACTTGGATTGGGTAATGAAAATCTCATTTTTCATTTGCAGTATCTATAAACCTATAAAATACTTTATCTCATCGATTAATGACATCTCAAATTCTTTGCTCATTTCATTTCCAAAGTTCTTGCATAGAGAGTCATTTCCACAAAATATAATATCATCAACAAATATGGCTGAGATTAGTATTCCATTTTCATCATTCTTCATGTACATGTTGTTGTTCTCACTTGTCCTTATAAAACCAATCTTAATCAAATAAGAGTGCAATCTCTCATACCATGCTCTAGGTGCTTGTTTAAGACCATATAAAGCTTTGTTCAATTTACATACCTGATCTTTATCATTGTCTTCAACAAATCCTTCAGGTTGTTCAATTAAAACTTCTTCTTCTAATATTCCATTCAGAAATGTAGATTTGACATCCATTTGATATACCTTGAAGTTCTTGAAAGCAGCATATGCCAACAATGTTCTTACTCCTTCAAGTCTAGCAACAGGTGCAAAAGTCTCACCATAATCAATTCTTTCTTCTTGGGCATAACCTTTGCAAACTAATCTTGCTTTGTTCTGAATGACCTCACCTTTTTCATTTAGCTTGTTTCTGAAGATCCACTTTGTACCGATTACATTTTTGTCCTTTGGTCTCGAGACTAGTGTCCATGTGTCATTCTTCTTGATTTGATCAATCTCTTCTATCAGAGCATTTACCCAATCTTCATTGTTAAATTCCTCTTTCACTATTCTCGGTTCAAGTTTAGATATCAAACATGTGTTCTATCTCAGTTTGTTCCTTGTCATCACTGGATCATCCTTATCTCCTATAATTTGACTTGGTGCATGGTGTCTTCTGACATACTTGGCTAATACAGGCTCGATAGGCTCTGTATGATCTTCTTCATCACTCGGTAACTGGATATCTTCTTCATTTTCTTCAACAGATATCTCGGTAGGACTTCTCGGTTGCACATAGACAAATTCATCATAGTCTTCTGGTTCTTTGGAATTTCCTTCATCATTTCTTTCTGCAAATTCATTAATTTTCACATTTGCACTTTCTACTATTTTGCTAGATGAGTTGATCAGACATTTAAATGCTTTGCTTCTAGAAGAATATTCTAGAAATGTTCCTTCTTCATTTTTCTGATCAAACTTGCCATTTCTATCATCTTTATGAACATAGCATTTACTTCCAAAGATCTTAAAATAACTTACATTAGGTTTCTTGCCATACCAGATTTCATAAGGTGTCTTCAAAGTACCTTTCTTCAATTGAACTCGGTTCAAGGTGTAAACAACTGTGCTTATTGCTTCTCTCCAAAATGTTTGTGGAACCTTCTTCTCAATCATCAGTGTTCTAGCACAATCCACAATAGATCTATTTCTTCTTTTAGCTATTCCATTTTGTTGTGGAGTTCTCGGTGCAGAGACTTGTCTTTTAATACCATGATCATTGCAAAATATGTTGAATTCATGAGATGTGAACTCTCCTCCTCTATCTGATCTAAGACATTTCAGTTGTCTTCCTGTTTCATTTTCAAATCTAGCCTTGTACCATTTAAACATTTGAAAAGCTTCTGATTTTTCTTTTAAAAACATTACTGACATCATCCTTGAATAATCATCCACAAATAATATGAAATACTTATCACCATAATAACTTTGAACTTTCATAGGACCACAAAGTTCAATGTGCACAAGATCTAAAATTCCGTTAGAAGTGTAGGACTTACTTGTAAAGCTTGATCTTGTCATCTTACCCATCTAGCATCCTCGACACATAGCATTCTCAGGTTTTTCAAGACTCAGTAGACCTCTTACTCGGTGCTTCTTTCTTATTTTGATCAGATTATCAAAATTAACATGACAAAACCTTTTATGCCATAACCAGGTATCATCAATCTTTGCATGCAAACACTTATTGTGAGTTGAGTCAAGGTGAAATGTATTACCTTTTGTTTATGTCTCGGTAGCAACTAACTTTCCATTCTTGTCATGAACTTTGACAATTCCTTTCTAAAATTCTATTCGGTAACTTGTGTTATTTAGTTGTGCTACACTTAACAAATTGTATTTCAAACCTTCAACCCAATAAACATCTTTGCATCTTGCATTATCAAGAAGTGCTATGAATCCTTTACCTCTTACCAGACATGGTGCATCATTACCAAATCTAACATAGCCTCCATCATAATCTTCTAACATAACAAACTTGTGTTTATCTCCTATCATATGATGTGAGCATCCACTATCTATAATCCAAGAATCATTAGTGTTCATGTGAGATATAAGGGATTTTTCTTCATACCTTTCTTCATCTGATCCATCCTTGATAGCCACATAAACAACTTCCTCTATATCTGTCTCATCTAATTTATCATCATTAGATTCCTCATCAGCAATTAAGCATGTCTTTCTATCTCTTCTTCTGAAGTCTCGGTGTCCTCTGTAATGGTTATCTTTCTGTCTGTCATCTCGGTAATCTCTCTTTTCAGTGAAATCTTTGTTAGGATAGTTAGAAGCCATATGTCCAATTTGATCACAATTGAAACATTTCAAAGGTAGTTTTCCTTTATACTTACCTTTGCCTCTCGGTAACCTTTTGGCCAATAGTGCTTCAAACTCTTCTTGCTTTCTGATTTCTTCATACAGTTTGTGTACCTCCTCCATGTTCTTCTAAAATGTTTCACTTGCTCCACTGTGATCTCCTTCAGAGTACTTATACTTTCTTTCATTGTCATCATTAGATTCATTCAGATGAAAAGAACTAAATGCAGATTCAACTTTATTTACTGATGACCTACTGTTATCAAAATTACTTAACTCAAATGCATGCAGCTTACCAATAGTAGCATCTGAGGAAACTGGCATATTAGGTACAAACCTCAATTCATTGATTGCAGAGATTCAGATTGCATAGGCAGGTAGAAGAGTTCTTAACAATTTACTTGTTACATCCTTTTCTTCAATAGTTCCTCATGCTCCTTTGATTTGATTTACAATCTCCTTTAGTCTTGTACTGTACTGGGTTATGTTCTCACCTTCATTCATCCTCATAGATTCAAGTTTCCCTCTTAGACTATCTACTTTTTCTCTTTGAACATGTTCATCTCCTCCATATATAGATATGAGCTTAGTCCATATTGCCTTTGCATCATTGCAACCTTCTAGATCATTAAACTCTAAATCAGTCAATGCAGATGTTATTTCAATCATTGCTTGAATATGTTCTTGCTTCACCTTTATCTCTTCCATAGTCAATGGATAGGTGTTCGGTGCAACAAAATCACTTTCCAGATAGTATATAGCATATTCTCCAACTCCTAATAGATGTAGCTTCATCCTTTTCTGCCATGTAGAGAAACTTGACTTGTTCAACTTAGGTGCATCCCTCTTATACATCTTTGGATCTTTAACTCAAGTGGGGGTGAATCATACAAACTTAATCATCCATAAAAACATCAGATTCAACCTCGGTAACACATATATCAGTCATATAACCAAAAACTATCAAACATGCAAACTCAAAAACATATGAACAATATAAACCTCATAACACCAGATTTAACATGGAAACCCAAATAGGGAAAAACCACTCTAGGATTTCGGACCCACTAAGAAATATACTCTTCTAGAGTATGTTCAATTAAAAGCAAATCCTGTTAAAGATTACAAACACATTGCTAGATGTGACCCGGTTAAGAGATTTCACTCATATCTGTTAGGATCTTCACTTTGTTAGAAGTGACCTTGTCAAAGTATTTCAAACACTCAATCAGAATGTCACCTTGCTAGAGGATTTACATATAAGACTATTAAGTCCACTTGGTTAAGAGATTTCTTGTTACTTTCACAAAATAACAATAATAAAATCTATCTGCAACTTCACATCTAAAATGCTAAAGCAGATTCCTATTTGTTCAATACAATCTAGGCATAGAACTAATCTTTTCTATCTACTGGGCATCAATACTCTGTTATTCTAACAGGTCTTCAAGCTTCTATGCTCAGTAATCACTATGTAGCATCCCTGTGCATACACTTGCCCGCATACATTGTTTATCAACAGTTTCCTATTTATAAACAATCTTCTAACCGCTTAATCTCCTTGATCACATTTCTCATGATCAATCATAGCCATCAGATCTTCAATATTGTCCAGGTTCATTGTATCTTTCGATCTGAAAACGTTTTACCCCACCTTGGTGATAGTTTTGATACTTAATATAAGTATAGACCCAATAGCCAACAAGATGAGAGGGGGGGGGAGGGGGGGGGGTGAATCATACAAACTTAATCATCCATAAAAACATCAGATTCAACCTCGGTAACACATATATCAGTCATATAACCAAAAACTGTCAAACATGCAAACTCAAAAGCATATGAACAATATAAACCTCATAACTCCAGATTTAACGTGGAAACCCAAATAGGGAAAAACCACTGTGGGATTTCGGACCCACTAAGAAATATACTCTTCTAGAGTATGCTGGGTTAAAAGCAAATCCTGTTAAAGATTACAAACACATTGCTAGATGTGACCCAGTTAAGGATTTTCCCTCAGATCTATTAGGATCTTCACTTTGTTAGAAGTGACCTTGTCAAAGGATTTCAAACACTCAATCAGAATGTCACCTTGTTAGAGGATTTACATATAAGACTGTTAAGTCCACTCAGTTAAGAGACCTCCTATCACTTTCACAAAATAACAATAATACAATCTATCTGCAACTTCACATCTAAAATGCTAAAGCAGATTCCTATTTGTTCAATACAATCTAGACATAGAACTAATCTTGTCTATCTATTGGGCATCAATACTCTGTTATTCTAACAGGTCTTCAAGCTTCTGTGCTCGGTAATCACTATGTAGCATCCCTGTGCATGCACTTGCCCGCATACATTGTTTATCAACAGTTTCCTATTTATAAACAATCTTCTAATTACTTATTCTCCTTGATCACATTTCCCATGATCAATCATAGCCATCAGATCTTCAATCTTGTCCAGGTTCGTTGTATCTTTCGATCTAAAAACATTTTACCCCACCTTGGAACTTGCACATTCACCTTGGAACTTGTGTTAGGGTAATGCGGTTCAATCTGAGCTGTAGATCTTCTTGCCAACTTTCCATTGCCTTAGATTCATTTAACAAACTTCTTTCATGGCTTGCCAATCATTGATCCACTCTATCTCATCAGCTTCTTTCATTAAATATCACATGTAAACATTTAATGCATTCTATTATAGCTCAGTTACAACTCGATGAATACTAAACTTCACTCGTTAGACATTCTGTCTTCATTAACCGACTACGATAACCTTAGGGTCTACCGACTAGGTTCCTTAGGGTTTACTGACTAGGTTCTTTGCTTGATAACATAGTATAGTATTAACCTTTACATTTTACAACATATGTATGATGTTAAAACAATCTAAAACATCAAGATCTCATCATTGTCTAATTCGGTAGTAGTTGCCCATTGAATAACTTATCCCCTTATTCATCATATTCTTTCCTATGTCTTTACTGACCTCTTTATAATCTTCATATCATATTTATTAAGATATGGCAACATATACTGAATTAGAAAATCAATTTCTTGACATCAATGACAAAATAATAATATCAAGATAGTAAAACATCTTTAATCAGTTATGTCCATAATCATCAACAACCTTCTCAATATCCTTATAATGTAATATTGCCAACACTTGGAACTTGTGTTAGGGTAATGCAGTTCAATTTGAGCAATAGATCTTCCTGCCAACTTTCCACTGCCTTAGATTCATTAACAAACTTCTTCCATGGCTTACCAATCATTGATCCGCTCCAGCTCATCAACTTCTTTCATTAAATATCACATGTAATCATTTAATGCATTTTGTTATAGCTGGGTTACAACTCGGTGAATACTAGACTTCACTTGGTAGACATTCTGCGTTCATTAACTGATAGCGATAACCTTAGGGTTTACTGACTAGGTTCTTTGCCTAATAACATAGTATAGTATTAACCTTTACATTTTACAACATATGTATGATGTTAAAACAATCTAAAATATCAAGATCTCATCATTGTCTGACTCAGTAGAGTTGCCCATTGAATAACTTATCCCCTTATTCATCATATTCTTTCTTGTGTCTTTACTGACTTCTTTATAATCTTCATATCATACTTCTCAAGATATGGCAACATCATACTGAATTAGAAAATCAATTTCTTGACATCAATGACAAAATAATATTATCAAGATAGTAAAACATCTTTAATCAGTTATGTCCATAATCTTCAACAACCTTCTCAATATCCTTATTGAAATGTCAACAATCTTTCATTGTCTATAATAATGTAATATTGCCAACACACGGAGCATATAGGAAAACTGTAAAATAAAATATAAAAAGGTAGAATAATCTCCAACCTGCAACCCGTGTTATGGAAGAAGCTGAAGAAGAGATTCCACCAGCCAAACCAAATCCAACCCAAGCTCCAGCTAAAATCCAAGAGATAAGAAAACCAAAAACAAGAAGAAAACTTGCTGGAGAAAATTTTCCAGAGAGGAACCAACCCTCGAAAACTTCACGGAAAAGAAAATAATAAGACAAACATTAACCAAAAACCCTAGCCTCAATCTCAGCCAATCAAAATATTCCAATCTATAATATATTTGACATTGTTGTATAATTTCATTGATGCCAAATGTGTGGAGATGCATTTTAGCAATGAAGTGATGAAAAAGACATGAAGTAAGTTCCATTTGTACACACTTGTTCCTTATCATTTTAAGTTCATGTTCATAGTGAATATATATTAGAGTTAGTCAATTTTGGGCATCTAAAGTATGATTTGGAATGGGTACACATGTTTGGGTATGATTTGAAATTATTCACAATGATATCTTGTTAGTTTTGTGTACTGCATTTAGTGGTATGATTTGAAAAATTGTCTAAGGCATCAACTAAGCATACTCTAACATAGAGACACAATGCTTGGGTCCACATTCCTTCACACAACAAGATATGATCTTGTGGTTTGGATAATGACATTTATAGATGGAAACATGACATATCTAAAGTTTCAAGATAAGACCTCCTCTGCAAAAAGAGTTATAGATAACTATGTATCAGACAGTACTAAGGCAGAGTAAAGTGCCTCATAAATCATGTTGGGATGTTTAACATTTCATCATACTAACATATTTAATGAAACAATTTAGAGGACATGTTAACTAATATCTAAGCAATAGTGTATTCACATTTTAGATGTTTTGGTGTATAACAAATTTAGTTTCCAAGGTGTCAATATGATACGATGAACTTCTATACTCTATTTTTAACTTGTTCAAGTACTTAGATGTCTACATCGGCATGGAATGGGCTAAAGTTATAAAATAAGTGTTTATAGACGTTTAACAGGTCCTAATACTCATATCATGATCTGCATATTGATGTCTAAGTCTCTCCAATACTTGTGTTTAACTAGATCAATTGGATTGCAGTGTTAAGTGCTTGAAAGGCCAGATTGACATTCTAGAAGGATTTGTGTCAAATTTTTCCAGCCACACAGGATTATTTTGGGACTAGTTAATCTTTTTTCATGAACCATTGTGGCCTATTTTGATTGGGTTATGTGTTTTGAGGCTAACTAATATGGTGTTACAAATTTCCTCTATATGCCACCTTGTAGCTGACCTAAGTTATGTTTTGAAGACTTGCAGAGTATATAAAAGATATATCAAATCAATTGAAATGTGTGTGGAAGATAGAGAATGATGTGTGCTTCAACACCTTAGTCAATAGAGTGTATTGTTGACAAATATCATTACTTTGGTAAAATGTTGTAATATTCAAGGAGTAGTGAGTTTCCTTTGGTGTAGCCATAAAAATATTATTGAGTGTATGCTTCCTTATAAGCTCATTCGATAAAAGCCTATTTTAATCTTGTTATCTTTTGTGAATCTATATTTGGACAGTAGTGTAGCATCATTAATTGTACACCCTTAATCAAGTTGTCCAATTTCAGGCTTAGGTTAGCACCCACCTAAGTGTGTCACATTTCATCTTGCACTATACGGCTTCTTTAGGCATTTAATTATTAACTTAATTAAATCTAAAGTCCTCTCTTTTCAATTCACATATCATAAAATTGGGCCCTTAAACCTAGGTGTGTCTCTTTTTATTTTATCTTAATTTAATCTAATAAAGTCCTAATTTCAATCTTCAAGACACATTTTTGTATATCTACACATCTTGGATTGGCCCACCACACTAGATTTAGCATTAGAATCACAATATCTCGCATCCCTATAAAATTAGAAAAAAGTTGACCCGACGAGGTAGTATACCACCTTGTCCAAAAATTTTCTCCCCAAATTTAGGGAGCTTAATTTGGTGGTATTATAATGTTCAAATCCTTTTTGGTGTCAATTTTTATCAATTCTAAGTTATCCTTTTATCAAATTTAAAATTAGGGTTTCATATATAAATCTTTTCTTCCCTCATTTGAGGATCTAATCAAACAATTTGAAAGGAGATCCTTGTGAAGTGAAAGGGAAACTTTGTGTGAAGTCTCAAATCAGAAAATTAATCTATCTATCAAGTGTTCATCAACATTTTCATCAATTATGGAAGCTTAGGAGATATCGAAGAATAATAAGGGAATCACCAACTGTTGATTGGCTTGTACCTCTTCCTTAAGATTGGGTATGATTTCATGCTATTTTCATATCTCTATATTGAATTTTAGATCTACATAACATTAATTTTCAAATTTGTTTTGTTTCTTTAGATATACATTGCATTTACATTACACTCATTTTACGGTTTTTCTCAAAACATAGGGTAGAACTCTAGTTAGCATCTAGCTCATAGGAATCTTACAAACACATGAGATTCTAGGGAGAACACACACTTTTCAATACAATATCAGTAATTTGTGGACGTGCAACTCATCAAAACAAGGGGTTTGACTAAGGCAAAACCCTATATAGCCATAAACACACCATTTTCTAGCTTGTAGATGTAGTCACTGGTTTCCATCGGAATAGGCAATTTTAGGAAGATCTCAGTGAATAGGCACAAACCCATTATCATAAATTAGACATAATTTTCAGAGACCAAGGTGTCCCATTCCCTAGTCCTCCAAGACTAGGGCACCCCATACCCTATTCCTCCTCATTTTTCTCTAGATTCTTAAAATAGTTCCCAAACAGTCTAAGAATCTTGATTTCCAATTTGTAACTTTTTACTATCACTGAGACTAAGGCGTACAACGCTTTGGTCTCACCAATTCAGCCTCAGTTCTTGGTTATAGGTGCACATCAAAATTTAATTCCCATATTTGTACTTCTTTTCTAATTTTTTTTTTATTATTAGTCTATTATTTTACTGTTTTAGCTATGTGTCTTCATCTTTTTAGATAGTTTCACATTCTCTCATATTTTACACATTCCCTTTCATAGCAGTGAAGGAATATAAACTCTAGAAGTATCCCTTGACTCTCTTTCACAAGAGTTTGTCAAAGAGGAACACTCCTCTAGGTGATTTAATATTCCAATGTTTGAATGAAAGTGAGATTAGGTCCTAAAATTACCAGATTCCATTTTTATCCAACACATTTTGGTGAACCCGAAATTCTTACATTAGCATTATTTATGATTTGTGGTCTTAGATCTAGTTTTTATGAACTTAAACATTCATATTTGTAATCATTTCTTAAAAAAATAGCTCATGAAATTTAATTAATTGTATTGGTTAGCTCATATGCTTGCATTTAGTCAATCACATAATATATTCATTACCTAGACATATATCATTCGAATGATGTTTATCCTTCTCCTAAAATATACACCCGTTGTAAGGATACTTTGGAACAAGAAAATGATCTTAGGTTACAAGGGTTAACTATCATTAACAATCCCCTCTATGAGGATTTCCCTTTCATTTAATCTAAATAAAATCCTATTCATGAAGAAATGTTCAAGGTTGATAATCATTTTTACGAACCACTTGATGATCTCAACTCTACTAGACCTTCCTCAAATAATCCTAAACCATCTTTGATCAATATGATACATGCGAATGGTTGTGAAACTCCCAATAAGACTCTTTTTGTGGTTCAAGGTGCTAGTCCTCCTCAAAATTCTCAACCTCTCAATAAACCTCTTTTTGTGGTTCAAGGTGGTTATAGTAATGATGCCTTTTGCACTCCTAACAAACCAGTTAAAACTATGCAAGGGGGCTATCCCACTAAGATTCCTTATAAGTATGCCAAAAAAATCACCCAATATAGTTACAATTTAGTTTCCCACACATATAATATGAGGAATAATAAGCAACCTAATCCTCATCCAGTTATCCCTTCTTCAGTCATACTTCTCAACCAATACTTCCACTAGCATGGTCTCATTTATCACAACATCTTGCTAAAAAGTATGATCTTATTAAACAACTTAAAGCCACTCCTTCTAAGATATCTCTTTGGGATTTGATTCGAACTTCATCCACACATCATGGGATATTACAAGATGCTTTAAAGAACCTAGATGTCCCACTCGCAGTGACACCTAATAATATGGCTTCTTTGATTAATCCTATGAAAGCACCTGAAGCTCAAATTATGTTTTCACTTGAGATGACTTTCCTTAAAAGGATGTTCAAAATAAATATGATCCTCTTATTATTGTTGTTTTTATCAATGTTAATGCTATAAGAAGAACTTTAGTGGAAAATGGATATGGCCTTAATGTTTGTAGCATTGATTTATTGCATAAGATTAATGTGGATATTTCTCTTATAAAACTTGAATCTCTTTCTATTTGTGGTTTCAACAATGTTACTAGAGCATCCTTAGGTACTATAACTTTTCCTATTAAGTTAGGATCTATTATTTTACCTATGCCTATCCAGGTCATGCCCGATAGTCTTACTTACAATATTCTCTTAGGACAACTATGTCTTCATTATATCTAGGTTATCCCTTCTACTCTTCATCGTAGCATCAAGTTAATTTATAAAAATAAGACGTATACATTGTACATTGATACTAATTTACAGGCTTGTTTGAAAAATTTATATAATTCTAAATCTTCTTCACCTTCTTCTAATTCTTCTACTACTCAATTTGAAACACCGTCTCCTCCTAAAGCTACTTCCTCATCTGGATAGGTACTCTTAGAGGATGATTAGGGGTCCTTATATTTTATGACCTACCTTTATAGGAGAATATTCAATCCCCCCAATAGAGCCTAAGATTAAAAAGGAAGATTATTTGGTGGAACCTAAGAAGCAACCTACTTTGTCTAAACAACTTAGTAACAATATTGTGGCTACTTCTAATTCAAAAAATTCTTCAAAATATTCTTCTAGTTCATATAATTATGACATTGAGATTGATGAGGCCCCACCATCTCTTTCCGATATGGAATCCCTTTATGTTCGAAGTTTTCACATTTTAGATAAAAGTGGATATAATGGCAATGGTTGTGGCACAAATGAACAAGGTATTAGAGTTACTTTATAAAATAACATACATGAAACCTCATTTGGATTTGGATATAATCCTTTAAATCCCACCAAAGTATCTAAAAGACCATCTCTCAATGTGAATTCTATATTTAGTAGTGATTATTGTAGAATATTAAATCAATCCCTTAATAAATTCATCTAAATTGGATCATCCTCTACATCTCTCAACACTCATTCTACTCATAAGGAAATTATGATTATTGAAAAGTCTCTTTATTAATCTCCCCAAGAGATTAAAAATCTGATTTATGAGGCTTTACCTACTATTCATACCATTTCTTATAGAAATGAGGCCCTAATAAATTATACTTGTCCCTCTCCTAAGGTTTATTTTATGTATGAGAAAATTTGTATGCAAGAGGAACATGACTTAGTGGCCTATTATTTCTCCTAGAGACTACTTTGTTGATCAAGACATTTCAATATTTATCATCTTATGCATGGTTTTACTTTCATTTGATTTAGAGCCTTTAGCATGTCGTATTCAACTTCTTCATCCAATCTATCATATAATTAAATAACATTGGTGGCTATTATGTTTCTTTTTATTATGTGACATTAGTAGCTTACCTATTGGAGGCTCATTGTCATTCATGATAGTATTATTTCAAGTGAGATCATACTTTGGTAGCAACATAATAGCCTATTTTGTACCATCTCTTGTCTTTATGTTAGGGAAAAATAATGATTCCAAATATCTCTCCTTTTTAAGATTAAATTTTCCCTTTGTGAAGTAGGGTCTTCTATAAGGAACTCTGATTGATTGTGGAGGTGTATATCCCTTCTAGGGATCTCCTTCCTCTTATTGGAACAAGTAATCTCTGATGAGGATCTTAAGTACATATCCTTAATTGGACCTCTTCCTTGGTGTTGGAAGTCTATAATCATTCATCACATCCTTTTCTTTATTGAGTGGTATCTTTTATAATGAGCCCTTATATATTGGGGATGTGTTTATCCTTGTTGAGGATCCCATCCCTCTTGCAGGAAAATGAATCTCTATGAGGATCTCTTTCATTCTTTTAGAAGATTGTTTCTTTTATTAATGATCTCTCTTTGGTGTCCTTGTCTTCATGCTTGGGGGGTAAGAGTGATATTTGAATCCTCTATATTTTTCCAAAGATTCACCTGTCCTTTGTTGAGTTGCATCTTTCATTTGATGACATTTCTTGCATAGAATATGTGTCTTCTTTATTTAGGACCTATTCTATGTTTGAAATCATACATATTTCATGAACAATCTCTCCTTAGTGAAAGTGTGCAATACTTCGCTAAGAATCCACTTTTTCCTAAATATTGGAGAAGGTGTGTATTCTTATTTTCCTTCTCCTTTTTAAAGATGGTATATTTATCAAAGATCCCCTCTATTCTCGAAGGTGGATATATTTGAATAATGATCTCTTCCTCCTTTTATCCATCAAAATTATCCCTTTACACTTGTCACTATTCAAAAGGTAATTCTTTTTTTAAACCTTGTATTTTTTACTTGATATTTTACATCTTGAGTTATAGAGCTTCGATTGTCACACCATCGATTGTGTTGGAATCGTCATTTAGATCTCTATCTTACCAAATTAGTTTTGATCTTATTTCAAACCTTGTTGCAATCATTTTTCATCAATCATCTTTCACATTTTGAAGTGGAAAATATGATATTGTTTCAACCTCCTAATTAGCAAGCCGAAACAGGGGAGGCATATAGCTACCCTCAAATTTCATCACTCTTAGTAAGCATTTTAGGTGATTTTTTTATTTCAACTAACAATGTGGTTTTATAGAATGTGGTTCCTAGTGTTGTACTTGTTGCAAGGTGTGTGTCCTTGGTCTCCTTGTGCTATGCAACACAATACTCGAGTTTGCGACATGGCTTAATTGCCTCCCATGGATTCATTAAGTCTCGTGGTTGTATCAAGGTTTAACTAGTTGATGTTTTGGTGCAATTACAATCGTGTTTCCAACAATTGGTATCAGAGCTTAGGTCACGGGTTCAAACCCCTCGCTTGCAGTGGGGGAAGATTGTTGCAAGGTGTGCACCCTTGGTCTCTTGTGCTATGGAGTGCAACGCTCAGGTTTGTGGTATGGCTTAACTACCTATTGTGGATTCATTAAGTCTCGTGGTTGTATCGAGCATGAGGGAGATATTTTGGTGCAACAACAACCATATTTCCAACAGTAATATGAATATTGTTGGGGGCTTTGTTCAACATCTTATGGACATATACTTTTTCACATGAATGTTTACTTTTCTACACTTTACCTTGCATATGCACAGTGTCATATCACCGTTAAAGAGGGCTAAATTTAGCATCATAAATTGTACACCCTTAATTAGGTTGTCCAATTCCACACTTATGTTAGAATCCACCTTAGTGTGTCCCCTTGCATCTTGTATTATGGGGCTTCTTTATGAATTTAATTATTGCTTTAATTAAATCCAAAGTCCTCTCTCATCAATTCACATATCATAAAATTGGGCCCTTAACCCTAGGTGCACCCCTTTGTATTTTATCTTAATTTAATCCTAATAAAGTCCTAATTTCAATATTCAAGAGACATTTTCACATATCTACACATCTTGTATTGACCCACCACACTGGATTTAGCACTAGAATCACGATTCCTTGTATCCCTAGAAAATCAGAAAAAAGTTGACTGGACTATATTGTTTGTATTTTGGTATGGTTTTGTCATTGATGTCAACACCTATTGGAACACTAGCACTTTCGAGATCCAGCAACATTCACCGACAAGCAAGTAACTATTGCACAGTTACTGGTATATGGTTCACCGACAGGATATAATGATCACCGACACTTGGAATGATATGAAAGACACTTGGTAATGTCAAAGACATCGTATGGACACTTTTTTGAAGAATTAATCATTGGTATATTCATATTTGCATATTTTATTTTACCAGCAAATAGGTCCAGGGTTACATAGGGTTACACCGACAGGTTTATCTTTTCCAGATTAGCGTGGCACGCTATGGAGATGATTTATTATTGTTGTAAATGCATTAAGCAGACATGTTCAATTGGTTATTGCATCAGATATTATATTGTTTGTAAATTTTTTTTATTGTAATATCTTGTAGAGCCGACCTATGAAAATTGGTCTTAGGGTATGGTATAAATGTAATAACTTATTTGTAAGATCGAATGTGGGAATGTGAAAAAGAATTGTGAGAAGGTATATGCAAGATTAAGCAGAGGTATACACGAAGACATCATTTGAAGGTGAAGCTAGGTTTTTGTAGAAGCATATTAGCATTACACCAGTACTAAATCTAGCATATGAAGATGCTATTTTGTGTAGTACATTCTTATTGGATTTAACCATCCAATTGTAGTCAGTGTGACTCCCATTTTGTGATTGAGTAGTGAACTCTAGGTTGTTGGCCTTTCTGCATGTGCAGACCCCATTTATGTACACTTACTATCTGCAGTAGTATCATCTGATTGTGGGTAAGGTTTCCCACCATGGTTTTTCCCCTTACAGGGTTTCCACATACAAATATTGGTGTCATGTGTTGTGGATGACTTTATGTTTATGTTTCATGCATTAATCTTTACTAGTATAGCAATGTACTGTTAACACTGTCTACCGACACACTTAACTGGTTTACTGGTATTAAGCATTAAGTTGGTTAATTGGTTTTTGGTTTGAATTAATTAGATAACTGATTCACTCCCCCCCTCTCAGTTGTCTCTGGGACCTAACAATTGGTATCAAAGCTTAGTCCTCTTTTTGCAAAAAGTTTAAAAACTTGAGGAGATCCAATGTCTACTAATTACTTCAGGAAGGACGGTCCTAAACTTGATGGAACCAACTATGGGATATGGAAGATCAGGCTGGAGACACATCTGAATTGCATTGGTAAAGACATCTAAGAAGTTACAAAGAATGGTTATACTGCTGCTGTAGTTGGTCAGACTGCTCCAACTACCTTAGCTAAAGATGAGGAGAATGATTGCAAAGCAAGAGAAACACTTTTGAGTGCATTATCAAATCAAAAAATCATGGGACTATTAGATATGTCTACTGCTAAAGCTATTTGGGATCATTTGGAAACACTAAATGAAGGAGATTCCACAGTCAAGATTGCAAAAATTGAAAGCTTCCAAGTCAGGTATGAACATCTGAAAATGGAAGAAGATGAAAGAATTTCTGCTTTTATGGAAAGAGTAAATGAAATTGTTTTAGGTATTAAATGTTGTGGAGGAACCTTGAGTGAGGATGAAATTGTTTCAAAAATCTTAAGAGGATTGCCACTAGTATATAAAATGAAGGCTACTACTATAAATGAGTTGAGAAAAATGCCTAATACATCAGTAACTAGGGATACATTGATTGGAAAACTTTCAGCCTTTGAAATTGAGGAATTTGGTCCTGTTGCTACTATAAAGATAGATTTGGCCTTTAAAACATCGACATCATCTGCTCCATCATTTGACAAATCAGACTAGAAAGCCTTTTATGCAAGAGAACTTGAAGAAACTAGGAAGGAGAATGAAGAGCTTGAAGAACTTGAAGCACTATTTGCAAGAAAAATGCCAAAAGGTCCAATTGGAAGAAAGTATGAAGGTAAAGCACCTTTTAACTGTTTCAACTACAATAAGATTGGTCATATGGCTTCGAGATGCCCTGATAGACATGCTAGACTCAGAGAAGAAGCTAGAAGAACTTACAAGCCTAATCCTGAATATCAGAAATATAGATTTAAGAAGAACAAAGACAAATCTTGTTACATTGCTGATTAAGGTGTGACTGATGATTCTGATGAGGATCCAACAGACAATGGATGGATTTTTGTTGCTATAATAGAAGATTAACCAGCACTTACTGCTCAATCGGTAGAACAAGCCCTAGCAGCTAAAGTTGAAGTAAAGGATGAATGGATCATTGACTCAGGATGCTCACATCACATGACAGGTGACAAAGGTAAATTCTTGAACTTTCAAGAATACAATGGAGGTTTAGTAAGATTTGGAGATGACAAAGCCTGTTCAATCAAAGGTAAGGGTTCAATATCTTTTGATGGTAAGCATAATACTGACAATGTCTACTATGTTGAAGGATTAAAGCATAATCTTGTAAGTGTTGGTCAATTAGTTGAGAAAGGATTTCAGTTACAATTTAAAAATGGAAAATGCAAAATCATGAATAGAACTGGTTTGGAAATTGCAACCGGTAATCAAACTAGAGGTAATATCTTTCATTTGAATAACAGTGAAAATACATGCTTGATTGCACATATAGATGAAAGTTGGTTATGGCATAAGAGACTATGCCATGTAAACTTTGATTGCATGGTGAAAATCAATACTTCTAAGGTAGTTAGAGATCTACCTAAAATTGTGAAACCTCAGAATAGAATTTGTAAGGAATGTCAATTTGGAAAATAGGTTAGAGCTAGTTTCAAAAGTATTCCAAAAAAATCCAATAATGCTCTTGATTTAATTCACACTGATTTATGTGGTCCAGCTAGAACTAAAAGCTTACAAGGTGATAGATATTTCATGCTAATTATTGATGATTATTCTAGAATGTGTTGGGTTACTTTTCTCAGAGAAAAATCAGAAGCACTTGGAAAAGTTCAAACTGTTCAAAGCAATGGTTGAAAATGAAACTGGTAAGAAAATCAAATGTTTAAGATTAGATCAAGGAGGAGAATTCACATCTAAAGACTAATACATTCTATGAAGTGAATGGAATCAGAAGACAGTTATCAGCACCTCGGACACCATAGTAGAATGGAGTTGTTGAAAGGAAAAACAGAACTATCTTGGATGCAGCAAGAAGTATGTTATCTAAAGCAAATCTACCACATGTGTATTAGAGAGAAGCAGTTAGCACTGCTATCTATACATTCAACAAAGTTCACATCAAAGTTGAAATCGGTAAGATCCCTCATGAACTATGGTTTGGTAATACTCCTACTCTTATGTATTTCAAAATTTTTGGAAGTAAATGTTATATTAGAAGAGATGAGTATATTGGAAAATTTGATCCTAGAAGTGATGAAGGAATATTTCTTGGTTATTCATCTAAGAGCAAGGCATATAGATGTTTTAATAAAATATTGCAGAAAATTGTTGAGAGTACAAATGTAAAGATTGATGAACAATTCAGAGAAACTTCAAGGTATATAGACTCTGAACCGGTAATAGAAATTGTGACAAATGAATCTACACTAAATCCACTAGTACAGAATGAAGATCCAGTTACCCCGGTACCATTAGAGGATTCCACAGTAATTGAAGAACAACAAACTAAGACACCCTGGTATGTAAGATTGAATCATTCTGAAGATCAGATAATTGGAAACAAATTTAAAGGAGTTATGACAAGAGGAAGATTGGAAAATGAAGAGGTATGTCTTTTTTCTCAAATTGAACCAACATCTATCAATGAGGCATGTGAAGATAAATTTTGGATTAAAGCTATGGAAGAAGAATTAGGACAAATTGAGAAAAATAATACTTGGACATTAGTTCCCCGGCCTAAAGATAAAAATGTAATTGGAACCAAATGGGTATTTAGAAACAAACTAAATGAAGATGGTAAGGTTGTCAGAAACAAAGCAAGACTAGTATGTAAGGGATATTCTTAGAAAGAATGAGTTGATTACAATGAAACCTTTGCACCGGTAGCTAGAATTGAGGCAGTTAGATTATTCTTGGCTTTTGCAGCTCACAAGGACTACAAAGTTTATCAAATGGATATTAAATGTGCATTCTTAAATGGAGATCTTGAAGAGGAAGTCTATATTGAACAACCTGATGGATTTTCTTTGATAGATGACAATGATATGGTTTGCAGGTTAAGAAAAGCTCTATATGGATTGAAACAAGCCCCAAGACTTGGTATGCAAGGTTGGATAAGTATCTTTTAAAGATTGGTTTTACTAAAGGAAATGCAGACAACAATTTATATTACAAAATAACTAATGAAGACATCTTGATTATAGAAGTATTTGTTGATGATATAATCTTTGGAGGAGAAGATGGATTATGTAAGGAATTTTCTATTAAAATGCAGCAAGAATTTGAAATGTCTATGATTGGAGAAATAAAATTCTTTTTAGGATTGCAGATTTCACAGACTGATAAAGGTATATTTTTGAGTCAATCCAAGTACTTGAAAGAATTACTAAATAAATTTGGGATGGAGAACTCTAAACCAGTAACCACACCTATGACTACAAAAGACAAATTATATCAAAGGGATGAATCTACACCTATTAATCCAACTAGATATAAATCTATGATAGGAGGTCTACTATATTTGACACAAACCAGGCCTGATATTATGAATGCCGTATGTATTGTTTCTAGAGTTCAAAGTAATCCTAGTGAAAATCATGAATGAACAGTAAAAAGGATTTTTTGATACTTACAAGGCACAACAAATCTTGGATTATGGTATCCTAGAGATGAAAATTTTGATCTATGTGCATATACAGATGCAAATTGGGCAGGAGATGTGGATGATAGAAAAAGCACCACTAGAGGAGCATTCTTTCTTGGAAAGATATTAGTTTCTTGGTTGAGTAAGAAACAGAGTTGTACATCTTTATCAACAACAGAATCAGAATATGTTGCAGCAGCAACTAACTATACATAGCTACTATGGCTTAAACAAATGTTGAAAGACATAAAGGTAAAATGCAAGGAACCTATTACTATATATTGTGATCACACTGCAGCAATTGATATATCTAAGAATCCAGTATTACACTCTAAAACAAAACATGTTTCTATCAAACTGAATTTTCTAAGGGAAAAGTTGAAGAAAAGGAGATAAAACTGGTTTATGTAAATACTAAAGAACGGCTTGCAGATATTTTCACAAAACCTTTGCCTAAGGAGACTTTTGAATATCTCAGAGATCAGCTTGGAGTCATACCACCACCAGTAGAAACTTAGACAGTTGATGATTGTCATCAACCGGCAGAATTGAAAGACAAATCTTTTACTCCAGTCTTTGATGAGGAAGCTACATCTCAGGGGGAGTAGTTGGTATATTGAATTGATTGGTATTTTGTATATGAACTTGATTTTTGTAACTTTGGCATTTGATGTCAAAGGGGGAGAGATATCTATGGAAAAACACATTATCTTTTGAGGAGAGATTGGTATTGAAAATAAATCTTTGGATAAACACATGTTGCTCCCAGGGGGAGAAATTGTTTAGAGGAGATTGTTGGTTTTTGGTATTTGGCATTTTTGTTTTGGCACTTTGATGGTTTTTCCATCTTGTGTTGCCATCAATGCCCAAAGAGGAGATTGTTGGTATTTTGGTATGGTTTTTTCATTGATGTCAACACCTATTGGAACACTAGCACTTTGGAGATCCAGCAACATTCACCAGCAAGCAAGTAACTATTGCACAATTACTGGTATATGGTTCACCAGTAGGATATAATGATCACCGACACTTGGAATGATATGAAAGACACTTGGTAATGTCGAAGACATCATATGGACACTTTGTTTTGAAGAATTAATCATTGGTATATTCATATTTGCATATTTTCTTTTACCGACAAATAGGTCCAGGGTTACATAGGGTTACACCAGCAGGTTTATCTTTTCCAGATCAGCATGGCATGCTATGGAGATGATTTATTATTGTTGTAAATGCATTAAGCCGACATGTTCAATAAGTTATTGCATCAGATATTATATTGTTTGTAAAATGTTTTTATTGTAATATCTTGTAGAGCCAACCTAATAAAATTGGTCTTAGGGTATGGTATAAATGTAAGATCTTATTTGTAAGATTGAATGTGGGAATGTGAAAAAGAATTGTGAGAAGTTATATGCGAGATTAAGCAGAGGTATACATGAAGACATCATTTGAAGGTGAAGATAGGTTTTTGTAGAAGCATATCAGCATTACACCAGTACTGAATCCAGCATATGAAGATGCTATTTTGTGTAGTACATTCTTATTGGATTTAACCATCCAACTGTAGTCAGTGTGACTCCCATTTTGTGATTGAGCAGTGAGCTCTAGGCTGTTGGCCTTTTGGCATGTGCAGATTCCATTTATGTACACTTACTATCTGTAGTAGTATCATCTGATTGTGGGTAAGGTTTCCCACTGTGGTTTTTCCCCTTACAAGATTTCCACGTACAAATATTGGTGTCATGTGTTGTGGATGACTTTATGTTTATGTTTCATGCATTAATCTTTACCGATATAGCAATTTATTGTTAACACTGTCTACTGGCACACTTAATTTGTTTACCAGTATTAAGCATTAAGTTGGTTAATTAGTTTTTGGTTTGAATTTATTAGACAACTGATTCACACCCCCCCCCCCTCTCTCAGTTGTCTCTGGGACCTAACATATACTACCTAGTCTCAAACTTTATTCTCTAAATTTTGAGAGCTTAATTTGGTGGTACTATAATGTTCAAAATTCCTCTTGGTGTCAATTTTTATTAATTCTAAGTCGACCTTTTATCAAATTTAAAATTAGGGTTTCATATATAAAGCCTTTCTTTCCCTCATATGAGGATCCTAATCAACCAATTTGAAAGATATCTCTAAATTGAGTTTTAGATCTACATTGCATTTACATTACACTAATTTTAGGGTTTTTCTCATAACATAGAGTAGAACTCTAGTTTGCATTTATCTCATAGGAATCTTACAAACACACAAGATTCTAGGAGACACACACACACACACACACTTTGTAATACAATATCAATTATTTGTGGAGGTGAAAATCACCAAACACAAGGGGTTTAACTAAGGAAAAACCCTATATAGCCATAAACACACCATTTTCTGGATTACAGGTGCAGTCATAGGTTTGTATCAAAATGGGAAATTTCCAGGAGATCTCAGCAAATAGGCACAGATAGATTATCAAAAATTGGACCTAGTTTTTAGGGACTAGGGCTCCCCACACCCTAGTCCTCCAGCCCTCATCCTCTAGGACCAAGGCAGCCCACACACTGGTCCTCCTCATTTTTCTCTAGTTAGAAAAGTTCTCAGGTAGTCTTAGAATCCTGATTTCTAATTTGCATCTTTTCACAGTCACTAAGACCAGGACGTACAATGCCCTAGTCCTGCCAATTCAGCCTCAATTTCTTGTTATAGGTGCACATCAAAATTTCATTCCTAGATTTGTACTTGTCTCAGTTCTATTTATTATCAGTTTGTTGTTTTACTATTTTAGTCATGTTTATTCATCTTCTTTAGATAGTTTCACATTCTCTCATATTTTACATCTTCCCTTTCATAACAGCAAAGGAATAAAAACCCTAGAAGTATCCCTTGACTCTATTTCACAAGAGTTAGTCAAAGAGAAACACTCCTCTAGGTGCTTTTTTATTCCAATGTTTTAATGAAAGTGGGATTAGGTCAAACTACTCGATTCTATTTTCATCCAACACAAGTAGATTCAAGTAGCTCTTCTCGCCATGGTTTTTCTCTTGTGGGGTTTTCCATTTAAATATAATATTAGGGTTATGTTTTTTGAGTTATCTTTGTTCTTGTTTTTTAATCATTAATGCAAAATGAATAACCAAATAGAAGTAAAATAATTTTAAGTTAAAACCAATTCACCCTCCCCCCTCTCAATCTCTTGGTGTGTTCAAAAATAGGTGTCAAAAAAAGGTTCCTTTATACAGTCTAACAACTAAGGTAGATTTTTCACTTGAATACATGGGAACTAAAAAAGTGTTTAGTAACATGATTTCTTCAAAACATGATCTTGACTTGATGGACTTCAATCTAGATGACACAATGGAATTCAAGGCATATGACAATGAGGTTGATTTTGGAGAACTTAGATCTCCACTAGAGGATCTAGATATAGCAATAGTAAAAACTAAATAACTCAAGACAAAACATGTTGGAAGTATGTGTTGTTGTGGTTGTCATTGAAGTCAAACTTGTTGTTTTGGATTTGTGTTGGTGCATAAAGTTTGTGGTGTAGAGATATCTTTCCATGTTGGTGTTGTAGTTGTTCTATTGTTTGTTCTAGAAGTGTTCAAGTTTGAAAAGTGTTGTTGATGTTGTTTGTTATTGTTACCTTCTTTGGATATAGTTTTTTGTATCATGGATATGATAGTTTTGTGGTTTGGAAATATTGTTGTGTTCTCTGGATGTTGTGTCATTTTTCATAGTTGGTTGTGATATTCTATGCTAGATCTATCCTTGGGTCCAGATATGATTTGTGGAGGATTGTTTGATGTGTTATGGGTCTCACCATAGCGTGTGGAGATCCATATTTGAGTTATTTTCATTAGTGGTATGTTTGATCATTAATTTATTTTATTGATACATAGCATGTTGATATCTTGTTTGTTATATTTTGGTGATTGCAGATCGATGAATTGATCCTTGGGAGATGTGTTTTGGTCCCCTCTTTCTCTTGGAGTGGATCAATATGTGTGTTTTTGGTCTAGAAGGTATATAAAGTTTCAGGTCGATTGTTGAGCTTTGATGATCTATCTTGTATATAAGGAATGTGTACATTGAGTTGAGTGTGGGAGGTGAGTAGAACTCTGAGAGTGGGAAGATCAATTAGAGAATGAGAAAGGAAGTGTGTGAAATTCAATGAAGAGTAGAGAAGAAGAGTTGTGTTCGAATGATATGCAAGTTGTGTTGAAACTGTGGTGGAGATATGAGACAGAGTGTTAACAACCGAGGTTTGAGTTGTGTGTGCTGATGTTGGTTGTTTGATGCAGAGTTCAAGGAAAACTTTATGATCAGGAGATCTTTCTTTTCAGATCATTTTTGTATCTTTCCCTATTGTAGTTAGCTTCAGGTATCTAATGTCCTCTTTTGTATCTTCCCCCAAGAGCAGTTAGTCTTGGTTTGCAAGTCCGGAGTAGTGAAATCTTTTTATTGTAATTTGATATAAGTAGTGGATATTTTTGTGGGAAAGTGCTCATCATGGTTTTTCCTTGTTTGAGTTTTCCATATAGAAAATCTTGTTGTTCGATTGTTGGATGTGTTGTTGATTAATTTTTTATGTGGTACATTAATTTATGTTTGGTTTGATTCACCCCCCCCCCCCCCCTCATTCCTGGCTTGGGTTCATAAATTGGCATTAGAGAAAGGTTCCTCTTGAGTAAGCTCAACCACTTCAGGTAGATCTGGTATGGTGTAGGATGTGCATTACAAAGTTTTGATCTTTGATGGTACAAACTTTCCATACTGGAAGGAGAGAATGGAATCGCATTTGGAGACATTACAAAATGGAATTTGGGAAATCATTTAGACTAGATATACACCTCCACATAGTGGTGCTCAAAATATGGATGAGATAAAGTTGGAGGAGACTAATGCGAAGGCTAGAGCTATAATCTTCAATTATATAAGTGATTCAGTGTTTGAAGAGAAAAAGGATTGAAAGAAGCTAAAGTTGTATGGAACAAGTTGTGTCTGGTATATGAAGAAGATCCAAAGACAAAGCAGGCTAAGCTAATGAATCTAAAATAGAAGTATGAGTATATGAGAATGATTGAAGATGAAGGTGTTGAGAACTATATTCATAGAGTGGTTGATCTTGTTGATGGAATTAGAGTTGTTGGTGGAAATTTGGATGAATGTGATGTAGTTCATAAGATCTTTGCTGACTTTTCCTAAATCCTACAAACCAACAAGGTGTACCATACAAGAAAGCAATGATACGAGTAAGTATACCATTGATCAGCTTATTGGTACTTTAGAAGCCTTTGAAATTTCATAAATGGAGGAAGAAAAAAAAGAAAAGAAAGAAGCAACATTTAATTCTTCAAGATATGATGATCCGAAATGTAGTGGAGATGTAGATGAAGCTGAACCTAACTTTGTGAGAATATTGCAGTGAGGCAATAAAAAATACAAAGGTAAGTTATCTCTGAAATATTTTTCTTGTGGTAGAATTGGACATTATGCTTCACATTGCACTTACAGGGAAGACTATAAGAAATTTAATGAGGATGAGAAGATAAATAAAACTAATAAATACAACTTTAATAGAAGAGAGAAGGTCTTATGTTATATTAAGAAACATACCTCTAAAGATGAAGTTGATGATGACTCAAATGAAGAATCCTTGTTTCTGGCAATTGAAGAAGAATGCCTTGAAGAAATCGGAAGAAGAAAGAATAGTCAACACTGCATTGCATGCTAAGATAACAAAATACATGGATTATAGACTCTGTATGTTCAAACCATATGATCGGTGATAAAGACAAGTTTATTAATCTCAAGAAATATGATGGAGGTTTAGTGAAATTTATCGGAGAAGATGGTGCAACTATTAGAGGTATTGGAAGAATTTATATTGATGGTAAGCATAAAATTGATGATGTTTATTATTTTGAAGGATTGAGACATAGTTTGTTAACTGTTAGTCAGATGTGTAGAAAAGGCTATGAAGTTTTGTTTAGTAGCACCCGATGTGTGATCAAACAAGAGAAGATTGGTAAAAGAGTTGCAAAAGGAATTAGAACAAGTGGAAATGTGTACTACATCAAAGACATAAAGGAGAGTTAATGTTTTCTAGCATAGAAGGTTGAGATTGTTCCAGCAATTATAGAGAAGACAAGTGACATAGAAGAGAACAAAGAGAAGGAAATACATGATGAAGAAGAAGAAGAGGAAGACTCAACAAAAGTTCCTACTAAGTATGTTCAAAAGCATCATTTAGAAAATCAGATAATTGGAGACAAGACAAAAGGTGTTGTATTTGACTGCGTCCAGACCAAATATAATGCAGGATGTGTAATTGGTGGCTAAGTTTCAGGAAAATCCAAAGGTGACACATGAGCAAGCTGTAAAAATAATTTCATGTTGAAATCTTATGCTGATGTAGATTGGGCTAGAAGTGTTTATGATTGGAAGAGTACTAGTGGTGGTGCTTTCTTTTTAGGGTTTAGATTGGTCTCTTGGTTCAATAAGAAATAAGAATCAATTTCCCTATCTACTACTGAAGTAAATTATATTGTTGTGGCATCTTATTTTATTCAAGTAATGTGGATGAGATAGACTCTTAAATATATCAAGGTAACATACGATGAAGAAATTCCTATTATGTGTGACAATACAAGTACAATAAATATTTTGAAGAATCCACTTATGCATTCAAGAAAAAAACACATTTCAATCAGATGCCATTACTCAAGAGAGAAATTTTCTTAGAAGGAAGTTTGATTGGAGTATATTTCTACAAAAGAGAAGGTTGCAGATATTTTTATGAAGGCATTGGAAAAAGATACATTTGAGTTTCTTTGGGAGAAGCCTGGGGTTATCGCCCCTCCTTCTAGCTAGGTGCGTTATGGAGTTGTATCTTTCCTAGAGAAGCTTTCATGCATATTTTTTTTCTTGGATTGATGCTATGACTTCTCTCCGAGGGAGTAGTGGTGTTTGTAGTGTTATTGTGGGATTTCTCCTTGATGTTAAAGGGGGAGAGATTGAGCAGTTTCGAGGGAGACATTGAGTAGTGGAGAGATATTAAGAAATATTATTTTGTGGATTGATCAAGTTTTGGTTGTAGGTTGAGTTTAGTGTTATCAAGTGTTGTCATCAATGACAAAGAGGGATATTGTTGGGAGTATGTTTTTTTGTGGTTGTCATTGATGTGAAAATTATTGTTCTAGATTAGTGTTGGTCCAAAAAGTCTATTGTGCAGAGATATCTTGCTATGTTGGTGTTGTAGTTGATCTATTGGTTGTTCTGGAAGTGTTTGGGTCCAGAAAGTGATGTTGATGTTGTTTATTATTGTTATCTTCTTTGGATATAGTTTTTTGTATCATGGATATGATAGTTTTGTGGTCTATAAATATTATTGTATTCTCTAGATGTTGTGGAATTATTCACAATTGGTTGTGATATTCTATGCTAGAACTATTCTTGGGTTCGGGTATAATTTGTGGAGGATTGTTTGATATGTTATGGGTCTCACTGTAGAATGTGGAGATCCAAATTTGAGTTATTTTCATTGGAGGATATGTTTTGATAAGTTATGACTCAAAGCATCTGCCACTGCATCCTCTTTCCCTTGAATATATCGAACCTCAAAATCATACTCGCTGAGGAATTCCATCCATCTTTGCTATCGAGAATTCAAGTTTGGCTACGTGAAAATGTACTGCAGACTACGGTGATCACTGTGCAACTCAAACCAACACCCCAATAGAAAATGTCTCCATCTAACTAAATCATGAACTACAGATGCCAACTCTAAGTCATGAACTGGATAGTTCAGCTCGTGGTCCTTGAGTTTGCAAGACTCATAGGCTACTAGATGACCATCCTGCATAAGCATGACTCCTTTTCCTTCTAAAGAGGTATCCGTGCAAACCATAAAATCTCTGGATGGATCAGGAATTACCAAAATTGGAGCACTAACAAGGAGTTCCTTCAAGGTACGAAAAGTTGTCTCACACTGTTATGACCAAACAAACTTCTTCCCTTTTCTCTGAAGAGAAGTGATCAGGTGACCTATCCGAGAGAAACTCTGAACAAAGCGATGATAATATCCAGCCAAACCCATAAAACTCTGAACCTCAGAAACATTAGTCGGTGTTGGGCAATTTGCAATGGCTTGGATCTTAGAAGGATCCATGGATACACCTTCTCCTAAAACTACATGACCAAGATAGTTCACCTCAGATTGGAAGAAATCACACTTCGCCAAGTTGGCATAAAGCGGATTCTCCCTCAAGCACTACAATACCTATCGCAAGTAGCCCTCATGTTCTTCCATAGATCTAAAATAAATCAGAATATCATCCAAGAACACAAGGACAAAATGATCAAAGTAGGTGCAAAAAACCCCATTGATGAGGCTCATGAAAACTGAAGGCACATTCGTCAACCCAAATGGCACCACTGTGAACTCATAGTGACCATAACGGATACAAAAAGCCATCCTATGAATATCTGCATCATGAATGCACAACTGATGATACCCAGATTTTAGATCAATCTTAGAGAACACCTTGGCTCCCTTTACCTGATCAAAAAGATCATCTATTTGAGGTAATGTATATCAATTCCTAATGGTTACCTTATTCAACTATTGGTAATCAATGCATAACTGAAGAGAATTGTCCTTCTTCTTAACAAAGATAATTGACACACCCCAAGGAGAAACACTAGGACAAATGAACCCCTTGGCCAACAATTCCTCCATCTGTAGCTTCAACTCACTCAACTCCTAAGTAGTCATCCAATATGGTGCTCTTGAAATAGGTTCGGCACCAGGAACCCAGTCAATGCGAAAGTCTATGTCCTTCTTCGGAGGCATACCAAGAATATCAATAGGGAACACATCGACATACTCTCAAAGAATAGGGTGGCTATCAAGAGCAATTTCTTGACTCTCTTCCTCATCCACATCCTCAAGAGTAACTACAAAAAGATGACACCCTTGACGCATACACCACTTAAGTTGCACAACAGAAATCATACGTAAGGATATCGGTCTCTGAATCCCAACGATCCCCACTTCCCTGCCATGATCATCTAAACACTCGATTGTCTTCTGACAACAATCTACATGAGAACTGTGAGATGCTAACCAATCCATCCACAACACAACTCCATAAGACCCCAAAGGAATGACTCGAAGGCCAATTATGGTAGAAAAGGGTCCTAGGTCCAACTCACATCTGGGAATGAAGGAATCTATGACCACACAAAAACCAGTAGCCAACTCTACTTTCCACCTATCCGCCTATCTAGCAAACGTGAGCCCACACCGCTCCATATTGGAGGAAGATATAAAAGAATTAGAAGCACCGGAGTCAAATAATACTGAGAAAGAAATACAACCCAACACACCTAAAGTATTGATCACTGTACCCCGGTGCTTGGCTTGGCGGTCATCAACCACCACAAAAACTCTATGGGATCTACTTGCATCCCCCATGGTAAGCTCTGATGTTGCTGGTCTCTAACTAATTGTCTGATGAGAATGTTGTGGATACTGAGCAGCTATGTGTCCAAACTGACCACAGGAGAAACAAGCTCCCCTACCAGGTCCTCTACCTCAGATGACCTACTGGACTACTAGAAAACTTCCCCTACTAGGGGCCTGTGAATCACTCTGAGAGGACTATCGTGGGAAACTCTGCCTACTCCTTTGCCAATTCCTGTTCTTCCTAAGCTGAGAGTTCCCCCCCTGCTGGCCCTGAAACTATTTTGGCCTCGACTGAAAACTCTGCTGTTGTTGTTGCCCACTCTTAGCGGGTGCCTAAAAACTCCTAAAAGATGTAGTAGTCTGGGACTAATTCCCTCTAGGCCTGGATCCACTGTAAGGCACACTCCCAATCTGTACTCCAGACTGACCACCATGAGCATGGGCAAGATTCTTCTCTACTAAAGCAAGCTCAAATGCTCTCACCTCCATTGATGCGGTCATTAAGACCTCTCAAGAAGTGTTGTACCAACATAGCCTCGTTATTCTCAATACCAGCATACTCTTTGAGCTCATAAAACTTATGCTCATACTAATCCATAGTCATGTCAAACTAGCATAATGCATGAAACTCATATGCCCAACACTGTCTCCATTGAGCTGAGAGAAAGCGTGCTCTAAATCTCTCCTGGAAAATCTCCCAAGTCATGGTGCTAATGTCTAAACCGATCCTCTCCTCCTCCATCTACCACCAAATAGAAGCAAACTTTTGGAAGTGCATGATGGTGCACCTTGCCTTGGTTTTACTGCCATATGGACACATGGTGAAACACCTATCCAAGATAATCAACCAAGTCTCTACCTCAAGTCCGGTACCCAAACCATCAAAGGAAGGAGGACGAGATCTCATCAAATCTCTCATATGCTCCATAATAATTGAATCTCTGTCCACTGGGACCTCTCTCCTCCTGGGAGATCTCTCTCTCTCCCTCTCCTCAAGATCTTGCTGGTAAGACTCTCCCATCTAAGCATGGCTATGCTTCTCGGCCTCAAGTCTAGGGCCAAGTTTGGCTAACACTTCCTGAAGCATCTGCCTTAGCTCCTCCCTTTCAGGAACCTGCTCTATAGTGCGTTGCTCACTCTGATGCACAGACTGAACCTTCTCTACACTCTCATGAGTGGGTTGTGGTGAAGGACTATGATAACCTGAACTTCGGCCATGTCCCTTACCTCTACCTCGATCACGACCACCTCCACCTTTGGCTTTCCTACCCATCATCCTAACACTTCACAAGAGCAAAAGTTTAGATCTACAACAAGGATACTAACAAGGGAAACACTATGACTTAGCAATAGGTCGAATTGAATGGGCTCAATTTAAAACCAGAGTACCCAGTGTTGAAACTTGGGCTCTGATACCAAATGTAATGCCCCGCAAAGAAACCCTTAAGGATCACACTAAAGCATAGGAACAAAAGCGGATATATTTTTTTTTAACATAACATATCATTAAGGTGCATTAAGTTAAAATATTGCACTGATTAATTACACAAGCGGAAGACTTAACCATATTCCTAAAGGGTTTCCAATGAAGATCACGTAAAAAAAGAAACTGAAAGCATAAGGTTCACTTATCCACTTATGATACATGTTAACTCTCCCTAATACATTGCAATGATATTCATATAAAGAACTAAATTAGACATGCTTAAAATTACATACTTGCACTAGATTTCTTTACATACTAATGATTACATACATCAAGTTTACTACAATGATTCATTGAATAACCCCATATTTACCATTACAAAATCTAACAACTTATAATATCTCAATTGAATTGTATTTAAATTATAGGATAATATTTAAATAGAAGATCATAAAATGAGTTACATAGTTTACAACATGCCAAGATGGCATAATAATACAAATGATACAACTTAACTCATGAATTTCAGATAGGTACAATAATGAATCCAAGGAGTACAAAGGAAATCCAACTGGAACAATGAGATAATCAAGACCAAACAACATCTGGAACACCTGCAAAGACAACCCTCCCAAGAAGGAAGTGAACACGATACCAATAGAAAGAGGCACTACCACCCGACCATGTGGCTCAAAATAACCACCCCTTCGTGCTAGGAGATAGTACTAAGTCCCACTAGAAAACAAAGGAAAGAATACATGGTCTAACAAAACATCGGATAAACTCACAAGTAGAGAACTTGCAAAACATGACTCCTCATCAAAAGAGGTGAAATCAACAACACTACACACTAGTGACCATAAGGGAAGAGTGTCATCACATAGCTTGGTATGGTTACCTTGGCAGGCCTCCATAGCTCTCGGCCCCCATCATGGGTTATCCTGGTAACCTCTCTCGAACCCCCGGCCCCATCCAAGTCTCATGTGGACCCAAACAATCCTTTCGTGAGGACAAGGTTGCTGGTTTGCCAATCCAGGCCTTCTCGCTGCATCCTGGGTCTGTACTAGCACTCAACCATGAGTGAGGCATAATTATCTTATTTAGTGTTTCAACTACCAAGCCCCCTAAATATTATTTGCTAGGATTCCCAAAGATACTGAGAGGGGGGGGTGAATCAGTATCTAACTGGCATATAAATTTACTTGACTTAAAACATGAAAAACATATTAAAATTGTGTACCGATAAACCAGAAATAATGCAGTAAACAAGAATAATAGTAACACATGAGAAGCACGCCATAACACAATATTTTAATGAGGAAACCTGATCTGGGAAAAACCTCAGTGGGATTTGTGACCCACAATATTTGCTTACTAGCCATTAAGGGAATATTACTCTTACAATAGGGGCCTGCACATGCAGGAAGGCCAAGTTCCTAGAGCTCATTGCTCAATTACAAAAGAAGTCACACTGACTTATAGAATAGATTATACTAATCCAATGTCTTGTACTGCTTCAAATCAACATCTGCTATGCCAGATTTAGTACCAGTTTAAGCTCTGCTACAACATAAATCCTTAACTAATATTTCGCATATTAGGTCTTCTTATCTCACATCCTACCACATATTTCTTATTAAAAAATGATCTCATACATATATGAGTCATATTACAACATGCCATGTTGGCTTACAATGAATTTACAATTAATTACAAAACACATTTAAAAACAAAATTGAAGTCGGCCAAGGTGTCGGTTTCCTTCCTTTCACTGTCGGTGTCCTGTGTACCGGTGTCGGTATCTTTGTCTTGCCGGTGTCCTATGGTTGCAAGGTTGCCATCAATGACAAAACCTTCAATCACTTACAATTTCTCATTGGAGTGTACATTTTCCAACAATCTCCCCCTTTGGCATTGATGGCAACAGTCATGAGAAAAATCAAAAGTGTCCAAAATGATATCCAAAAATAGTCTGCCAAAAAAAATTGTCTTTCCAAAATTGTATGCTCAAAACTATATGCTCCCCCTGAGCAGATGAAGTCCCTTCCTTCTGACCATTTTTCTCATCCCACTAATCCCCCTTTGACATCAATGAAAAAGGTTGTCATTCGCTGTCAGTGGAGTCCTGCCTGGATTCTTGTAACCGGTGGGTTACAATCTGAAAGATATCTATCAAAACTAAGTTTATACCATTGCTGAAAGTTTTGCTATCTTTTACTGCCTCTTGTGTTCTCTACACTGTACCGGTGAGTATGTGCATTTTCTCTTCAAGTGTCTTTAGTCTGGGAACCAGAGCCTCAGATATTTCTTTTCTCAAATTAATAAGATACTCTAGTCTTGGACCAAGTCTGCATTTTAGGTCCTTTGCCTTATCCTTTATTCCCTATTTGTCTTTCTCCAATTTCTTGATTTTCTCTTCCTTCTCTGCAATTTTCTTTTCTAATTCCAAAAATTCATCTGATGTTCCAATCAAATTGTCAGCAATATTATTTATCTTCTCTTCAGCTTTGCTGATCTCCTTGTCAAGATCTTCTGTTTATACATTCATTTTGTAAGTATCCCTGTACAGTTTCTTGAAGTCATAGATTATTTCTCCAAGTTCCGGTCAAAGGGTGTCCATTTCTTCCTTGTTCTTCTTTATAATATCCTCAAAGAATTTACCTTTTTCTTTTATTAGTCTTTCCTTAAATGTATCCTCATTTATTTTATCAATAGTCAATAGGTTACTGGTAATGAACTTAGACAATGTGTCTAGTTGACCTAAAGAATCTTTATTCTCAACACTACACTTTATCATCAATAGCCTTATAGGCTTGTGCATTGCATTCCATGATCTTCTTTATTGAATCTAATAAGACCTCTATTACATTAGTAGGTTTGAATTCTATCATAGCTATACCAGATGTTTGTCCAACAGTTTTTACAATAGTCATGCTACCGGTTGTGGTTATTACCTTGCTTGATTCGACCTCTGGTAGGTCTGTTTGTGTTTACATTTCTACAAACAAAGGTTTATGCTTTTCAGTTTGGGCCGGTGGCATTGTGTCTGTTTGAACCTGTGCTTCAACCTGTACCAGTTTTGGTTTCTCTATCTGTGTCTCAGATGGTTTCTCTGAGTTTTCAATTGCTGGTTTCTCAGTTTGTGCCTCTGAATTCTCTTTAGCCGGTTCTTCAGATGGTTTATCTGTTGTTTCTACCGGTTTCTTAGTGGTATCCTCTGTCAATTTCTCTATCTGTGCTAGTTTTTCTGTGTTCATCTTAGCCTCTACAACCGGTGACTCTGTAGTCACATTTTTCTCTTTGTCCTCAGTGGTTTCTCTATCAACCACAATGTTAACTTCCTGAGTGTCTACATTTACTGTATACAAAATTTCTGATTCAGGGTTTGTATCTTCTACCAGAGTCTCCATACTCTCAGTGGCCGGTTGATTTTTAGTAGTGTCTACTGGTGGAGTATCTGAAAGAGGTGGGGGCACATTGTCAGTTATTTTCAGGCTTGGTGGTCCACCTACCTTACCTTTCCCCTTATCTTTGTCCTTTTAATATACTTTGATAGTTTTTGGCCTAAGTAATTCTTCCTCTTTTTCTTTTTCCACAAAGAATATATCCCATCCATCAGCCGTTTCCTCAGATACTTCAGTTACTTTGCCAGCCATTAGTGCTACATGTTGGTGAGCAGTAGAAAATACTGTCTGGTTAACCTACTGATTAATTTGTCTATTTCATCAGGTGAGTTAACTGGATGTACTAGCAGTAATTTTTCAATCTTAATCTTTTTATCTAGTTCAACAATAGATAATCTTCTAGCTTCTAATCTCCTATACAAGTCATTTGGAATTTCATCAACAATTTGCATCAAAAATTTCTTGTATATATCTAAGTCTAGAATTACACTATTTTCTATGCTTTCTTTATCATCAACTGATAGTGTATTGTACATTTTATTGATGTTCTTCAGCTTACTATCCTCTATAATTTTGCTAAGAAGTTTGTCTAGAGGAGCAATAGTATGTTTCACCTTCTTCTTCTTAGGAGTCATTTTCTTTGTCAGAGGCCTTACTGCATGTTGCTTCTGTCTTGTTCTTTTAGGTGTAGGAGAGGGTTCCAGTGAGGGTTTTATTTTTCTTTCAACCCTTTTAAATACAACAGGTATATCACTTTCAGAAGAGGTTCCAACCGGTGAAAGATGAGTTTCTGGTTGAGGTGCTTCCAACTCACTTTCACGTATACCAGTTTGTCTCAAAACATCTTCCTTGATTGCCTTTGCCTATCGGGTCCCTTTTCTTACAGTTGCTTCAACTTTCTTAACCCTTTTCCTAGATTGAATAGTACTTTCTATTGTTTTAGCATTTCCAAAAACTTCCTCTTCTGGTTCCTTTGGAGCTTCAAGGAGGGATTTTGCATATGTTTCTATGATGTTGTCATTTGTTTCATAGCCCATTTCAGTTACCCAAATAGTTCAAGGGACAACTACTTCCATCCAAATTTCATCTTTCTTGATCACAAAACAGATTTCCTTTTCATACTTATCCATAATATCTTGTGATAGTCTTACTCTAGTCTTTATTTGAGCCTTCAATGCTTGAAAATGCTCATTTATGTTTTTCTCCTTGTTCTCTCCCATATTGTTCAATAGATCTAACAGTTGTTTTCCTACCGGTATATCAAATCCAAAATCTCTAGCACCAATACCGGGTACTTGTTTGGTTATGTACAACATCAAACAAACAAGTAAGTTTCTGAATCTGAATCTTCCTTTCTTATCTCCTTTAATCTTTCCCAATTTGTCTATCAACTCACCTTTAAGCCATTCACATATATCTATTCTTGTATTATCATTGACCATATCATAGGCACTCTTGATACATAGGCTAGAAACTCAGTTTAACCTATTTGCATGTGTAGCCTTATAACCTAAGATCATACTGATAAATCTGACATTTATATCCTTCACATCGTTTACCCTTAGAGATCTTTTATCAAATGTTGCACCAGTTAGGTTTATCAC
The DNA here is from genome assembly GCF_030272615.1 of Cryptomeria japonica. Taxonomy (NCBI): domain Eukaryota; kingdom Viridiplantae; phylum Streptophyta; class Pinopsida; order Cupressales; family Cupressaceae; genus Cryptomeria; species Cryptomeria japonica. The sequence continues at coordinate 390,203,861 of NC_081412.1, read as the reverse complement.
TGTGTCATTTGAGACCTTCTTTGTTTTGTCTGGTCTGTTATCGGTGGAGGATAACCCTGTTACAACTTTTACTACTTCTTTTGTGATTTTATGAATAGAGTCGAACCAGAAAAATTCACCGTGTACTCTGCTTAACACAATCCTTATGATATCCTTGGGAAAATTTGGGATACTAAGAATTTTAGTGAAACCTAGGGTTTCTACTATCTTATGTTCAAGTTTGACATTTCTGGATTCATCACAAATCATAGTTTTAAACATGTTTTTAATCTTATCATCACCTAATTCATCAATATGACAATATATATACGTCCTAGGGTCTTCAGCATATACTACTCCTTTAGGTATTTGAGAAAATGCACCTATGCTCTCATCTTTCTTTGCAATTTTGGGAACCAGTTTGAAAACGGGTCTAGGGTGCTTAATAACCTCAACAACAGTAGGGTTTGCAATAAATTCAGGAATGGATGAAGATACCATAGCTATAAATACCTAAATCTTCCTTAGGGATGAATGCTTTGATGGATTGCTTCACTTCTTCGCTTAGAATACCTTCGCTCGAGAATTTTCACGCTCTCAAGGATTTGAATGCTTGGTGAATGAAAAAGGAGCCAAAACACTTTCTTTATAATGTTATTTTGCCAACTACCACATTTAATGCTTGCCGATTAAGTCACAACTTAAGTCATCTGCTAGTATAGAAGCAATTTCAATTTCTCACCATTAACTGAGGGAATAATAGAAAAATTTTCATTTTTTTGCTAAACCCCCAAAGTATTTTTCTTCAATTAGATGAAGAGTCTCCTGTTGGTGGAGTGTTACTCTGTTCTACCGAAGGAGCAGTATTCCCATCAACATTCAGATCTGACTTTCTGATCTATTGTTTTGAGAATTCTTGCTTTACCTCTTCAACCTTTTCTTTACCTTTCAAACTAGGACCTTTGTTATTTGTCAGTGATGCCTTACTTCTACAAAATTTTGCAATATGTCCAATTTTGTTACAGGCATAACAAGTCACATTGATCTTCTGAATAGCTTTCCCATATCCTATGTCGGTACGTGTTCTACATTGATTAGATAAGTTCCCAAATCTCCCACAAACATAACATCTCACATTCATTTTGCAATTTTCTAAATTATGACCAATTTTGTTGTATTTGGAACATTGATCGGTTGATGCAGGGACTTCGCGGGGCCATAACTTTTGACTCAGTTGTCTGATTGGGCTGAAATTTTACATGGATGTAGATCTTGAGGAGTTGATTGGATTGCCAACCCAACCAATTTGGGTAGGGCCCCCAAAACTTCAAATTTTCAGGGCCGAATTCCTTCATCTAAGGCCTCAAAATTGGCTTTTACTCTTTTTTTCGATTTTTAAGAAAGTTGGTTTTTTAGTTAATTTTGAGCTCGTAATCTTTTTAATATTAAAAATTTGTTAATTTGTGTCGTAGGAATGTTTTTTAGATTTCTAGAAGATTTCATGATTTTTGGGATAGATTTGAAAATTTCCTTAAATGGCAATTTTTGGATTTTATAAAAATCTGCCCAAAAAGGAAATTTTTGGTGATTGTTTAAAATAGGGACTTTTTCATTGTAATGGCAGAATGGTTGGAGTTGCAAAAGAATAATGTAGAACATTTGATCTAGACTTGTGTTTATTTCTAATTATTCTTTGTTATATTGATTATGTTTTAACTGGCTACATCATTTGGTATCAGAGCAGGAAGATGGTTGGGAGAGGAAGGGGAAGAGGTCTTGCTCAGAAGCATAGAGACATGCAAAACCTCCAAAGGTGGGTTGCAGATCTCATGAATATAATGGGAAATCAGAGAATGAGGCAAAGGGAAGATAATTATGATGAAGGTTCGGATGAAGGAGATACAGATCAGTCTAAAGAATTTGAAGAAGAACTAGTAAATCATGGAAATTTTGAAGAGAGGATGTTTAAGGCATTAGAAGGGAAGAATGAAGGAATTAAAGTTGAAGTTTCTGAATATGCAGGTAGTCTTAAACCAGAGGAGCTGATTGATTGGCTGAATGAGATGGAGAATTTTTTTGAGTGGAAGTCTATGACAGAGGAAAAAAAAGTTAAGTTTGCATGCACTAAGTTAAAGGGTCATGCAATGATCTGGTGGGATCATCTACAAAAGGAGAGAATGAGGAAAAGAAAAGAGAAGATAAAAAACTAGAGCAAGATGGAGAAGAAATTAAGAGAAATTTTTTTGCCTTTAGACTATGCACAAACTCTGTTTCGCAGATTTCAAAATCTAAAGCAAAACTTATCTACTGTACAAAATTACACAGGTGAATTTTACCAGTTGTCCATTCAAGTTCAGCATCAAGAATTTGATGAACAAATGGCTGCTAGGTATGTAAATGGATTGAAGTTTTCAATTCAGGATGAATTAAGCATGCACCGGATCGAAAGTATGGAAGAGGCCTATCAGCTAGCTCTAAAGGAAGAAGAAAAGAAAAACAAACAGTATTTTCAAAGGAATAGAGGAGCAAGAAGGGGTACTTCATCTCCTTCACGTGGCGGTTCAAGCTATGGTAGGGGAGATTTATCCCAAGGAGTAGAGAAGCAAGATGATACCTGCCTAGAGTCCTCTAGTCTACAATGAGGATGAGGGTTTCAAAGAGGAAGAGGCTGTGGTGGCGGTAGAGGATGGGAAAGCCAAAGGAGACCATTCACTTATTTTAGGTGTGGGGAAGAAGGACACAGAGCATTTGAGTGCTCAAATTTTAACATGCAAGATAGAAATCAAGGAGGACCATCCAGAGTGATTTTAGCTAAATCTGAAAAAATGATGGAGCAGATTTAGAAGTTCTCCCAGACGTAGGAGAAAATCTCATGATAATGAGAACCTTGATAATCCTAGAGAAGGAGAAAACACATATTCAAAGCTCTGATGACTCATGGCTTTGAACCAATATTTTTCGAACCAGATGCACCTCAAGAGGAAAGGTATGTCAAGTTATTATTGACAGTGGTAGTTTGTAGAATATGGTTTCTAGAGAGATGGTAGATAAGTTGAATTTATAGTGTGAGAAACATCCTCACCCTTACCATATTGCATGGTTTAAGAAGGTAAATGAAGTTACTGTTGATAAGAGGTGCTTGATCAAGTTTTCTATAGGAAAAACTTACAAAGATGAGGTCTGGTGTGATGTCATCCCAATGGATGCATGTCATGTATTATTGGGAAGGCCTTGGCAATATGACAGAAAGGTCTTGCATGATGGGGAAAGGAATACTTATACATTTTGAAAGGAGGGATCGAAAGTCATCTTATTACCCCTTAAGGATGCAGGGGAAGCTAAGAATATGTTGTCTAAAAGAGAGCTTGTTAAGGAGATGAAGGTGACAAGATTTTGTTATGCATTAATGGTACAAAAGGAGGAAGGAGGAGGGATACCAATACCTACTGAAGTAGCAAAGGTACTCAAAGAATATAGTGATGTTATACCTGATGATCTACCTGATGGTCTTCCACCAAAGCAGGATATTCAACATCATCTTGATCTAATTCTGGGAGCATCTTTACCTAATCAGGTAGCATATAGGATGATCCCTACACAATATGCAGAACTCAACAAGAAGGTGATGGAGCTTATGAAAAAAGGTTTTGTGCAAGAGAGCATGAGTCCATGTGTTGTACCAGCATTATTAACACCAAAGAAAGATGGTACATGGACGATGTACACAGATAACTGTGCAATCAATAGAATTTACCATCAAATATCGGTTCCCTATACCACGCTTGGATGACATGATGGATGTTCTTGTAGGGGCTTAGTATTTCAATAAAATTGATTTGAGAAGTGGGTATCACCAAATTCGGATCCGAGAAGGGGATGAATGGAAGACTGCTTTCAAGACTAGAGATGGATTATATGAGTGGATGGTGATGCCATTTGAGTTGTCTAATGCACCCAGTACCCTCATGTGATTGATGAATATAGTACTTTGACCTTACATTGGTAAGTTGGTTGTAGTTTATTTTGATGACATTTTAATTTTTAGTAAGAGAAAAGAGGAGCACTTGTAGCATTTGCGGATCATATTGGATGTGTTGAGGAAAGAGCAACTTTATGCAAACCTGAAAAAGTGTAGTTTTATGCAAGAGAGTTTGGTATTTTTGGGATTTATTGTTTCTGCAGAAGGTATCAAGATGGATTCAGAGAAGGTTAGAGCAATTCTGGAATGGCTTAGTCCTCGGAGCATAACAGAGGTAAGAAGTTTTCATGGTTTGGCCACATTTTATCGAAAGTTTATTCAAAATTTTAGCAGTATTGTTGCACCCATCACAAATTGTACCAAAGGAAAAGAATTCATGTAGACCAATGAGGCTAAAGAAAGTTCTAAGTTTCTCAAGAAGAAGATAACAGAAGCTCCCATATTGGCATTACCAGACTTCAAAAAAGTGTTTGAAGTTGATTGTGATGCCTCACATGTAGGTATTGGAGTTGTTCTTAGCCAAGCAGGTAAACCAAGCGCCTTTTTTAGTGAAAAGTTGAATGAGGCAAGGAAGAACTATTCCACATATGATCTAGAGTTTTATGCACTTGTGCAAGCCTTGCGACATTGGAGGCATTATTTAGTTCCAAAAGAGTTTGTCTTGTTCACAGATCACATTGCATTAAAATAGTTGAACACACAAAAGAAGTTGAGTAGTAGATATGCGAAATGGGTTTCATTCTTACAAGGCTATACATTTGTTTTGAAGCAAAAATCAGGAAAGCAAAACCAAGTTGTTGATGCATTGAGCAGACACGTTGTACTTCTAACAACAATGGAGAATGAGGTAGTTGGTTTTGATGCAATCAAATATTTGTATGAGTCTGATAATGACTTCTGGGAGATTGTGGAACAGTTGAAGAACCCAATAGTTGGACATATGTCTGATATTCAAGGTGAATACTTTATGCAAGATGGCTATCTCTTCAAAGGGAAATAGTTATGCATTCCAGTTGGTTCCATGAGGGAGAATATCATTAGGGAATTTCATAGCAGTGGTTTGGCTGGGCATTTTGGCAAGGATAAGACAATAGCATTACTCGAAGATAAATACTACTGGCCAAAGATGAAATGAGATGTAACCAGATATGTGGCAAGGTGTAGGATCTATTAGGTTGCTAAAGGACACTCACAGAATACAGGGTTGTACATGCCACTTCCCGTACCTCTAGAACCATGGACAGATTTGAGCATGGACTTTGTTTTGGGATTGCCAAATACACAACGAGGTAATGATTCTATTTTTGTGGTTGTTGACAGATTAAGTAAAATGGTTCATTTTATTGCTTGTAAGAAAACTAGTGATGCAACACGAGTGGCCGAATTATTTTTTTCAGAAGTTGTTAGGTTGCATGGTGTGCCAAAAACCATTGTCTCTGATAGAGATACAAATTTCTTAAGTCATTTTTGGTGAACTTTATGGATGGGGACTAAGTTGTAGTTTATCATTTCCTATCACCCTCAAACCGATGGACAAACAGAGGTAGTCAATTGTAGTTTGGGAAACCTGTTATGGTGCATTGTTGGAGAGAAGCCCAAGCAGTGGGATTTGGCATTGCCCCAAGCAGATTTTACTTACAACAGCTTAGTGAACATATCTATAGGTAAATCTCCATTTCAAATTGTTTATGGCAGGAATCCTAAGGTTGTTCTAGATTTGGTGCATTTTCCCCTTGGTGAAAGAATCAGTGATGATGCAGTAACATTTGCAGAACACCTTCACCAATTGCAAGAAGGGGTGAGATAAAAGTTGAAGGAAAGTAATGCGAAGTACAAATCTATAGTCGATGTTGGTCAATGGCATCATGTCTTTAAGGAAGTTGATTTAGTGATGGTATATCTATGGAAAGAGAGGTTTCCTACAGGCACATACCACAAGTTAAAATATAAGAAAGTTGGTCCTTGCAAGGTTCTCAAGAAGATCAATGACAATGCTTATCAGGTCGATCTACCACCTGATCTTGATATCTCTACTGTATTTAATATTTTTGATCTATACACATTTAATGGTGACATTCATGATGATGGCAGTGAGGAGGAAGTAGATTGGTAGTGAACACTCCCTAGCAAGAAACGGGAGAAGATTGCATGGATTCTTGAAAAGAAGACTGTTCGCACTCAGCAAGGAGAATACCATAGATACTTGGTACAATGGGATGGATTAGCACTAGAAGAGAGCACATGGATTATAGAGTGTGAATTGTAGTAGTTGGATTGAGGTCAGTGGAAGCAATTTGAGGACACCCACTTGCAGGAGCTGCATTCTTTTCAACTAGAGTAGAATGATGCAGGGACTTTGCGGGGTCATAACTTTTGACTCGGTTGTCCGATTGGGCTGAAATTTTAAAAGGATGTAGATCTTGAGGATTTTATTGGATTGCTGATAGAACCAATTTTGGTAGGGCCCCCAAAACTTCAAATTTTTAGGGCCGGATTCCTTCATCTAAGGCCTCAAAATTGGCTTTTACTCTTTTTTGATTTTTTAGAAAGTTGGTTTTTTAGTTAATTTTGAGCTCGTAATCTTTTTAAGATTAGAAAGTTGTTAATTTGTGTCATAGGAATTTTTTTTATATTTCTAGAAGATTTCATGATTTTTGGGATAGATTTCAAAATTTCCTTAAATGACAATTTTTAGATTTTGTAAAAATATGCCCAAAAAGGAAATTTTTGGTGATTGTTTAAAATAGGGACTTTTTCATTGTAATGGCAGAGTGGTTGGAGTTGCAGAAGAATAATGAAGAACATTTGATCTAGACTTGTGTTTATTTCTAATTATTCTTTGTTATATTGATTATGTTTTAACTGGCTACATCACCGGTGGGTGTATTAGTGTTCTGATAATTTCTAGATCTACACTGATTTTCTCTATGACCATACTTGTTATAGTTAAATCATTTGCCATTAAACTTGTAAGTAGTAGGTTGTCTTACCAGTTTTCTATGATCATGATTGTTTGCAGTACCGGACCTTTCACCAACTTCAAAGCCAAGGCCATTTGTATCACCATTAGGTTTCTGATTCTTTAGCATGTCACCAAGTTCTTCTGAACTTTTCTTGAATTTCTCCTTGTGATGATTTGCAGTAGTTAGTTCACTCTCCAGGATTCCTTTCTGTCTTATGAGTTCAGTTCTGTCATTTTGTGTGTGCATAAGATCTGTCTTCAACATATCATTTTCATGACTTAGTCTTGTGTTTTCATTTCCAGCATCATTTAGTCTTCTAACCAAGTCTTCTTCATTCTTCTTTCTATCTTCAATTTCTTTACAAAATCTCATAGTCATATCTTGCATCTCATTCTTTGTTGTACTAATTTCTTGTCTTAGCTTGTTTATCAAATCATTAAGAGTTTCCTTTTCATTTTCCTCATTCTGCATCTTTTCACAAAGTTCTCTTCTCTTGTTCCTTGCAATAGTAAAATTCTCTTGAAGTGCTTGAATAATATCCTAAGCATCCTTTAGATCATCTTCAAGTTTGATATTCTTCACTTTTTCTGCATCATTTTCTATAAGAGTTGTTTCCAATTGTTTTCTCAAGTTTTCCATCTCTACCGGTGACAAGATCTTCCTCAAGCGGTTAGGATTTTGAAAATAGAGGACAATCTCTAATACTAATTGTTAGGATTCCCAAAGATACTGAGAGGGGGGGTGAATCAGTATCTAACCAGTATATAAATTTACTTGACTTAAAACATGAAAAACATATTAAAACTGTGTACCGGTAAACCATAAATAATGCAGTAAACAAGAATAACAGTAACCACATGAGAAGCGCACAATAACACAGTATTTTAATGAGGAAACCGGATGTGGAAAAAACCTCAGTGGGATTTGTGACCCACAATATTCGCTTACTGGCCAATAAGGGAATATTACTCTTATAATAGGGGCCTGCACATGCAGGAAGGCCAAGTGCTTAGAGCTCACTGCTCAATTACAAAAGAAGTCACATTGACTTACAAAATGGATTATACTAATCTAATGTCTTGTACTGCTTCAGATCAGCATCTGTTATGCCAGATTTAGTACCGGTTTAAGCTCTACTACAACATAAATCTTTAACCAATATTTCACATATTAGGTCTACTTATCTCGCATCCTACCACATATTTCTTATTACAAAATGATCTCATACATATATGAGTCATATTACAACTCGTCATGTCGGCTTACAATGATTTTACAATTAATTACAAAATACATTTCAAATAAAATTGAAGTCAGCCAAGGTGTCGGTATCCTTCCTTTCACTGCTGGTGTCTTGTGTGTCATTGCCAGTATCTTTGTCTTGCCGGTGTCTTATGATTGCAAGGTTGCCATCAATGACAAAACCTTCAATCACTTACAATTTCTCATTGGAGTATGCATTTGCCAACATTATTAAGTTATCACTTACTCAAACAAACTTTCAATGGGTTACCCTGCAACCACTTTGGGCATGGCCCACAATCGAAAGCCACTCTCCCATATGACACTTAACTAAAATTCACATGAGCTCCCCAAAACCAAGGTATACACATGAAAGAGTATATGGAGTTCAATATAGTAGAAAACAACTTGGCCAAAATCAACCCTCCCATAAGGTTAACCAACTGACAAATCATTGACATGAGAAATGCACAACCATGAAAACCACCATATGACCACATTTAATAAACTGGCCAAAGACTTGCAGTTTAAAAATAAATGCAAATACAGTAATTAAACACGCACAACTTCACTTATCTTAAAATGACAATAATGTTCTATTTCATTAAAGAATACATGTCGACCAAGGTTCTCTATTTCTCATATAATTCAAATTACATCATATAAATGAATTCACCATCTCATTGCAAATTAAAAACCAAAATCTCATTTACACAATTATACATATATGCTATACATATAAAAATATAAATTAATCTAAATATTAAATTAACTAATATTGATATTTTTCCCAAATAAATATCATTTCCCTTTTTAAAAAAAAATAAAATATCTATCTTTTTTTTTTCCTCAAATCAAATATATTTATCTAATTTCATTTTGAAATAAGCAAAACTATATATATATATATATATATATATATATATATATATATATATATATATATATATATATATATATATATATATATATATATATATATATATATATATATATATATATATATATATATATATATATATATATATATATATATATATATATATATATATATATATATATATAAATCATTAAATAAAATTTATAAATTATAAATTTAAAACTTAGAAAAAAAAAAAAAACAACAACAACAACAACAACTTTTAATACCTCCACGTATGGGAGAGGCGCTGCTTGCACAACGCCTCCCACATATAGTGGGGATAGCATTGTGCAAGCAGTGCTCCCCACTGTATGTGCGGACTGCGTTGTGCAACAATGCTCCCACATACAATGGGGTAAGCACTGCATAACGCTTCCCCACTGTGGTGTCATGGGGTCGAGCCCATGGCTTCCCCACACACCACGATAAAAAAAAAATTCTTTTCAAATTTTTTTAAAAAAAAAAAAACAACAAAAACATCATCCTCTGTAAAAACAGAGAACTCAAAAATAAATTTTCCGAGACATAAATTACACAGCAAAACTAAAATCCTCTTCGTTTTAAAAAAAAAAATCAAGTTTCAAAACAAGCATACTCAGAAAAAAATTTTGAGACCAAAATAACAGAGGGAGGATAAATTTTAAAACAACATTTCCACTCCCAGGCAACCAAATTTGGCAAAATTTTGCCAGTATAACCCCATAAAGGGGTGAAATTGAACAAATAATAAATTTTCCCCAAATCAAAACTATAATAAGTAAACTAATTAATTTTTTTACATTTAACTCCAAATAGAAAGATTTACAAATTAAGTTTTTTTTGGTTTCCAACACACAGGAAAGATTCACAAAACTAATCTGAAACCAATTATTTTTCCCCTAAACAAGAAATTGATTTGAAACCAAACACAAAAGGATTCAATTCCCAAATTTAAACACTCCTTTCATTTTTAACAAAAAAAATTGAAGAGTTTCCAAACAAAGAAAGCAAACACCCACACATAGGGAATTTTTTTTAAAATCAAACAAATTCTAAAAATAGAGGTATAAAACCAAATTCCAACCTTGGATAGCTATCCTGGATGTGTTTGAAAGAAGAGCTCCACCTACAACTGGACAAATTCCTTCAACAATGATGCACAAATTTTCCTTCCAAAACCTCTCCTCTTCCATTCCCGTGAAAGAATATGGTTTTATAAAGAAAAATTTTAACCTAAACTTATTTTAGGTTGAAATTCTTTTAGACCAATGAAAACCTTTACATAAAGTTAAAATACAAAAAGCTTTTCTCTCCAAAATTGATTTTCTTTCTTTTTATTTAAAACTCCAATTTACATTTTTAAAAGTTGTTAATGAAGAAGAAAAGATTTTATCTATTTATTTTTACTTTCAAATAAAATTTTCCCAATAAAACTCATTTAATCCAACTTGCTAAGTTAATAAATTAAATAAATCGATTTAACGACTAATCACAAAAAGGGGTACTATTTAATTTAATCTCTTTTATTTACCAATGCATAAAAGCGCATTTAAACTAATTAATTACTTTAAGATTATATAATCAATTTTACCAAAAGCATAATACACAACTAAAATAACTCAAATAAACACACGACTTGCATACCAAACAAAGGGAAATTGATGAACGAATGGGACGCTCACTTTAAGCATGACTAGGGTAAAACGTAGGTCTTAGGACTATCTCCTCCACTTCTATCGGATCAGTAAGGTATGCTCAGACTTGTGAAGCCAGGTGGATACGATACCCTGTACCTACATGATACTTGTACCTTCAATTCCTTGCATCAATGAACCACATATGCATATATATACATCCACAAAAAACACATCAATGAAGGAGAATCATGACGTTCCCTGTCTCACCAAAGTGAGTGAAGGAAAATCATATCCTCGCACCCAATACACTTACAAATGCGAAGCATGTATAAAGCTCATTGTACGTATAAAATAAATATGTCATACCATGTCAGTAATCCAATAAAATCGCATTTAAACATCAATAAGGAAATACTACATGAAAAACATACACTGCAACTCAAATTAATGCATATCACATCGCATAAAGTCTAAGTAAAATATCACAATATAATGTATCCATTGAAAAAGTCAATTGAAGTCAACATGAGTCTAAAAATTCTGATTGAGGAAGGGGTACTACAACCAGCTCAATGTACACTCATTCATTTAATGGTTATTTTTTATTTTAGCAATAAGTTTTATCATAAGGCAGTTAATTACAAAACTAAGACAAGAAGAGATGACTACATTAGTAAAAAATCATGTGTCTCAAAGGTACAATGAAGTAAACTCTCATTCCTTTGATGGATATTGCTATGAATGCAATAAGTTTGGTCATAAGGCTATAGATTGCAGAAATAAGGTAAGAAGGCGTAACTTTGGTCCAAATTACAAGATTGTATGCTCCAAATGTGAAAAATTAGAGCATATAGAAAATTTTTGTAGGAGTGGCTTTATGAACAAGAAGGAGATTACTCCTAATTAGCCAAACAAGGGAACTAAAATTGCACAGAGGAAGAAACAAGGGCAGAATGATAAGAAAATGAATGACACTATGTTTGTGCATGGTACACAAAACCTCTTAATAAACTAAGTTGGAGTGTTGAATTAGGGGGAGTTATCATCCAAAAAATCTTTTAACCCCCTAAAAAGAATATTTTTTAAAATCTCAGCATGCAAAGATTATTTGTGACATATCCTTTGAAGTCAAGACTGCTGATTAGAATTGAATTTGTTACTCCAAGTTATAGAGTAAATTCATGACATGAAAAGGATTGTGGTAAGTCTCTATGTCCTCTAGGATGACTCAAAGTAGTATGGAAAAAGACCACCGAACAAGGATAGATGCATTTATGATAGAGAGTTAGGAAAATGCAAAGGTATTTATACCATATTTGGCCATTTTGATCTCATTATAATGCAAACACTTGTGTCTAGGGTAGAGAAGATAAGAAGGCATCAAAATATGTCAATACAAAAAGGTGAAACCCTAGCCACTGTTTGCAAAGGTATTATTTTAAATCACTTCAAAACCCATTTCTGAAATTATAAAGAAATGGCAATGGATACACCACAAATCATTTATGTTACTGAAAGACCTTGACCTAAGCATAAGAAGTTTTCATTTAAATTCATGGAAAATGATAAGGATGGAGGATACTCTTTTGTACCAAAATTTGTGGTATATGTAGAGGATGTGAGGACCTAAATTCATTCTAACTTTAATGAGATTGATCAACAAAGTTTGAAGCAATTTAACATGATCTCCTAGATGAGCTCGGCCTATACAAACCAAAATATGCAAATTTGATGACAAAAGGAGTGGATGTGGAAGGAATTTCCTAATTTTTGTGACAAACATGAATAGGCAAAAAATATTTTAAGTAGAATTCATGATGAGTTAATTTATTTGGATAAACCCTATAGGATCACTAAGGATGCAATTAGGGTCATTACCGATTTGTGCTCCACAAGACTATCCCAATGGTGAAAGCCATTAAAATGATGAAGTTATTGTTTGTTTTAATTTTTATTTCCAAGTTAATTATTTATTTTCCTATTACTAGGTTATTTCTTACACTTTTAATTAAGCTTTCTTAGGATTAATTGAGTATTAGTGTGGGTGGATGCAAGGTGACAAAATCTTCCATGGGAGTTACACTTTCTTTTTTAGGTTATTATGGTGGTCTCTTTCCATTGGTTGTACTTTCCACCTCTTCCTTCTCTCATTTCCTATATATACTCACTCCTAGCTAGTCTTTGTATTCCATTATGTTGCATTATACAACTTTTTTCTCTTGCATTCTCATCTTGCTATTTTTATTATGTTTCATTTGCATTTCTCTCTTGGATACTAACTCTGTGTTTTTATTTTGATCTTGTATCATTTACATTTATAGTTTTATTTCTATTTGTTTGCACTAGTTATTTATGGCTTATTCATCTTTTTAGATTTTAACATTGTATCATAGTTATTCTAGTGTAAGAATAGATTTTGGTTTCCTTATTTGAGATATCCAAGGGGGCTAATAAGTTTTATGCAGGTTTCCTAAAAACTAAGTATGCTCTTCTCTTGCATTTTCATATGAACTTCAAAATCATAAAAGTTTGAGAGAAAATTTAATCTCTGGGGTTTTTTTTGTGTGCAAATATTTTAGAAAATTTGGGTGTTTGTAGCAATCTAGTAATGTTGGTGGTTTTTATAGCTATTCTATAGCATCTACAAGGCTCAAGAAAGTCAAATTTGGATTTTATTTCATTGAAATTAGAGCACATAAATTCAAAGAAAGATTGCAGGTGTCTTCTTGTTTTCATTAGATTTATGTCTTCTACAAGTAAAATTGAAAAATGATTTTTGGGTTTGCTTATTAGCTCACAGAAACCATCCAAGTATATTTTAGATTTTTCAGATATTGATCAAATTTGACAAAAAAAAATGTTGTACAAAATGCATCGTGTGACCATTTTTTCAGTTGCAGAAGGCTGAATTTAATTTATTATTTCACATTTTGCTTACTGGATTAAAAAATGTTTTTGGGGTTTTATTTGTAGCTCAAAAATATTCTGGGTTTCTGAAATTATTTCCATACAATAAAAAGTTTTTTTTATAAATTGAAATAGAAGAAAACTTTTTATTGCTAGTTTTCAAGATGGGTATTGCTACTAACAATGAAGCTAAGTTTGAAGCACTAGATAGGGGTTTGAGGTTATATTTGGAGAATAATATTTACTCCATTGAGATAGAAGGAGACTCACAAGTTTGTATTAATGCAATAGGCAAGAATTATACCCAAAATTGAGGATTAAAAGGGAAACTTTTGAGTATTAGGAATAAGATGGAAAAAAGTATAATTCTACTCTATTTCTCATGTGTACCATGAGCCTAATAGAATTGAAAATTGGTTGGAAAACATAGGAGTGTTTTAGGATGATTTGGAAAAGATATTTATATATGAGAAATTGGATCAAAATGTTCAAGAAATTATTCAGAAAGATAAGGCTTATCTAGTACAATTACCTATCAGAGAAAAGGAATAATATTGAAAGAGGATCAAAATAAGGAGATTCTAATTTATAGAATAGAGATTTTACAGACATTTTGTTTGAATTAAAATGTCATATTTCTATTATGCATATCGAGGGTGAAGAAGGAGGTACTACCCATATATGAATATTTTGAGGATGAGGCAAGCAGTTGTTCAAATGAGTCATTGGAGAAATCTAAGATGACTGTGAAAGGATGGCTTCTTGTCTATTTTCGACAGATTTTCAAGATAGGAGGCGATCTAGGCAACCAAAATAGATGGATATAAATTCATGTCTTTTTTATAAGTGGATAGATTAAGTATTCCAAAATCGGCATACCGAGCATATTGGTACACGCAGATCATGGCTATCTAGAAAAAAAATGATAGCAAGCCTTTTTGGGATACATCTTTTTTGGGAATGCTGAAATTGATTGAGTTGATGAAGGATTATTTAAATCTAAGATGGTTTGTAGATGTGATTGCAAGAGTAAGGAAAGATAGAAGAATAAGGTAACATCCCTCTTTGGAGTAGGGTGCCTGTGTAGGGAGGAAACAAAGAAGGAGGAGGGCTAGTGTGTGTTCAAAACTAGAGATGATGGTATTTTGAATGCTCTAATTTTGGTGCCAAGTGCCAATTTTAGGGGTGAAGATCATAAGCATGATGGAGAGATTTATAGTGTTGTCTTCTACCTGATTGTGCAAACTCTGGATTCTAGAGAGTGGTCTTTCAAATTGAAAATGAGTTGGTCTTTGACTATAACTAGCCAAATATAGAAAATTTTATTTTTGAAATTTAATTGAATGAGCTATGGTTGACTTTGTCAGCACACTTCTATGTGGTGGATGGAGGAGAAGGGTTTGCAGATGATAAAAAAGTGAGAGGTTCAAAGAACAATAATGAGTGGAGAATAATGAGAGCAACATGGGTAGCCTTCAAGGAAGGGGTGAGAAATGACAAATTCTTGGAGCTTTACAGGATGCTAAACTGTTAGAACATAATGTTATCAGGGATCACATCCTTATAACATTTATATATAATGTTCTAACATAAGGTTATTAAACCTTATATATTATATGTTTTATAAGCATATCCCATTTGAAATAATTATAATCTAATAATTATTAAATTATTAATTATTTATGAGTGGAGGTTATTGAAAAGGTGTGACTAGTGAAGCCATCCTTCCTCCTATATTTAAGGAGGTTCTCTCTCATTTGGGAGTAGTGAGAATTTGGATCTTTATGGTGAGTTGTATCACTATGCATATGAGGTATTATTGGCCATGTGGAAGTATTGGAGGAGTGTCCCCAGTTTCATGTCTATTTTATGATAGACTATACTTGTAAGTGTTTTAATTAAATGATGCTTTATGGGGTTTTTTACCCGAAACGGTTTTCCCCATGTATATCTTGTGTAATGTGTACATTTATACATGTATGTTTCTCATTTCATTTACTTTATGATCTTGTTTATAATGATTTGTATCCTAAGATCCTAATTTCTAACATGGTATCAGAGCCTATTAGGCTATACTAATTATTTTTATAGATTATTCTAGAAGATCTATAGAACTTGATGGGAAAATTTCTTATGCTCAATCAGCATGTATGTTATATCATTCAGTAATTTTAAAATACTCATAAAATCAAGCTTCCACATTCAAGTAAGTATACTCTGTGAGCCTACCTTGAGCCTAGCTTGAAAAGCAGGTGTACAAGCATTTATATTATTTTACATTAAATAAGGACAAATTTGAGATAGATTTTTTTTGTTGTTGGTATTTTGAATGTGTTGCACTAGTTTTGTCATTGATGTCAACACTTGTCAACACTTATCAGCACTGAAGATCTTTGATTATGTTCACTGGCATGTTCAGTGACTTATGCACAGTCACCGGTATCTGGTTCACCGACAGGTTATATTGTTCACCGACACTGAGGATGACTTGGAGATTACCTAGTTATGTCAAAGACATTGTTTGGACACTTGGTTTTGGTGATTTGGTTATTGGTCTAATCAAGTTTACATATTTTCTATTACCGACAAATAGGTCTAGGTTATGGACCAGCAAGCATCATCTATTCCAGATCAGCATGGCACGTTATGGAGATGATTTGTTATTATTGTAAATGCATTAAGCCAACATGATGCATCACATATTGATTCATTTGTAATTGATTTTATTATAATATTCTTAATAAGCCGACCTACAGAATTGGTTTTAGGTTTTGGTATATATGTAAGATCTCATTTGTGAGATTATGAAGAAGTGGTAGAGGCATAAGGAAATATTGTATATGTGAATATAAGCAGAGCTATACACACAGACATCATTTGAAGATTCAAGGAAGGTTTGGAGAAGATAATCAGAGCTTAACCGGTACTGAATCCAGCATATGAAGATGCTATTTTGAGCAGTACATTATCATTAGATCTAACCATCCAATTGTAGTCAGTGTGACTCCCATCTCGTGATTGAGCAGTGAGCTCTAGGAAGTTGGCCTTTCTGCATGTGTAGACCCCATATTGTACACACATACTAGCTACAGTAGTATCATCTGATTGTGGGCAAGGTTTCCCACTGCGGTTTTCCCCTTACAGGGTTTCCACATACAAATATATGTGTTATGTGTGTGGATGTTATTTGTTTTTCTATTTCATGCATTAAAGTTTATCGGTACTGTTATTAACTGTTAAACTATCAACCGACATTAAGTTTGGTTTACCGGTATTAAGCATCAAGTTTAATTAATTTTTTATTTGGGTTGAAATTAATAGACAACTGATTCACCCCCCCCCCTCTCAATTGCCTCCAGGTCCTAACAATTGGTATCAAAGCTAAGTCCTCTTTTTGCAGAAGTTTAATAGCTTGAGGAGATTCTATGGCAACTAACTATTTCAGGAAGGACAGTCTGAAGCTTGGGAAATTCAAACTATTCAAAGCAATGGTAGAGAACGAAACCAGTAAGAAAATCAAATGTTTAAGATCAGATCAAGGAGGTGAATTCACATCTAAGGAATTTAATACATTTTGTGAAGTGAATGGAATTAGAGGACAATTATCAGCACCTCAGACACCCCAGCAGAATGGAGTTGTGGAAAGGAAAAACAAAACTATTCTGGATGCAGCTAGAAGCATGATATCTGAAGCAAACCTACCTCATGTGTATTAAAGAGAAGCAGTGAATATAGCAGTTTACACAAAAAATAGAGTTACACATCTTTATCAATAGTAGAATCAAAATATGTTGTAGCAGCAACTAATTGTACTCAGCTATTATGGATTAAGCAAATGTTGAAGGACATAAAGGTAAAATGCAAAGAACCTATAATCATTTATTGTGATAATATGGCAGCAATTGATATATCTAAGAATTTGGTATTTCACTCTAAAACTAAACATGTTTTTATCAAATTCAATTTTCTGAAAGAGAATGTTGAAGCAAAGGAAGTGAAATTGGTTTATGTGAATACTAAAGAGCAGATTGCAGATATCTTTACTAAGCCTTTGCCTAAGGAAACTTTTGAATATCTTAGAGAATGGCTTGGGGTAATACCCTCACCGGTAGAGACTTAGACAGATGGAGACTGGCATCAGACCGACATATTTGAAGAAAAAAACTTTTTTCTGGCTTTGATGAGGAGAGCTACATCTCAGGAGGAGTAATTGGTAATAACAATTGGTATTTTGTAATAAGTTCTATGAACTATTGTATCTGGTTTTTATATTGCTTTGGCATTTGATGTCAAATGGGGAGAGATATCTATGGAAAAATACTTTATCCTTTGGGGAGAGATTATTCATTGGGGGAGAGATTGTAACTCTCTGTATCTATATTTTGATTTCTGGTTATTGATCTCTTTGGGAAACTGTTGGTTTTTGGTTTTTGGCATTTCTATTTTGGTACTTAGATGGTTTTTCCATCTTGTGTTGCCATCAATGCCAAAGGGGGAGATTGTTGGTATTTTGAATGTGTTGCATTGGTTTTGTCATTGATGTCAACACTTGTCAACACTTATCAGCACTGAAGATCTTTGATTATGTTCACAGGCATGTTCAGTGACTTATGCACAGTCACCGGTATCTGGTTCACCGGCACTGAGGATGACTTGGAGATTACTTGGTTATGTCAAAGACATTGTTTGGACACTTGGTTTTGGTGATTTGGTTATTGGTCTAATCGAGTTTGCATATTTGTTGTTACCGGCAAATAGGTCTAGGTTATGGATCGGCAAGCACCATCTATTCGAGATCAGCACGACACGTTATGGAGATGATTTGTTATTATTGTAAATGCATTAAGCCAACATGATGCATCACATATTGATTCATTTGTAATTTATTTTATTATAATATTCTTAATGAGCTGACCTACATAATTGGTCTTAGGTTTTGGTATATATGTAAGATCTTATTTGTGAGATTATGAAGAAGTGGTAGAGGCATAAGGAAATATTGTATGTGTGAATATCAGCAGAGCTATACATGCAGACATCATTTGAAGATTCAAGGAAGGTTTGGAGAAGACAATCAGAGCTTAACCGGTACTGAATCCAGCATATGAAGATGCTATTTTGGGCAGTACATTATCATTGGATCTAACCATCCAATTGTAGTCAATGTGACTCCCATCTTGTGATTGAGCAGTGAGCTCTAGGTAGTTAGCCTTTCTGCATGTCCAGACCCCACATTGTACACACATACTATCTACAATAGTATCATCTGATTATGGGTAAGGTTTCCCACCATGGTTTTTCCCCTTACAAGGTTTCCATGTACAAATATCTATGTTATGTGTGTGGATGTTATTTGTCTTTCTGTTTCATGCATTAAACTTTACCAGTACTATTTTTAACTGTTAAACTGTCAACCGACATTAAGTTTGGTTTACCAATATTAAGCATCAAGTTTAATTAAGTTGTTATTTGGGTTGAAATTAATAGACAACTGATTCACCCCCCCCCCCCCTCTCAGTTGCCTTCAGATCCTAAAATTTTTGAATTAAATGATAACTAAAAATGTCCCTGTTAGTGAAAAACTATGAGCAAATAACTTTAAATATTCTATTTGTATTGATAAATACTAATCAACAATAATTCTCAAAATTAATTTTAAATTTTCCAAATCAAATTCATATTAAGTAGCTAATTGGTAATTCATAAACCTTTTAGTAAATTACATCATCAACTTATAAAATTTTCTTTATAATACCTTGAAATTAATAAAATAAATATTTAAAATTATACATTATTTTAAATATCATGCATAGACTTGTATTAAAAACTCCTATAAGTCTCATAAGAATATCTTCTACTTTTCATTGTCATATTGCTTTAATCTCCATACTCCTCATTTAAAATGAAAGACTTGTCCTTGTATGAAAGGTTAAGGAGGGAAAAATGAGTCACAACCCTTCACATATAATGTATTGTGTTCAAATATTTCAACTACTCTTAACACATGAAATTTATGTTGAAGATGTCATTTGTGTTCCATTCACAATAGTGCATGGAAGTAAAACATTATGCATGAGCTGCCAGTGAAATACCTTTTGTAATTTTTGAATTGCCAAAAAAATGAATTCACCAAGATTTGCAAATATTCGTTGATATGGAAAAGCAAATTGAAGAAAAGCAACTTTGAAACCAAATTAGAGGTCGATGTGATAGAAGATCAACCAAACCACTGCATATTGAAAGCAAAAATAAAGGTTGATTTGCAAAAATGAAGCCAATTTAAACTCAAATCTCCACCGATTTGCAAATGGAATGTGATTACACACAAATCCACTAAGGCATCTTGACAAGTGAATAATAATTGATAAATTAAGATTAATATTAATCATCAATAATAGGCAATGATTTGTAATGCTAAGTATCGATGGAAGATAACGATTACATAAGAAAACTAATCGCCAACCCTAAATAACCCAAAAATACACAATCTGATTTGATTAGTAAACTATTTGTTATGAAGAAAGTCAATTAAGAAGAGATGTGTCTTATCGAAAAAAAATGGATGCCATTTTTTTGGTTTGTAAGGTACAAGAGGAAGATCTAAGACATTCCATCAATCATTGATTTGGAATATATCTCTTTTATTTATCCCATTGTGGATCTTCTCCTTATTGAGTGATTGCCTACTAGCTTTTTTGGTTGCATACATTTAAAGATCATATCAAAGATGGCAATCTTAGTTGCAAGAACATAACTTTATATCTGGAACAACAACATATTACTGTAGAGTGATACTAATATCTACAATTTTCATATTCATGTTGGTGGATCAAACATAGCAACCTTCTAAATTTATAGCTATCTTCATAGGGAGGATCATTGCATAATTAACATCATCATAAACTAGGAATACCACACATCTCTATATACATATATATGTATATTATTAAGATTGTAATATATTAAATTTGCATGATCCCTAAGAAAATATCAGATACAATATTATTTTGTTATCCAATCTTTATCCTTCATCAATATAGGTGAAAGCAAAAGTTTATTAGCATATTGTTGCACCTAATTCAATATATATCTATAAGAATTTTTAAAAAATTAAGACTATACGATGCATGAATCATCTCTCTTTCCATCACATTCTCGATTAGATCAGGTTCTAAACTTTTTGGAATTTGATTGCCCCAATTGCAGTGAGACATCTTTTCTTTTGACATTTCCCTATATACATTATCTTTAAGTTTACTGGAGTATTTGATTCCAAGTGACTTATCCCTTCATGGGAGTCAAAGGTAAGTATCATAATTATCATAATGCAACTGAGTGTAATGCTAAGTGAAATTATTAGAATTTATTTTTATTTTTTTTCTACATCACATCTGACTGTCTAATTAAAGGATTTTAGTCTTAAAAAAAGAATGATCAATAATGTTTTTCTAAGAGTTTATGATGGATCATTATATAACCACTTTTAACTTCATAAAGGATGATATATTTGTAGTGATTTTAAGATTATGGAGTATAATCTACATTATTCTTATTGATATGAGATTAACTCGATAACAACTCTAAATATGATAGTTTCAACCTCACTTCAATAATGTCTTGGTATCTTCTAAAATTTCTTAAGTTTTTTTTCTATATAAAAGATATTGACTTAGGTCTATCAAAATAATGATATATTAAAATCTACACCTTTTTTAAGCATGATACATGGGCATTGTAGTACCCCTACTCGTTTGAACTCATTAGACTCATATTTTATTATTGTTTGTTTTCAGTGGATACATTACCGTGATGTGTTATTCAGACTTTTATGATATTATTTCATGCTTTATTTGGATATGAGATGAGTAATTTATTTACATTTTTCAGTACTTGTGATTCATGGCATTTTATGGATTATTGCTAGGTACTAACATTTTACTTTATCTATGCAATGTGTAATTATATGTTGCGTGTCTTTGAGTGTATTGGATGCAAGGGGATGATTTTCCTTCACTCATTTTGGTGAGATAGGGAACATCGCGATTCTCCTTCATCGGTGTGTATGTTGTGTTTTTTATATTGTATATATGCATGTGTGGTTCGGTGATGCAAGATATTGCAGGTACAAGTACCGAGTAGGTACGGGGTATCGTCTCCACCTAGCTTCAAAGGTTTGAGCATGCCTTATATTTTCTGATGGAAGTGGAGGAGATAGTAGTTGACCCTATTTTACTCAGTTACACTCTTGTGAGTGTTGTCAGTTGGTCATTCTATCAGTTTGTTCGGCCTTCGTATTTTGTCATTTGATCTTTTTATGAGTATTTGCTTGAGATTTGTTCAATTTGAGTGTTTTAATGGATTTAATTAATTAATTAATTAAGTTTATGGAGTTATCTCATAGTTGAATTATGTATGCATTGAGATTATAAATTTAGTTAATTAAAAAAAATTATTATATTAAGTTGCAAGCTGCATGATATTAGAAATATATTTTTATTAAAGTTTTTTTGGAAAAATAAATTAAATTAATTGTATTTATTATTATAAACAAATAAAAGAATAAAAGAATTAATAATTGAATGAACTAAAGAATTAATTAGAATTAAAATATTGCTTTAATTTCTTTATTTAGAAAATTAATTAATTTGCATGAGAAAAGAAAAGAAAGAAAAATAATTTTTAATTATTGCATGTTAACTTATCCCTTTGTTAGAAAATTGGAAAAGAAAAAAAAATTGCTTTTATTCTAAATTTAGATCTTTTTTTGGAAAAAGATATTCAACCTAGAATTTTAGTTTAAAAAGAGGAAAAGGTCATTATTTTAGGAGAGACAGAAATAGGTTAGGAGTTTTAGGTGAAGAAATTTATTGGAAGCTTGCTGAAAAGATTAGGGCTCTTCTATAGATTTCTTCCAAGAAAGCTATACCAGGTTGGATGACTTCTATGATTGTGGGTTTTTAGAAAATATTTCTATTTTTTTCTGAATGATGTGTTTGTAAATTATTTGTCAGTTTCAAAACCCTCTTCTGGTTAATTCAGGTTTTGAATTAAAATTCTCGCTTGATGTTAATTTTCTAAGTGTGTGGGAGTAATTTAATTTTGAGAACATTGGGAAAATTATTATGAAAAAAAATATTCTCTCTGTTTTGATTTGTTCTGATAGTCCTTTAAATAAATCTCTATGATCTCTTTAGAAATAAATTTAATTGTGAATTAAATTTATTGGATTATCTAATTTTTAAAAAAAAAAGTAATTGAAATAAAATTCTGGGAATGAATTTTATTGAATAGGAAAAATTTAATTCTATGTAAATTCTGTTAAATGGTTTTTGTGGATTTGGAAATTATTTTCATGTTTTAAAAAAATAAATTATATTTTATATATATATATACATATATATATATATATATATATATATATATATATATATATATATATGTATGTATATATATGTATGTATATATATATATATATATACATATATATATATACATGTACATATATATACATATACATATACATATACATATACATATATATATATATACATATATATATATGTACATGTATATATATATATATATATGTATATATATATGTATATATATATGTATATATATATATATATGTAACTTTGGGTAGCAGCTACCTACGGTAGCATCTGCTACCGGCGGTAGTACATAGTACTACCAACGGTAGCAGTGCTACCAAATGGTAGCATAGGCTACTGTGCGGTAGCATGGGTTACCGTGCTAGGGCCAGTGTGTTAATGTTTTTTTTATATATTATTATTTTTTTATATATGTGTTGTATTATGTGATATATATATATATATATATATATATATATATATATATATATATATATATATATATATATATATATATATACATACATACATACATATATGTGTGTGTGTGTGTGTGTGTGTGTGTGTGTTTATTTATTAGATGTGTTTTCTTTATGGTGGTTATTATAATATTTTAACTGTTATTAAAATATTGGTGAGGAGTTGATATATATATTTGTAATATAGTTATAAGTATATATATATATATATATATATATATATATATATATATATATATATATATATATATATATATATATATATATATATATATATATATATATATATGATGTATACATATAGGTATACATACAATTATATTATAATTGTAAATTCAGTTTATAGTTTGAATGTTTCAGAAAAGCTTATAATTTTTAAATTGTTAATTTTGAAAATACATTAGGAGAATTATTTCTATTTAACTTTATTGGACAAATGACAAGATGGATTTATTTGTATAATTATATAGTTGTATTTTCTTATTTTCTGGAAAATCTTTATTTTCAAGTAATTTATGCTTTTGGCTATTTTAAGAAAAGATTGCTTGTATTAGGATCTTGTGTAAATGGTGGTTGCAGTCAAGCTTAATTTCATTGCAATTCCGGTTGAGTTGTCATTATGTTCTATGTTATTTCTCCTTGGTCAGGTGTTGTTGTATAACCTTGTTGATATGAACCATTGTGTGTTTCATCCAAATGGTCAATCTTGGGTTAGTGATTGTGTATCCTTCACCTATGCTTTGTCAGGATTGTTTATGGTTGTCTGTTTCACCATAGACTTCTCATAGAGAGACTTTTCTTGTTAGTGTCCTATGAGAGAGAGTGGCTTTCGAGCGGGGGTCGTGCCCAAAGTGGAGGACAGGATAACCCGTCGGAAGTCAGTTAAAAAGTAATAACCTAATAATTGATTAGGGGGTGGGTAGAATAAATATTAATTAAGATAATGTACCTCGTGCATAGGTGAGTGCTTGTACAGGGCTCATAATGTTACGAGAAGGCCTGGAATGGCAAACTTACCACCTTGTCTTCACGAAAGGATTGGTAGGGTCCGCATGAGACCTAGTTGGAACTAGAGGCTCAGGAGAGGTTACTAGGAGAAACCCAGGATGGGAGCCGGGACCTATGGAGGTTGTACCATGGTATCCACCATAAGACATGCGATGGCACTCTCTTCTTAGAGTCACTAGTGTTTTGTGAGTTGAGTCACATGGATGTTTGCAGAGTCTTGTAGTTCTTTTGTACTTGTCTACTTTGCTTGCTTGAGGGTTTTCTACTATCTCCTAGCACGGTAGGGGTGGTTCCATTTAGGGATCACATGGTCAGGTGGTAGTGCCACTTCCCATCAGATGTTTTGGATTGTATCTTCAGGCGAGGAAAGGCTTCGGTGGTGTTCT
The DNA here is from genome assembly GCF_030272615.1 of Cryptomeria japonica. NCBI lineage: Eukaryota > Viridiplantae > Streptophyta > Pinopsida > Cupressales > Cupressaceae > Cryptomeria > Cryptomeria japonica. The sequence goes on along the minus strand of NC_081412.1, from coordinate 390,179,009 downwards.
TGGTTCATGGTTCATGTACCAGCTCTTGTTCGAGATCATTGTTCAGTTGAGACCCTGTGGTCATTGTATCAGACTTTTATGTAACCTTGATAGTGTAACTTTGTAATCTGTGGCATCATTGGAAGACATGTAGTTATGGATATTGTAATATTATGTCAGTGGAATGTATGTTGATTCAGTTGCTTTGATCTTATGTATAAATGAAATATGGATAAATAAATGCATTGGAATACTTTGATTTCTTTCATTATGAAGATTTAGATGTATGTGTAGTTTTGAACTTAAGCATTTAATTTATCTAAGTAAATGGACAATTGGATTAACTATGGTGTTAATGTAATCTACGAATTAATCTTCGTTGGTAACCCTTAGGAAAACATATGTTAGACTACCGCTGTGTTATTAAACGTGCACTAGTCTTTAAAAAAATATATATATTTCACCCTTTAGTTGCCTAGTTGTGTTGTTTTTCCTTTAGGGTTCCTGGCAGGGCATTACAGGCATGATAATATCTAGAAGCAAACCATATGCTTGAGGTCTCTTTGTCATTTTAATTGGCATGAAATTATTATGAGAATATCTTAAACTACATTTTGATATGGTAATTTTTGATATATTGTCGTTATAATGAAATTTGTCTATTTATGATATTTCCCATTTACTTTCAATACTTTAAAAAAAAAAAATCAAGTCTTCATATATATTTAAGACCCATGGAATGAATTTTGAATCTTTAATCAACTAGCTTTACTTCAATGTGTCACATGCCTTTCAAGTGGCCCTTCCAAATTACTTATTATTAACTATATTAGTGCTTATGTTGCATTTAAAATGTCACATATGAACTAGTAGGAATAAAGGGAAGGAACATCATGAATTATCTTAAATTATTTTTTTAATATTTGATGAAGGATATGTATTATATTAACATTAAGGATATTCCTACTTGTAAAATGCTTGATGTATGAATGATTTACTATCAAATTATCACAATGATCATAAAATATAAAGGCTATTAAATATGCATAAGTAAATTTAAAAATTTATCATTAGCATCCTTTTTTGTAGATCCAAGTGATTTGTTATTCTATTCTATATTCGATCCATTTTTTTTTTTCAATCATACTATTTATAATGGGTGACTATCACCCTTATAAACTGTCTGGGGAGCAAACCTAGAAAGGATAGCTCACCCGTTGCCTAATTTTTTTTATGGATCATTACTATATGTAGTAGTATGTCTATTTTTTAAACAAGACAACTAATTATTCATGCTTATTCTCATGAAAATATATGTTGATTTCCTTGCATTGGATTATATTCTAAATTTATGAGGATTATTATATGATCTTTGGCAAATGACAATAAAATAATATTATGTTCTTTCTTTGCACCAAAAATGAAGTTGATTACTATGTTAATAACTATATTTTTTCTTCTATGGCGAGGTTATGCCTTCAAAACATATGGTGCAAGTGCTATTACATGGATGGTGCAATGCTTTAATAAGAAGACTATCTTCTATGTGTCTTTGAATCAAATGGACAAAATATGAATGTAGCTCTTGAAGAATCAATATGGCCTTGAAGATTTATGGAAGAGTTCCATTTGGATACATATGAAAGTACCATATTACTTGAAGTTACTTTACTCTTTCTAGAGAATATCATTTCTAAAGATCAAAATGAACATTGAAGATCATGGGCACCTCACTCAAGTGAAAGCATTATATAATAAAGGAACCTTGAAGATAATGGGCACCTCACTCAAGTGAAATCATTCTATAATAAATACACTTTGAAGATCATGGGCACATACTATATATTGTAATTTTATCCATCACTTTGAAATCCTCTATGCAGTGATTGGATTTGAGGTGATACCATTAAGGGGGAGTGTACATGACACCACCTAGTGGCTAAATCCTAGATGTAAGACCTAATAGGCATAAGACCTTTAGGCACTATATTGCTCCAAATTCAAATAATGCTTGGCCTTGGATGATTCCATTGAGGGGGAGTGTACATGTCAATGACACCACCTAGTGGCTAAATCCTGTTTTTAAATTCTACAGGTAGGCATATGTCCTAATAGGTATGAAATAAGACCTATATAGGCATTAGTAAGTCCTTTAAGCCTGTAGATAGGAATATGTAAGTCTTTTTTTGTTTAAATACTACAGGTAGGCATTAGTAAGTCCTATAGGCACATTTGTGCTTAAGTCCTACAGGCATATTGTAAATTCTTCTCCTTGTATATCTTCCACTTGTAAAAGCATTGTATTAAGTCCTACGGGCACATTTGTATTAAGTCCTATGGGCACTATGTAATGAACCTGGGGAGAGGATAATTTGAGGAGACCACGGCTCCAATATAATTATTTAAGACCTCACAGCATCATTTTTAAAACACTAGGATTATAAATTATGACAAGATGACCTTCATATAGTCTGGAATGCATGATCTTCATGTTGGCATATATTTGTGTCCTTGTTTATGACTGTTAAAGAAGACCTACGTTACTGGGGTACCTCATTTTTTCTTTTATGGAAATTGACATATAATCCCCTACTAACATTAAGGGGGAGTGTTAGAACATAATGTTATTAGAGATCACATCCTTATAACATTTATATATAATGTTTTAATATAAGGTTATAAAACCTTATATATTATATGTTTTATAAGCATATCCCATTTGAAATAATTATAATCTAATAATTGTTAAATTATTAATTATTTATGAGTGGGGTTATTGAAAAGGTGTGACTAGTGAAGCCACCCTTCCTCCTATATTTAAGGAGGTTCTCTCTCATTTGGGAGTAGTGAGAATTTGGAGCTTTATGGTGAGTTGTATCACTATGCATATGAGGTATTATTGGCCATGTGGAAGTATTGGAGGAGTGTCCCCAAGTTCATTTCTATTTTATGATAGACTATATTTATAAGTGTTTTAATTAAATGATGTTTTATGGGGTTTTTTACCCGAAAGGGTTTTCCCCATGTATATCTTGTCTAATGTGTACATTTATGCATGTAAGTTTCTCATTTCGTTTACTTTATGATCTTGTTTATAATGATTCGTATCCCAAGATCCTAATTTCTAACATAAACTTATTATCCATTTTTAGCATCATGTTCATGGTTAGGGGCATGACCTTTTTATGTAAAAAAATTACATAAAAGAGATAGGTTATGGTTGTTATGGTTGATGGTAATTTCTATTGTGATTTAAGTTTATCTATATATTTTTCAAAAGTATTAATAGAGGGATATACCCCCATAAAGGTAGAACATACCATTAAAAAAACATTTTTTTGCTAAAAAAAATCCATTCCTACAAAGACAAATTCAGTTTTTCAAAAATTCATGTATTTTGTCTCAGGTGTTAGATTTCAGTGAACAAGATATCATTAGGAAGATAAATATAAGAAATTTCCATCCATATCAGTTTTAATCATATTTTTTATCTCCTTTTTTCTAATATTGTATGTTGAATTTGGTCCTGATCACATCTACATAGCTAATTTTTCTAGATTCTATGATTGTACTTTTGGCCATTGTGGGCCTTAACAATATTGCAATTTGGGAGAAGCTTTATAATCATACTATACTATAAAGTGTCAGTATTGTAATATTTTGGGGGGATTCATTTCTAAGACTATTGAAAAGGGAGGGGGTGTACTGGTGTTCTTGTGTTCTCTTTCTTTCAGCATCTTTGCATCATGGATCAAACAATAGTTCCCATTCTAAATCCTTACAATTATTTTGAGTGGAAATCATGCATTACAAGATACTTAAAAAAAATTGGTTTGCATATAAAAATGGGATTGGAAATTGAACCTACTATAGATGCAAAAAAGCCTAAGTGATTTAATAGATGTGATGAAACATATGAAACTTTGTGTTTGTTTGTTTCTCCTAGCCTACTCTTTCATATTGAATCTTTGAGTACTCCTAATCAAATTTGGACAATGTTAGAAACTTTATTTGGAACTCAGGATTGAATAAGGGATCATATGTTGGAAAATAAACTCATAAGTCTAAGTCTAACCAATTTTAACAAAAACCAAGATTTATTCACAAAATTGAAATCAATAAGGTTGTAGTTAAAGCAATGTGGAATTGAAAAGAAATATGAAAAAGTGATTCTTAGTATTCTATCTAATCTAAGCTTTGAATATTCAATATTTGTTTTTGGAATGGAAAAAAATTAGGGTTTCACCAATTAAGGTAACAAAAACACCAATTTTACTTAATTAACTGTTACATTGAAAGAGGGATGGGTCTAGTAGATCTAGGCTTGATTCCTATATGAAAAAGATCTGAAATTATAATTAGGTACCATCTAGTTATGTTTTTTATTCCCTCTTTCTATGTTGAACTGTGAAAATGCTAAAATTAAAGTAAATATGCATGAATAGTGAGCTACGATCATCATACAAAGCCACAAACCTAGATCTGAGCAATATGTGAATGTTTGAATCTATTCCCAGAAGGTCATCTTGAATTGCTAGTACCAGGATGCATGTCACTTTAGTCCTCCACACTTTTTGTCATCCAAAGGGGAACCTATTCATCTCTATGAATAAATCTAATCTTGAGAATTATAGTTTTGCACTTGTTTGTGTGCACGATAGAGAAGGGAAAATGGTTGGGAATGGAGGTTTGCCTAAGTCAAACCTCGACTTAGGAATTAACCTTGAATGAATAATTTCAAATACTAAAATAAATAAATGAAAAGTATATATTAGATTTGGAATTGTTGATAATGATTCTTTTCTTCTTGTATGTAATTACATATGTTGTATGAAATGGTATGAACATGACAAAACCCTAATCACACACATTCTTGCATATGAATGATGTAATTTTTCTCCTTAATGGTTAAATGAAGGGTATGTAGCCTTGAAGATCTTTGAAAATGCTTGATGATGAATGCTTCACAGATGCATGAATGCTTGATTTCTTAGAGTCTTGGTTAGAAATGAATTGAATAAATGTCTTTATATAGGGCTATCTAGGTCAGTTACTGATTAGACCAACCTCCAATGGTCATGCAGAGAGACAAAGTTGAATTCCCACTAGAGAGAAGGGGAACATCTCTCATTTCAAAATAGGCCCCAAGGACCATAGCACTAGCGCCTTCTCCTTCTTAGTTAGGGACCTTGTTTTGGCACTAGGCAGAAGCATACCCCTCTAGGTAATCAATTGGTGGGTTTACATGGAATTAGAATTAGAGTTGAGGCACCAAACAAACTTATATAGGAGATAAGGGAGAGACACGTTGAAGTAGGGACACAAACATGAGGTGTAAATTGGCCCAGTGACAATTTATGATGCTATAGTTTCTACCTTCTATGCTACTAAGGGTGCACTTGGGACTTAATTTACGATGCCATTATTATATGATTTTGTTATTTCACTCACAAGGGATCAAGATAAGATAATCCATATGGGCACTCTAAAATCCTCTAAGTAACATGCCCAGGATGTCAACCAAGACACAAAAGAACAACAAGGACAAAGTAGTAAAAATAAGGAGAAGAAACAAAATAATAGGAATGAGAAGAAGGATAAAAAATAAGCTACCTCAAAAGAAACTAATGAGACCCAATATTCTAATGGTGACAAACTTAAGAAAGAGAAGGTCAAATGTACCTATTGTAAAAGACCTAGTCATGATGTGAATAAATGTTTGAAGAAACAAATTGATTACTTGACACACATTTTTGAAAAGAATAATATTTTGAACTTGCATCTCTAGAGCCACATTATATGCCTTATATTTTGATGGGTGATGACACTCCTATTGAGGTGTGTGGGAGAGGTTTTGTTGATGTGGGGGATGGCACATTTCATGATGTTTTTTGTCTACCTCACTATCAATGAATCTCCTATTAGTACATCAAGTCACTCACATAGGTTCAAGCAAGCAAATTGAGTTTTCTCCTAATTCAATGGTAATTTGTGAGTTGCACAATAATTCCATAGTTGTAGTTGGGAAATAAAATCATCAATATGAACTTTATCTACTTTCTCATTTTGTTCCTAGTCCTCCTTTGTCTATTTTGCTCACTCATTTTGATTAAGTGAGTAACTTGTAGCATCAGCAGTTTGGCCACTTAAAGTATCACTACTTGTAGAAACTCAGTCATCATAACATGGTTATAGGATTGCCTCTACTTCACTTTTCTAATGGTGTTTGTCAAGGATGCATTCTTGGCAAGAATATTGAGGAGAAATTTGACAATGGAAAAGCTTGGAGAGCTTCACAACTTTTGGAATTGGTACAAAGTGATTTGGTTGGACCATTTCCACATCCATCCTTTAGTAGAGCCTAATATATTTTGACATTTATTGATGATTTTTCTAGATACACTTGTATTTTTTCAAACAAAAAAGTCTAAATTCTTTGATTCATTCTTGGACTTCAAATAATTTTTAGATAAACAATCTCAAGAAATCTATCAAAGTTTTGCATGCAGATAATGGGAGGGAGTATGTTAATAACAAGTTTGAGAAATTGTGTGTCTCTAAGGGCATTGAATTGAAAAATAAAGTTCCCTATAGTCCTCAGAAAAACAGAGTTGCATAATGGAAAAATTGATCCTTGAAGGAAATGGTCGACTATATGATTCACTCTAAATCTTTGGCACCATCATATTGGGCAGAAGATATTAACTTTTCATGTTATATCTAGAACTGAATCCCTCATAAACATGTAAAATGGGTGACTCCCTTTGAATCTTAGACTCATCAGAAACCCTTAGTTAAGCACATTCAAGTGTTTGGTTTTCATGCACGAGCCCAAATTCCAATAGATAAATGCAAGGCAATAGATCCATTGAGTAAGCCTTGCATATTTTCTGGATATCTAGATAATGTCAATAGCTATAGGCTCTTTGATCCTAGCACACATGACTTGTTCATTGAGAAGAATCATTTGATCTCTTCCTCTACAACTTATCCATCCACTATCATATTGGTTTCATTACATCATGATGATATTTCTTCAAAGGATCTTAATCCTCCAACATTTTGGTGTAGGAGCACCCTAAGGACCGAATATGCCTACAAGAGGAAAAGTTTATATTTTTGCTTTTTTTTGTGTTGTTTAATGTGTGTAAGGTATTTTGTGATCATTAATGATCATTTTGGATCATTATGTTGAGTTTTGATTCATTTGGATAAAAATTGTAAAAGTTGCTTAAAAGTTGTCAAAATTGTCATGACAACTTTTGCAACTTGATGACAACTTTTTAAAAGTTTGTTAAAAGTTGTTTATGGGTAGTTGTATGTTAGCTGGGTAGTTGAATATGATTCAAATTGTATAATTTTTTCTCACAAATTATAATTTGGAGGTTGGAAAGGGTTGGCGAAGGATGGAATAAAGAAGGAACTTATTTTTGTAGCATCCTTACATTGTTTTCTGAAGTTTTCAAAATTTGCAGTCTGAAACATGCCATTGTATGAACTTTTTATGATCTCATATTAAGGACTTTAATATATGGATAGAAAGATATTTTTTTCTAGTTTCCAAATATTTTTGTCTCATTACATTTTATTGAGCTTTGTGTAAGATATGCCATTTTCAGTACAGGTTATCCTGAATGACTAATTTTTCTATAATAGTTTGAAAGAAACGTATGGTATGCATTGGTAAGATACAATAATAGTCTGAATCAAATTTTAAAAGGTGGATAAATGAGTCTAGATTCATTTCCTTTTGATCTAATTCAATTTTATTAAGTTTTGAATGAGTTATGACATTTTTGGTGAGAGCAGGTCTATGATAAAAAAAGGGTTTCCATCAAGCATTAAGAAAACTATATCTTTGTATTGCATCATCCCAAAAGGCTAAAACTTGGTGAGAGTCTTCTTTACATTTCTGCACAAGGCTCCTACAAAGTGATTTATATTATCTGATCATTTGGGAAAGATATGGATGTTTTTGTGTGTCTTTTCATAGTAAATATTGTCATGAGGGTTTAACAAAAATAATACATTGTTGAGTTGTTTGATGTAGTGATGACTTGTATGCCATCAAAATACATAGTGAGAGGCCATGATCAGGCCAATATTTTATTTTATTGCTGAAGTTTAGATGACATATGTGAAATATACCAAAGAAGAAATGTATCCAAGTGATGTAATTGGAATGCACCTTAAATTTATTTAAGTATATCTTGTATGTTGATTGATGTTATCCCCACCTCTATATCACTTTTGATGAGGATTATTCTTTCTCCACTTCATATGGTGATAGTGATTATGAGGATTCAAATTCCTCCCATATTTGTCATTTAGAGGATGTTGGTTCTCCTCCATATTCTCCAATCTTGGGGCCTCTTGGGGCTCATAAGACACTAGAGTCAGTGGAGGATTGGGTTGGTTATCCTTTAAATGATAGAAGAACAAGTGCACAATTTTAGTAAGCTCGACATCTCTTTATTTCTTTATCTTCTAATCCATGGTCATTTTGAGGAGCTTTAGGTGTCCTTGAGTGGGCTGCAGTTAGGCAGGAAGAGTTCAGTTCCTTGGAGAGGAACCACACATGGGTTCTTATCCCTCTTCCTAAGGGAAGAAAACTTGTTCAATGCAAGTGTATCTATCAGACAAAATTTTCTTCAGATGGGATGGTTGGTAAACTTAAGGATATCTTGCTTGGTAAAGGATTCTCCTAAGTTCATGGGATTGACTATTCTAAGACTTTTACACCAGTTGCCAAATTGAATTATATCTGACTTGACGTTGCTATTGTTGTAGCTCAAAGATGGGAAGTTCATTAGATGGATGTGAAGAGTGTTTTTATTCATGGTGATCTTTAGGAGGAGATATACTTGGAGTAGCCACAAGGTTTCATTCAAGATCCTTCACTTATTTTTCATCTTTGAAAGTCTCTCTATGGCCTCAAACAAGCCCCTTGGGCTTGGTATGCCAATATGGGATCCTTCCTTCTGATAGTCGAGTTCACTTGTTATTTTGATCTAAATGTCTATATTTTGTAACAAGATGATACTCAAAGTTTTTGAGTTCTCTATGTTGATGATGTTTTGATAACAAGGAGTCACTCATACACCATTCAAGCAGTGAAAAATTCCCTTCATGATCATTTCTTGATGACATTCTTAGGCCTTTTGCACTACTTCTTGGGGATGGAGATCTCTCATTCTTATTCGGGGATATTCCTTGCACAACCTAAGTATGATCTTGATATGCTCTCTAGAAGTTACATGGTTGATTGTAAGACTGCATTGACTTTGTTTCTATCTCGGTTCAAACCTGAGACTAAGAGTTCTTCACCTTTGGTAGATGGCACTTTATATCGATAGCTTGTTTGTAGTCTCATATACTTTACTCATGGGAAACTTGATATTTTATATATCGTAGGCATGGTCTCTCGATTCATACAAGAGCCCTATGAGTTGTATTGGAAAGTAGCTAAGAGGATTTTTCATTACATTCAAAGTACTCATAATTAATAGGCTTCACTATACATTGGAAATGGATTTTGACTTGATGGGATACACATATTCAGATTGGGAAGGCGATTCTCAAGATCGTAAGTATACTTTAGGATATTTCTTCTCTCTTGGTTTCAAACTAGTTTTGTGTTTGAGCAAAAAGAAGACAACAATTGCTCTTTCATCTACAAAGGTTGAGTACCAAGGAGCAATTAATGCTAGTACTAAGGCTATTTGGCTTTAGAACATTCTCATTGAGTTTGACATTTCTTTTAAAAATCCTACAATCATATTTTGTGACAGCCAGAGTACCATACTAATCTCTTGCAATCTAGTCCATCATCAAAGGACCAAACATATTGAGATCCACATGCACTACATTTGGGAGTTGATTCATGAGCATATCATTACTCTTTTGTAATGTCCGAGATCAAATTAGATTGCAAACATCTTCATCAAACCCTTCACTAAGAGAGAGATATTTCATTTATGAGCTTTGTTAGGGGTGTGACAAGTGTCCACTTTGGGGAGGGGGGGGCATCTAGGTCCATTCTCTCTCTCTCTCTCTCTCTCTCTCTCTCTCTCTCTCTCTCTCTCTCTCTCTCTCTCTCTCTCTCTCTCTCTCTCTATTTATGGGGGGGGCTTCTTCTATATCTTTGGGGGAGGGGGAGGATTCTTTTCTTTGGGGGGAATTATTTATACATGGGTACCTAATATGGCCTCACTTGTCCCCATCATATTTTTACCCACCTAAGATGTGATTAAGGGGGGTGTTAGTGTTGGTTTTTATTTCCTGCTTGGTTATTTATTTTTCTAAACTTTTAATTAAGCTTACCTAGGATTAATCAAGTGAGTATTAGTGTGAGTGGGTGAAAAGTGTTAGCATCTTCCATGGATTATGCTTGCCTTTTTTAGGATATTGTAGTAATCTATTCCCATTGGTTGTATTTTTCACCTCTCTTCCCTCTCATTTCCAATATAACTCGCTCCGAGATAGTATTTGTATTCTATTTTATTGCACTATAATTGCATTGTGCAGCTTTTTTTCTCTTGCATTATCCTAATGCCATTTTTCTTTTGCAACATTTGGATTTCTCTCTTGGACACTAACCCTATGTTGTTATTTGGATCTCGTATCATTTACATTCACATTTTTATTATTATTTATTTGCACTAGTTATTTTGGATTATTCATCTTTTTAGATTCTAACAGTTACAAATCTAATTGGAGCCAAGCTTAACAAAAGAACCTTGAGCATAAATAAAATCATTGACCCAGGGGTCCAATATTACTCTATATGCATTGCCTACCAGATTTACTTCACAAATAGAGAAGGATCAACTACTAGTATTGAAGTCCATACATTGTATCAAATGGTTAAAGAAGGAGCAAGATTTAACTTATGTGAATTTCTAAGGGAACAGCTACTTGAGATCCTAAAGAGAACCAAGCAGACAGGATACAACTTCAAGTGTGGATCTTTAATTATTTCTCTTACATTATTTTTTTGAATGAAGTTCCTAGATTTATGGGTAAAATATGGGAAAAGTCCTTTTTTGATTTCTACCCAAATTAGAAATCATATTGGAGGGTTTGGGAATAAAAATATCTATAGCCAAATGTATTGGGGATTCTTCAAAACCCTACAAGCTAAAATGAAAGCAAGATATAGATTTCCCTCCAGCATGGTAACAAAATAGGAAAGTCAAATAACATTTTAGTAGAAAAATAATATTTCTATCTAGAAGCCATTGAAACAAGGATAGACTAGGTTCCAAAATCACCCTATGAGATCTCAAAGCAAGAAATTATTTCCTATGTTAATATGTTGCCCAGTAATCCAAGAGACCCTACTGCAAAGAGATTTAAAGCACATGATGAAATAAGGGACAAAAGAAATAAGATTAGTGTGGTAGAAAATATTAACAAAAATAGAGAAAAGTTGCATAAATTATGGGGTATTTCATCAAAAACCTCCTCTGATGCTCTTGTGAAGGATCCTCAGACAATCTTTGTTCCTTTGGAGAGTTCTTAAGGACCTAGAAGGTCAAGAAAATATGTTTCTACTATTGCAACTAGTCTGCAACCATCTAGATATACTCAATTTGTCCCTTCTAGAAGGAGATATACATCTGAATCTTCAACACAAAAGGATTCCAAAAAGAAGAAGGTATAAACTGTGAATGTGGAAGAAGAAGAAGAAGAAAATGTTACAAGTTTGTTTGTCATTGCACCAAAAGATCATCCTATTAATGCTTGATACAACCACTAGACTTATAGAATCCATAGGAGGCAGTTAAGCCATGTCACAAACCTGAGCGATGTGTTGCATAACATAAGGATACCAATGGCGCACACCTTGCAACAATCCCCCCCAACGCAAGCGAGGGGTTTGAACCTGTGACCAAGCTCTGATACCACTTGTTACAAGTGTGGTTTCTGTTGCACCAAAATATTGACCTATTAATGCCCGATACAACCACTGGACTTATAAAATCCACATGAGGCGGTTAAGCCATGTCACAAACTTGAGCGTTGTGTTGCACATCAAACGGAGACCAGGGGTTCACAACAAGATTGGTATGCAAAGGTTGTTTTCAAATGAAAGGTATAGACTATGAAGAAACTTTTTCTCCTATAGCTAGAATTGAAGTTGTTAGGTTGTCGCTTGCATATGCTTCTTATAAAAACTTTAAGGTATATCAGATGGATGTCAAGTCAGCCTTTTTGAATGGTGATCTTGAAGAGGAAGTCTACATTGAGAAACGAGATGGATTTTCTTTATCTGATGAAGGAGATATGGTATACAAATTGAAGAAAGCTATGTATGGACTAAAACAAACCCCTAGAGCCTAGTATGCTAGATTGGATAAGTATTTGTTGAAGTTGGGATTCTTTAAAGGTACTATTGATAGTAATTTACATTTTCAAAGTTGAGAATGATAACATTTTGATTGTTGAAGTCTTTGTTGATGATATCATTTTTGGCGATGATGATGATTTGAGTATGAAGTTTGTTGATGATGTGCAAAAGGAATTTGAGATGTCTATGAGAGGTGAAATAAAATTCTTCTTAGGATTGCAGATTACTCAAACTAGTAAAGGTATTTTCATTTCTCAATCTAAGTATGTGAAGGAATTGTTGAAGAAGTTTGGATTAGCCGATTCTAAGCCTATTTGAAATCCTATGGTGACTGGATGCAAATTTTCTAAGAATGATGAATCTCAAAAAGCTAATCAGACTTTGTATAGGTTTATGGTTGGTGGATTATTGTACTTAGCTTAGACTAGACCAAATATTATGCATGTTGTTTGTCTTTGTGCTATATTTCAATCAGTTTCTAAAGAGACTCATGTTATTGTTGTGAAAAGGATTTTCAAATATCTAAAGCGAACTATTGACTATGGTTTGTGGTATCTGAAGATTGATGATTTCCTTCTATGTGCCTACACTAATGTTGATTGGGCTGGTGATGTTGATGACCAGAAGAGCACTACCAGTGGAGTATTCTTTTTGTGAAAGAAGTTGGTTTGATGGTACAATAAGAAACAAGATGTTGTATCTTTATCTACTGTTGAAGCTGAATACATTATTGTTGCTAGTAATTGTACTCAAATAGTTTGTGTGAAGAAGATGTTGAAGGATATTAGAGTTATTTATGATGAGCCTACTGTTATATATTGTGACAATTCAAGTGCTATCAATATTTCAAAGAATATGGTGTTGCATTCTAAAATAAAGCATGTGTCTATAAAGTGTCATTTCTTGAGGGAGGTCAGTGATGAGGAAGTCAGACTAGAATATGTATCTACAAAGGATCTGATTGCAAATATTTTCACTAAATCTATGCCTGCAAATACATTTATTTATTTGAGAGATAAGTTAGGGGTCTCGGCCCTCCTATTGAGAACTAGATGCATGGAGTTGCATCAATCTGGTGGATTTCAGAGCATTATCTTTTTATCTGAGTTGATGAGTTGGTGTTGCTACCCAGTCGGAGTAGTCAAAGTGTGGTCCAGATTTTTAGTTGTGGGTTTATCCTAAGGGGGATATTTTCCTTCTTAGAAGATGAGCTTTGGGACAGAGCATGATTTGTATTCTTTCCTTAGCATTGGTGTCAAAGGGGGAGAGAGTCATGTGAAAAACTGTCTTACCTTTGAAGCTTTGTGTGCATGATCTTAGGGGAAATTTGTTGTAGATTGTTGGTGTTGATTTTGTTGGCATAAGTGATGGTGTTGGCACAACCATTTCATTAGTTAGTATTATCATTGATGACCAACACTTACCGATGAATAAGGCCAAGCTCATAGGAAAGAAGATGTGGTAAACGTCAATGGTTTACTCATGACTGCAAATAGTATGGAGGATTCAGTTCTTCCCAAATATGCATCATTGATACACTTAAGCAGTGTGTTGTTAGAAGGCTAATCGGTTGAAGGGAAAATAGAGTAGTCAATTGGTCAGTTAAGTACCCAATAGGTATTGACATCATTTTCTCCAAACTGGTACATGAAATGATGATGCGGACACAAGAGGTGACATAGATTGCAGTTTAGTAGTCTTATGCACGATCGAAACACTCTGGAGAGATAGGTGATCAATCCAACTGATGATTAGTGACCGGTTGCAAAAGGTGAAGAGTTACACTAGTGAACCAATGATACAGGTCAAAGGATTATATCCTCCAGGAATCTCAGAGCAGTGACTGGTAAACTATGTGCGATGATCAAAGGTGAGTCAGTCATGGTGAGATATCATCAAACAAATGAATAGTGAAGTCTACTACAGTTAACAATCAGTTAAGGTGAGATTTGTGTGGAGTTTCTGGTTCACATTAAAAAGATAGAACATGACCCAAAGGTTGGTGAAATTATGAGTTGCAGAGAAAGTTAAGGATGAGTCCTTGGCAAGATTGATGGAGAGCGTGTAGAGAGAGTGCGGGAATATTTGGAAAGTTTTGAATTTCAAATCTACTAAGTTTTGTATAAAGGCTTCTGGTGAAAACCAAAAGGTTTGATCATAAAAATTGCAAAATTGCAATTCCGAGGAGAGGCGATCCAGCAAGATGAGAACAAGGCAGAACTGCTAAGTGAATAGTAGAGTGGTGAAGAGAGTGTGCAGAGCTTGGATAGTGTGAAGAGAAGAGAAAGAATGCAAAGCAAGTGTAACTGGTGGTCAAACCAAAGAGCTTTATTTGGATATAATTAAGCTAAGAGTAGCTATTATAGCAGATCATTCTCTCTATTATTTTCTAATAACTACAACAATAAAATCGCTTAACTGGGTGGACTTTAATAGGTCCCTTTGTAAAATCCCTTAACCGGGTGACATCTTAAATGATGATCCTAAGTCCTTTAACAAGGCTGCCTCTAACGGGGTAAAGGTTCTAACAGGCCTTAAATTAAATCCCTTAACTAAGTGGCACCTAATAGTGTCTTTGTAATCTTCTAAAAGCAATGGCTCCTCACCGAGCGTACTCCAGAAGAGTGCAGATTTTGTGAGTTTCTACTCACACTGTGGTTTTCTCCCATTTGGGTTTCCACGCACGTTAAATCTTGGTAGTCTTGTGTGTTACATTTTGTGTGCATGTTTCTTATAAATGTTTCTTATATTGATAAGTGTTAAGTTTGAATAAGAAGTTTTGATTAAGGTTAAATCTACAATAATTGGTATAGTGCTAATTCACCCCTCCCCTCTCAGCACCAGTTGGGATTAACAATTGGTATCAGAGCCTTGGTCCTTAGATTCAGAAGAGCTTAACAACTTAAGGAAATCTCCAAGATGATGCGAAAGGAGGGTCCCAAGTTCTCTAAGGAGAATTACATATTATGGTGTGGTAGAATGAAGCTCTACCTAAGATCCCTAGGAGATCATTACTGGAATCGTGTAATCATAGAGTATAATGAACCTATAGGGGTTCTCATTACAGATCAGATCAAAGAGAAACAATATAACATTGCAACTATGGATATGATTGCTAGTACTCTATCTGAAAATGAGTATGCTGAGGTTCAAGATCTGAAAACAGCCTATGAGATGTGGAATAAGCTGAAGACTATCTATGGAGGAGATCCTCATGTTCAAAAGGCTAATGTGGACTATTTGAGAGGCAAATTTGATGAGATGAGGATGCAAGGAGGAGAAAATATAGAATAGTACAGAAAAAGAATAAAGGATGTGGTAAATTCCATTAGAAGTGTTGGGGGAAAACTTGAAGAAGATGATGTGGTCAGAAAAATCTTGAGAACCTTGCTATCACAATATGTCATAAGGGTTTCTGCAATTCAGAAACTCGAATCTTTGGGAACAGTTAATGTTACACTTGACTCACTGATCGGTAAGTTGACTACCTTTGAACTGAGCAACTATGATAACAATATGCCTAAGATTGATGTTGCCTTCAAATCTTCCATGACACTTGCACCAACAATGGGAAGAAAAGAAACCGGAAGTAGTTCTACTACAAGAACCAGTCATTCTCTTGAACATGACAACTTGTTATCTGAAGAATAGGAACAAGATGAGCTTGAAGCCCTAATAGCAAGAAGGTTGCCAAGAGGAAAAGGGAAGTACAAAGGTAAACTACCCCTAAAGTATTTCTCATGCAATAAGATAGGTCATAGTGCATCTAGATGTCCTGACAATGATAGGAAGGATAACTTCAGAAGATACAAAGAGAAGAGAAAGGAGTGATATCTTGCAGAAGAAGGAGTTACATATGAAGAATCAGAAGGATCTAATGGAGAAGGGATTGTATTTGTAGTGTTAAAGGAAGATAGCACAGAGGTATGGCACTGATTTCTGGTTCAAATCGGTGTGGAGACTAGGTAATTGACAGTGGTTGCACTTACCACATGACTGGTGAGATTCGGCAATGATTCTCCCTATGCGGTAAAAGGTAAGGGATCTATTGCCCTAAAGGATAAAACCAATTGTGAAGATGTTTAATAGGTAGAAGGGCTAATGTATAGTTTGTTAAGTGTTGCACAACTTAACAATAAGGGTTATCGAGTGGAGTTTAATGAAGGAATATGCAAAATAAGTGATAAATCAGGAGGTCTGATTGCTACCAATAAACAAACCAAAGGTAATATGTTCTACCTAGATACCACTATAGTAAGTTGCCTAATGGAAAAGGTAGAAGATAGTTGGTTGTGGCAAAAAAGATTGTGTCATGTTAATTTTTATAGCATAGCAAAGGTTAGTAGAATGAAGTTTGATAGAGGTATGTCTAACATTATGAAACCTGAGAATTCTATGTGTAAAGATTGTCAGCTAGGAAAGTTGCCCAAATCTAGTTTCAGCACCAAATCTTATTCATTTGAGAATGTGTTGGACCTAGTGCATACAAATTTGTGTGGTCCTACGAGGACTAAGAGTTTATATGGGGACCGGTACTTCATGTTGTTTGTAGATGATTTCTCAAGAATGATGTGGGATGTATTCTTGAAAGAAAAATCTAAAGCCTTTCACATGTTCAAGGTCTTCAAGGATCAAGTAGAGAGAGGAACCGGTAAGAGTCTAAAATGCTTGAGATCAGATAGAGGAGGAGAGTTCACCTCTCAAGAGTTCATAAATTACTATGAAGAATAGGGGATTATGAGGCAAATGTCTGCACCTAGAACACCTCAACAGAATGGAGTTGCTAAAAGAAGAAACAAAACTCTAATTGATTGTGCAAGGGCTCTGATGATATAAAAGGATATTCTACATGTTTTCTGAAGAGAAGCTGTGATTATTGTTAGGTCCAATATGGAAAGCTAATGTAGTGAGAGGGGAGGGGTGAATCAGTACATCAACACTTTTCTTGAATAATAACTTTGTTGTTATGCATAAAGAGAATAGTGCAGTAACATAAAATAAAGTTAAAACAAATAGATAAAAATCATACATGATTCACTCCATAACACATATATTTTGGTCATGCAGAAACTCTTGGTTAGAGAGAAAAACTACGATGGGGATGGCACCCACAACTTCACTACTACAATAATAAAGAGTGCTCAGTTAGAGCTACATTTTAGCTATTTCTGATAGCTTACCCTATTAGGAGTAACAAGATCTGTTAGATCTACCTTGCTAAAGGATTTTACAACATTTAATCTGAATGTTGCACCTGGTTAGAGGCTTTACTATTTATAGACTTGATTAGAGTCTTTAGGCCTGTTAAAGGTTTCTCTTTCAACTTCACAATATTACAATAAAATCATTACAAATATCTGCAACTTTACATCTGAAATGTTATAGCAGATTCTATGTGCTCAGAATAGATTACCTTGCTTATAGCATACCTCAGTAACCCATATAGTAACTCGGTAAACCCTTCTGTTTACTCTGTTCTTCAATTGTTCTCTGAAAACCTTCTCAATGACCTTTGTGTCTCTGTAATAGTCTTCTTACACACACACATACACCCTTTAACTCATGTTGTATAAATAGATCTCTTAAGATGGTGATCTAATTCATTGCTTTGATCT
The DNA here is from genome assembly GCF_030272615.1 of Cryptomeria japonica. NCBI lineage: Eukaryota > Viridiplantae > Streptophyta > Pinopsida > Cupressales > Cupressaceae > Cryptomeria > Cryptomeria japonica. The sequence goes on along the minus strand of NC_081412.1, from coordinate 390,161,063 downwards.
TACAAACAAGATTCCTCAAATGAATAACTCTACAAAATATTTCATTGGTTAGATTGATCTCAGAATCATACACAATCTTCTAGTGCAATTTCCAATGTAATAACGGTTAGATGTGCCTCGATCTTGTAACACATTTTCATATGCATGTCCAGGTTCAATGTATCTGGTAACACGTTACACTCGGTGTGTATATCGACTACATGATTCGGTAGTGTTAACCGACTAGAGTATATAGTATGACTTTGAATATAAAAACTAATGGCAACTTGATAAGTAGTAACAATCTCCCCTTTTGACATTAGTTGAGATGTTTAACAAAAACTACTTTCAAAGTCATAACTCAAAGATCTATATACTTTGCAAAATGAGTATACTTGACAGTATATACAATAGTCAATGAAATAGTATATTCAAATATACTCCCCTTATCATTATACTGTACATAACTCTGATTTTGCATGCTCGGTTCTGTGCTTGTGTGCTCTGCATACTATCCTTGGATACTCTGCATACTCTGCTCGGTATACTCCCCCTATATACAATACTCTAAATACTTATATCAAAACTATATCACCAAAACTGTATCACTCCCCAAATATATAGTATCACTCCCCCTTTTTGACAAACATCAAAAACTTAATTTCCATCCGAGGGTGGTAACTGATCAAAAATGGATTTATACTTCTTCCGAGCATCGGTGAGTGCGACAGAGAGTGCATCCTTTACACTTTCCATTAAAGAATTGTGTGCTTGAATATCAACCAATAGTGATATCAAGCCATCAAGAGTACTTTCCTCTTGTGTAGTAGATAGGCGTGTAGCTCAGTTAATCTATTCTTGAACTGATGAAAGATGAGGAAGGAATAATGTCTAGAGTGTCATTATATCCATCTTGATCTTGTGTTATTCATTTCATAGTTCCAATTGTTGAGCCATGAGCTATTGAAGCTTGGTATAAAAATTATGAACTGAATTGGGCTCTAGGGTCAACTTATTTGAGAGATCGGTGATCTCTTTCTCAATTGCATCAGTTTTATTCTTGATATCTTTAATGAATATGGAAAATATACAAAGTTTCTGAAATAAATAAAGAATATGCTTGAGTTGAGGGGACAACTCAATAATGAATTTGACAAGTTTGACTTTGCCAATAGCTAGAGCTTTTTGTACCTCTTCTATCATTTTTGCAGTAAGCTCCTTGTCTTTTAGCTTGCTTAAGTACTCAGATGCATCAACTCCGGATGTTTCTATTTGATTAAGGAGTTCATCCAGTTGAATGTGGATGGCTACATCGGTTGACACTGTAGTTGTAGGTAGCATATCGGATAGCAATGTCTTCACCTTCTGAAGTACTTTATTCTTCTTTTGTATGGCCATCTCTTTTTCTTGTTCGGCCTTTGCTTTGCATAGTTCACCAAAATCAATGAGTGCTTGCCCCTCTAATTTTGATATATCCACATTGGGAAACACTATTGGTTTAGATAAATCAACTTTCAAACTATGCTTTTTCACCTTCTTCTCTTTACCTTTGGTCGGTTGGACCAAGACAATAGCTTGAGATGTTTGTTGACCCTGAGTAGGTTTCTCGGTAGAGACAACACTTTGGTCAGTTCTTGTAGCTGTTGTGGTGTCTTTTGGTGTCTCAGTACTAGGTGTCTCAGTTGCTACATTTTTAGTGCTCGAAGGTGCTTCAGAGGTTTGTTCTTGAGTAGTATCTTCTCCTGTTGTAGACTTGTGACCTTTGGTGCCTTGTGTTGTATCTTGAGGAGCTTCAGTAGAGACAGGTTGAGTGATCGGTGGATAAGGCTGAACTTGTTCTAAAACATATTCACTAGATACAAGTTTTGCATATGTAGTGCCTTTTATCATTTCCTGCTCCTGTTCCTTTGTATCCATGACATCTTCATCAATTTGAATAGTGTCAGCCAGGTCTTGTTCGGTAGCATCAGGACCGTGCTCGGTGACATCGGGATCTTGCTTGGTGACATCAATGATTTCAACTTTAGATTGTTCACCGGCATCTTTGATTTTGAATATTTCCTTCCATTTTGCTTTTGTCTCATTTTCTACATCAATATATAGCCCATTCATCAATTTTAAGGCTCTTTGTTTGACAAGAAATTTTGAATTGTAGGTTGTCAAATGTTCTTTTATTTTTGCTATAGACATATCAGGAAATAGATGGACTAGACTTCTTTCTCTGATTTGTTTCTTTGAGTCCATTGCATATTTCCACCTATTATCAATATGCAAGTAAAGTTCATTCGGAAGTGACTTTACTAGTTCTAATGGAGCTAGCCAAAACTTTAGAAGTGTACAGATGATAGCTTCTTCAATTTGTCTCTTCTCATCATTATTTCCTGTTTCATACTTGACATATCTAAAAAAACCAAATCCGCCATATTCTTTTAGATTGGCACATAATTTTTCAACACTATGTATATTTACCTTCTTGCTCTTGACAATCTGGAATTTGTTGGCATCCTCAGATTCTGTATCACTAGACTCTTTTGCCAGAATGAGTCTCTGAGTAGATTTCTTGTAGGTCTTGGTTACTTTGGGAGTAGTAACACTCTTTTGTTTCTTACTTGGTGATGCAGCTGATGCTCTAGTATTAGGTCTCTTTGTTGGAGGAGTCAATAGGGCCTTTGAAGTGTCCTATTTCTTTCTTTTCAACACTTTACCCTTAGGCAGTTCAGTGCTTAGTGTTATAGCTACCTCTTGAGCTTCAAATTCCTCTTTGGTGATAGCAAGAGCGCCTCTTACAGGTGTGGAGGAAGAATCTTCTCTGAATTTCTCCATTAAAACCTTTATCATCTTTGTTGCTTTTCTTGTAGCTTTGGGTACTACAATGCTCATTTTTACTTTTCCCTTCACCTCTTCATAGGTTCCATACCTCAGCTCGGTAGCATGCCTTGGTAATGAAAGATATGCATAAATTTGTTGTTGTGTGATATCAAAGTCAATCTCGTAACCCATAGGTGGCAAAGATTGAGTTCTTGGTTCCACAGCATTCACATAACAGTAATCAGTGTCTACCTCAAAGCATATATCATCTTTATATTTCTGCACTAGCTGGGGTGGAATCTGATACCTGTTGTGCATCTTCTCTTGAAATTTACTAAAATAATTATCCATTATGTCATTGAAATTATCACCTAGCTTCTTGATAAAGGCATTAATCTGATGGGTGATTGATCGGTGTAGCTCCCAAACTACTTTACCGACTGATGGAAAGAATTTCTCAAAATAGAAAAACATTCATACAAGAAGTGAACCAAACTTTAGTATATTTGTCGAGTTGTTCTTCTTCGGCTTCCTTATTGTGTCCAGGTTCTCAAACAATTTTTTCAATAACACTTCACATAAATCAACTTTCATTCTCTTTTTCACAATTTTATAAGCTATGTCAACTGCGGCACAGGGTACACTGTTTTCCCTTGTAGATTGGAAGAAACAATAACCAATTACTCTGATGGCAAACTTAAGTTTTGCATCAGTGACATTGTTCAGTTTCAGTCCTCTGTAATTAGATTCAACTCCGGTTAAACTGATTAATTCCTTCTGTGATATCATCTTTTGAGCCCGTGCATGATCATAGATAGGATAACTGGTGATCACATGAATGATTTCCTTGGTGATTTTGAATGGTTTCTCTTCTAGCCACATGAAATCATCATGAACTCTGCTCAAAACAAACTTGACCCATTGGGGCTTGAACACACGAGGGTAGGTTAGGGCTTCAGTCAATCCTTTGATTCTAATGTGTTCATACTTGTTGTTTAATACACCATTGGTAAATAATTCATCATAGGTGTCTCTTATCTCAACATGATCGAGTTCTTCAACATGGCATTTCGTGAATAATCTCACATCTTCAACTAGCAAGACTCAATCTGGGATGAGTGAAAAAGCAGTTTTGTCATCCGGTTTAGAGGCAACTTTAGGAGTCAAAGTGTATTTCAGTGAGGGCTTCTCTACATTCTTAACAACTATGGGATCTTGGATCTTGGGCGCCATTGTAGATTTCAGGTACAACTTATCAAATTATCCTTAGGGTTTGACAGTTTACAAACGACAGACACTTCACACTCAGCAGATAATAACAATTTGATAAGATTGGTACACCAGCTTAACAATGCGATGAGATTTGATGTAAATACCTTGGATTCGCTCTGAATGAGCTTTGATCAACTTGATTCGCTCTACTCTACTCTTTCAAAAACTTGGTAAGTGTAAATGACCACGAAAATACCTTTAAGTACACAAAATACCTTATCGGGCTCCGTGCGGGTTAGGTCAAAAACATTAAATGCACTCGGTTCACCTTTAACCGATTTACTCTCTTTTTTTCGTTTTGACCAAGTAACCAAATTTCCTTCATTTACCGACTTGACAGGCTTCCTATATTCACCGACTTGACAGATTTCCTGTAAAGTACTTTTAATAGAATTTCAAGCTTACTAATGCATCTTAACTATGCAGATTTTGAATTTAGTACATACTAGAATAGGAACTGTTATGATTTTAACCTTCAGAGAATGCAATCCCTTCATACCTTTACTGATTAATTTTGAATAGGTGCACCTAACTTGGTAGGTAAGGTGCTTTCTTCATTTGACACAATTTCTTTCTTTTTCCAAATCATCTATAATTTGCCTTTTATCTCTTCAATGTGTCCTCTAGGTTGATCTCTGCAATCTCCAGCTAAATGTCCAACTTTGTGACAATGAAAACATGCCATACCAAGATTTCTTCATGATCTTCAGTTGTTCATTCCAAACCTTATAAAAAAGTTGGCACTATATGTCCATATCTTCCACAACATTCGCACCATATCCTTGTATTGTAATCCCATGGTACTGCTGCATATTGTCGGTAAGGATCTGTGTGAGTTCAGTAACCTCTAGTGTTTGCTCGGTGTGCAGACCACATGTAGCACTTCTTAGTACTATGTCCATATCTATTGTAGTTTTTACAAAACCCTTTGAATTTTGCCTTCCGATAAATGTTAATAGACTTTGTCCTACATTGATTAGATGTGTGACCACATTTATTGCAATTGTAACAATAATCATTGGACTTAGTGATATTCGGTTGCTTACCTTTTCTGATTTGGCATATGTTGGTAGTGTGACCTTGATTTCCATAGTAGTAGAAAATAGGCTTCTTTCTTTTGAAGTTATTCCTTTTTCCATCTTGCTTTGATGATTCTCCTCTCTCAGTAGTATGAATTTCTTTCTCGGTAGAGTCTTTTCCTTTCTAACCAAGTCTTGCATCTCTGTTGGATCTTCTTGTATTCAGTTGCACATCCAACATCTTTGATGCTTCATAACTCTTCTTCAGTGTTTCTTTAGATTTCTTCTCTGTTTCAAGTTCATTGGTCAACCTTGATACTTCAAGTTTCAATGCTTGATTTTCATCATTCTTCAGAATTGCTTCATGATGTGCATAACCTAGTTGATCTATCATATTTTGTTGAATCCCAGTCAACCTTATGATTTCATCATTCTTATCAGATACTAAGACTTCAAGTTGTTGTTTCTCTCTTTGTAGATCTCTTGTTTTATCCTCAGGTGTCCTTAACACATCTAGATTTTCAGTCATTTGTGTGTTGAAGTGTTCATGTTCTCTTTTCATTGCTTTTAGTTGATCAGCCAATGCCTTGTTCTTTTCTTTCAATACTCCAATCATTTCTTTAGTCTCTTCAAATATACTATTCTCAAATGATGTCTCAATTTTTTCCACTAACTCTTGAGAGTCCTGCAAATCATCAAATAATCTTCTTCTTACTTTCAGAGATTTTTGCATTTGCCTTTGCATGTCTGCAATCACTTCATTAGCATGATCCAACTCTTCTTGCAGATACACAATCCTCCAAGATTGTTTGTAGCCTTCCATTGATAAGATCTTTCTCTTTAGGTAGTTAAACCCTTTTGCAAGATTCAAGCTCTGATACCAATTGTTAGGCCCAATATGGAAAACTAATGTACTAAGAGGGGAAGGGTGAATCAGTACATCAACACTTTTCTTGAATAATAACTTTACTATTATGCATAAACAAAATAGTGCAATAACATAAAATAAAGTTACAACAAATAGATAACAATCATACATGATTCACTCCATAGTACATATATTTTGGTCACGCGGAAACTCTTAGTTAGAGAGAAAAACTACAATGGAGATGGCACCCACAACTTCACTACTGCAATAATAAAGAGTGTTCAGTTAGAGCTACATTTTAGCTATTTATGATAGCTTACCTTATTAGGAGTAACAATAAGTAACAAGATCTATTAGATCTACCTTGCTAAAGGATTTTACAACATTTAATTTGAATGTTGCACCTGGTTAGAGGCTTTACAATTTATAGACTTGATTAGAGTCTTTTACCCTGTTAAAGGTTTCTCTTTCAACTTCACAATATTACAATAAAATCATTACAAATATCTGCAACTTTACATCTCAAATATTGTAGCAGATTCTATGTGCTCATAATAGATTACCTTGCTTATAGCATACCTCAGTAACCCATATAGTAACTCGGTAAACCCTTACGTTTACTCTGTTCTTTGACTGTTCTCTGAAAACCTTCTCAGTGACCTCTGTGTCTTTGTATTAGTCTTCTTACACACACACATACACCCTTTAACTCATGTTGTGTAAATAGATCTCTTAAGATGGTGATCTAATTCATTACTTTGATCTTACAAACAAGATTCCTCGAATGAATAACTATACAAAATATTTCATTGGTTAGATTGATCTCAGAATCATACACAATCTTCTAGTGCAATTTCCAATGTAGTAACGGTTAGATGTGCCTCGATCTTGTAACACGTTTTCATATGCATGTCCAGGTTCAATTTATCTAGTAACATGTTACACTTGGTGTATATCAACTCAGTGTGTCATCTTTGTTGCTCGGTAGATATAAGAAGATACTCGATAGATAGCTCGGTGTGTACTACATTCTATGACTGCTTTCTTTTGTAACCGACTAGACTGTGCATACTGACTTCTCTGTGTATACCAACTGCATGATTTGGTAGTGTTAACTGACTAGAGTATATAGTATGACTTTGAATATAAAAACTAATGGCAACTTGATAAGTAGTAACAATTGTTATGTATACCTTGAACCGGATTCAGGTGAAGAAGGGGACAAATAAGACTCCCTATGAATTATGGTGTGGATACTCACCCAATGTGAGTTACTTCAAGGTATTTGGAAGCAGGTGTTACATCAAGAGGGATGAGTACTCTGTAAAGTTTGACTCTAAGAGTGATGAAGGAACCTTCTTAGGTTACTCCAGAGAGAGTAAAACATACTGGTGTTTGAACAAAAGGACCGGTAAGATTGTGGAGAGTGAAAATATCAGAGTGGATGAGTTCTCTGAGAAAAATGAATAGAACAACAAGAACGAACAAGAGGAATATTAAGGATTTGTTTACAGTGCACTGGACGAACCTGTTGTAGTGAATCCTAATGTAGTTACAAATGAGGAAACATGTGAAGTAGAACCTGCACAACCGGTAGAAGAAGCTCCAAGAAATGAACTAGTACAACCAAGGTATGTCAGAAACAATAATCCTACTGACAATATTATTGGTAATAAAAATTTAGGAGTATTGACTAGAAGAAAAGCAAGGGAGAGTACATGTCTGCTCTCTAAAATCAAGCCCAAAATAGCAAAGGAGGCTCTAAAAGATGAAGACTGGATCGAAGCTATGGATGAAGAACTAGAGCAGATTGAGAAAAATGAAACTTGGATCCTTGTGCCCAGACTGGAGAACAAAAATGTAATAGGTACCAAGTGGGTGTTTAGAAACAAAATGGATGAAACCGGTCAAGTAATAAGAAACAAATCAAGATTAGTTTGCAAATGGTATGCACAGGAAGAAGGTTTCAACTATGGAGAGACTTTTGCACCGATGGCCAGACTGGAAGGAGTCAGAATCTTTCTTGCTTATGCTGCCTATAGGAAGTTCAAGGTCTGTCAAATGGATGTCAAATCGGCATTCTTGAATGGTGTTCTAGAGGAAGAAGTGTACATTGAGTAACCAAAAGGGTTTTCTTCAGAAGATGGAAGAGACATGGTATGCAGGCTGAAAAAGGATCTGTATGGGCTAAAACAAGCACCAAGAGCTTGGTATGAGAGGTTGCACTCATACCTGATAAGTATAAGGTTCATGAGAACCAGTGACAATAATAACTTGTATTTGAAGATTGGACAAGAAGGAAAACATCTGATTGCAGAGATTTTTGTAGATTATATCATCTTTGGAGGAGATGATGAAATGAGAAGAGGTTTTGTAGAAGAAATGAAGAAAGAGTTTGAAATGTCCATGATCGGTGAAATAAAATTCTTCATCGACCTGCAAGTATCTCAGCTAAAGAATGGTATATTCATTAGCTAGACCAAATACATAAGGGAAATATTGAAAACCTGTGTAATGGAAGATTCCAAACATGTTGGAACTCTGATGGTTATAGGTTGCAAGCTCCCCAAAAATGATGAGGCTAATGAAGTGAATGAGACACTATACCGATCCATGATCGGTAAGTTGTAGTTTGTAGTGCACATTAGACTGGATATAGCACAAGCAATTCATTTGGTTGCTAGATTTGTTCCAAATCCAAAAGAGACTCATATGGTGGCGGTTAAGAGGATATTTAGATATCTTAAGGGAACTGATGAGTATGGTCTCTAGTATCCACATAAGGGAAATTTCAACTTAAGTGTCCTCACTGGTGCAGATTGGGCAGGGAACATTGATGACAGAAAGAGCACTAGTGGAGGTGCATTCTTTCTTGGAGATAGGATTGTGTCATGGACAAGCAAGAAACATAATTGTATCTCACAATCCACAACTGAGGTGGAGTATGTGGCTACTGAAATCAACTGTACATAGCTAATATGGATTAAGAAGATCTTGGAAGGTGTCTAAGAAAAGGTGATTGAACCGGTGGTGATATACTATGACAATACAAGTGTCATTAACATATAAAAAACCTAGTAATGCACTCTAAGACCAAACATATTACAATAAAATATCATTATCTTAGGGAACAAGTGCAGGAAAAAGAAGTTAGACTGGAATATGTGCCAACCAAGGAATAGGTTTCAGACATATTCACCAAGCCACTACCTAATGATACTTTTAAGTATCTCAGAGATAAGCTAGGGGTAATTCACCTGCATACTCTAAGCTGAGTGAAGATCAAATCAACATCAATCCGGTATGATTTTCCTAAAAATTCTATGTATTTGGATTGATTATTATGGACTACTCCTGTTAGGGGGAGCAGTCATTGTAGTGTGTGCATTAGGTTGTCTAGACTATACCTTTGGCATTGTTGTCAAAGGGAGAGTGAAGTCAAATGTGACATGAATGGAAGCCAATGAAAGGGGGAGTAAGATATTTACTCTAGTATAGAACAAGCAGAAGTGATTGGTTGCTAAAAGAGAAGTTTGAAGTGTTTCCATCAATGCCAAAGGGGGAGATTGTTGGTATAACTGATGGTATTAGCACAACCAGTTCATCAGTTAGTATTGTCATCGATGACCAACACTTACCGGTGAATAAGGCCAAGCTCATAAGCAAGAAGATGTGGTAAACCTCAATGGTTTACTCATGACTGCAATTAGTATGAAGGATTCAATTCTTCCCAAATATGCATCATTGACACACTTAAGCAGTGTGTTGTTAGAAGGCTAATCGGTTGAAGGGAAAACAAAGTAGCCGACCGGTCAGTTAAGCACCCAATAGGTATTGAGATCAGTTTCCTCAAACTGGCAGATGAAATGATGATGCAATCACAAGAGGTGACTTAGATTGTAGTTTAGTAGTCTTATGCACAATCGGAACACTCTAGATAGATAGGTGATCAGTCCAACAGATGATCAATGATTGGTGGAAAAAGGTGAAGAGTTACACCGGTGAACCGGTGATATAGGTCGAAGGATGATATCCTCTAGGAATATCGGAGCAGTGACCGGTAAGTTGGGTGTGATGATCAAAGTGTTAGGCCCAATATGGAAAGATAATGTACTGAGAGGGGAGGGGTGAATCAGTACTTCAAAACATTTCTTCAACAATAACTTTACTGTTATGCATAAACCGAATAGTGCAGTAACATAATATAAAGCTAAAACAAATAGATAACAACCATACATGATTCACTCCATAACACACATATTTTGGTTATGCAGAAACTCTTGGTTAGAGAGAAAAATTGCGATGGGGATGACACCCACAACTTCACTACTGCAATAATAAAGGTTGCTCGGTTAGAGCTACAAGTTTAGCTATTTCTGATAGCTTACTCTGTTAGGAGTATCAAGATCTATTAGATCTACCTTGCAAAAGGATTTTACAACACTTATTCTAAATGTTGTACCTAGTTAGAGGCTTTACAATTTATAGACTTTGTTAGAGTCTTTTACCCTGTTAAAGGTTTCTCTTACAACTTCGAAATATTACAATAAATCATTACAAGTATCTCTAACTTTATATCTGGAATGTTATAGCAAATTCTATGTGCTCAAAATAAGATTACCTTGCTTATAGCATACCTCGGTAACCCATAAAGTAACTTGGTAAACCCTTCTGTTTACTCTATTCTTTGACTGCTCTCTGAAATCCTTCTTAGTGACCTCTGTGTCTCTGTAACAGTCATAACACTTAGTGCTTTCACATGTCTTGCTTCATACACCACTATATCTCTCTCTTTCACTGCATTGATCTAAATCCATGCTATATAAATAGATCTCTTATGTCGGTGATCTGATTATTGCTTTGATCTTACAAACATGATTTTCCGAATGAATAACTATACAAAATATTTCATTGGTTAGATGACCTCAAAATCATACACAATCTTTAAGTGCAATTTCCAATGTGATAACGGTTACTTGTTCCTCGATCTTTGTAACACATTTCCCATATATGTCCAGGTTCAGTGAATCTAGTAAAACATTTCACTCGGTGTATATCAACTTGGTATATCATTATTGCTTCTTGGTAGACATGGAATGATACTCGGTAGACAGCTCAGTGTATACTGGGCTCTGTGAATACTTTCTTCTTTAACCGACTGTATTGTGCAGACCGACTGAATGTTTCGGTAGAGATAACTGACTAGAGTATATAGAATAACTTTGAACATAAGACTAATGGCAATCTTAGTAAGTAGTAACAATCTCCCCTTTTGACATTAGTAGAAATGTTTGACAAAAACTACTTTCAAAGTTATAACTCAAAAATCTATATACTTGCAAAATTTGACTAAACTGACAATATATACATTTGTCAATGAAATAGTATATTCAAATATACTCCCCTTATCAATATACTATTCATAACTCTGATTTTGCATGCTTGGTGATCAATGTTCTGTGTGTTGCTCTGGTTCTTTGCTTACTGCTCTATTCACTGCTCGATATACTCCCCCTGTATACTACATTCCCTTGTATACTTTGATATGATACTCACTCCCCCTTTTTGACAAACATCAAAATTTAGTTACCATTTGGTGGAGGCAACTGGTCAAAAATGGATTTATACTTTGTCCTTGCTTCGAAGAGGGTGACAGAGAGTGCATCCTTGACACTATCCATTAAAGAATTTTGTGCTTGAATGTCAGCCAATAGAGAAATTAAGCCATCTAATGTGCTTCCCTCTTGTGTAGTAGATAGGTAAGTGGCTCGGTTGATCTGTTCTTGAATGGAGGACAAGTGTGGAATGAATAAGGTTTGAAGAGTCATAATGTCCATCCTTATTTTGTGCTCTTCATTCCTGAGTTCCAATTGTTGAGCCATGAGCTGTTGTAACTTTGTATAAAAATTCTAAACAGAATTGGGCTCGGTGGTCAACTTATTTGAGAGATCGTTGATCTCTTTCTCAATTGTTTTTGTTTTATTTTTGATGTCCTTAATGAATAGAGAAAATGTACAGTGTTTCTGAAATAAATAAAGAATGTGCTTGAGTTGAGGGGACAACTCAGCAATAAATTTGACAAGTTTAACTTTGCCAAGAGCAATAGCTTTCTGTACCTCTTCAATCATTTTTGCAGTGAGCTCTTTATCCTTTAACTTGCTCAAATATTTAGATGCATCTACTCCAGATGTTTCTGTCTGATTGAGGAGTTCATCTAGTTGAATATGGATGGCTGCATCTGTTGACACTGTAGCTATGGGTAGCATATGTGATAATAGTGTTTTTACCTTCTGAAGTACTTTATTTTTCTTTTGTAAGGCCTTTTGTTTTTCCTGTTTGGCCTTTGCTTTGCATAGTTCACCGAATTCAATGAGTGCCCGCCCTTTTAATTTTGATATGTCTACATTGGGAAACACTCTTGGTTTCAATATATCAACCTTGAAACTATGCTTTTTCATCTTCTTTTCTTTAGATTTGGCTGGTTGAACCAATACAATAGCTTGGGAGGCTAGTGTATCCTCAGTAGGTTGCTTGGTGGAGGCAACACTTTTGTCGGTTTCTTTAGCCTTTGCTGAGTCCTTCGGTGGTTCGGTGCTTGGGGTCTCATTTGCAACATTTTTAATGTTAGGAGGATCCTGAGATGTCTGTTCCCCGGTGGCCTAAGGAGTAGCTTCTCCTTCTATAGACTTGTGAACCTCTGCACCTTGTTCAGTATCTTGAGGGGCCTTGGTTGTAGCAGAATGAGTGACTGGAGGATAAGGCTGAACTTGTTCCAAAACTGACTCACTGGATACTAGTTTTGCATAGGCATTGGCTTCTATCATTTCTTGTTCAGGTGCCTCGGTGTCCATGATGTCTTCATCAATTTGTATGGTGTCAGTAGGGTCTTTCTTGGTGACATCAAGATCTTGCTCGGTGACATCAATAATTTCAATTGTAGCTTGCTCACCAGCATCCTTGATTCTAAATATTTCCTGCCACTTTTCTTTTGTCTCATTTTCCACTTCAATATATAGACCATTCATCAGTTTTAAGGTTCTTTGCTTGACGAGGAACTTTATGTTGTAGGTTGTCAGATGTTCTTTTATTTCAACTACCGACATGTCTGGAAAGAGATGTACCAGACTTCTTTCTCTAATATGTTTCTCCGAGTCCATTGCATACTTCCACCTATTGTCAATATGCAAATATAATTCATTTGGAAGTGACTTAGATAATTCCAATGGAGCCAATCAGAATTTTAGAAGTGTGCAGATGACAGCTTCTTCTATTTGTCTCTTTTCATCAATAGATCTGGATTCATATTTTACATATCTGAATGATCCAAATCCACCATATTCTTTCAGATTAGCACAAAAATTTTCAACACTATGTACATTTACCTTCTTGCTCTTAACAATCTGAAATTTACTTGCATCTTCAGATTCGGTGTCACTAGACTCTTTTGCCAAAATGAGTTTCCGAGTAGATTTCTTATAGGTATTTGTTACCTTGGGAACAACAACAGTCTTTGGTTTCTTACTCGATGACACTGCAAATTCTCTTGTGTTAGGTCATTTTACTGAGGGAGTCGGTGATGCCTTTGATGTGTCTTGTTTCTTCCTCTTCAGAACTTTCCCTTTAGGCAACTTGGTGCTTAGTGTAATAGCAGCCTCTTGGGCTTCTGATTCCTCCTCAGTGATTATTATCATGCCCTTGACAGGTGTGGAGGAAGAACCTTCTCCAAATTTCTCTGATAGTGCCTTGATCATCTTTGTTGCTTTTCTTGTAGCTTTTGGTACTACAATGCTCATCTTTACTTTCTCTTTCACTTCTTCATATGTTCCATACCTCAGCTCGGTAGGATGCCTTGGTAGTGTAATAAATGCATCTATCTGCTATTGTGTGATGTCAAAGTCAACCTCATAACCCATAGGTGGCAAAGATTGAGTTCTTGGTTCCACAGCATTCACATAGCAGTAGTCGGTGTCTACTTCAAAACATATGTCATCTTTGTATTTTGCCACTAGCTGGGGTGGAATTCTATACCTGTTATGCATCTTCTCTTGAAACTTTCTGAAATAATCATCCATAATATCATTGAAGTTGTCACCTAGACATTTGATAAACTCATTGATTTGATGGGTGACTGGTTGGTGTAGCTCCCAAACTACTTTACCAACTATTGGAAATAATTTTTCAAAATAGGAAAACATGCATAATAACAGTGATCCAAACTTTAGTGTATTAGCCGAGTTGTTCTTCTTCAGCTTCCTGATGGTGTTCAGATTCTCAAATAGGTTTTTCAGCAATACTTCACAAAGATCAATTTTCATTCCCTTTTTCACAATTTTGTATGCTAAGTTGACTGCTGCACAGGGTACATTATTTTCCCTTGCCGATTGGAAGAAATAATAACCTATCACTCTAATAGAAAACTTTAGTTCTGCACCTGTGACATTATTTAATTTCAATCCTCTACAATCTGATTCCACTCCAGTTAAGGTGATCAATTCCTTTTGTGATATCATCTTCTAAGCTCGGGCATGATCATAAATAGGGTAACCGATGATCAGATGAATGATTTCTTTGGTGATTTTGAATGGTTGCTCCTCTAACCACATGAAATCATCGTGAGCTCTGCTCGGAATGAACTTGACCCATTGGGGTTTGAAGACATGGGGATAGGTTAGGGCTTCAGTCAATCCCTTGATCTTAATGTGCTCATACTTGCTATCCAATTTCCCATCGGTGCATAATTCATCATAGGTGTCTTTGATTTCAACATGACCTAGTTCTTCAACTCGACATTTGGTGAAGAATCTGACATCCTCAACTAGTAAAACTCTATCCGGGATGAGTGAAAATGTAGTTTTGTCATCCGGTTCTGATGCTACTTTGGGAGTTAGAGAGTATTTGAGTGAGGGCTTTTCAACATTCTTAACAACAACGGGTTCTTGGATCTTCGGTGCTATTGTAGATTTCAGATAGAAATTATCAAAAGATCCTTAGGGTTTGAAAACTTTCAAATGACAGACACTTTTCCTCTTAACAAATATGAAACAGAAATCTTCAACAGATATGATCGGTAAACCATCTTAACAATGCATTGAGATTGATGTAAATACCTTGAATTTCACTTCGGAGGAGGTTTGATCGCCTTAGATTCGCTTTTCTCTATTCTCTCAAAGACTTGGTGAGTAAAAAAATGACCACGTAAATGCTTTAAGTACACAATATACCTTATCGAGCTCCATGCAGATTAGGTTAAAACATTAAATTCACTCGGTTTTACTAAACCGATTTACTCTCCTTTTTCCGCTTTAACCGAGTAGCCAGATTTCCTTCATTTACCGACTAGACAGGCTTCCTGTAGTTACCGACTTGACAGGTTTCCTATATAGTGCTTTCAAAAGACTTTGATAGAATTTCAAACTTACTAATACATTTTTAGTTATGCAGATTTTGAATTAAGTACATAATAAAATAGGAACTGTTAAGATTTAATCTTTTGAGAGAATGCAGTCCCTTCATACCTTTACCGATTAATTTGGAATAGGTGCACCTAACTCAGTAGGTAAGGTGCTTTCTTCATTTGACACAATTTCCTTCTTTTTCCAAATCATCTGTAATTTGCCTTTTATTTCTTCAGTGTCTCCTCTAGGTTGATCTCTGCAATCTCCAGCCAACTGTCCAACATTGTGACAATGAAAACATGCCATACCAGGATTTCTCCATGATCTTTAGTTGTTCATTCCAAACCTTATAAAGTAGTTGGAACTTATATGTCCATATTTTCCACAACATTCACACCATATCCTTGTATTGTAATCCCATGGTACTGCAGCATATGGTCGGTTAAGTTCTCTGTGAGTTCGGTAGCTTCCAGTATTTGCTCGGTGTGCAGACCACATATAGTTCTTTTGCTTAAACCAACACTTCTCGGTATTGTGTCCATATCTATTGCAATTTTTACAAAACCCTTTGAATTTTTCCTTCTTATAATTGCCAGCAAACTTTGTCCTACATTGGTTAAATGTATGACCATATTTATTGCAATTGTAACAATAATCATTGAACTTAGTGATATTTGATTGCTTACCTTTTCTGATTTGGCACATGTTGGCAGTATGACCTTGATTTCCATAGTAGTTGCAAATAGGCATCTTTCTTTTGATGTTCTTCTTGTTTCCAGCTTGCTTTGATGATTCTCCTCTCTTGGTAGTATGAATTCCCTTCTCGGTAGAGTCATTTCCTTTGTAACCAAGTCCTGCATCTTTGTTGGGTCTTCTTGTATTCAGTTGCTCATCCAACATATTTGATGCTTCATAACTCTTCTTCAGTGTTTCTTTGGATTTCTTTTCTATTTCAAGTTCATCAGTCAACCTTGATACTTCAAGTTTCAATGCTTGATTCCCATCATCTTTCAGATTTTCTTCATGATGTGCATAACCTAGCTAATCTGACAGATTTTGTTGAATCCTAGTCATTCTTATGATTTCATCATTCTTTTCAGATACCAATGCTTCAAGTTGTTGTTTCTCTCTTTCTAGATCTCTTACTTTATCCTTGACTATCCTCAATGCATCAAGATTTTCAGTCATCTATGTGCTGAAATGCTCATGTTCTCTTTTCATTGCTTTTAGTTGATCAGTCAATGCTTTGTTCTTTTCTTTCAATACTTCAATCATTTCTTCAGTCTCTTCAGACATACTATTCTTAGATGATGTCTCAATTTGTTCCACTAACTCTTGAGAGTCCTACAAATCATCAGATAATCTTCTTCTAACTTTCAATGATTTTTGCATTTGTCTTTGCATGTCTGCAATCACTTGATTAGCATGATCCAACTCTTCTTGCAGATATACAATTCTCTAAGATTGTTTATAGCCTTCCATTGATAAGATCTTTCTCTTTAGGTAGTTAAACCCTTTTCCAAGATTGGAGCTCTGATACCAATTGTTAGGCCCAATATGGAAAGCTAATGTACTAAGAGGGGAGGGGTGAATCGGTACTTCAAAACATTTCTTCAACAATAACTTTACTTTTATGCATAAACCGAATAGTGTAGTAACATAATATAAAGCTAAAACAAATAGATAACAACCATACATGATTCACTCCATAACACATATATTTTGGTTA
The DNA here is from genome assembly GCF_030272615.1 of Cryptomeria japonica. Classification (NCBI taxonomy): domain Eukaryota; kingdom Viridiplantae; phylum Streptophyta; class Pinopsida; order Cupressales; family Cupressaceae; genus Cryptomeria; species Cryptomeria japonica. The sequence goes on along the minus strand of NC_081412.1, from coordinate 390,143,993 downwards.
CGCAAAAACTCTTGGTTAGAGAGAAAAACTATGGTGGGGATGACACCCACAACTTCACTACTGCAATAATAAAAGTTGCTCGGTTAGAGCTACAAGTTTAGCTATTTCTGATAGCTTACCTTGTTAGGAGTATCAAGATCTATTAGATCTACCTTGCAAAAGGATTTTACAACACTTATTCTAAATGTTGTACCTAGTTAGAGGCTTTACAATTTATAGACTTTGTTAGAGTCTTTTACCCTGTTAAAGGTTTCTCTTACAACTTCAAAATATTATAATAAATCATTACAAGTATCTGCAACTTTACATCTGGAATGTTATGGCAGATTCTATGTGCTCAAAATAAGATTACCTTGCTTATAGCATACCTCAGTAACCCATAAAGTAACTCGATAAACCCTTCTGTTTACTCTGTTCTTTGACTATTCTCTGAAATCCTTCTCGGTGACCTCTATGTCTCTGTAACATTCATAATACTTAGTGCTTTCACATGTCTTGCTTCATACACCACTATATCTCTCTCTTTCACTGCATGTGTTATTCTGATATGAATCCATGTTGTATAAATAGATCTCTTATGTCGGTGATCTGATTATTACTTCGATCTTACAAACATGATTTTTTGAATGAATAACTATACAAAATATTTCATTGGTTAGATGACCTCAAAATCATACACAATCTTTTAAGTGCAATTTCCAATGTGATAACGGTTACTTGTTCCTCAATCTTTGTAACACGTTTCCCATATATGTCCAGGTTCAGTGAATCTGGTAAAACATTTCACTCAGTGTATATCAACTCGGTATTTCATTATTTATGCTTGGTAGACATGGAATGATACTCGGTAGATAGCTCAGTGTATATTGGGCTCTGTGTATACTTTCTTCTTTAACCAACTGTATTGTGCATATCGATGAATGTTTTGGTAGAGATAACCAACTAGAGTATATAGAATAAATTTGAACATAAGAATAATGGCAATATTAGTAAGTAGTAACACAAAGGTGAGTCAGTCATGGTGAGATATCATCAAACAAACGGACAGTGAAGTCTACTGCAGTTAACAATTAGTTAAGGTGAGATTTGTGTGGAGTTTCCGGTTCACATTAAAAAGACACAACATAACCTAGAGGTTGGTGAAAATATGAGTTGCAGAGGCAGTTAAGGATGAGTTGTTGGTGAGATTGATGGAGAGCATGCAAAGAGAGTGTGGGAAGATTTGGAAAGTTTTAAATTTCAAATCTACTGAGTTTGGTATAAAGGCTTCTAGCGAAAACCAAGAGGTTTGATCGTAAAAATTGCAAAAGTACAATTCCAAGGAGAAGCGATCCAACAAGATGAGAACAGGGAAGAACTGTTAAGTGAATAGCAGAGTGGTGAAGAGATTGTGTAGAGCTCATATAATGTGAAGAGCAGAGAAAGAATGCAAAGAAAGTGTAACTGGTGGTCAAACCAAAGAGATTCATTTGGATCTTATTAAGCTAAGAGTAGCTATTATAGCATATCATTCTCTTTGTTGTTTTCAAATAACTACAACATTAAAATCCCTTAACCAAGTGGACTTTAACAGGTCCCTTTATAAAATCCCTTAATCGAGTGACATCTTAAATGATGATCCTAAGTCCTTTAACAAGGCTACCTCTAACAGGGTAAAGGTTCTAACAGGCCTTAAAGAAAATCCCTTAACTGGGTGGCACCTAACAGTGTCTTTGTAATCTCCTAACAGGGATGGCTCCTCACCGGGTGTAGTCTAGAAGAGTGCAGATTTTGGGAGTTTCTACTCACACCATGGTTTTCTCCCATTTGGGTTTCCATGCACGTTAAATATTGGTAGTCTTGTGTGTTACATTTTGTGTGCATGTTTCTTATCAATACTGCTTATACTGATAAGTGTTAAGTTTGAATAAGAAGTTTTAATTAAAGTTAAATCTATAATAATTGGTATAGTGTTGATCACCCCTCCCCTCTCAGCACCGGGTGGGATTAACAATTTTTTTTCTTTTGTATTGGTTGTTTTTCACATTCATATGTTGTCGTCATTTCCAAAGGGGGAGATTGTTAGATAGTGTTGTTGCTAGGATATTTTATTGTCATTGATGTCAACATATTCCTATGTTGCAGAGATATGTTTGGTGTTCTGGTGGTTGCATTACATTGATTTGGTTGGATAGAGGATTTGTGGTTCAGTAATGAAGTATCTCCAGCATCTCTACTTCATTCCTTATTAATTTCAATGATCTGAGAGATTGCTTGATCATATTATTTGATCTGATTTATAGTTCAGTATTTCTATGGAGTGGTTGGGAGAGTTTGGTGTTTGATCTGGTGAGCTTTGATATGATCATATATTTGGTTGTGGATTTGGGAGAATGTCTTTGATGTTCATATGTATCCTCAGATTAGATTGTTCATGATTTGGTGCTCTGCAAGTTATCTTTCTAGTCTGAATTACTGTTTTTGAGTGTTCCTGTTAGTTAGCATGTTGATCAATGAAGATTTGCATAAGTAGTGTTAGTGCAACTATTGCAGATGGTTCTAATGTGCTTGTTGATGTTTCATGATCATGTCCTATTTTTCTTGGTGGTCTGTATTAATTCTTGTCCATGTTCTTGGTGATTTTACTATTGGGAAAATGGTGTCTCAACCTTGCATTTACATGAGGTTACTATTTATAATAATTTTTTATTTCGGTACAAAATGGTGCGAAATTCTCCTCGAAGCTTTTGGTTGGCTGGATAAGCATTCTGGTAAAGTTATATTGCAAGATCACAACTAGTTTTGAAGATTAATTTTTTTCATTTTGGAGGGGTCCAAAGAAAGGTTCAAATTAATTTTGAGGACTTTAGAGGCCCCAAAATGCACTAAAAAGTGGATGTAAATGGTGTGGCTTTTTTACGAGGAAATAGAGAACTTCACGAGCTTTCTGATACTTCAAACCATTCATCAATAGGACACAAAGTTCTCAAGTTATGGTCTTTGAAATTTTGTACTTCTGAAAAAGGAAATATAAAATACATCGAACACATAAATGAGCTATAAAAAGGGAGAGCAATGTCATAAGGAATCTAGAAGGGAGATAAGGTTGGCTACACCTTATTGGGTGGTTTTAGCCCATGGCTTTGTAATACTGTTTGACGGTTTCTTGTACTATATCTCCTATATATGAGGTGCGTGAAATAGAGGTTGTGTGTAAGAGTCTTATAACTATTGAATTACCTCTGAATCTTTGATTAGTGATACTCCTGGGAAGAGCTTTCTTTGCAAGTATATTGTAATCTATTTTGATTACGGAAGAATATATTTGGGTGGCTTTTGGAGTGTGGGTTTTTTCTCCCGAAAGGGTATTTCCCACATAAATCACTATGTTATGGTTTGAATGTTATTATATATATTTCTGGTTTCTGTAACTATTGTGATGATCTGTAAAAAAAATTGCATTACCCTCTGTCGTATGCTAAAATTCATTCATGTAATCAGTTAGGAATCAAAGGGAGAAATCATGAATCCCTATCCTAATAGAATTCAAACAAACACACAATGAAATAATGCAAAAGCAAGAATCTGGAATGTGAAATATATCAATCAATTCTCCCTATTCCAAAACTGCATATAGCTTCCATTGCTCTCCTCTTCTTTGTGGTATAGTGGCTCTTAGATATTGCGCTGGCAACCTGCAATTGACACAAAGATTCAAAGTTCGTGATTCAAAGGAATTGTGAGGAATTGAATGCTCAATTTATAGATGTATATGGTGAAAATGGATAACAACAATAACAATATTGAAAGACTAAATGGATTCAACCACAAAACCCTAGCCTAACAACAACAAAAATCCACCATAACATGTGAAGATTACCTAAGAAAATGCAAATCAAATGAAATCACAAAGATTATACCATCACATGTCCAATAGGGTTTGAATCTCCATTCTTCCTATCTCCATTGATCTTGCTTGATATATTTGCTCTTAGATTTTATATGTGCACAAGAGCTCAACAAAGAATGGAAATGTGGTTGTAAGTAGGATCGCATATGAAAGTGCAAAGGCATAGTGTCGTCAATTGATCAAGTAGTTAGGATGCATAGATTGATTAGAATGATTGATTAGGGTTGATAATGAAGGAAGTATCCTCTTATATAGAAGACACTATATGAAATGGAGGGATAAGATTGAGAGGTGTAAAAGAGGTCAGCTATGATTAGAGGGTAGGTAGAGGAAATATGAAAATAATAAGAGGGTAGGTAGTGTAGGAATTAAGAGATGAATGACATGTGTCATGGTTAGAAAAGGCTAATGAATTAATTAAATAAATAAATATGTATTTAATTAATAGAGGAAGTGGGATCAATTAAATAAATAAAAGTATTTATTTAATTTAGGAAAAGGGATAATTTAAATAAATAAAGTATTTATTTAAATGAGAAATAAGGCTAGAAGAGGATAAATGAATTAATTAAATAAATAAGGATTTATTTAATTAATAGAGGAATTAGGCTAAAGATAATTAAATAAATAAAATATTTATTTAATTAGACTGGACAATTTTAGGTGTCTACATTTTGCCCCTCTTTGAGACAATGTAGCTTGTCGCGTTGCTTCAAAGAAGATAAGATGAACTAATACAAAGTTACCCCAAGATGGGAATAATATGCCCCCTTGAGAGATTGAATGAAAATGTCTGGAAAGATCACAGACAATCTCTTGATAAGAAAGAAAGGCTAGAATGGATTGACCGGATAAAGTGACAGAGTCACGGGATAATGAAGACTGACTCAGGAAATGAGGGCTAGGGCTAGGGCTAGGGTAGTCTATAAGATAGACCACGAGGGGAAAACATCCTCATTGTCATCCACACATCCAAGAGATTAGAGTGCAAAGAGAGAATAGAGCAGCAATAGTCAGCAGCAATGGCATTGGTGCATAGATTCGATCGCGTTCACCAATTTCAGAGGCCAGCAGATGCAGGAGAGCCGGTAAGTACCACAAAACCTCCTTGTACTTTGTTGCAATAAATGTTGTCATAAATGCATGCTAGGTAGCACAATAAATGCATTTTAGAATATGTCAAACAATGTCAAAAATTGCCGAGGCGCGTCTGTGTTGGTGCTAGGCGCATCTAGGTTAGCTAGGTGCGTCTGTGTTTGTGTCAGGCGCGTCTATGAATGAAAAGGTGTCTATGTCAGATGTGAACACGTCTATGTTGTGCAGACACGTTTGTGCAATGTAGGTGCATCTATGCAGGACAGGCGCGTCTGTACTGTCTTTAAGCGCATTTATGTCATGAAGGCACGTTTATGTCTTCGAGGCCAAATCAACAGTTCTGTGATAAACATACGCAGTCAATTAGACAAGCTACTGACAGGATTCACTCAAGAAGGTCCTCTAGGGAAGACTAGAATAGATCAAAGCACTTTGTGATGAACAATGAGTACCAATAGGAGCAGCACTTTGTGATGAACAATGAGTGCAAAAATGAGCAGCACTTTGTGATGAACAGGGAGTACCACTAGGATAGATAGCAACACTTTGTGATGAATAGTGAGTGTCACTAGGATAGATAGCAACACTTTGTGATGAACAGTGAGTGTCACTAGGATAGATAGCAACACTTTGTGATGAGCAGTGAGTGTCACTTTGACTGACATGATTGCTTTGCTTGACTGCAGGAGTATTTGCCTATGTTGGAGTCCCGAGAGAGATTCTCGTCGACGCAGAGATTACGGCCAAAGCTGACATTCGAGGACTAAGCTACTATTGAGGCTATGGGTCTGAGATACATCTTGTATGTGCCTGAGTTTCGAGCGAACATGGGGTTGCTAACTGCACTTGCTGAGAGATGGCATTCTGATACATGCACTTTTCATTTGCCGATGGGTGAGATGACAGTCACCTTGGAGGATGTATACAGGGTACTGAGGATATCGATCGATGGGGAGTTATGGTGGAGACAGATGCACTGAGATGAATGTTCTAGGATCTGGGATTGGAGATGAGGACTGGACGTGTGGCTTGGGATACCATGACATGGATAGGATTAGCATTACCAGTAGTACTGGCAGGAGTAATCAGTGGGTTCTTATGTCCGGATAGGGAACACGAGGGTTGGTTGTAGCCATATGTATTTTGACATCATTGTATCATGACACTTATGATTATATATATATATGAGATTATTCATCCTTGCGGTAGCTATATGCATGTGTACCTATGTAATGAGATGTTTTATGTGATGCTTATGATATGGATGCAAATATGTACATGATGAAATGCAATTTTTTTGGTCTTTTATGTTTTATATGTTATGCAAATGCAAATGTGAATGTATGAAATGCAGATGAATATGATAATGCAAATAACTATTTGCATGATGAGAATGTAAAATGTGCTAATATGTGTTGTGTGCGAGATGTGATTCAATTATGATATCTATATGTATGTATGAAATGCTTAATATGTGGAAATGCAGGTGCAGACTACATGAAATGCAAATGTTTTTGGCATGTCATTATACTCAGTCATGTGATAGCAGGCCACATAGACTTGGGAAGGATGATGGAAGTCAATCAAGAAAGGGGGATGGAAGATAGAAGATATGAAAGTGAAAGAGCTTCTTGTGCGTTATCATCATTGAGCTTATTATGGCAAAATAGGTTATGACAATCTAGGCATATGTTTGACCCAGAAAATCATTGTACCCGTTTGCATGGAGATAAGACACTCACAAACAAGGAATGGCCCAGTTCATACTAGACTCACAGTGTCCTCATATCCTTGGACAAGTCATAGCATTACTAAGAGACAATCCACAGACAATAAAAGAAAAATAGGTGATGATACCCCATCCTCGCCTTTCTAGTCAGAGACATCCTAGAGATTAAATCTCTAGTCAGAGACATCCTAGAATAGCTAAAAGACATGTCACCAGAAAGATAAAATCAAAAGAAAACCAAGACTTGACACCAACATCCACTGTAGTCCTCAAGTTTAGTGTCTCTTGTCACTTGTATAAGTCTTATTTGATTGTGGTCACAATGTTTAATTTCACAAAAGGATAGATAGCACTGAACCATAATGTTGTCTGAGTCTGTTGAAAGATTGATTTGTTGAAGCCCATTGTTGTTGTTGTGTCTCATCTAAAACTGACTGAATCCATGAAACTGATACTTTATTGCGAAGAAGACAGAACTTTATTGTGGATTGGCATTACAAGTGTTGTTTTATTGCGGATTGTGCGCGGATAGACTGAAGAAAAGTGGAAGAAACTATACTCCTAAGAACAGGCGATGCTCTTAGTTCCACACCCATCACTAGACATAGGATTTGCCTTAGCCACATATAGGAGCTGATTTATTATGAATGGAAAGTGGTGAAAAGGGAGGTTTATTATGAATGGCTAACCAATCTTAGGTAGATCAATAACAAGCCATGATGGGAATGGGTAAGTTTATTATGGATGGATAGGTTGTGAGTGTGTGCAAAGTGAAAGGATGAAATGGAATCCTGAAGGAGGGAGGAGAAATGTCTCTACACATGGCGTCGGTGACCCAATTTTCACCATGGTACTTTCCCAGGGCACCATCGAAGTGGTTTTCACCATTGGACGAAATGTTTTTTTTTTTTTGTTTTTCAATTTTTTTAATTTTTTTTTTTGTGTCACAAGGCACCTATTTACCAGGTTTTCACCAAGTAACAATTTTTTATGTTTTATGATTTTTTTTTTTGTATTTTGAATTTTTTTGATTTTTTTTGTATTTTTGAATTGGGATACTCTGAAGAGCTATGTGTAAAACCTACGAAGGTGCATGCTATTGGTAGGATCCTCCAAAGGTTCACCCTCTGTGGTTGAGAGTTGATATGCACTAGATCCATATGCTGCTATGATGATGTAAGGACCAAGCCAATTTGGTTCGAACTTGCCCTTCTTCTCTCTATCTTATTGGTTTTTAGGATTTTCTCTGAGAACTAAGTCGCCTACCTCAAATGTGTGAGGCTTGACTTTATGATTGTAGCTACATTGTTCCTTTATTGAATGATGTGTATCTCGAGTGACTATCTTCCTTGATGAAGGAACTGAGATAGAATTACTAGCGTGTGGACTACACAGGCCCGTATGCGTGTCACCTGAAGAAGTTTGGGCATCCCTGATAACAAAGTCCTTCAAGGAAGCTTCATTAAAGGTCCATGATGTATTGCCAGAAGGGAAAGGATGTGTGGAACAAGTAGATGAGTGATGAAGGCTTATGATTATGAAAAGAAGTGAAAGTAGGATAGCATGATGGAGACTTAGGATCAACAAGTATACTTTTTGACTTAAAATTGTAGAGCTTTTGCCCCCAGTTATTTTGATATTAGGGGAGATCAAATCTTGATCTTTTTTCTTCATAAGATTTTTATCCTTGAATTTGATTTTTGCAGAGTCCAATAGCTTTTGATTTTGATTTGGACTAAAGGACTTTTCTTTATTTTTGACTTTTCGATTTTTCTTTTCATAGCTTGATTTTTCATCCCCAATTAGTAAGGGCTTTTGTAATTCTTGTTGATCCAAGTCTGGGAGAGAAGTGGAAATGGAATGAGTGGATGAAATGGTAGAGCTATGTGAGCTCTCAAGAGGGCTGGTGATATACTCAATAGATTCTTTGCTAGAACCACTCTTAGGACTATTGATATCAAGAGCTACTTGCACCACTAGAGGAGATTTGCATTCGGACTTAGTAGCCACAACACTAGGTGGTTCACACCCAATTCCTTGGCATTGAAAGTTGTTTGTAAGTTGTTCTTGTAGACTGGATACCTTAGGGGATAGTGGGAGTTGATCAACACAAATGATATACTCACCACATCCCATGTCTTTAAACTTGAACTTTTCTTTGATCTCTGCTTGTTTTGATGTAGAAGCTTTCAAGGATTCTGGATCCGCATATGCTAAAGATGGAACAACTTCTTAATTGACTGGGATTGTTATTTCTGATCTAGGGTGCAAATTGTTGCAATATATGAATGGATTTGGATCACCTTTTATGGTCACTTCAACTCCATTGTGTGGGAACTTGATACATCGATGATATGTAGATAGTACTGCGCTCATTTCATGAATCCATGGGCATCCCAAGAGTATGTTGTATGGGAGATCTAGATCAAGGACCTGAAAAACCACATCCTTTGTAACGGGCCCAACTTTGAGGGGCAAGGTGACTGTGCCTTTGGATGAACTCTCTTCATCATCATATGCTTGGATGGTAATTTTGTTTGTAGAATTCATAGCTTTATCAGAATATCCCAATTGTTTAATTGTGCTCAATGTACAAATGTTTAGACCAGCTCCTCCATCTATCAGGACTCATTTTATTCAATGTTTGTGTATGAAGGCTTCAATGTGTAAAGGTGCATTATGTGGCTGACTTACGGAGGCATCATTAGCTTCTGTGAATGTAAGAGAGCATGGAATGGAAAGGTATCCCACCATGGCTTGAAACTGGTCCATGTTCAGATCAGTTTGGACAACAGTGTCTCTCAAGATTTTGTCAAGAATAACTTTATGTGTGGGGGATATGTGTAAGAGCTCAAGGATGGAGATGAGCACGGGTGTCTTCCCTAACTGTTCTACAAGGTCATACTCAGGCTTGATCGATGAGGAAGTGGTATTTTTAGCTGGAGCACCTTGCAAAGTGAATTTATCTTGGCGAGTTGTAACATTACATTCAGAGGTAGGTTCGAAAGAAGATCCAATGCCTTTTAGGACAATCTTGGGTCTTTGGGTAGAATTCTTAAGTGTTTTCTCCTTGATGATAATCGTAGAGACATAATTGTCCATTGAAATGTGATTGATAGTTGAATCATAGTTATAGGATGCTCTAGTATAGTTGGTTTGCCCATCTATGGCTTTAGCTTTTCCCTTGTCATGTTTTGGGAATGGTTCCTTAAACATTTCATGTTCTTGATTGGATGAGTGTCCTTCAATCTCAATGTCACCTCTATCAATGAGATCTTGTATGATGTTCTTCAGTCGATGGTAATTTCCTATTTTATGACCTTTGCTCTTATGAAACTCACAATACTCGTCATCATTCCACCAATTTGGTTTAACCTTTGGTTCATATGGAGGAAAATCTAGAACTATGATTACTTTGTTTGCCACTAAATTTTTCAAAACAGACTCAAGTGGTTCTCCCAATGGAGTGTACTTCCTTCGTGATTTGGAAGTTGTTTGAGTATTCACTTGGTTGTTTGTAGAGCTTGATCCAGAAAAAATGATTTTGGGTTGTACTGTATTGGCATCAACAACACCATCATTAACTGTGTTCTTGTTTTTATTCCAAAATCTTAGCTTGTCTTTTCCTTTAAAGTCATCTTTGTTTTCCTTGAATATCTTAATGACTCCTTGTTCAATTAAGACCTTCTCTGTTGCTAAGCCTTTTTCAATGACATCCTTGAAGGTGGACAAACAAGCTTTCCTTAGATCATAGCCAATGTCTTTGTTAACATTTTAGGTGAACATTTCTACCATTTGTTTTTGTGGAATTTCACAAGAGCATCTGTTGGCTAGATTCCTCCATCTTTGTAAAAATGATGAAAAAGACTCTCCATCCTTTTGTTTGGTGTTGCACAAAGTAGTGACTGATATGTCTGTCTCTGTGTTGTATGAGAAATGTTGGATAAATGCCTCTACTAAGTCACCCCATGACTTAATTCTAGGTGGAAGTTGGGAGAACCATTCCATAGTTTGATCACCTAAGCTCTGTGGGAATAATCTCATCAAATATGTCTCTTCTGCTACTACCTCAATGCAAGTTGAGAAAAACTGTCTTATGTGTGCCTTAAGATCCCCTTTTCCTCTGTACTTATCAAACTTAGGTGTCACAAAGTGTGTAGGAAATGGAGGCATTGGAATGCTTTTGTCAAATGGATAAGGACATATGTCTCTCATTGTGTATGTTGGCTTCGGTGTATTTATGTCCTCCATTTTCTTTTATAAGTCCCTAATTTGTTGCTCCAAATTGTTCTTTAGTGGAGACCGACTTCTTGGACCATACCCCATGCTTGAGGCACCAATTGGAGGAGGAGCATGTTGCATATATGGATGATATTGATCATACACATGTTCATATGGAGGAGGTCTATAATGATGTTGCGTATATGGACCACTTGGTATAGAGTCATGTTGAGGAATGAGATATCTGCTTTGTCCATGTATACCATACTCTATAGGCATGTCATGAGTTTGTTCTAGTGTGTTGCCCCCAAATTTGACACGGGTTTTCCTTGTGTCCAAATTTTGAGCATGCCTTTGAATATCCAATTGCTTTGGTGGTTGATCCTTAGCATTGGTATGTGATTGAGCATATTTTTCTGCATAAGACTTCCATAATGGTCTGCGAAGGTGAGTATCATATGCTTGACCATGTGTGTATGGGACCTCTAGTTTTTGAAACAAAGATGATGGTGATTCAGGCACAAGATGTGGTCCTCTATTGCCTCCACTATTAGGCCTCCTTTGATCCATGTTGGAGTGAGGTTGTTGCAAAGGTTGATTATCCATTATTTGAGACATGTCAAAATCATGAGGGATCTTAGTTCCACTTTGTGCCATCACTTGTAGAAAATATTGTCTATCTCTCCTTATTATTTCCTCAACCAATCGATTGAAATGAGGATTCATAATGGTGTCTTCCAATTCTGTTGAATGTACGGAAAAGTTGTCCATATTATCATTGTGTGTATCATTGTTGTTTGTAGTGTCCATGTGCTCAACATTTGGAATGTTTCTATAAGCATCCATGTCAGGTAATGTAGTATGATCAGAATTGAAAAAGATATCATTGTCATACTCATAGGAACTCATGTTTGCAGACTCTTGAGCCTCTTTAGCTTCTCTCCTAGATTTTTGAGAATGGGTTTCAACCATGAACTAGGTCTTGACCAAGATGTGTGAGACTAGATGAAAATGGAAAGAGTATGGAAGACTAAGAGTTGGATGGAATGTAAATGAATCCGAGGTGTACTTGCAATGTCCAAAGTGTAAGACCAAGTATGTATGTAGTAGAGTAGGTGTGACTTCCAAAGAGATGATAGTTTCTCTTGATGAGGTAAGTTGACCTTGACTCTAAGTAAAACCAAATGAGACCCAAAGGTGATAGACCTTGATGAGGGACCACTTAGCAAAATATTGTTGTATGTAGTGTGTTGAAAAAGTATGATGAGGACAAGCAAGTGACCTTTTGACTCAAGTTTAGACAAATGTGAATGGAATGTAAGTTGTAAAGAAATGATGGACTTTGTGAGACCCAAAGATAGGTTGAATGCTAGATGAAAATCTAGAGAAATAACTTAGGAAGCTCAAGAATTCTAAAACTGATTGCTCTTGTTTGTTGGACTGTAAAAGTTTTCCAATTTGTGAAGTTGTTGTTGTGACCAAATCTGAATGTTTGACTATTTTTCGTGACAAGAGGACACAATGTTGATGAGGACTCAATGTTTGCAAGTGTTTAGACTCAAAATGACTCCAAGAAAAGTGTGTTGTTTGATGTAAAATTGTTTTGCATACACTTGAGGACACAAAAGACACAATGTTTTGTTGTTTGGTCTTGAATGTTTGATTGTTCAAAATAAGTCAAGCACAATTCTTATGGCCGGCCAAGACAATAGTTGTTGATCCCACATGGAGTTTCCCCCGAGGCTACGCTATTCAAAGTGGATACTTAGATGCTTGACCCCACTGGCTCCACCCTCGGCACTCACTTCTTGGGGCAGCCAAGCATCAGTCCCCATGAAAGCTCCCCGTGGCAAACTTTGTATCTCTACTAAGAACCATATGTGTGTGGGCCGCTACCAGAGGTCCGACCTCCTACCCCAACAACTAGAAGGATTTTGGCTTCTAAAACAAAAAGGTGCTAGTAAGGGCATCTGCTCATGTGGCCATACATGCGGCACTTTTAGCTCTGTAAATATAGAAGGCTCCCAACCGGTAGGGGTTACACCCTACAACTGATCAAATAAATTTGATCAAACGGGTTTATGGGGAGACATAGTGTCGGTATGAACTAATCAGCACACGTTATCCATAGTTTTCACCATGGATACAGTTATTTATAGTGGTTTGGAAGAAGATGGTTTTTCTTTTTCTACCACTTGGGTCATTCTCTCCTCACTAGTAGTCCTAATGGCCACACGGGGAGACAGGCCCTCTAAAGATGAAACAAAAAGAGCCTATTGCTCAAGACACAAAAGACAATGGTTCAATTTTAGTGCACCAATTGAAGTGTTTGCTAGTCTATGAGAACAAGGCACACAATGCAGATCAAAAACCCTTGCCAAGGTCCTGCAACAAAGATTTGTTAGTAGTTTGGATTGTTTCAAATGATCACCCCTTCTTGCAAGCACACAAGTTAGGTAAATTTTAGATCCAAAAGACTTTGTGAAATAGGGGCCTTCAACAATGCATTTTGTTGACCAATTCAAAGATCTGATTCATCATTAAAAAAAGACCACTTATAAAATTTTAAGAGATTTCTAGAAATGTAAGAAAATCCAAAAAATTTGCTAATTTGCTCCAAAAATTATTTTTTAATGAAAAATCATTAAAAATTCATATAAAATGCAAAATCCATCCAAAAAATCTAAAAATTTTACTAGAAAGTCCTGATGGTCTTCCAAACCTGCATAAAAAAAAATTCTACAACAAATCCAAGCAATTTGTGAAATATGAGTAAAATAATGTAAAACCCCAATTTTCAAAGATCTGATTTTTGAGGAATGATTTTGCATCAAATTTAAAATCACAAAGAATGGATCCTATGTATAATTTTGAGATATTTCCGAAAATGTAAGAAAATCCGAAAAATTCACTCATTTTCTCTCAAAATTAATTTTTTATGAAAATTCATAAAACATTCATATAAAATGAAAATTTGATCCAAAAAATGTGAAATTTTACCGAATACTTCTAATACTTTTCCTAACTTGCACAAAAAATTTGATGCCAAAATTTGAAGTCATTTGTGAGATCTGATCAAAATAAGGAAAAACCTTAATTTTTAAAGATCCAATTTTTAGGGAAATATTTTGCATCGAAATTAAAATCACAAAGAATAGATCCTATGTATAATTATGAGAGATTTCCAAAAATGTAAAAAAAATCCGAAAAATTCTCTCATTTTCTCTCAAAATTAATTTTTTATGAAAAATCATAAAAAATTCATAGAAAATGAAAATATGCTCCAAAAATTCTGAATTTTGGATTGAGAGCTCCTGATACTGTCTTCAACCTGTACAACAAGTTTGTTGCAAAATTTCTAAGCCTTTTGTGAGATATGATAGAATCTCTCCAAGATCTTGATTTTGTATCCAAAACCCTAGCTGCACAAGGTTATTCTCCAAATTGTTTTACAAAAAAACAATATAGGGTTAGAAAAATCTACAAAAAAATATAGATCTCACAAAAATCCATGTCCCACGGGGCGTGCCAAAATATATATGTTAAAAGTGGATTAACAATATTGAAAGACTAAATGAATTCAACCACAAAACCCTAGCCTAACAATAACAAAAATCCACCATAACATGTGAAGATTACCTAAGACAGTGGAAATCAAATGAAATCACAAAGATTGTACCATCACATGTCCAATAGGGTTTGAATCTCCATTCTTCCTATCTCCATTGATCTTGCTTGAGATATTTGCTCTCAGATTTTATATGTGCACAAGAGCTCAACAAAGAATGGAAATGTGGTTGCAAGTAGGATCGCATATGAAAGTGCAAAGGCGTAGTGTTGTCAATTGATCAAGTAGTTAGGGTGCATAGATTGATTAGAATGATTGATTAGGGTTGATAATGAAGGAAGTATCCTCTTATATAGAAGACACTATATGAAATGGAGGGATAAGATTGAGAGGTGTAAAAGAGGTCGGCTATGATTAGAGGGTAGGTAGAGGAAATAAGAAAATAATAAGAGGGTAGGTAATGTAGGAATTAAGAGATGAATGACATGTGTCAAGGGTAGAAAAGGCTAATGAATTAACTAAATAAATAAATATGTATTTAATTAATAGAGGAAGTGGGATCAATTAAATAAATAAAAGTATTTATTTAATTTAGGAAAAGGGATAATTTAAATAAATAAAGTATATATTTAAATGAGAAATAAGGCTAGAAGAGGATAAATGAATTAATTAAATAAATAAGGATTTATTTAATTAATAGGGGAATTAGGCTAAAGGTAATTAAATAAATAAAATATTTATTTAATTAGACTGGACAATTTTAGGTGTCTACAATAGATAATTGGATGAGAATTGATTGAGAGGTGGAAAGATTGATCAAGAGGTGGAACTTAGGTGAGCTCACATGTTGATTGATAGTTGAACTATTGATTTGGAGGTGGAACAGAATAGATTGAATAGATAAAATGAGTTAACTGATTGAGAAAAAAGATGATTGAAAGATGAAAAAAAATGATTGGGGGAAATAAAGAGGATGACAAAGAAAGCTTTATTTAGAAAAAACTAACTAAAAGATAGAAATAGGAATTGAAGAGATAATTGATTTAATTAATTAATTGATTGAATTAATTAATTTATCATGTGCTTGAACTTTGACTTGGATTTTTAATTTAATCTTTGCATGAGATTTAATTCAAATATTGAATTTATTTTAAATTCAATTTGATATTTGAATATATTTAGAACTTGACTTTGATTTTCAATTTGATTTTTGAAATCATGCACATGTATTTGAATTTGGAAGAATTAGAAATTAAATGAAATTAGAAGAATATGAAATTAAATGAAATTAGCATTTGGGGATTTGGAACTTGAATTAGAAGAATTAATTAACTAATTAAATAATTTAAAGAAACTATTTAATTATTTAGAAATGGACTTTAATTAAATAATAAAGATTATTTAAATTAAAGGATTAAAATCACAATTAATTAAATAATAAATATTTAATTAATATTCAGAAGAGGGTAAATGATTAGATGATTAGAGATAGAAATTGGGAATTAATTTATTTAAATAATAAAGATTATTTAAATTGAGGGATTAAAAATCACAATTAATTAAATAATAAATATTTAATCAATATTATAAAATGGTTTAAATGATTAAACAATGATAGAATTGGAAATGAAATAATTAGTAAGATTATGAGGAAATATGAAATTAGAAGAATAAGATTAATTAGCTTAATTAAAGAATTAAAGAATTATTTAACTAATTAGAGGAATAATTAGTACATGATCAATGAGATATTTTTAGGTGTCTACACCCTCCTCTCAAGGTTAATGTAGGAAGTTGTTTTGCTACTTAACTTCCTTACAAGTGGTATCAAAGCTTGATCACCTTTGGTTTTAGTTGTGGTTTGTTGGTTTTTTTTAACTAATCCATATTTGTGTGGGAGCTTTTGTAGAAGATATTTTTTGATCTTGTTGCAGGAATTTTTCAGGTGGCATGTTCGTCAGGGAGAATAGAGGTGGAGCAATAGAATAAATTTTGAGATGTGGAAGCTAAAGATGGAAGATCTGCTAATAGATCGAGATCTATGGGATGTTGTTGATGCGAATGTCCAAAGGCCCTCAGATCCTACTATGATGGCTCACTGTGATGTTCTGGACCGAAAAGCCAAGGGTCTAATCAGACTGTGCCTGCCAGACTCTATTTTGATCAATGTCCACAAAGAAAACACTCCAAAGAAGCTATGGACTAAACTTGGTGAAACATATCAAGTGAAATCTTTATTAAATAAGATTTTCTTGAGGAAGAAATTGTATTCCTTGAAGATTGAAGAGGGTGGATGAGTTGTTGACCACCTAGAAGCATTCAATATGTTGGTGGCTCAATTAGCATCTGTCGATGTTAATATGAACAAAGAGGAGAAATGTCAGATCTTGCTTTGTTCTTTGCCTAATCATGGGATTCTCTTTTTATGGCTATTGGTAGTACTTCTATTGTTTTGAAGTCTGAAGATGTGGTAGGTGCCCTACTTGGTGAAGGAATGCGAAGGAAGGTATCCCATAGTTTGAAGGAAACCCTAACTGTTTGTGTAACACCTAAAGAGAAAGGCAAGAAGAACGAGAAGCACGATAAGTCCAAATCAAGAGGGAGATCAAAATCTCTAGAAAGTCCAAAGTCATTTGTTGGAATTGCGGTAAACTAGGTCACATACGTAAGGACTGCAAAGAAGAAAAGAAGAAGAAAAAGAAGAAGATTGATTCTGATTTTGAGTTCAAGAAGGAAGATAATGATGCATTTATTGTAGCTTTGGCGACTCATGTAGGTAATGATGCCTGGTTAATTGACTTAGGTGCATCTTTTCATATGACTGCTAATAGAGATTGGTTTTCTGAATATGAATAATTTAATGGAGGTAAGGTGTACTTGGGTGATGATTCACATTTAGACATTGTTGGTTGTGTTAAAGTTAGAATCAAGTTTTCTAATGGTAGAATAAAAAGGATTAATGGTGTGTTGCATATCCTTGGTTTAAAATGAAATATGTTATCTGTGAGAAAACTGATAGATGTAGGTGTGGAGGTAGTCTTTTTTGAAGCAAGATATAAGATGATTAAGGGTGCTATGATAATTGCTAGAAGTGTCAAGTTCGACACTTTGTATAAGCTAAACACATACACTGTTGAGTGTAATAGCACTTCTATAAAAAGTAAATCCATGGAAGATTTGAGGGTTTCACCTTCAACAGATGGAAATGGATTTTGGGTACCCAAGGGTGCTCTTTCTTCTAAATCAAAGTTACCTACAGAGAAGACTACATTATGGCACCAGTGGTCTGGCCACATTGGAGAAAAGGGTCTAAGGACTTTGAAAAATAAAAAACCTTGTTGAAGTTTTGAATGATTGTAATCTTGACTTTGATTTTTGTGAGCATTGTATTTATGGAAAACATAACCACATTCATTTTTACTTGAGTTCTCATAAAACTTGTGGTGTTTTGGACCTTATTCATTCTGATGTGTAAGGTCATGTAGATATTCCTTCGATTGGAAAATCCACATATTATGTTTCATTTATTGATGATTTTAGTAGAAGGACATGGGTATATTTTTTAAAGAGTAAATCTAAAGTATTAAGTCTATTTAAAGAATTTAAAGCAATGGTTGAGTTGCAGACTGGAAAGAAAATTAAATGTTTGAGTGATAATGGCGGTGAATTTTGCTCTAATGATTTTGATAGATTCTATAAAGACGGTGGCATTAACAGAAAGAAGACAAATCCATATACTCCACAATAGAATGGAGTTGCAGAAAGAATGAATAGGACAATGATGGAGATAGCTAGGAGTATGTTGAGTGGTGCTGGTCTAGAATAAAAATTTTGGGCTGAAGCTGTTGCCACTTATTGCTACCTGATTAATAGGTCTCCTACATCGGCCCTTGTTGATAAAACACCTATGGAAGCATGGTCAGGTCACAAGCCTTCATTGAGACATCTTAGATTTTTTGATTGTGAGGCATATGTACCTGTGCCAAAGGAGAGTCAAACAAAGTTAGAGAACAAGGTTGTGAAATGTATCTTCATCGGGTACAATTATGGTGTGAAAGGATACAAGCTTTGGGACCCTGTTGCATAAAAGGTAAGTCAGAGTAGAAGTGTTATTTTTAGAGAAATTAAGTCTCCTTCTGTTACATTGCAGCCAGAACAAACTAAAAAGGAAGATGTGATTCAATTTCTTTCTACACCTGAAAGAGTTGAATTGAGACCCCCAGATAGGCAAGAAGTTGAGGAGAGCTCATCTAGCTCTGAATCTTTAGAAGAGCATGAAGAACCTCCAACTCATCTTGTTCGAAGGTCTACAAGACATAGACAACCACCTAAAAGGTATTCACCTGATGATTGGATATGTATTTTTTATTTGAATACTAATGTGGATGAACTGAAATTTGTAGAAGAGGCATTAGGTATGAATGATGCAGAATCCTGGAATATTTCTATGGAAGAAGAAATGATAGCTCTCAAAAAGAATGATACATGGGATCTTGTACCATTGCCTGAAGGACAAAATCTTGTTGGTTGCAAATGGGTGTTCATGAAATATATTGGTTCAGATGGAAGCATTGAGAAGTATAAAGAAAGGTTGGTTGCAAAAGGTTATTCTCAGGTTTAGGGTGTTGATTATGGTGAGATATTTTCTCCTATTGCCAAAATGACATCCATTAGGTTTTTGCTTTCTATTGTTGTTTCTTATTATTTAGAGGTTGAGAAAATGGATGTGAAAACTATTTTCCTTCATGGTGATTTGGAGGAGGATATTTATATGACATAGTCGGAGCACTATGTGGTGAAAGGTAAAAGTAATTTGGTCTGTAAATTAAAGAAATCCCTGTATGGCCTCAAACAAAGTCCTAGGATGTGGTACGATAAATTTGATACATATGTGTTGAGTTTGGGATTTGAGCGTTCTAAATCAGATCACTGTGTTTATTATAAATCTGATGGTGATCATTTCCTATAGATTGCATTGTATGGTGATGACATGTTATTCATTTGTAAAGGGAAAGGTATGATTTAAGAACTTAAGTCTCAGCTCACTACTAAATTTGAAATGAAAGATCTTGTTGCAGCAAAACACATTCTTGGGATAGAAATAAGAAGAGATAGAGTGAACAAAAAATTATGGCTAGGCCAGAGTAAGTATGTGAATTTAGTGTTACAAAGGTTCAACATGTAGGATTGTAGACCAATGTGCATTCCTTTTATGGTTGGAACAAAATTATTTGTTTCAGATTGTCCTACATCCCCATCAGAGATGGAAGACATGAGCAGAGCACCTTACCAAAGTACAGTTGGAAGTTTGATGTATGTTATGGTCTGTACTAGACTAGACATTGCCCAAGTAGTGGGAGTTCTGTCCAGATATATATCTAATCCTAGTAGAGTTTATTGGGATGCAGTTGAAAAAGAGTCTTCAGATATTTGAGGGTAGCTCAGAGTATTCTTTGTGTTATCATGGTAATTCAATTGGAGACGTGATTTCCCTTGATATTCATGGTTATGTGGATTCAGACTAGGCAGGTGATATTGATAGTAGAAGATCCACCAATGCTTATGTGTTTACTTTATTTGGCAGTGCAATTAGTTGGATGAGTAAGCAATAGGTTGTGGTTGCTTTGTCCACTAGTGAAGCAGAGTATATGGTAGCTACTCATACTTGTAAAGAGGCCATTTGTCTTAAGAGATCATGTTCAGATATTGGAATAAAATAAGGGGTCGTAACAATTTATTGTGACAGTCAGAGTGTAATCTGCCTAGCTAAGAACCTGACATTTCATTCTCGGACCAAGCACATTGAATTTCGGTATCATTTTGTCAAAGATATGGTTGAAGATTGCAGGGTGAAGTTGGTTAAGGTAGAAACTTTGATGAATGTTTCAAATTCTTTAACTAAGGTTGTGAGCACAAAGAAGTTTAGATGGTGCTCGGAGTCTATGGGCCTCATGGCCCCTAGCAATTGATTCATTGTGTTGATACTCCCTTTGATCTTGCAAGGTGTTTGACAAGTGGGAGATTTGTTGGGAAAATGGTGTCTCAACCTTGCATTTACATGAGTTTACTATTTATATTAAGTTTTTTATCTGGACATGAAATGCTGTAAAATTATCCTTGAAGCTTCTAGTTGGCTAGATAAGCATTTCAGTAAAGTTACGTCGGAAGATCACAACTAGTTTTGAAGATATTAATTTTTTTGATTTTGGAGGGGTCCAATGAAAGGTTTAAATTTTATTTTGACGGAATTTGAGGCCTCAAAATGCCTTAAAAAGTGGACATAAATGGTATAGAAGTTTATGAGGCAATAGAGCACTTTGCAAGCTTTTCGATGCTTCAAACAATTCATCAATAGGACACACGGTTCTCAAGTTATGGCCTCCAGAAGTTTGTGCTCCTAAAATAGGAAATATAAAATACATCATACACATAAATGAGTTGTAAAAATGGAGGGACACCTCATAGGGAATCTAGAAGAGAGATAAGGTTGGCTACACCTTATTGGGTGGTTTTAGTCCATGGTTTTGTAATACCGTTTGATGGTTTGTTGTATTGTATCTCCTATATATGAGGTGTGTGAGATAGATGTTGTGTGTAAGAGTCTTATAGCTATTGAGTTATCTCTGAATCTCTAATTAGTGGTACTCCTGCAAAGAGTTTTCTCTGCAAGTATATTGTAATCTATTTTGATTGTGGAATAATATATTGGGCGGCTTTTGGAGTGTGGGGTTTTTCTCCCGTAATGGTTTTCCCCATGTAAATCACTGTGTTATGGTTTGAATGTTATTATATCTATTTCTATTTTTTTTAATTGTTGTGATGATCTGTAAAAAAAATTTGCATTACCCTCCTCTCAAGGTTAGTGTAGGAAGTTGTTCCCCTACTTAACATCCTTACATTTACTGATCCGGTGATATTCTTCGTGTTATGTGGTATTCTTGGTGGTGTAAAGTGTTGTGGTTGATCTTGGTGAGATTTCTGGTGGTGATGCGTGTTTGGACATTTGATTTATGTCCATTTTATGTAATGTATATCATTATATTGATCCGGTGGTTCACATATGTATCGTGTGATGTAATTTTGTAATTGAGAGTTGAGGGTTTGGTCGACCTTGTAGTCAAGGTTGATGAATTGTATATATAGGTGGTATAGTCATGTAATTTGGGTATCAGTATTGTGTCTACTTTATCAATAAGTGGTATATGAGGTGCTTAAGAGAATTAATCCTTTGGTGTGGTGTATTGAGCAGAGATTGTTGTAGGTAAAACATATGTGCTTAATCGAAACTATCATCGGGTATAAGGAGATGTTATATGTGTAGTTCATGTAATTCAGACTGTAATCTGAATCTTATTGTAAGGTAGTGAACCTTCCCTACAGGTTGTAGCCTTTTGGGTCATCTTATTTTGATCAGTGAGCTCTAGGCAGTGTACTTGAATGCATGTACATTCCCCATTGTAATATTTACACATACTACTACAAATTATCTTCTTATTGTGGGTAGGTTCCCATCATGGTTTTTCCCTTAACTGGGTTTTCCATGTCAAAATCTTGGTGTTATGTGTTTTAGTGCTATTGTGTTTATTTTTATTCTTGATGTAGTTATTTAGATCTAAGATTGTGCTTAATTTGATTAGTCCGGTGAAAACGGATTCAACCCCCCCCCCCCCCCCCCTTCTCAGTTTTCCTTCTTGGTTGCTACTAATAGAAAAAGGGTAGGAAGGCACTTCAAAATCCAAGAAGAAAGGAAGGAAAACAAAGAAAGCTTCTTCAGTGGCACCTCCACATGAGCGCCATTCAATTGGATGTAGTTCTTAATGAAATTGTGTAGTATGTTTTTTTTCAAGAAACTACAAAACTCTATCTTAAAGTGCCTCTAGTAGATCGAAGGACAATTGAAAAGACAATAGTCATATATATAATGATGTACAATGTGCCTCTAAGTGATATCTTTGACCAAATTCTGGAAAGTCTTGTTAATGTTCTAAGGTAGAAGAGAGAGAAAATTCATAGAAATAGATTAGAAGATGAGACAAAATGCTCTTGACAATGTCGGATCCTCTATCAATTAAGAAGAGAAGGTAAATATATATGAAAGATAGGCTTAAGATTTTAGGATAAAATAGAAAGTAAATGTGTACATGAGCATGGAAAAGGATGAAAAAGGCAAAATTCAGAAGGAAACAAATGATATGACTAATAAGATCCTTCGGGAAATGAAAAATGTTGGAGCAATAAGTAATGAACAACAATCTATGCCTCCTTTAAACAATACTAATCTGCAAAATCCAAATGATGAGCATGATTTACAAAATATAAATATCACATATGAAGTGGATGTAAGGATATTAGATGACAAAGGGGAGCATAAAGAACAATATGACCAAGGCAAGGAACAACCTCCAGAAGACACTACCTCAAAACAAGAGAAAGGTTAGATGAATGTGGATTTATGGGAAATCTCTGAGAAAAGACAAGGAACATCCTCCTCTCCTGATTTTTCTATCAAAACTATTTGGGTACAATAGATGCAATATCAACTAGTGGTTACTCCACAGTTGCTACAACTACTCACGATTGGTGGACAAGTTGAATTTCCCAACATATCTCTTCTTGACAAGCCACAATTGGGAGATATATTTCCCTCATCTGAAAGGAGATATATTCTTCAACAACATGGTGAATGTGCATGATTATTGGATGAAGCCATTAGAATACCATAGGAAGGACTACCTGAGGTAACAATAGACTCTTCTCTTCTTACCAAACAATAAATGAAAATTTCTATTAGATTCTTTCAAAATCCATTCATATCATTTTGAGAAAAAAGCAGAAGAAAATATAATGAACAAGATAAACATTAAAATATCAGTTGATTGTTTGGAAAAATATGCTAATGCACAATAAATTTCAAGAAAAATTGAAAATTATTAAATAATGCTTAGATGATGTGACTGCATTGTATCAATCCTATTTAAAATGGCCTGTGTCAACCAAGAGGATCAAAATTAGGTGGACTCCACTGAGTCACAAAGAACTTAGATTGTCAATATTTATTATCCAAAGAGCGACATGGATGGTGCTACAAGGGATCAAATAGAAAACCTACATAGATGATGCAACTTATAGATAAAAAAGAGCAAATCAAAGGAGAAATTAGAAAGCTCGAAGAGGTTGTAAGTTTGAAGATGGCATCCTTGGCTGGTATCCTAGTTGAGGTAGATAGTTTTGATTAAAAGAAGAAGGTGTCAACCATTATAGAAGAAGTAGAAGATCCATATATTTAGTTTGAATTTCAATCACATATCCTAGTATTTGCAAAGAAGAACCAGGACACATATCTAGCCCAGTTGAATGTAATTTACAAGAACATCCTACCTTAAAAGTAAAATAAGTTTTGTAGATAAGACATTTATGACCTTGTATAGACATGCAGTATAAGATCAAGGTTAGAAATTCCATTTTGAGTATGGTCAAGGCATTATGTACATAGAATCTATTTTTTAAGAATTCACATCTTAGGGGGGGTGATTTTTTAGAGTCTGTACAGTAAGGAGGAGTGTATGTGTCTTGTTGGCATAGAGGAAGACCCCTTACCCTTTTCCCTTGATATCAAAGGGGAGGAGAAGACATCTGATAAATAATTATTGCCATCAATGACAAAGGGAGATATTGTTGCAGATAGAGAGTAGTATGTTGTCATTGATGTCAACTCATGTTACAATCATATCCTAACCCATGATGCACTTTTATGACAAATAGAGTTTATTGTAGATATGGTTTTTGCATGTTATATTTATGGTGTAGTCCAGCCTTACAAAGATGTGAAAGATAAAGATCCAACATTGTTGTACATTTTCATTGATGTCAAATGTGTGGAGATGTTTGAAGATACTTTTTAATAGTGAAGTGATGGAGGAGACATGGAGCAAGTTCCATTTGTACACAATTGTACCTTATCCTTTGAAGTTCATGCTCATAATGAATATCTATTAAAGTTAGTCAGATTTGGGTGCCTAAAGTAGGATACATAGATGGGTACACATGTTTGGGTATGATTTAAAGCTATTCATAGAGATATCTTGTCATATTTGTGTATCACGTTTAGTGGTATGATTTGAAAATTATCTAAGGCATAAATTGAGCATACTCTAAGACAAAGATAATGGGTGGGTCCAAATTCCTCCACACAAAATGATATGATCTTGTGGTTTAAATGATAACATTGTAGAGATGGAAACATGACATATTTAAAGTTTCTAGTTAACATCTCCTCCACAGAAAGAGTTATAGATAACTATGTACCAAACAATGCTAAGGCAAAGTAAAGTCCTTCATAGGGCATGTTGTGATTATTCACATTTTATCTTATTGGCATATTTAATCAAGTGTTCTAGAGGGCATGTTAACTAAAGTCTTAAGAAATTGTCTATTCAGGTTTCTATTATTTTGGTATACCACAAGTTTAGTTTCCAACATGTCAAGATGATATAGTGAACTTATATACTCTGTTTTTCACCAGTGCAAGTATTTAGATGTCTTTACTAGCATGGAATGGATTGAAGTCATAAAAAAAATATTTAGATGTATTTAATAGGTCCTATAATACTCACATCATGATCCACGTGTTTATGTTTAAGCCTCTATGATACTAGTATTAGTTAGATCAGTTGGATTGAGATATTAAGTGCTTAAAAGGCTAACTTGGCATGCTAGAAGTGTTTGTGCTAGATTTTGGACCATGCACTAGGTGGAGTAATGTGTTTAAACCATGTAATAAATTTTTGGGACCAATTACTCCTTTTTCATGAACCACTACAACCTATTTTGATTATGTGTCTTGAGGTCGACTAATGTGGTGTTACAAATTTCCTATATATGTCACCTTATAGCCAACCTAAATGATGTTTTCAAGACTTACAAAGGATATAAAAGAAAAATCAAATCAATTAAAATGTGTGTGGAATATAGAGAAGGATGTGTTCTTTAACATCTCAGTTAGTAGAGTGTATTGTTTTTTATTAAGGTAAAAACAGGTTTTGAAGGGGCCCCGAAACCCTTTACAAGTGGAACTTAATTAGAAAAAGCGACAAGAAACAAAAAGGAACAAACCATCAAAAAGCCAGCAGAAAACCAAAGAAAACTAGCAAAAGCCCCACAAAGCTAGCAAAGCCAACCAGACTCCAGAAGAGAAACTAGTTGATTTTTTCCAGGGCGTTCGCCAGGGTGTTGCTAATTTCATGCAGCTCTTTGATGTTATCCCAGAGATTAGGGAGATCCTTTGTAGAAGCAGCCACAGCTATCTTGACACTAGCCCTGGTCCTCTTCGCAGCGCCACCAACTGGAGTAGCTTCATTGCTACCAGTCTGGATAGTCTCTTCATCCATGTCAAGTTCCACTACCGGTTTAGGAGAGCTGGTATCATCAAAGACCTTAGCAATATCCTCCAAGTTTTTAGTGACAGCTAATAGGATACTCGGGATAATGCCCAACAGATTTTTCATCGCCTCTCTCCCTTCTTCCAGCGAATTAACCTTCTCCTCCATGTTCTACTTCCATTTTATCTAATCTCCATCGTCATCCTCCCTCCTCTCATCCGTATTTTTCCCCTTTTTTTCCAGGTTCTTCAAGAGTTCGTAGGTCCATCTGTCATAATCTAGTCTCGCCTCACTGAGTTTTTTGAGGTTATCCAAGAATAACCCTTTACCTACACTTTCCTTATCCTCACTTACCATGTCCTTAGTCAATTCCTTCTCAGAATCCTTGTTCATTTCCCTCTCGGAATTCATGTTAGTTTCCTCATTATCCTTGAAATCCACATCCTCCATTAGATAGATGTTGTCCTTACCAAGGAAATCACTATGGATGGGGCTTTCTTTACCAGACTCATTATCACCACTTTCTTCCTCATTACCCAGCTCCTCATCATTCCATTTTTCTTCACCATTGGAGTCATCTATCTCCATTTCGCTACTTTCCTTTTCAATTTCCTCTGTTTCCATCCCAGTGGCAGTTTTTATTTTTTTGCTAGAGGACGCCTTCTCCTTGCTGGAGTCACCTCCCTCCATCTTTCTCTTTCCCAGAGAGGTGGATATCCTCTTGTTTTCCAGTAGGTCGAGGGTTTTATAGTGCTCATAAATGAGTAGCAAAAGCCCGCAATGGAGAACTGGACTAGAAGGATTTTTACTGTGTTTATTGAGGGACCTGGAAAGGGACCTAAAAAGGTAGTAGGGCAAGGATACCTTTTTGTCATGTCTAAAATGGTTTAAAAGAACAAAGTGGAAGGTGTGGACCCTGGAGAAATATCCCTCAACCGTGATGTATTCCATTATTGCATTCAGAACCCATCTCCAGAGTTTCTTGATATTAGCAGCTTCATAGTAACCCCCATGTGGCTTTGCCAATTCTGACCCTCTCTTTCTCTTTCCGTGAGAACAGATTAACCGCGCTGTTGGAGACTTTGAGGTCTCAAAAGAAGTTAAGCCTAATGTGGGGCATGCCAGTCACTGTAGCTATGAGCCTAGCATCCAACTTGAACTTAACCCCATAGATTTTAAAGGACCCATTAGACCAATTTTCAGAAATCTTGGAAATGGTGAGATTTACCCTACCTTTATCATAGTCCAT
Source organism: Cryptomeria japonica (assembly GCF_030272615.1). Taxonomy (NCBI): domain Eukaryota; kingdom Viridiplantae; phylum Streptophyta; class Pinopsida; order Cupressales; family Cupressaceae; genus Cryptomeria; species Cryptomeria japonica. The sequence continues at coordinate 390,116,864 of NC_081412.1, read as the reverse complement.
GAGCTTCTCCATAAAGCTTGTGAGAGATCCTTTTTCCAGTTTTGCCCACACTTTTGGCATCACCTTCCAAGTTGACGTATTATCTGGTTCCTCCCTCCTTAAGTCTCCTCCCATCTTCGGATTGAGATTATCAGTTCTATTTCTCTACAAACTAAGCCCTTCTTTCCCGTTGTTACTCGAGATTTTGAACTGGGTGACCCACAAAGTATGCAGCGAGTTATTAAATATTGTTGGGGATATTTCACTTTGCCAAGTAATAATGACCTTTCCATCAAGGCATAAAATTTTCATATTCCCTATCATGATTATGTGGTCCTTCTCTCCCCATTTATCGGTCCTTTCTAAGGAGCTCTTTAATGTTTAAATTGAGATCTTCCCCATGCCAAATCGTTTGCGAGTCATAATTAACCGCTATGTTCGCTAGACAGTCCACTACACTATTTTTCTCTCTAAAGGCATGTTGAATAATAATTTCTTTGAAACTTGCAATTCTCTCCCTAGCTTTTATGATAATATTTTCAATTGACCATGATGGCTCTGACTCCCCCTTCAAACACTTAATAATATTAAGTGAATCTCCCTCGAGCCATAATTTATCATAATTAAGACTTTTGGCTATAATTAAGGTGTTTAGGGCTACTGAGGCTTCAGTAAAATGACTTGTTTGATTCCCCAATGGACTAGCCACCGCCATTAAGCAACTTCCAGCAAAATTCCTAACAATGCCCCCATATCCAATTTTTCCTGGATTCCCCTTAAAGGCCCCATCAAAGTTAGCCTTAATCCACCCCTTAGGAGGAAAACACCAAACGAGACCTTCTCTTCCTTTCTCCTTGCTAGTAGAAGTGGTGGAGAGGTTCCACCTGTCTTTGAAGTCTTCTTTAGTAGTTGGTCCATAATCAGTGTCATAGATGCATTCAAATATACTCCTATAAATTTTATCTGCCACCACTTCAAGAATAGCCCTCTTATCCCTAAAAATCCTATTGTTACGCTCTTTCCAGATATTCCAGATAACAATCGACAAAGTAATTCTCCAAGTCTCCACAATATTAGGATTAGAATTAGGGCAGTGCCATTGCTGCCAGGATTCCCCAAGGGAGTTCGGGAAAACCCAACTCAAGTTCCACCTGCTTAAGATGATTTTTCAGATATCCTGACTAAAAGTGCACTGATTAAGAATATGACAAGCCGTCTCTTCTTCCCTGTAACAAACAGAACACCTATTAGGAAAAAAAAAACCTCTCTTTTGAAGGTTGTCCAAGGTTAAAACCTTGTTTTGGATGAAAATCCAAAAGAAGATATTAACCTTAGAAACTAACTTCTTGTTCCAGACTTTAGCCCAGATAGGATTTTCTTCCACAAATTCATTATGAATAGCCATAGCTGAGGAGATAGAATATTTCCCATCCAGGGTTTCCCTGCATATCAATCTGTCATCTTTGTTGTCTCTAGGAACTTTAGCTGAGAGAGCAATCTGAAGGAACTTGAGCCCCGGACATTGCTGGCTAAAATCGATCCAGTTCCCATTTCTCCAGTAATCTCTGACCAGCTCACCAAACCTTCTTTTGAACCAATCTTTCCAATCTTTAAGGATTGTAACTTCCTCCAGGGGTTTGTCCAAAATCCATCTATCTTCCCAAAATCTTATTCTCCTCCCATCCCTAAGGTTCCAAGTTCGACCAGCAGCAGCCCAGCTTTTAGCAGATTGACCAGCATTCCATATAGTCAAACCTTCAACAATAAAAGAATCATCTAGGAATTATTCCTCAAAAGGTTGCATATAGAGATACTTGTTTTTCCAGATTGAGTTCCATTCTCTTTCCTCCCCTTTCATTCTCCATATTTGTTTGGCTAATAAAGATTTATTCATAGTACCAATATTCCTTAAGCCCAACCCACCTGAGGCCTTAGGGGAGCATATTTTATTCCAGGCAATAAGGGGAATTCTATTTTTGACTTCCACCCCTGACCAAAGAAACTTTTTTTTGGATTCTTTCAATGGCTTCCGCAAACTTTGTGGGGATTTTGAACAAACTGAGAGCATAAACAGGAAGGTTTTGGAGAGTGGCTTTAAGTAGAGTAATTTTGCCCACTTGACTAAGGATAGCCCCTTTCCAACCAGCAAGTTTTGAGTTAAGTCTGTCCACCAGCTTATTCCAGAAGGAATCCTCAGGCTTGAAACACAAAGGAAGACCCAGATAAGTAGAGGGAAGCTCAGAAATTTTGCAGCCAAGAATTCTTTCAATCCTTAGTTGCCTTTGGACCGGGGTATTGATGAAGAACATAGAACTTTTATCCCAGTTAATTTTTTGACCAGAGGTAGATTCATAAGTATTCAGGACACTCTTCATATTTTTATCTTCCAGAATGGTAGCTTCCCCCATAGTGATAGAATCGTCAATGAATTGTTCATGAGAACAAGCAACATTGGAAGAAGATGGTTTTAGACCCCTAAGATTGCCATCTTCCACATTTTTAAGAATAAATCTACCCAGGCATTCAACAAGAATAGTAAATAGGATAGGGGATATGGGGTCCCCCTGTCTAAGGCCTCTAGAGCTTTTGAAGAAACTAGACGCGGAACCATTGACTATAACAACTAAGGAGGAAGTTTTCATAAGTTGAGAGCAGAGCTGAATAACTTTGTCACCAAAACCAAACGCTTTCATGATCCTAAGGAGAAACTGCCAGTTCACTCTATCAAAAGCTTTAGCCATGTCTAACTTCAGGAAGAAACCCCGGTTATTCGCCACTTTCAGGGAGTGGATATTTTCATGAACGGATATTATGGAATCCAGAATCTGTCTACCAGGGACAAAGCCATTCTTCTAGATAGAGATAATTCTTGGAAGAATTTCCAACAACCTGGAAGTCAGAACCTTGGATAAAATCTTGTACACAGAATTGCACAGACTAATGGGTCTAAACTTGTTGAGAGAATCAGCACCAGGGATCTTCGGGAAAAGGACAATGAAGGTGGCATTTAGTTCCTTTAGGAGCCTTCTTGAGCCAAAGAATTCTTTAACACCATTGAAGATGTTAGCCTCCACAATGTGCCAAAAATTTTGGAAGAAAAACATTGGAAAACCGTCCGGTCCAGGGGATTTATTACCCTGAAAAGAGAACACCGCCTTTTTTATTTCCTAATTAGAGGGAATACGGGATAAAAGGTTGTTATCTACATCAGTCAGGATAGAAGGAATATCTTGTAAAAGGGTGTTTTGATTGATGATATCTAGGTTATCCACTTCTCCCAATAAGGTGCTAAAATACTCAAGAGCTTCCTTTCTAGTATCATTATCCTCTGTTAAGATTCCTTTATTACAGGATAATCTAGATATCCTATTAGCCGCCCTGTGCTTAAGAGAAGTTAAGTGAAAAAACCGGGTATTTTTATCACCTTCCTTCAAGAACAAGGCTCTTGATCTTTGTCTCCAGAACGTCTCTTCATTAGTGATAATGGTGTGGTATTTAGACAAAAGAACATTTTCTGCCATCCTAAGATCTTTAGACAACCCAACCACTTGGATTCTATCCTGAACATCCTTTATTTCAGTTTTGAGTTGAATTTTGCTCTTGAATATGTCCCCAAAAATCTCTTTGTTCCAGATTTTAATTTTGGCCTTTAGGATATTGAGCTTTTTGGCTACTCTAAAAAGAGTCATTCCCTCCACTTCAGAATTCCCCCAATCAACAATACGAACTTCCAAAGAGGGATGGGATAGCCACACTTTTTCAAATCTGAAAGGGAAGTTTCTCTTGGCCAAAAAAGAGTTGGTAGTAAAAGAGATGGGGTAATGATCTGACCCAATTTTGATAACAGAAGCAAGGGAGCAACTATACTTAGTTAACCATTCAGGAGAAATTAAAGTTCTATCTAACTTTACTTGAATCAGGTTAGCTCTAGTTCTTCTATTGGTCCAGGTGTAATTAATGCCCTGAAGATCCACATCCATAAGGGCTTGATCATTGATGAACTCCATTAGGTCTTGTTTCCCATCAAGTTGTAAGGGAAGACCTCCCATATTCTCTTCCTCTTTGAGCGAAGTATTGAAATCTCCCATAATAATCCAACTTTGATCAGTAAACTTGAGTCTGTCATCTGCAAGGCTTCTCCAATATTTAACTCTCCCGGTTTTGGTATTAGGCACATAGACATTAGATAACACCCAAACAAAGTTGTCCTTAATATGCTCAAGCTGTACTGAGTTCCTATTAAAAGCAGAGATGATTTCCTTACCTTTTATGGTTTTTTGGTTCCAAAAAATCACAGTTCCTCCAGAGGCTCCCTCCAAGCTATATCCTATGACACCATTTTCCTTGAAAATTCTAATCTTTTCAACTTTTTCCTTAGACATCTTGGTTTCTTGAATGAGGACCACATCCGGTTTATGATCTCTTATGATGTATTGTAACACATCCTGCTTATGAGGGGCTTTCAGCCCTCTGATATTCCAGGATATTATCTTCATACTTTAACTAGAGATAGGGCTGACTCAATGGAACATTGTGTTCCATCACCATGATTCTTCCAGCTTTCCTGTTACCTTTGATGTTTTAGCGATGGCCTTCCCTACTTTTTGTTCTGACTTCCAACATCTGCCTTTTTCGTATTCTTGCTTCTAGTTGAGATCCCTCCATTGAGTTCCTCCTTGTTCATTTTTCCTTCTCTCGAACCAAGAATGTGGAGATTCCCTTCCAGAATATCCATTACCACACTTTGAGAAGGGGTTTTACAAAGATGAGGCTTTGGGTTTCCATTGGTTAGAAGCAATAAGGGCTCGATATCTGAAGGGTTAAACTCTTGAGCTTCATTAAAGTTTTCCTCAACTGATTTTGAGAATGAAGGGACTGATGTGGCTTCTTCCTTCTCCTGAATGACAAATCCAACCTCCTGGTCCTTTGGATTATTTTTGTTATTCAACTCTGTTCCTTGCTCTACTTCTTTAGAACTCTCTGTCTGGTTATTAGAGCAGACGCAATCTTGTTTTTCATTATTGCTATTCCCAGGCTTCTTGACTTCATTTACTAATTCCGTTACATCCTTATTTTGGTCACACTCAGCTAATGGGTCTCCTTTTTTATCAATCATTTGCCAAATCTTTTTATTCTTAGTATTGCCATTAGTCTTGCTTTCCTTGCTCTTCTTGAGCAGACATGATTTTTCCCAATGCCCCGATTTCTTGCAATGGAAACAGGCAAACGGAAGCGATTCATATTCAATAAATTTGGTCCATTTTCCAAGTTTAGATATGATTTCTATGGATTGGGGCATATACGTCATTTGATTAACATTTATACAGATACAAGCAAAGACTAACCTTGATTTAGCCTTTGTCATCGGATCGATCGACAGAAGTTCTCCAAAGAATTTCGCAATACCCTTGAATACTTCCTCGTTCTAGAATTCTAGTGGGAGACCCAGGAGGCGTGTCCATACTGGCACAGAAACAAAGGACTCGTCAAGGGCGAGGTTCGGGACCCATTTCTAAAGAGCCAAGGTTGACTTGCCAAACATCCATGGGCCTTCATAGAGAGCCTTGTTCATATCTTCTTCAGAGTTAAAAGCAAAGGAAAAAAAACCCCTAGGCAGCGTTGCCACATCCACTTGACCTTTTACAAACCATTTTATCCTTACGAAATTCCTCACATCATTAATGTTAGGCCTAAAGCAAAAAAATCATCCCACTAAAGTCAGGGATAAACCTGCTACATTCAGATCTACCACTTTATCCAGAATAGAGATAGCAACCAGCCCAAAAACTGGATCTGAGATATTTGTAACTTCTGGGAGCCCAGATTTAGCCAGTGGCTTCACTCCAAAAAGTGAAGACTATTTTTTACCTTTACCTCTTTCGTGTGGGTCCCCAGATTTTGAATCTTTATCCTCCCCCAGTTTGACTATTTCCTTGTCCTCTTCTGACCCTTGAGATGCATGTTCTCCTGTTTGTTTGCCAGTTCTGATCCCAGAAAAATTGCCTTCCCCAGGAAAACCACCTTCTCCAAGAAGTCTGCCATTCCCCAATTTGAAATTTGGGATTCCCACTCCTTTTCGCTTTTCACCCACTCCCATTCCTTCAACTATTTTTCTGTAGAGTGTATTGTTGACAAATGTTATTAATTTTGTAAAATGTTGTAATATTTAGGGAGCAGCGAACTTCCTTTAGCATAGGCATAAACAATATAGGAATGTATGTTGAAAGGCAGGACTGAGAGGGGGGGTGAATTAGTTCAAAACTTCAAAATAAATTAATTATAAACCACATTGAACCATTCCACAATGATACTGAAAACACATTAACCATTAACACATGAACACTAGATTTACATGGAAAACCCAAACAAGGAAAAACCATGATGAGAATCAAATTCACTATATGAATAAAAATGATTATAATATTTTAGGCTTACTACCAAGGAGAAATAGCACCTAAATTACATGCAAAGGTTAGGTACACTACCTTAGGGAAAGATACATAGACTTGCACAACTAAGGCACACTGCTTCAGGGAAAGATACAGAATTTTGCTAAAGGAATCACTATCCTTTAGCAACAAAAGAAATAGAAGAACTGATATAAGAAGTATCTCCTAAACATGAAATTATCCTTGAACATCTGTATCAAGCAACCAACATCATGGAAAGTGTCTCTAACCACTATCATGGTCTCAATGCACTCTCACAAAATATATTACCTTCAATGCTTTTTACTATCTTTCACACACCTGTACTCTCAAATATGCTTGCATATCATTCGCATACACTTCTCATCAATTCACACATATTCCACATTTAACTCATACAAGTGCACTTCGTAAATATAATATAGATCATTGAAAACCTAATTGAGGGTTAGCCACAATTGGAACAATTAATATTACACAAAATAAGCCACCCAAACCAAAAATACTCAAGGTAGTCCACTCTAGGAGAAAGAGGGCACCCAAATACATCATAACACATCATTTCAAGATAAATCCAATGATCTTCACATGCTAACACATACTCCAAAGTCACTATCAAATGTAATGTATATATATGCAATAGAACTCATCAAATAGTCAGCCAAAAGACATCTTCCATTGCAAATTATGCCACGTGGATCTCCACACACAATGGTGGGACCCATAACAATATTATAAATCATTCTCTAATGTAATCTAGACCAAAGAGCATGATCCAATCAAAATAATCTATCTAGACACATTGAACATAAATAAAACTGAATATTCCAAACACAAATCAACATAGCTCTCTTGCACAACTAAAAATACACTAGAAAAGAACATTAAGAATACTATACGAGCAACAAAATCATGTCCACTAAACCACAACACTGACTACATCATATCTAGAGGCCACCAAAGACTTTTCAAAGTAGTCTGACAGACACTCTTACTACCAAAGAACAAAAATAACCAAATTATGCAAACTAGAACCAAAATGCCACAACCAACACCAATATATTGAACTCAACTACAACCCAAAACACAATTGTAATAACAGGAACATATTTGGACCAAAATTCATCTGGACAACCAAGTTTGACATCAATGACAACCATACAAACTCATATTTCCAACAATCTCCCCTTTTGTCATTGATGGCAACACTTGAGCACATCAAATCATCTCTCCCTATCAACAAGTTCTCTTCCCCTTTGACATTAAAGACAAAGGAAAGAAAACAATATAGTAATCATTCAACACATGCCCCGTTGATCCCCCTAAGAGCGGTAACAACATCAATCTAGGAGATAAAAGATAAGCTCTAAATCTCCCCCTAGAAATATGCACCACTATTATGCATCTAGTTTGAAAAAGGAGGGGTAATAATCCCTAGTTTCTACCTAAGATACTCAAAGGTATCCTTTTCCAATACCTTAGTGAAAATGTCTACAACCTGTTCTTTTATAGAAATATATTCCAATCTGACTTCCTTTTCTGCAACCTTCTCCCTTAAGTAATGATATCAATTTGAAATATGTTTAGCTCTTGAATGCATTACCAGATTCTTTGAAATATTTATAGTGCTAGTATTATAACACAATAGGAATAGCTTCATCATTTACTACTCTGATATCCTTAAGAGTCTATTTCATCTGCATAACTTGAGTACAATGAGAATTTGCTACAATGTATTATGCTTCTACAGTAGATAGAGATACTGAATCTTGCTTCTTGCTTAACTAAGAAACCAACCTATCTCCCAAGAAAAATGCACTACCACTAGTACTTTTCCTATCATCAACACTTCCAGCTCAATCAACATCTTTGTATTCTTTCAACATAAACTCTCCATTCTTCTTATACCAAAGACCAAAATTTGGAGTGCCTTTCAAATAACTAAAAAATCCTCTTTACAACTTTCTCATGTGATTGCTTTGAAGTAGCCTGAAATCTTCCAACTTAATAGTAATGTGCATGATATCCTGTCTAAACGATATTAAATATAATAGTCCCCCAAGAATATATCTATACTTCTTTTGATCAACTTTTAGAGATACATTGTCTTTACTCAATTTACAACCAGCGGTTAAAAGGATAGCAACCGGTTTACAATTCTCCATTTTAAAATTCTTTAGGATCTCTTTGACATATTTATCTTGAGAAATAAAAGTTCCATTTTTTAATTGAGTAACTTGTAGAACAAGAAAGAATAACAACTCACCAATTATTGACATTTCAAATTCCTTCTACATCTCTTTTGCAAACTCTTTACATAGACCATCACTTCCTCCAAATATAATATCATCAACATAGACAATAACAATCAATAGTTTGTTACCTTCAACCTTAAAATAAAGATTGTTGTTAGAAATACCTTTCCTAGAATTTTGTTGTAACAAATATTTGTCCACTCTAGCATAACAAGCTCTAGGTGTTTGTTCGAGTTGATGCAATTCCTTCTTTAATGTACAAACCATATCTAGATCTCGTGAAAATCTAAATCCATCTAGTTGTTCAATATATACTTCTTCTTCAAGTTCTTTATTTAGAAAAGTTGACTTAACATCCAATTGATATAGCCTGAAATCCTTATAAGCAAAAAAGGCAAGAAACGTTCTTATAGCTTTCATCCTAGCTATTGGAGCAAAAGTTTCTTAAAAATTAGTACCTTCACTTTGTTCCTAGTGACATGTTCTTGATCATTCAGCTTTTTTTAGAACACCCACTTAGTTCTCATCACATTTTTGTCCACCAGTCTAGGTACCAGTTCCCATGTCTAATTCTTTTGTATTTGATTTAGTTCGTCTTCCTTTTCTTTTGCCCAACTTTCTTCTTTTCTTGCTTCCTCATATGTTTTAGGTTCCACCAATGAAACAAAACATTAATTTTCTTGCTTCTACAACTCTTCTTCTTGTTTGAACTCCTTTGTTTTTATCTCCAACTATCTGATCTTCTAAATGATTCTTTTGTACATATCTGGTTGGGGTTTTAGTAACTTGGTCATGTTCTTCTTGTCCTTCTTCATCTTTCTCTCTATTGTCCTTTGGATCTATCTTTTCTTTTGTAGTAACTAGAATAATCTCAAAATTAGTCTCTTATATAGGTTCAAGGGCATCCTGATCCCATTCTTCACATACTTTCACATTTGTACTCTCCACTATCTTGTTTAGTCTTTTGTTGTAATACCGGTAACCCTTTCTATTTGAAGCATATCCCATAAATATTCCTTCATCTTCTATGGCATCAAACTTTCCAAGATCATCTTTATCTCTTCTGATATAGCACTTACTTCCAAAGATTCTAAAATACTTCATAGTACAAGGTCTTCCATTCCACAGCTCATAAGGTGTCTTGGTATGATTTACTCTTATCTATACCCTATTAATAATCTAAACAACAGTATGCACAAATTCTTTCTAATACACATTAGCCAAGATAACATCCTGCAACATAGTTCTAGTGATCTCAATAACAGTCCTAATCTTCCTTTCTACAACTCCATTTTGCTGAGAGTTTCTTGGGGCATAAACATATCTTCTAATTCCATATTTCTCATAGAATTTGTCAAATTCATTTGAAGTAAACTCCCCTCCTTTATCATATCTCAAACAATTGGTTTTAGCATCTACTTGATTTTCAACCATTGACTTGAACACTTTAAACCTTTCAAAAGATTCATGTTTCTCTTTCAAAAATGTAACCCATGTCATCCTATAGTAATCATCAATAAGTAACATAAAATAAATTTCACCATTAAGTCATCTAATCCTTATAGGCCTGCAAAGATCTGTATGAATCAAATCCAAGGGTTTTGAAGTAGAACATTCCTTGTTCTTGAATCTCCTTTTTGTCTGCATTCCTAGTTGACATTCCCTATTGTAGCATCATAAATTGTAAAATCTTTATTAGTGTTATCCAATTCCACACTTAGGTTAGAACCCACCTTAGTGTGTTGCATTGCATTTTGGATTTTCAAGGTTCATTTATGCATTTAATTATTAATTTAATTAAATCTAAAGTCCTCTCTCATGAATTCACATATTATAAAATTGGGCCACTAACCCTAAGTGTGCCCCTTTTTATTTCATTTAAATTAATCCTAATAAAGTTCTAATTCTGAAATTCAAGGTACATTTTTGCATATCTTATCACCTTGGATTGACCTACCGAGATGGATTTCACTTTGCAATCACGATATCATGCATCCCTAGAAATTTGGAAAAAAGTTAGTCGGACTAGAGCGACCACCTAATTGGTCCCGACATTTTCTCCCCATATTTCAGGATCTTAATTTGGTAGTATTATAATATTCAAATCCCTCTTTGTGTGAAATTTCATCAATTTTAGGTTAGCCTATTGTATACACATAAAAATTGGCTATGAGCGATTAAATAAATATTTTATATTTATTTAATGTTAATTCTTCTATTAAATAGTTAATTTGAAAAGATTCATTTATTTTATTCATTTCGTGTCTTTCTATTAATTAATTTAATTGAAATATTTTATTAATTAATTCATCTATCCTATTCCTCTAATTAATTAAATATTTAATTATTCTTCTATTCAATTAATTGAATGTCTAAATATTTAATTATTTCCTCCAATCATTTGAATATCTAAAAATTATTCTTCTATCCTATAGTCTCAAATATTAAATAATTTTTTAATTATTTAATCTCTTTTCCAACTCATCCTTCCATCTCCACTTCATCTTCTCTTTTCCAACTCATCAAGCATGTGGCTAAAGATATTAATATTTCTTAAATATTAATTCATCATTTATCTCCAACTTCCAAATTTAATGAAATATTGTGTATGTACACATATTTCATAACCTTCTTCTATATTCAGTCCAACATCCCTATATCTTTGGAAGGAATTGAGTCCACTTGTCCTCTCATGCCTAAATCTTCTCCAACCATCCCTAGATTCCCTCAGTCAACAACCAAGTCAAGGTGAGATGAGTGACACTTGTCTTCTCCTTCCCCCTTTCTCTCAACCTTCACCTTTTCTCACAACCATCCAAATCTGCAGATCTAATCATGACCGTTGATCCAAGCCACATCATCTTATCCTCTCAAAGTCTATAAAATTAGGAGTTTGAGTTGAGAAAGAGTTAGTCTTCAAGTGAGTTTTCAAGTTAATCATTTGTGAAAACTAATGCATCTATGATTTTTAATATTGAAGCAAATAGCATAATCATTTAGCATAATCATTTTAGCATAGTCATTTAGCATTGCATATCATAGTATCAGTTAACTATCAGTTATCAGTCCATTTTTCATATGCCATCTTGGAAGCTATCAGTACTTGTCTGAGACCACATCATCTACAACCAGGAACAATGGATTTAAGACACAATGAGACTTAAATCATGAAGGTAAAAATAGTATTTTTATGTCAAAACATGTTGCAGGTAGTATTCTGATGATGAAATTCAAGTTGACACTCGCACAGTCTTTCTAATATCCTATCTAATTCTTGCATTAAAAGAAAATTTAATGCATTTCTAATACAAATTCACGCATATGTGAGTTATGACAATGCCTTTATGTGATAGGTTAGCGCATATGTCCTTTATGTTAGTGCTTTGTTTGTAAATCAATGCATTTAATCTTCAGAATAGTGCTTTTGTTTTTCAGGTTAGCGCATTTGTCAGTTAGGTTAAAGCTTTTGACAGTTTGGTTAACGCTTTTGTCAGAAAATTTTCACTTCATAGTCTGTAGAGTAGTGCTTTTGTGGTTTAGGTTAGCGCTTTTGTCCTGTAGGATAGCGCTTTAGAGGTGAAAGATAGCGCATTTGTTAGGATAGCACTTTTATGTGCAACTGACAGAATTTTCTTGCAGATCCGAATGTCCAAGAACTTAAATTTTTCAAACTACTGACATGCATGTGCAGGATTGTTTTTAAAGAAAATTTCATGCATTTCCTCACCTAGTTAATTAAGAGTTCTATTTTGGAAAGTAACACATCATATCATGCTCATTTAGCTTAACTAAGGGGGATAAATTAACAGCATGCAACTTGCATTTTGAGTGACTTTCTTAAAATAGTTGCACATAGATTTTAGAAAGCTAAAATGAAATTGTATTTTTTGTGCTTGATAAAGTAGTAGGTAAGTATGCTCTCACCAATCATACGGTGATCAGAAAACCAAACCTACTTTCTTTTATGTATAACCTTTAGAGGGCCTGCCTTCCCAAGCTGCCTTGAGGGGGCCAGTGAGAGGGGAATGACCCAAAGTGGAAACGGGCTAATACCGAGTCCTCCCAATCCACTCTAAATAAATTGTGTTTGTGACGAAAGTCACAAGCAACATGTGTTGATAATTTCATACCGACATTATGTTTCCCCATAAACCCTATGGAGTGTAACCTCTATAGGCTGGGAACCTTCTATAAATACAGATCTGAAAGTGTCGCATGTATGGCCACATGATCAGAAGCCTTTACTAAAAACCACTTGTACTAGTTGCCAAAATCCTTTTGATTGTTGGCGCAGGAGGTCGGACCTCTAAAGCGGCTCACACATGTACGGTTATTAGTAGAGATATAAAGTTTCCCATGGGGAGTTTTCATGGAAACTAGTGTTTGGCTTCCCTGGAGAAGTGAGTGTCGAGGGTGGAGCCAGTGGGGTCAAGCATCTAAATATCGGCTTTGAATAGCATATCCTTGGGGGAAACCCCATGTGAGATTCAACAATTATTGTCTCAGCCTGCCATAGGATTTGTACTTGCTTGTGCATTTTGTTTTTCAAACATTGTGTCTTCTATGTCTATGACATGTTAAAAATGGTCAAAAATTGAAGAAAATAATCATCTAAAAATGAGTGAAAAATCCAACAACTTGCTGGAAGATTTGAAAGAAATCCTTCAAACATAGTCAGAATAGTGCTTCCAAGAAACAAAATAGCGCTTCTATCCCATAAGTTAGCACTTTTGATCACAAGAGTTAGCACAAAATCTTTTTCTAAAATGAAGCATATCAAACCAAAATTTCAACATCAGTCTCAAAACACTTCTTCAGTAGATTTGTCTCTAAACTATCACACGTTTTCAAACTAGTTCAATAACTGGGTCACTAATCCAACAGGCTATTCCCAAAAGGTTTTCATAAAGCATAAACATTCAACAAGCTATTGATTCAAACATTTTAAGTGCAAAAACCAACATCATTGTCAATTTTCTTATCAGGATATATCAAATCCTCTATCACGAAGCTTGGTCAATCCATCTTGTGTTCATTATCTTGGATATATCTTTCCTATTTTGAACCTAGATTATATCAAAATCAGAATTGCACCAACATTGGAATACAACAAACTTGCAAACTATCATATGCTTATATAACTTTTAAGTATCGCCTTAAGAAAAGAAAACCTAGTTATAAAGCTACTCAGAAAAGAATAAGATTCTTGTATATCAATCACAAGATCTTGTTAAAACATAGGACATTCCTACACCATTTTTGTCACTACTTATGTGGCTACGGGACAGAGTTTGATGGAGAAATTTTGCAAGGACGTTCCTTTCAACAAAGAGACGCTTTATCACAACAAACAAACAATAGTGGTAAAATCAACAAAGCATATCTTCCTAAACCAATAATCACTTATTGAGTTATCCTTTGGAAACTTCAAAAATTTTGAAACAATCACATGCCAGTTTGGACTAGAGTTCAATATGAACAATTTAGAAAACAACAAAAACAAATGAAGGAATAAGATAATCCGATATTCCAAACTTTTGGGTATACCACTATTGATGAAGAAACGGTCAATAACACCATTAGAGACTTGGAGCAAGATTTCAAATTTGATAGACTAATGGAAAAATTATTGGCAAAAGAAAAAGAGAAATATCTTTTGATGTTGGCAAAATCAAGAGCTAAATTACCACAAGACTTCAACATAGAAAGCTTGAAACAAGATGCGGAGGCAAGTAACACCCAAAACACAGATGAGACAAATAACGAAGATGTAAACAAAAAAGGTCTTCAACAGACAAGAAAAGAATGTGATGATAGAAGAAGAGAGCGTAGCGATAAAAGAACTTATGAAGAAATAAGAGAAACTAAATGGATAATTCATTGTTTAATCTTACTCAACAAATGCAAAATCTGCAACAACAGATACAAGATATGCAGAATGGAACAAGCTCCAAGAAACATTCATTGGAAGATATTTGCCCATATCCTTTTGATAAAAGTCTAAATATGATACCATTTCCACAACATTGTGAGATCCCTAAATATGACAAATACGATGGAAAATCTGATCCTCGGGATCACATTAGGGAGTTTTGTACTATGAGTATGGAATTTGCACACGATGAGACTTACCTGATGCGCCTTTTCCTTAGGAGTTTAAATGGACAATCAATGGAATGGTTTTCAAGATTACCATCCAGAATCAAATCTTTTTAAGAACTCATGAATAGATTTATTTCACAATACTCCTACAATGTAAGGAATGAGATAACAATGCTAGATTTATGCAATGTTAAACAAAAGAATGGTGAATCTTTTATGATCTTCTTGCAGCGATGGAAATAGATGTTTAATAGGTATCCAAGAGATGTACTTGATCAAGAAAAGATGGACATATTCATTGATAATCTTATCAGTGAAATGAGTTATCGACTAAAAATGCAATGTCCTCCCTCTTTCGCCAAGATGATTGAGAATGGTCTGAAAATAGAAGACGTGATGGTAAAGAAAGGAGAGCTAAAACTTTACAATAATCCTCACAACAACAACAAAAATGACATGCCCAAGTTCTGGTCAAAGAATAGGAATGTCATCAATGGAGGAAATGATGACAATAGTACTATGAAATAGCAACCAATCTTTAATCTATCAAGTCAAATCCCAAACAATAACAATCAAGAAAGCAATAAAACCAAGTCTTTCTTCTCCAATCCTCGCATGAAATTCACAAGCATTGGAGAACCATTGGAATCAGCTTTAAAAACTCTTCTCACAAACAAACTAATTATTTTACTAGAAGCAAGAAGTTATGAACCACAAGTCAAGACTAATTGGTGGAATGACAATCATTTTTGTAATTACCATCAGAATAAATGACACCAAACAAACGATTGTCAGAGATTAAAACACCTTATCCAAGATCTAATCGATAATGGAACTATCACAGTGGATAGCCATAAGACAAATGAATCACACCTGGCTTTCAAAACTCCACTTCTAAATTATGACAAAGGTGAACAATCCCAATTAAAAGATGACAAATGAAAAGTCAAAGTGAACTACACTTATACATATGATGATGTGGTAAATGTCATCATTGTTAAAGATAATCCACCTTCAGAGCTAATTAATGTCATTACGAGAAGTAAAGCGAAGGTCACCATTCGAGGTATAACAAAAGATTCAACATCCTCTTCACAGCAATACAATTTAGTACAGAAATTACAAAGAATACCTTCTCAAATATCAATTTTGGAACTTCTCAAAGTTTCACCTATGCATAAGGAAATTTTGGAAAAAGCTTTAGTAGAAATGACAGTTTCAAAAGACTTGGATGTGGATCAGTTCCAAAACATGGTGGGACACCTTATAGCCCCTCATTGCTTATCATTTTCGGAAAATTATGATGCGTCCTTGCAACATCCTCACAACGCTCCCTTACATGTTGAAGTCACAATTAATAAAACTCATGTCAAATGCATACTCATAGATGCTGGAGCAAGCTTAAACATTTGTGCTTTAAGTTTAATAAAGGCTTTGGGATATTTAGAACATGCAATAGATCAAAAGAAGAAAATAACCATTAAGGCTTATGATGAAGCAGAACGTTCTTCTAAAGGAACTGTGGTGTTACCAATCAAAATAGGACCTGTGGAAAGGAATACATTATGTCAGGTTTTGGATTTGAAACTCTCTTATAACACTCTTCTGGGAAGGCCATGGATTCACAACATGCAAGCAGTTCCTTCTACATATCATCAATGTGTAAAATTTCCTCATGAAGGACAAGAGGTCACTATAATTGCAGACTCTAACCAATATTGCAATAATCTGAAGCCAACACAAGATACAAGAGTTCCACATAAAAGAGAATCAATATATCCTACCAAAGAAATTCAAGAAAAGTTATGGGAAACCTTTGAGAAAAAGCTCAAATTGAATGATGAAGGAATGGGAAAATATTCTTTGCATAATTTTCCACTTTCACCTAAGTCATATGGAAAGCCTACAAATATCCAATCAAAGACCTCAGAGAAATCAAAAGACATGTTTAACGGAGCATTTGTTAGAGCTGGAACACTTGAAGAAGAAACTGAAGACAAGGACATTCTTGGTTGGTTGTACAAAGATGAAAATGAAAGTATAGCAACAGCTGCAGAAGTCAATATTCTCATAGAGCAATATGGAAATGGTTATAAAATCATGCAAAAAATGGGATATGAAGGAAAAGGACCAATTGGTAAGCGACATCAAGGTATTTCAGAACCTATTTGTCCTCACTCACAATCTAAAGAAGATAAATTAGGACTTGGATATTCAAAACCAAATCAAAAGAACCAATAGCCAAAGTGGAGAAAGAAATCAGAAGAACAATGGCAAGAAAAGTTACATCAAGCAATAGAAATAGTAGCCAACAAGAAGAAACAAGAAGAACATGATAAACAAGAAGAGGAGATTGCAATCAAAAGAAAAGAAGAATCTTGTCAACAAATACGAGCAAGTGCAAAATCTAAACAAGATATTCCAGAAGTAGTAAAAATTGAGATTGCAAAAATCAGGGACCTTTATGCACCATACAACATTCCTGTGTGGTATAGTGGTATAGTCCTAGACAATGGTTTAGAGACAGATTCAAGTGAATATGAATGGGATCTAGATGTCTCATCTAGTATATCAAGTGAAGAAAAGAATGAAGAGAAAGTAGCTATCACAAAGGAAGACTTTTCTATTACAAAACAAAATATGGAGTTAGAAAGAAGGCAAGAAGAACTCAAAATCTAGAGAAAAGAACCATATACAAGACAACAAAAGAAAGAGGATGAAAGAGACCAAGAAGTAACGCCACAAGAAGAAAACACAGATATGGCTCAAACATCTAGAAATATCAGATCCCTACCAAATGAAGAGCAAGATGTACCAAGGTACAACAGAACTATAGAAGAACTAAGAGGTAGTCAAGTAGGATTGACTACTAGTCCAGAAGAAGCTGAATTTGAAAGAAGACAAAAGCTAGCAAAAGAATCCTCTATATCATGTACAAAAGTATGTCAACTTTAAAATAAAAATGAATCTCTTGAAATTAATCAAAAAGGAACTTGCAGTACTAAAGACGTGTGTGTTGATATAATCCATTCGTTTAAGGGACAAACGTCAGATGAAGAGCCACTAGAGTGTGAACTACAAAATTCCAACACTGATTTTGTCAGGACTAATTGGAGAACACTTGAGAGAGACTATCCTCAATATTATTCTATCTATGACATTTCCTACTCTACGCCAAATTATGACTACTATGTCATGAACCTTGAAGCACCTCACAATGATGATGACTATGACTTACCCCTTCTTCAACTAGAACTAATTGATTGGGATAACCTAGAAAACCCTGAATTGGAATTGGATGTCTTTTCCAATGACCATGACTTAGTTGTGTATCTTAATGTTGTTGAACCCATAACACCTAAGATATCTTCCATTGTAGAATCAAGTAACGTTTCTTGCAGTTAGGAGAATGCCAAACTTCCCAGTCGCAAAATTGAAATAAAACAAGGAAAGAGACCTAGTGCTGAAAACCATTTCATGCCAACACTAGATCAATCAAAAAGGAAAATAAAGGACGTATCTGATGGTGAAAACCTCTTAGAGGCGCCAGAAGATGGAAAGCTTGACATCCTCCCTGCATATTTTCAAGAGAGATCTGCTATTCTAATAGAACCAACAGAAGCGATAAGCATTGGCACATCAAAGGATCCCAAGATACTTCATTCTGCTGCCTCATTATCAGATAAAGAGAGGAAAGAATACATAGAATTATTTAGACAAAGACAAATAAATTTTGCTTGGTCCTATGCAGACATGCCAGGACTTAATCCAGATCTTATAATGCATCATCTCAATGTAGATTCAAAAGCAAAACCAATCAAGCAAAAGCTAAGGAAGATGCATCCACACATCGCTCTTCTTGTCAAAGTCGAGCTAAAGAAACTTTTAGATGTGGGTTTCATAAAACCTGTTGCCTATCTAGAATGGGTTTCAAGCATTGTACTAGTGTCAAAGCCGGATAAAAGCATAAGAGTCTGCACCAATTTCAGAGATTTGAACAAATCATGTCCCAAAGATGATTTCCCACTACCCAACATTGATATAATTGTGGACTTATCAGCAGGGCATGAGATGTTTTCATTAATGAATGGCTTCTTAGGATACAATCAAATAAGAATCGCCCCTAAAGATAAAGAAAAGACAACATTCACTTGTGCATGGGGTACTTATTGTTGGAATGTTATGCCATTTGGGCTTAAGAATGCAGGAGCAACTTATCAAAGAGCTATGACAACAATTTTCCATGATATGATGCATACATTTATGGAAGATTATGTAGATGATATACTTGCAAAATCTCATACAAGACAAGAACATTTGAACATCTTAAGCAAGATCTTTGATAGGCTGGAAAGATATCAGTTGAGATTAAATCCAAAGAAATTTGCATTTGGAGTAACCTCTAGAAAACTTCTTCGGTACATTATATCAGCTCGTGGAATTGAAGTAGATCCTGAAAAGGTCAAAGCCATCATGGAAATGGAGACACCTAGGAACATAAGTCAATTGTGATCTTTACAAGGAAGATTGCAATCAATCAAAACATTTGTCTCTCAATTAGCAGATAGATGTCATCCATTCACTCATCTTTTACATAAGAATGTTCCATTCAAATGGGATCAGAAATGTGAAGAGGCTTTTATGCAAATCAAAGAATATCTCATGAATCCTCCAGTACTAGTATCACCAATCAAAGGGAAACCATTGTTACTCTATATCTCGGCGACAAATATATCATTAGGCGCTCTCTTAGCACAACATGATGAAGAAGGAAAAGAAAGAGCAGTGTATTACATCAGTAGAACACTTGTCGGCTATGAACTGAATTATGCATCAATAGAAAAGACATGTCTAGTATATATCTTTGCAACTCAGAAGTTGTGACATTATATGCTGACTCATTCTATGAAGCTAATAGCAAAGAAAGATCCACTAAATTATTTGTTGAACAAGTCAACTTTGACAGGCAAACTGGCCAAATGGGTTATGATATTGAGTGAATTTGATATAGATTATGTTGATCGAAAATCTATCAAAGGACAGGTCATTGTTGATCAATTAGCTTAAGCACCTTTACAAAATGGCATACCATTGCACATTGAATTTCCTGATGCAGACATTCTGACAGTTAGTACAAAATTTTGGGAATTGTACTTTGATGGTTCTTATACACAATATGGATCAAGCGCAGGAATTTTATTCATCACACCTCAAGGACATATAATTCCAAAATCATATAGACTGTTGTTTCCATGCATAAACAATACTGCAAAATATGAAGCATTGACTATTGGGCTCAAAATGGCTATTGAATGGAATATCAAGGAATTACATGTCTATGGTGATTCACAGCTTATCATTAACCAAATAAATGATGATTATCAAACTAAGGATGACAAGCTCATGTCCTACAAACAGCTGGTAGAAGAGTTTAAATAACACTTTGAAGCAATATCATTCACTCAGATCCCAAGAAATGAGAACAAAGCAGCAGATGCAATGGCTACAATAGCATCTCTCTTGCAGAATCAAGAGAATCAACAATGTTATGAATTCATCGTGGAAGATATCTAAACCCCTACTATTCAATCCCAGCATACCTACATGATTTGCCATATACTAGGAACCAGCCAATCCTTATACAGCCAATCCTATCAGTACTTAAAAGAGAATATCCTTCCTCCTGATCTATCCCATAATCAAAGAAGAAATTTTATCTGTCAGACATCCTGTTATACTATTATTGTTGATACCTTATATAGGCAAGGTCTAGATAGCACTTTATTGAGATGTCTTGAACAAGAAGAATCTGAGAAAGTTCTTAACGAAGTTCACGCAGGTATTTGTGGCACACACTCAAGTGGATTAACACTGGCTAAGAAACTTCTTTGTATGGGTTACTATTGGCCTACTGTGGAGAGAGATTCATTCACATATGCCAAGAAATGCAAACAATGCCAGATCCATGGGAATCTCATCCACGCACCAGCACAAGAATCGTATCCTATGGCAAGATCATGGCCATTTTCTCAATGGGGCCTTGATTTGGTAGGAAAGATAAATCCTTCATCCTCTAATGGACATAAGTTCATTCTGACTGCTACTGAATATTTCACTAAATGGATTGAAGTGGTGCCTCTTGTTGGGACTCATTAAATTTGAGTAATTTCAGAGGCCCATTTCAAAATTTTGCTATTTCATTTTTAGAAAGGCACCTAATCTCATTCAAGTGGCCTAGTTAGAGAGAGGGTAAAATGGAGCCAAATGATTTTCAAAGGGTAAGGCTTGGGAAATGTTTCCTACACCTTTCATTAGACCTATGAAGTGTTTTGCAACTTTCAGATTTCAGTTTGGATTAGTTTATCAGGTACCCATTTCAAGGGGTGAGCTAAAAGTCCATGTTAGGTGCAAATGCAGATTTTATTAAGTAGCCTACTTTGAGCACCTATAACTTTTGACTGGTTGATTTTCATGGTGAAATTCAAGGTGTATTAAATTGTATGCATAAATGTGAATCAACATGCAAAATTTCAAGTCCCTGTGAATCCATTTGCTCAGTTTGGTAAGCTCAATCCATTTGCAGTTTATGGTTTGCATAAGTCCCTGTTTCAGGAGCTAGTCAGAGCCTCGCTTTGCACATTTGTAAGAGATGCCCCGGTGAATGTCATGTCAGAATGTTTTTTCTAGGCTACTGCTGGTATAAAAGACAAGCTATGTTTCCAGTTTGACGCCCCTGCCAATCCGTTTGATCAATTTTCCAAGATGGTCTTTTTGCCACTCATTCAGTTTTTTGCATTTTCATTGCTACATCAGTTAAAGTGGCTATTTTCATGAGCGCACTATTTGCACCCAGTCAGCTGCCCAATCAAACTGATCATTCTAAGTTTTGATCTATACTTCAAGGTACCTATGCCTCAGATTTGAGGGTCTACAAAGATCGTTTGATATTTTTAAGAAAGGCATCATGAGTTCCCTGCACATTGACTTTATCAGGTTCGCAGTGTTGATAGAGCCATTTGGTCATCTTTGACCATTAATATTTCTTCACTTGGGATTCGTCTTGAGAAACCGCTTGGCATAGTTTATGTTTGTATATCAGAGTACATGCCTGTCAATTTGCAAAGTCCAGAAAGGTGTTTTGACCAATTTGAAAAATACATCTTTGGAATTAAATGCGAAAATGTGGCGCAAGTGCCTAAAAGTTGCAAAACTCCATTTAATGATCAGAAAACTACGTCGATCGATTCCATAGGCATGTTCAAGGTTCCTAAGGTATTTTCAAAGGTTATTTGCATGAAAACGAAAAAAAATTTAGTCGAACCCACTTTGGGGCCCGACTTGGCTCATGTCCTTGCAGTTTTTTTTAATTGGCGACTTGGTTCACTAGGAAAATTTCAGAATATTTAAATGTGGATTGTGAAAATGAGACATGTCATAAGATTTTAAGATGCTAATAAAACTCCAAGCAATTTTAGATTGGAGAATTTTATGCCAAATCCTCCTTCAGCGACAGAGAAGAGACATTAAAAAAATGCACCTGGCAGATGGTGTGGCATGGAGACAGTTTTAGAAGTTCTTTAATCAAATGCAATGTGTCAAGTGTTAGCCAAGCTCCATCATTTTTTCCAGGCATCCTTCCTTCACATGCCAGTGAGGAATGGCATAAAATTATAAACTCCAGCAATTGGCATTTGAAATGCCCAATTTAGCAGAGCATGTGAGAAGGCGTTATACCCCCCAGATAAATGCAACAGCAGGTAAATGGCTCAAAACTTCAAGGCAAATGAAATCAGCTTAAACCCCCCTCTGCCATGACAGTTGAATGAAGGAGTTAAAAATCTTCAAACAAATGCCAAAGTTCTTTGTCGTCCCTGGAAGGGGGCATTTAAATCTTTCAGCAAATTAAAACTTTCGGCAAATAGGAAAATTTCAAAGCAAATGCAATTCACTAAAGAAAGTTTTTAACTTTCAAACAAATGCATAATCTCCTCCCAATCTCCTCTCCTTGCCATGGAAATGGAAAAGTTTCGGAAGCTTTCAATGCAAATCTGCAGGTGTAAAGTGCCAATCCTCCCTGCTGTAAACTAGAAGGCACAGCTCCATTGGTGGTGAGATGGCATTGAGGTAGAAGCATTGGGGAAAGCATTTTTTAAAAAAAGTCTCTAAATCAACTGCAGCTCCACGCCCTCTACCAGCAAACTGCCTCCCACGTGAGCTGGAGGTGTTGAAAAGGGTAACAACTCTCAAGCAAAGGCGATGGGTAGGTATAGAAGTATTCTCCTCCCTCCTTTGCACATGGGCTGAAGAGCCATTAGAAACTTTAAACAAGTTCCTTGGCAGTTTAAAGCCAAATTCCATGACTTTTCCAGCATCCTCTCCATGTGAAACATTGCCAGGTGTAGAAACTCCAAAGTAAATGCACATTCGCTAGTGTAAAGCTAAAACCCTCCTTCTGTCATGGATGTTCCTGAGTGTGGCATGAAGGTTTGAGGAAAACTTTCATTGCCAGCAATTAAAACTCACAGGAAATTTTCAAAAAATACATTCCCAAGCATAAGGCATTATCCCACATTGGCTAAGCAAAGACATATTTTTGTATTTAAAAGTAAAGCTCCACATAATCATAGTGTCAAAGCCTTGAAGGCTTTTGACACAAGTGCAAGCTTGACGCCTAGTGGACCCCATGCGCACTTGCATGAATCTCGAGGTGAGGAGCCTAGCTAGCAACCAATCAGACCCCATGTGTGCACGGTTCTCGAGGCAAATTTTGCAGAGAAATGGTGAGTTACCTGATGAGCAGGCATGGCAAGTTAACTAGTGAGCAGGTTCGAGGTGATTGGATGGTGGTCGCCATACTGCCAAGCGAAGATGCACGACGGTTAAGCCTCGCAGATCAACGACCAATGTTAACAAGCAAGCAAGTTCAGAGGAGATCTATGGCCATCGCTAACCCACTACTTGAAGTTGTGCGTCAGTTAAGAATCGCGACCCAACGACTGATGATGTGGCAGGTCTAGGTGGTGGTCCAACAAGTAGGTCCCGGTGAGATGGCGCCGATGTGGCCGACAAGTGGCAAATAGGTGGTGATGTCATCCTAGGTGGTGAAAAGTGGACCTCGCAAGAAAATCATATGGTGCCATGTGGCAGGGCATTAGGTGAAAAATGGAGAGCGATTGGATGGTGGTCGCCATACCGCGAAGCGAAGATGCACATCGGTTAAGCCCTGCGGATCAGCAACCAATGTTAACAAGCGAGCAAGTTTAGAGGAGATCTACAGCCATTGCTGACCCACTGCTTGAAGTTTTGCATCAATTAAGCATCGCTACCCAGCGACTGATGATGTGGTAGGTCCAGGTGGCGGTCCAACAGGCGGGTCCTAGTGAGATGGCACTGACGTGGCTGACAAGTGGTAGACAGGTGGCGATGTCATCCCAGGTGGCAAAAAGTGGACCTCGTGAGCAAATCACATGCTGCCACATGGCACAACGTCAGGTGAAAAATAGAGAAAAATCTAAGTTAAATGTAAAGTCCAGACTATTGAAGAAATCCAAATATTTAAATGATGGCCTGCATAAAAAAGATTAATTCGGCCAAAGGCTAATTTTTGCCCAAATATAGATATATTATATATCATCAGAAAGCTCTCGAGACAAGAAATCCATTTATGCAGTTTGTTTCAATATATCTTAGATATTTTGAGAGCAATTTGCATGGGAAGGATAAAGGAAAATCTTCAGTTAGGGAAAGAGGACACTTGGCATGTTCTGATGAAATCTGGTCTTTTCCCTCTTCTTCTTAGTCTCATTTCTTCTAATTTGTAGGGGTTCCAATTTTTGAGAGATTTTCTCCAAGGGAGAAAACCGAAAATGTAGGTTCCAGTGATGACATCTTTTTATTTTTGCAAATGACAGTGTGTACTTTTGGGTCTCTAGTTTTGTCTTTGTTGTAGGTTTTGTTTTAGTTTGCAGGTTTACACATATGCAAGGCATGTGTGATTTTCCATTAAATTGTCTCCAAAATATATTCAGATTCATACAATTTCATATTGTCAAGGATAATTTGGATTTGTCTCTTTTAGGCTTCTCTAAGAGTGTAATGTTTGTCTTTGGGGTATTTTTCAAGGAAGAATTTAATTCCTAAAACCCAACATTAATGATGTTGAATATGTATATTGGATGTGTAAGCATGATTTTATGAGAGAGTAGAAAATTGTATTAATGTAAGACATTGATACATGAAAATTTAATGTTGAAAGAAACTTGCATATGAGATTTCTCTTCCAGTTTTATGCATGACTCTATGGCCTGGATAAGGCACTGGTGTTTTGTAATATTGAAGGGTTGTCAGAACATAAATTTAAAATCAAAATCAGAATATCTTTTGCTTCTTATTATGTGGTAGTATTCCATCCATATCATGATTCAAACATTATTGAGTTGTAAGTGTAGATCTAGCCAATCTACAGTACCCCCCTTGTTTTTTGAACCTTATGAAATTCATCTGCTTTTGTTGATGTTGTCATAGGTGTGTAATGGGTTTAATTTTAAGCATCAAAAAAGTACACCCACCTAGGTTTTGCAGAGCCTGAAGAGTAGAAGGATTTAGATCCTTGTTATGTTGTCCAAGTCCTGAGGTTCTTCATAGATTGAATTGGCTATTTCATAGATTAATTGCAGTTGTACTTGGGTTAACCAGTTTTGGTGAACAACACCTCTGACAAAAGTGACATGAAAACAAATATCATCATTCATCTTGAATTATATAATCTGTTGCTATGGAGTTCCTATGACCATTATCACTGACAATAGACGACCATTTAAGAACCAAGATGTGAAGGAACTATGTGAGCAATTTCATATCCAACATAGGTTTTCTACTCCATATTATCCACAAGGAAATGGTCAAGATGAGGCATCAAACAAAACTATCTTGAAAATCTTGAAGAAAACAATCAATGAAGCTGCAAAAGACTGGCACATCCAGCTAAATCCTTCTCTTTGGGCATACCAAACCAGCATCCTCACACCAATGAGAGAAACTCCATATTGCTTAGTCTATGGATCAAATGCCATATTACTCATAGAAGTAGAGATGCCTTCTCTACAGGTTTCCTTGAAAGGTCTTATACCAGTAGAAGAATAACGAGTCTCTAGACTCCGAGAACTTGAACTGATCGAGGAACATCACCAAAATGCAACAGATAATTTGAAAGTATATCAATAGAGAATGGCAAGAAGTTATAATCACAGAGTCAAACCACACATTTTTCATATTAGAGATATAGTTCTAAGGGAGAATCCAAGAAATCAACAAGACCGAGAAAAGAAGGGTAAATTTGAACCAAATTGGCTAGGACCTTTTGTCATAGTAGCAACATGTGGCTCAGGAGCATACAAGTTATCTACCCCTGAAGGTGATTGGTTTGATGAACCTATCAATTCTATTCATCTCAAGAAGTTCTATGCTTGAGATATAAAGTCCTAAAAAAAATCAATAAAAAGCATATAAAGTCCTTAAAAAATCAATAAAAAGCATATAAAGTCCTGAAAAAAATCAATAAAAAGCATAGAAAGTCTTGAAAAAATCACTAAAAAGCATAAAAAGTCTTGAAGAAATCAGTAAAAAATCAAAAAAGTAGAAAATCCCTAAAAAGTATAAAACAAAAATGCATTAAATTTAGATAGTGAAAACCTGGTAAACAGGCACTATCTAAAAAGTGAGCTCTTCCATCTATGAAATCGCTTTGTGCACCTATCCACTCTATCCTATCACATCTATTGTTGCCATCTATCTTAGCTCTTCCATTCCATATTTCGCATCCATTTCTCTGAACCATTAGTAGAAAATATGCAACTTACCAACAATTATCAATCTTTGACATACTTGTCATAGTCAGTGTCTTAGATTTTATCAGCATCGATCAATCTGCATTTGTATCCCGCCATGGTTTGTATCTTGATCAATTCATACATCCATAATAAATTTTTATTTCCGCTGAGGGAAAAATTTGAATTCCTTTTGCTAAGGTGATCTTTTGAATCTTTGAAAATCCAAAACATTCGAAAAACTTGGAAAAACCAAAAACACCTAGGGTTTTGAGACAGATAATGAGCAACAAACAAACAAAGATCAAGGCATCTTATGACAACTAAATCATGAAACTCAAAAAACAAAGAATCAACTAGCAAGTCATAAAGGATTATCAAAGAGCATTCATCAAGATGATTATATCAGTTAATGACCATTAGAACATGTGAATGACATGCAAGATTCAATGTTTATTTTTTGATTTTATTGCTAATCATGTACTCTATGAGACTCAAGGATGTCCATGAATAGAGAAGCTATGATGGGGCATGATTATTTTCTTTGATTGTTGTCTGTGGTTTATCTTTTACTAAAGTATGTACTTGTCTAAGGATATGATCAACAAAATATCAAGGAGGTCGTTCCAAGTCATGCTTGAAAGGAGATAATCCTTGTCTGTTCTGCAAGCAATACTCATGTCAACTTGATTCATTATATCAAGTTACTTTTATTACCTTTCTATATCAAAATCCATGTAAGAAATAATGATTATGTCAAGTTGCTTGTATTTTACTACAATATTTTAAAGCTCAATGATGAAATCAAGCACTGTTAGAAGATAGGCATATGAAGAATGGCAATATCATTTTTAGTTAGATGATTTTATTAGCTCAATATTCATCTGCATTATAAGTTTTCAATGTCAGTTGGATTATAAGAATTTCATTTCATTCATAGATCAATGGTCATGAATAAAGATTGAGTATACTTGAACAAACAAAAAACAATTTGCATTTGATCATTGTAGGTGCATTAATTTTTAGAATCATTTTAATCATCATCCATTTCATTTAGTTGCATTTTAATAATTGCATTAGTTTGCATTCAATTAAGTACATTTCTTTAATCATGTAGTGTATCATCATTATTATTTGCATTAGGATAATTGAAGTTCATTAAGATCATTTAGTTGCATCTTTGCACTTAGATTCATAATCATTATAAGCACCATATAAAACATCAAAAACATTTGAATAACATATTACATAATCATTCATTTGCATTCCCATATAGATCATTGCATTTTCATCATTTAAGTTAGTAATCATATTCAGTTGCATCTGAGGTCATCAAAATCAAAAATCAAAAACATTTATCATTGCATCATCATATAAAGCATCATCGTAATGAAGAGAAAAGATCATAACATCATCCATATAATCAATGCATATAGATCATCATCATATAGAATAAAATGCATAATAAAGATCATCATCATATAGAGTCCATGTCTACATATAGATCATCATAAAAACAATAAAAAGTCCAAGTATACAATGATATCAGATCAAAAGTACAAGTGCCTCATCAATACAAAGTCAAGTCACGGCTGTCCTGTACCACTACCACCTGACTTTGTTCGTCTTTATGGTTGTGGGCAAGAAGAACCTCCGGATGCCTGTCTCACACGATCACCACTCCTCTGAGGAGGTCCCATGACTCCACCACTGCTAGTATCCATCCTACAGTGGTATGATAGCTACCTGCTCTTTGTGGCTCTGCGACTAAATCCTCATATAGTTATCGCCAATGGAAAGTCTCCTTCCTGGCTTGAACTAGTGCTCTAACAGTATCATTTGAGAGAGTACCTAATCCAAGTTGTTGAATGTGATCAAGGAGGCCCTGAGTATCCTGCTATCTCCTAACAACTCTGTCTCTCTCTAACATAAGTGTATGTACCTGTGCTATAAGTTGCTCTATCTATGCTCTAAGACTATCCATGGTCTCCTGCTCTGGCACATGAACCCCAATCCCCTCATCTCCACCTCCCTATCCACCTGCTGGAATCTATGTTCGAGTAGCTCTCAAAACCTGTCATCTAATGAGTGAAACATCATCCTCTGGATCCTCATCCTCTCCACCATGAGGTGCAATAACCCTAGGGTCTGGCTAAATCTGACCAAAATCAATGCCTCTCCCGCAACCCCCATCCAGTCCAATCATCCTGCCTCCTCCTATAGAGGGAAACCCTCTCAGTGATCTCATCCCTGCCTTGCCAGTATCCCTCCCAATCCATCCAACCTCTCTCCCACCCATAGGAAATGGTCTCCCAATCCTGCCAACTGGTCCAAATGGTCCTCCACGGACTCTCAATTGACCTCCTCTCTGTTCGGGTCTCCTACTGCCACCACCTCCATCTCCACCCTCATCTCCATCTCCTCTGGCCTCGTGAGAATCTCTAAGCTCTCATCTCCATCTTTGTCTCCTGATAATGGGATCATCTGAATCATCATCCTCGTCTCCTAAGCTGGGAGGAGGATCTACTGGATTGGTAATACGAGGAAACGAATGTTCCAGTATGTACTGAGCATAATCTACAGTAACCCCAGGATCTAGAATGTGCAATCTCATATCATAAGCCACCCTAGGAGTAGCCAGAAACTCTACACGTGCTATCTCAAACGACAAAGAAGGGCTCCAATCTTGCTTATCTTTGTACTGTCATGCATATATTGTGACACCAGTAGGCATGGGCTAAATGATACCAAACTGTCTCAAAATGTGACTAATCAACTCTCTCAACAATGTATGGAGTCCAACCAATGAGATATCTACTCTGCATAATAAATGGTAATGTATGTACATCATCCATCCATGGCTCACAATCAATATAAGGTCTCCAAATAACACTATCCAATGAATCAAGAACCCAACGCCAATACTCCATCTTACCCAGCTTATGCTGAGTAAGGATACCTGCATACAGATAAACATATGGCTACCTCTCACCATGAACTCTATGACGGATAGGCTGAGTAATAGCAATGTGCTCCCAGCACTAGATCAGTAAAAGTGTGCATCATGTTGATAGACTAGCACTCTCATCTAAAACAACCTGATGAAGATCATGATACAAATGAGTGAGCATACAAACAACCCATGCATATCGAGTCCAACGTTACATCATGCTCTGAAGAATCTCACCCCAACCAGCAAAAAAACCTCAAGATCTCCTTTCTGGACAGATGAATCCCCTAATCAAACCTGCAAGAATCACAGGGAGAGTCTTGTAATACATAATCATATCCTCCCAATGTATCTCTCCTCTCGAAATGCTATCATCACCAAATACGGCTCTTCACGCCTCTGTCCCTCCATGATCTTGAAAATCATACTGAATTAACTCACCAGTCATTGGGATGTGGAGAATCCTGTAGACATCCTCAAGCGTCACACTAATCTCACCCGTGGGCAGGTGGAAAGTGTTATGCTCGCTATGCCATCTCTTAGCTAATGTTGTCAACAATTCCCTATTATGGGTAATATCAGGGATGTATAACAAATGGCGTAATTTGCAAGCATCTATATGTCTCACCTCTACCTGTGTAAGCTCTGGCACTAAGTGTTGCATTGCCGGGAATTCCTCCTGACACTGGAGAACATCAAGTTTCTCCTGCTTAACAAGAGCATTAGATCAATCATCAATCATCTATCTATCCAATAAAAGAGATCGCTAATCTCTTACATCAACAATTGGTAAAAAAAATTCACATGAATCAAATCAGGATATCAAATCAATTTACACCTATCAATCATGGTTTTCTATCAATCACTGAGTTCAATCAAAACTCTGCTATGCTCTTCATCAGAAACTAAATCGGTTTCTTAGAGCTAATCTATCTAATCAAATCAAATCAAATCGATCAATCGTTTATCCTAACAATAAACATTATCAAATCAACCAATCAAGTACCTATCAATCTTAATTGCAAATCAAAATTCCTAAATCTAATCATCAAAGTGAATTTTTACTATGACCAACATCAAACACATTCATCTGGAACAAAAGCGCTAATCTTTTTAACAAAGGCGCTATTCTATTAAACACACGCACTAAATCGAACTGGTGTTGGAGCAACCCTTCAAGTTGATCAATTAGGCTCAGATGAGGAAGGATAAGGCATAAAATATGTCTTAGGATGTTTTACATGTGTTTCAATCATGCATTGTGTGTTTGTAATAAAAGACCCCATCTTGTGAGCCAAACTCCTATTTTGGCATCTTGATAAGCCAATTAGGATTTTTGGACAAAAGGGGATCAAGTGTGTGTAGGACATAGTTATCCTAGTGTTTTTAGTGCTTCTAGGGTGTTTTAGGAGGGTTTAGTCTTAACCCAAGGCATTAGGAGGCGAGGAATGACATTTTGACAACTTTGTCAAAAGTTGTCCAAAGTTGTCATAAGCAACTTTTATGCAATTTTTGAATTTTTGTTTTTTTGAACTCCCCCAATGGCTCTAACCTCTTATTTTTGGTTGAGATCAATTGTGGAGAGGTATATACACCTTGAGGATCTAATTCCCAAGGTTAGATTGTACGGAGGAAGGTTTTGATGACTGCAAACTAATGAAATTTTGAGTTTTTCCTGCAATTCTGAAGTTTTGGCACAGGGTACAACATTGTACAGATTGGGATCAATCCCAAACGATGTGATTAGTGAATCACCTTTGATTTAGTTTTGGTTTGAGGTTCAGACTATGTGTTTTTCTCCTGTTATTCCAATTTTGTTGTAGGTACTAGGAAAACTAGGGTTTACCTAGGGTTTTGCTTCTCCATGGCCATAACTTGCAATTTATCTATCTAAAACTCATGGGATTGGGTGAAATACAAGTTTGGCCTATGTATTATAAGATTCCAAAATCATTTTGTAGGAGGAGCAAGGGAGGTGTGTGTTTGATCCGACCCTAGGTAGACATCTCTATGTGGCTACCTAGTCCTTAAACAACAAAGCTACCCTAGAAGGCAAATGGTGATGATTCCAGGTGTGTAACCCTAGAATCCATGAGGGTTTATGGTTCCCAACATTCTCATGGGGTTTTTCTTGTATGGTTTTTTCATTTGGATATAGTTGCTTTACAAATGGAGGCCTAATTAGCCCTTTAGGACAATTGACCTTCACCAGATTCAACCCTTTCTTTGTCAGACCTTGACCTTTCCTTTTGGGGAATTATGTAAGACCTAAAAGGGTATCTGAATCTATGATTTTTTTGCTAGGGTGTTTGGGAAAGTTTGGACTTAAGGTCCCTTTACCCGTTTCAAAGGGTTACTAGCAAATAGGCTTAATTCTGAAGGTGCTATAGGATATGGTGTTGAATCCTTAAAAATAGTGTTTGATCTAGTCCATGTGAGTCATGTCTGACCCAAAACAGGTTTGGTAATGGTTAGGAACCCTTGGAGGCTTCATGGTGCATGATGGACCAAATTACCCAATTTGAGTAAGTATGAGTCTTGGAGATTGTGAGATGTTGAACTAATGTTGTAGAGCCTTGCCTTGATAGGATCCTATTGAAATCTTGAGGGTTCAATGTCATACATCTTGGAGTGTTTGGAAGGATACAAGGAGGGCTCTGCATCAAGTGATATCAGACCTAGTAACGGCTTTGGTAAAGAGATAGTGATTTTGAGAAAATGGCAGAGGGAGAGGAAGAAGTCCCTAGGGGACCAATCACCAACATGGAATTGGAAAAGATTGTGAGAGAGCAGGCCAATGCTTACAAAGCCATGCAGAAGGAGTTAGAGAGGTTGAGGGGCATATTAGATGGGAAGGAGGATGGAGGCACTGGTAGTGGTGAAGAAGGGGATGAAGATGAGATCCCTATGTCAAAGGAAGAGGCGATTCCTCCTAACCAGAGGCACTTCCTTAATGCCCTCAAATACATGGAGAAGAGAAACATGGAGCAGAAGATTGATTTGCCAACTTTCACTGGGAAGATGGAACCAGATGTAGTGGTAGATTGGATAGAATCCCTATCTAGTTTCTTTGAATGTGAAGATATTTCGGGACACCAGAAGGTGAAGATTGCTAAGTCCAAGTTGAAGGGAGCCACCCTAACTTGGTGGGACTTTGTCCAAGAGGAAAGAGAGAAGGAAAACAAACCCAAGATTATTTTGGAAGAAGATGGTTTCCTTAGTAAAGGAGGCCTATGTACCCAAATATTATGAAATTCAACTTCATAAGAGGAGACAAAATTTCAATCAGAAGGAGATGGATGTGAACTCTTACACTGAGGAGTTCCAAAGGCTATGTATGAAGTCTAAGACGAAGGAGGAAGATAGTGAAAAAGTTGCCTGGTACCTAAATGGATTAAGGTACAACATTCAAGAAGAACTAAACCTCCTTAGCCCGGATACAGTTGGTAAATGCCATCAACTTGCCATCAAGGTGGAAGAGAAAAACAAAAAGAGGCAAGAGTAGAACAATAAAGCAAGAGGAAGACAGCAGAGGGGTGGAAGAAGTTTTTTTAGAGGTAAGGGAAATGATTTTGGAAACTAAGGTGAAACCAATCAAGAAGGCACTAAAGGAGAGAGTGGTTCCAATCACAATGGAGGATACAATCAGAGAGGTAACTTCAGAGGAAGAAGACCACCATTTAGGGGAAGGTCTCAAGGTAGATGTCCAATCAAATGTTATAACTACAATCAAGAAGGGCACATGGCCAACAGATGTCCTGACAAGCCTACTAGTTCCATGGGGGAAAGGAGAAGTAACTTGGTTCTAGAAGTTGATTGCTAAAGTGTGGGAAGTGCAAATACATACCAAAGTGTCAATACCCCTGATAGTTATGGCTACCCTAAAAGAGGTGAAAAATTTGATGATCAGAAGAGAAGTAACTACCATGAAGATGGTTGACAAAGAGCCCCCATAGAGAAAGTCTCTACTCAAGACCACTTACAAAGCAAGTGGAAAGGTATGCAAGGTTCTAATAGATTTTGGTTCAACTAAAAACTTTGTGTCTCTAGAAATGGTGGAGAAGCTAAAGTTGAGGAGACTACCTCACCCTTTCCCCTACAAGGTATCATGGCTCACCCAAGGTCAGTAAGTTGTTGTGGAAGAGTGGGCTTGGGTAGAATTCCAGATTGGAACCTATAAGGATAGATTTTTGTTTGACATTGCAAAGATGGATGCTTGCCATCTCCTATTTGGGAGACCATGGCAATTTTTTCTGAAGGCACAACATGATGGTGCTAGGAACACATATTCCATCACCAAAGATGGTAAAGTGATTGAGTTGTTACCTTTTATGGAGAGTGAGGAGGAAACCAAACCAAAGGAGGCCAAGGTGTTGGTGTTAGGAGGAAAGCAATTCATGAAGAACATAGAAGATGAAGGAATTGTTTGTTATGCCCTTATTCCTAGTCCAACAGTGACAAAGGTGGAGAAGTTTGAAGACAAGAAAGAAGATAGGTTGAGGTTGGTTGACCCTATAGTGCAGCAGCTAGTAAACAAATGCAAGGGTGTCATCTCTGATGGCATGCCAAGGTCACTACCTCCCATGAGGGATATAAACTATTGCATAGATCTTATACCTGGATCCACCCTGCCTAATAAAGAAGCATACAAGCTCACACCGGATCAGAATGTTGAGATGGCAAAATAGGTTGAAGAATTGTTAGAGTCCAGACTGATTGGTAAAAGTTTGAGCCCATGTACAATCCCTGCAGTCTTGGCACCCAGAAAGGAAGGCACTTGGAGGCTTTGCACCGACTCAAGGGCTATCAACAAAATTACTATCAGGGATAGATTTCCAATGCCTAGGATTGAGGATTTGTTAGATTGCTTGGGGGGTGCTAGATATTTTACAAAAATTGACTTGAAAAGTGGCTATCATCAGATTAGGATTAGATCAGGAGATGAGTGGAAGACTGCATTTAAAACAAATGAGGGGTTGTATGAATGGAAGGTCATTCCCTTTGGCTTATCTAATTCAACTAGTACCTTTATGAGGCTAATGAATGAAGTCTTGGGGGATTTCATAGGAAAATTTGCCATAGTCTACCTAGATGACATTCTGATTTTTAGTCAAATCAAAGAAGAGCACCTAAAACATGTAGACCCGGTCCTCAGAAGATTGTATGAAGAGAAATTAATGATCAATTTGGAAAAGTGTTTATTTATGCAGGAAGAGATCATTTACTTGGGATTTGTAATCTCATATGGTGAGTTGAAAATGGATCAAGAAAAGGTGAGTGCCATATTGTCTTGGCCTACGCCTAGAACAATGAATGATGTTAGAAGCTTTCATGGCTTAGCCACATTCTATAGGAATTTCATAAGAGGCTTTAGCCATATTTGTGCTCCTATTCTTGATACCATAAAGGGAGGATAAAAGTGTAGGTTCAGTTGGACAGAAGAAGCAGATAACTCCTTTGAAACATTGAAGAGAAAAGTTGCAGAGCAACCGGCCCTTGCCCTACCTAATTTCAACAAGATCTTCCAAGTGGAGTGTGATACCGGTCACATGGCTATTGGGGCAGTGCTCAATCAAGAAGGAAGGCCTATTACCTTCTTTAGTGAGAAGTTAAATAAGGCAAAGAGGAGGTATTCATCCTATGACCTAGAGATGTATGCTCTAGTACAATCCTTGAAAAAGTGGAGACACTACTTGCTGCCAAAAGAATTCATAGTCTTCACAAACAATCAGTCCCTTAGTTTTATAAATAGCCAAGAAAATTTGAATCACAGGCATATGAAGTGGGTGGAGACCCTACAAGCCTTCACTTTCACTCTTAAGCATAAGAAAGGGGTCAAGAATAAGGTGGCAGATGCTTTGAGCAGAAGAGTCCTAACTACAAATTAGATCCAGTTGGAGAGTGTTGGAATAGACTCCTTGAAAGCCATGTATGAGGATGATGAAAACTTTGGAGAGATCTATAAGGTATGTGCTTCATTTTATGAGTGGTTTCATGTTGATTTCTCTGAAGTTTTGATTCAAAATAGATTTTTGTTTATGGGTGCACAGTTATGCATACCCAAATGCTCTATGAGACTAAATATAATCAGGGAGAAACATTGTGGAGCAATGGCAGGCCACTTTGGCCTTGACAAGACACTAGATTTGGTGAAGATGCACTACTTTTGGCCCAGACTATAGACAGATGTCAGGAGATTTATGGAGACATGTGTGATATGCCAAAAGGCAAAGGGGAAGTCCGCAAATGCAGGCCTATACCAGCCTTTACCCATTCCTTCAAGACCATGGGAAAGCATGAGTATGGATTTTGTTTTAGGATTACCTAGGACAAGGAAAGGATATGATAGTGTTTTTGTAGTGGTGGATAGGTTTAGTAAAATGTCACATTTCTTGCCATGTAAAACCACTTGTGATGCTTCCTATGTTGCAGATTTGTTCTTCAAGGAGATTGTTTGGATACATGGTTTTCCTTTGACCATAGTCTCTCATAGGGATGTGAAATTTATTGGACACTTCTAGAGGACCCTTTAGAAGAAGCTTGGTACAAATATAGCCTTCTCCTCAGCCTACCATCCCCAAATGGATGGCCAAACTGAAGTTGTAAATAGGTCATTGGGAAATTTGTTGTGGTGTTTGACTAGACAGCATGGAGAGAGATGGGATAGCATATTGTCTCAGGCAGAATTCTCCTATAATAATATAGTGAATAGAAGTATTGGTAAGTCACCCTTCCAGGTTGTATATGGCATCCACCCAAGGGGTGTGTTGGAGTTAAGAGAACTACCTCAAGGAGAAGTCATTAGTGATGATGAGGAAACCTTTGCTACTGTCATAAAGGAGATCCATGACCAAGTTAAATCTCACCTTCAACAATCTATAGAAAGATATAAATCTCTTGCTGACAAGAAAAAGAGGGATGTCCAGTTTGAAGTGGGAGAGTTGGTGTGCGTTCACTTGAAGAAGGAAAGACTTCCAAAAGGTAGATATACAAAGCTTATGCAAAGAAAGATTGGACCCTGTCAAATCTTGAAAAAATGTGGCCAAAATGCTTATGAACTTCAACTCCCACCTGATCTTGGTTTGTCACCTATCTTTAATGTATGTGACTTAACTCTTTACAAATGTAGTGTTGATGCAGGAGAAGAAACAATTCAGGTTATGGCAGATGATGACATTCCCAAACATGAACCACCAAAGTTGCATAAGGTTTTAGACACCAAGGTTGAAAAGAGAACAAGGAACAAAGTTTATATGGATTATTTGGTGGCTTGGAAGGGACAACCTAATTCTAAAGCAGTCTAGATGATAGAACAGCAGATCAAAGACCATGGTGCAGACCTGCAGGCTCTCATCTCAAGTGGACTTGATATTTCTTCTTCTGGGGAGTATGGTGAATGAGAAACCCTTCAAGTTGATCAATTAGGCTCAGAGGAGGAAGGATAAGGCATAAAACATGTCTTAGGATGTTTTACATGTGTTTCAATCATGCATTGTGTGTTTGTAATAAAAGACCCCACCTTGTGAGCCAAACTCCTATTTTGGCATCTTGATAAGCCAATTAGGACTTTTGGACAAAAGGGGATCGAGTGTGTGTAGGACATAGTTATCCTAGTGGTTTTAGTGCTTATAGGGTGTTTTAGGAGGGGTTATTCTTAACCCAAGGCATTAGGAGGCGAGGAATGACATTTTGACAACTTTGTCAAAAGTTGTCAAAAGTTGTCATAAGCAACTTTTATGCAATTTTTGAATTTTTGTTTGTTTGAACTCCCCCAATGGCTCTAACCTCTTTTTTTCAGTTGAGAGAAGTTGTGGAGAGGTATATACACATTGAGGATCCAATTCCCAAGGTTAGACTGTACTGAAGAAGGTTTTGATGACTGCAAAGTAATGAAATTTTGAGTTTTTCCTGCAATTCTGGAGTTTTGGCATGGGGTACAACATTGTACAAATTGGGATCAATCCCCAATAATGTGATTAGTGAATCACCTTTGATTTGGTTTGGTTTGAGTTTCAGACTATGTGTTTTTCTCTTGTTATTTCAATTTTGCTGTAGGTACCTGGAAAACCAGGGTTTACCTAGGGTTTTGCTTCTCCATGGCCATAACTTGCAATTTATCTATCTGAAACTCATGGGATTGGGTGAAATGCAATTTTGGCCTATGTATTCTAAGATTCCAAAATAATTTTGCAGGAGGAGCAAGGGAGGTGTGTATTTGATCCGACCCTGGGTAGATATCTCTATGTGGCTACCTAGTCCTTAAACGACAAAGCTACCCTAGAAGGAAAATGGTGATGATTCTAGGTGTGTAACCCTACAATCCATGAGTATTTATGGTTCCCCACATTCTCATCTAGTTTTTCTTGTATGGTTTGTTCATTTGGATATAGTTGCTTCACAAATGGAGACCTAATTAGCCCTTTAGGACAATCAACCTTCACCGAGTTCAACCCTTTCTTTGTCAGACCTTGACCTTTCCTTTTGGGGACTTGTGTAAGACCTAAAAGGGTGATTGAATCTATGATTTTTTTGTCAGGGTGTTTGGGAAAGTTTGGACTTAAGGTCCCTTTACCCGTTTCAAAGGGCTACTAGCAAATAGGCTTAATTGTGAAGGTGATATAGGATATGGTGTTGAATTCTTAAAACCAGTGTTTGATCTAGTCCATGTGAGTCATGTTTGGCCTAAAACAGGTGTGGTAATGGTCAGGAACCCTTGGAGGCTTCATGGTGCATGATGGAGCAAATTACCCAATTTGAGTAGGTATGAGTCTTGGAGATTGTGACATGTTGAACTAATGTTGTAGAGCCTTGCCTTGATAGGATCCTATTGAAGTCTTGAGGGGTCAGTGTCATACATCTTGGATTTTTTGGCAGGATACAAGGAGGGCTCTGCATCATGAACATATGCGTGAACTTTTTTCACAAAAGCGCTAAACCTTTGAGCATATGCGTGAAACAAACAAAAGCGTTGTCTTACATATAAAATGTGCAAACATTCAATGCAAAAGCGTTGACCAAACAAAAGCATTAACATAAATCACACATGCATTAACAAAATGAACACATGCGCTAAACTTATCAAATGCACTAACTTTACATGCAAAAGCGCTAACAAAGAAAACAAAAACGCTAAACATAATTGCTGAAAATCGAAAAAAAACAAAATAGCCAAAAACATGCCAAATAAACATGAAAAATTGTATGACAAGTTGCACAAAGCTCGGGATAAGATACATACCGGATACCCATACTGAGGAGGTCGTTGATATCGTCGAACGTGTTCAAATCGATGATTCTCCAACGAAATCACCATTTTGCCACCTCACCAAGAAAGTTTCTTCACAAAGCTGACAAGGATGCAAATGAAGTTAAAATTAACTTTGGTTAATTTTATATTTACCATTTGGAAGGGTAATTAATGTTTTTCAATGGGGCAATTTTATTTATTTTTCATAAATGAATTTAATTGACGGACCTTTTCAATTATTGTGAGATCAATCGCTTATCCAAATTTTTCAACAATTTCACTATCAATCTCCCGAGGGGGCACATAATTAGTATTTTTATCTCCATCACACACACTATCAAGACTTGATTTAATCTTTGAAACAATGTTGTCTTGACATCATTTCAAAGAGGGGCAAAATATATACACATAAAAATTGGCTATGAGCGATTAAATAAATATTTAATATTTATTTAATGTTTATTCTTCTATTAAATAGTTAATTTGAAAAGATTAATTTATTTTATTCATTTCATGTCTTTCTATTAATTAATTTAATTGAAATATTTTATCAATTAATTCATCTATCCTATTCCTCTAATTAATTAAATATCTAATATTCAATTATTCTTCTAATCAATTAATTGAATATCTAAATATTTAATTATTTCCTCCAATCATTTGAATATCTAAAGATTATTCTTCTATCCTATAGTCTCAAATATTAAATAATTTATTAATTATTTAATCTCTTTTCCAACTCATCCTTCCATCTCCACTTCATCTTCTCTTTGCCAACTCATCAAGCATGTGGCTAAAGATATTAATATTTCTTAAATATTAATTCATCATTTATCTCCAACTTCCAAATTTAATGAAATATTGTTTACGTACACATATTTCATAACCTTCTTCTATATTCTCTCCAACATCCCTATATCTTAGGAAGGACTTGAGTCCACTTGTCCTCTCATGCCTAAATCTTCTCCAACCATCCCTAGATTCCCTCAGTCAGCAACCCATTCAAGGTGAGATGAGTGACACTTGTCTTCTCCTTCCCCCTTTCTCTCAACCTTCACCTTTGCTCACAGCCATCCAAATTTGCAGATCTAATCATGACCATTGATCGAGGCCACATCATCTTATCCTCTCAAAGTCTATAAAATCAGGAGTTTGAATTGAGAAAGAGTTAGTCTTCAAGCGAGTTTTCAAGTTAATCATTTGTGAAAACTTATGCATCCATGAGTTTTAATCTTGAAGCAAATAGCATAATCATTTAGCATAATCATTGTAGCATAGTCATTTAGCATTGCATATCATAGTATCAGTTAACTATCAGTTATCAGTCTATTTTTCATATGCCATCTTGGAAGCTATCAGTGCTTGTCTGAGAGCACATCATCTGCAACTAGGAACAGTGGATTTAGGACACAATGAGACTTAAATTATGAAGGTAAAAATAGTATTTTTATGTTATATGTATTTCATGTAGTTTCATTGGTTGAGTTTGGATTTTCCTGTAGCATTTCCTTTGTATTTTGTGAAACTAACATGTTGCAGGTAGTATTGTGATGATTAAATTCAAGTCGACACACCTATGATCGAAATTAAAGTTGGGGTTTCATATATATAACCCTTTCTTTCCTCATTTAATAGATCCATTCACTAGAAATTGAAGGAGACTCTTATGAAGTGAAAGTGCAAGTTTATGTGAAGTCTTAAATAAAAAAAATCATCATTGATCAAGTCTTCATCAACATTTTTCATCAATCATGGAAGCTTAGGAGATATTGAAAAATAATGAGATCAGCGATTGTTGATTGGCTTGTACCTCTCCCTTAGGGTTTGGTATGGTTCCATGTTATTTTCATATCTCTATGTGAGTTTTCAAATCTACATATCATTAATTTCTAGATTTGCATTATTTCCTTAGATCCATATTGAATTTGTAATTTGAAGCATTTCCATTACATTCATTTAGGGTTTTTACTCAAAACATAGGGTAGAACTCTAGTTTGCATCTTAGCTCATAGAATCTTACAAACACATGAGATTCTTGGGCACACACATTTTTCAATACTTTATTGGCTATTTGTGGAGATGTAATTCACCAAAACAAGGGTTTTTACTAAGGAAAAACTCTATATAGCCACAAACACACCATTTTCTAGCTTGTAGGCACAAGTACAGGTTTTTGTCTAAGAGGGCAATTTTTGGGAGATCTCAGCAATATGCCACATACCCATTTATAGAATTTGGCCTCATATCTTAGGGAGAAGAATGCCCAACCCCCTGGTCCTTAGGACCAAAGCACTTAATGCCTTGGTCCTCCTCACTCAGGTACAGAATTTGGCAATTTTAATCCAGAGCACTACAATATGTAGATTTCCAGCTCTGGCTCAGTACAATCTTTGGGACCAGAGCACCTAGCATCTTGGTCCTTACAAATAAGGCCCAAATTTCAATGTCAGCTTCACACTAGAATTCCCTTTCTAGATCTGTGCTTGGTGTTTCAGTTTCATCTCTGTACCAGACTATTAGTTCTGTTGGTGTAATTATTTATTTATATAGAATATAATTACACCTTACTTAAGTTGACTTAGGTAAATTCACAACATTGTAGTTTTCATATGAGACACTTAGGGATGTGCATACATTGGGAGTGTGTATGTTGGAGAAATTCCACATTTTATGGTGTGATATTATTGTTACTTTATCATATCCACTTATTGTGGGATGATAATTCCACCTTCGGTGGGTGATCCACCTCATGTGGAATACTTTACTATTTCTCCTACCTATCCTTGCATCTCATAGAGCCACATGTCATCATTGTGTTCTCTCTTGTCTCTTAGCCTTGCCTTTATAATAAAGCTCATCTATATTGTATATAATCTTAATGATCCAGTTGATCTCATTTTGCATTATTCTTATCAAATCTATTTCTCTCTCTTTTGTGCTATTCAATGTGCTCGTGATCTTGGCTATTTTCAACAAATTCTTACAATTTCTACTCTTCTAGTTGATTTTATTCATCCTATTAGCATAGATTTTCATTCTCTTACATTGAGGATATTCCCTTTCATATTAACGAAGGAATAGAAACCCTAAAAGTATTCCTTGACTCTCTTTCACAAGAGTTAGTCAGAGTGAATCACTTCCTTAGACTCTTTCATATTCCAATGTAAGAATGAGAGTGGGATTAGGTCCTAGTTGACCTAATTCCATTTTCATCCATCACACCTACATATAGTATCAATAGGTTTGATAATCCTTGGTAAATCTCTCACAGCTTTAGTATTACTGATCTTTATCATGTTATCAAAATTGGCATGTCCCATCCTCTTATGCCATATTAACCAACATTCGTTGCTTTGTGTTAAAAAACACCTGCTTCCACTCTTTTCCTAATACCTTCTGCTACCTTTCTTCCATTTTTTCATTTTCTAATTATCCATCGAGTCTTACTAAATAAAACTTGATGACCTTTATTGCATATCTGACTAACACTCAATAAGTTGTGTCTTAAACCTTCAACATAAAAAAACATCATTAGTTTTATGCTTACCATCAATTGAGATACTTCCTATTCCACAAATAGGTGCAGCTTCTTCTCTTATAAATTTCACTGATTCCCCATCATACTTATTGAGATTAATGAACTTTTCTTTATCACAAGTCATTTGATTTGAACATTTGGAGTCTATGATCCAAGATCTCGATTCCACTTTATCATGCAGTGCAGTCTTCTCTCTTGCTAACTTCTTGTTATTCTTTTTTTCTTCTAGTCTTCCATACCTATCTCTCTTCTTCCCCTCTATATCCAAGAATAAATATTCTTCATTTAATTCATTAGCATCTTCATCCTCAGATGAATGTGTCTCTGTAGAACATAAAATATTTTTCCATTCATCTCTATCATTTGTCCTTTTCTTAAAGTTATCTATTATATATATACTTTTATTCTTATCATCATTAGATTATTTGTAATCCTCTGTATACATACATTTAGAAGTATAATGATCAATTCTACCACAATTAAAGTATTTTAAGGGTAATTTACCTTTGTACTTTCAAGTTCCTCTCTTTAGTCTTCTTACAAAGTTCGCTTCAATCTCATCCATATTCTCACTTGTTTTCGATTCATCTTCTACTCGCTTTGAAACATTAAATGTGGCATCTTTCTGTAGTGTCATAAAATTACAACCCTGGAAATTTTTGACCACATTAGGGTCTTCACGTTGGTGAATTGAATCCCCAAGCCTCATCAAAGACCCGAGACTTGCTCATCCCCAAAATTGCACTTTTTCTACCCCCCCTGCACTGCTTGAACCTGCTTCCTGTCCTGAGATAAGGGAAGGATAGGGGCATGGCGCCCCTGTTCCCCCTAGGAAAAGGGCATGGTGCCCCTGTCCATGCCCTATTTCAGGGCCCCTTCCCTCAAACTATGCATTGGTCTTTGCATTTTTCAATGGGAAAACTTTCCCTGTGTCGGCCTATGACGAAAAATCAATCCAATAACCCTAATTGACAAATATATAAGTCGCATTTACCCTTCCCATTGGCATAAGTTGGAAGTCTCATCAATCACAAAAGAAATCAAACATTCAAGAGCATTCAAGCATTCCTTTCAAGCATCGAGCATCTCAAGTCTCCCTTCAAGGCTAGGTGTTGCATTCAAGTCGAGGATTAAACCATTGAAGAGGAGATCCCTTTCAACATTCAATTTCACACAAGAAATTCTATCTACAACCCCCCTTGAGGTGAATTACATTTTAGTCTCTCATTTACATTTACTTGCAAGTACTTTCTTTCATCATTTGGTTAATTCCAAAACTGGGGTTTGACTTGAAGGCAAACCCCTAATCCCAACCCCTTTTTCCTCTCTTTTGTGTGTGTAGGTTGTAGGTGCGCAGCTGTATTTGCAGATTTGGACTACATTTGCAGAGGCGGAAAAACCCTTTTCATTTCGTGGATTTTTCGGAGGACCGTGTGCACTTTCAACATGGTCCCGACAACTTTTCCTCAAATTCGCAGGGCGGCTTTGTCTCGACATATTATAGCCAGATCCAAGTGCACAGCTTCATCCCATACTTCTATTTCAAGTTATTATCAGTTCTTTGCTACTTTTACACTTAGTCTCAAAACACATAATTCAATCATTTTCCATTCTAAAAGAGGGGTTAGCTTGTCATTTCCACACCATAATCAAGTCATTTAGTATTTAATCTCTTTCCTAGGAGATTGGATCTAGTGAATTTTCCCCCCCCTCTTTTAAATGTAATGTGGATAAAGTATTTGAAGGAAAATCCGCAGTGAAACTTTCATCTCTCCTCCGAGGGAAGAAAATCTTTCCTCTTGATCTCTCCATCATTCACTTTCCTTACCATTACATTTTGGTGAACCCGACGTCTTACATGCTTGACATTTCAAATCATTGCATATTTTTCATTTACAAGTTTAATTTTTCTACAAAATTAGTGGTTAATTCATTCAAACCCCAAGTTTTTAAAATTGAAATTGAACTTGTGTCTTGTAAAAATTGCTTGCTATTGTCTTAGATTTGAAAATTGCTTTGTTTGTCAAATTCAATTTCTTCATTGTCTTGTTCAATTTGCAAATCAAATTCACCAAAATTAAGAGGTTAATTGTCAAAACCCTAATTTTCAAAAATCATCTTGCAATTGTGCAAAAATTCAATTTTCATTTGATTTTCAGATTTGTGATTGTTTTCAGAATTATCCTCTTTCCTAAAATTCAAATTTTTAATTTCCCTCATTTTTCATAATTCAAAATTTCAAAAATTA
The DNA here is from genome assembly GCF_030272615.1 of Cryptomeria japonica. Classification (NCBI taxonomy): domain Eukaryota; kingdom Viridiplantae; phylum Streptophyta; class Pinopsida; order Cupressales; family Cupressaceae; genus Cryptomeria; species Cryptomeria japonica. Next base: position 390,072,292 of record NC_081412.1, on the reverse strand, counting down.
AGTGGTTAGGTCCTAAAACTCTAATTTTCAAATTTAATTGGATTTTGTGTAAATTTCAATCACATTCAATCAATTTCAGTTTTATAAACATTTTTCAAGGTGTCCCTATCCATTAGGTTTCACCCTTTTCAAATTTGCAATTCAATTCTTATTTTTTTCAAAACCCTAATAGGGTCCTATTTTCACATTCAAACCTTAATTTTGCCTATCTAGAAATCATAAAATCCACCAATTTTGGGGGGTTAGCTTCAAAATCATCGTAATTTTCATCCCTAAAAGTTTTGAAAAAAGTTGGTCGGATCGTGTGCACTTTCAACACGGTCCCCGACTTTTTTCTTGAAATTTCGGGAGAGTCTTATGACTCTGTTTAATAGCTTAAATCCATAAGATTGGCTGATTTTGTCGACTTTTGATCCCTCTCAAATTGAAAATACCTTCAAAACTCAACATCTCAAATTTCAAGTAATTTTTTATAATTAAGTGGTTAACTATAATCTGCCCTGATTTTAAAAATTCTGATTTTGTCAATTTTAAGATTAAGGTATCCCCTAGGCCCTAATTTTAAAATTCCAATTTCCTTTCATTTATCATTACTGGAAATTGTATCATTTTCTTCTTTCAACAAAGTTCAAATTGTTTAATCCTTATTTTCCCAAGTTTTGCATTATTCAGTTTTTGTATAATTTGTTCCTATAATTCAAAATTTCTAATTTTCCCTCTAGTGCATGAGTTTTACCACTATTATTCCTACCTATACTATCCCCATTAGAGGAAGCATTAGAATTAAGGCTTCCCAAGGTTTAATTACCGAGGAGATGGAGCATAATTTGGGTGACTTCTTTAATGAGGATCATGTTAATTCTTCCCATCCTAATCATGTCCCTATTTATCCAATTGGTGAATCTCCTGATCAACAAGAAGCTTTGACTAGAGTCTCCATAGATCAACTTTCAAAATTGGACAATCAATTTGATAACTTTCAACAATGGATGTCCCAAGAGTACCCTAATAGTGAAGCTCTTCCATTAATTGAAGGTGCATGATTCAAAGTGATAAGAATGGAATTGATATATTGTGTGGCATTGCTCATATTGTTGATTCCAATATCATGCCTATAAAGAGTTGTGTCGAAACCCTAGGTTATTCACAACCTTCAACACAAATCAATTCTTTTATTCCTTTGACTACTCATATGACTAGTGTTCCTACTTTTACCTCAAACATCATGGCTACTTCAACTCAAAATGCCATTCCTACAACAATTAGTAATGGGGAAATCCCTCTTCTTCATTTAATCCTCCATCTTTACCTATGTCTTCAATAAGTATTCCTATTATCCCTCAACCAATCAATGTGACACAAGGGGGCAATTCATTCAACAATTTTATTCCTCCTTTAAGTGTCCCATTTCCTACTCAATTATCAGCTATGCCTACTTATCATAATTTCTAACCACCTTATTCAATGCCTTCTTTCAATAATATCACACCACCTTCTCAATCAACCATGTCTAACATCAATTCTTCTACTGAAGCAACCATTAACAATCTTGCTCAAACTGTGTCTTCCTTACAACAACAAATTGCTTCCAAGAGTCAATCCAAGTTTAGTGTCCCCATATTCTATGTTGCGAGCCCACTTTCTCTTGATATTGTTAAATTTGCCCCAGCTAAGGATGTTGAGGTCCCTCAATTGGAACTCTATAATGGAAAAGGTGATCCTCTAACGCATGTCAAAATATTTCAAACCTTGTGTACTAACTTTGCTTATGATCAAAGATTGCTTGCAAAACTTTTTACAAGAACACTAAGAGATACGGCTTTACAATGGTATTTCTCTTTGCCTTCTTATTCTATCACTTCTTTTCAACAATTAGCAAATGCTTTCATTCAACGAAATCAAAAAAACATTGGTCCTAAAATCACTTTGACTGATTTAATGCATTGTAAACAAGGTGTTAAAGAAAAAGTAACTGATTTCATTGGTAGATATAAGCATTTGTGTGCTCAAATTTATTTTCCTATACCTGATAATGATATTCAAATAATTTTCATTTCTAATTTGCAAAAAGATATTAGGGAAAAGCTTCTTTTGTTTGAGTTTATTTCCTTTCCATAGTTGTGTGCAACACTCCACAATTATCAACTGGTTATGAGTCAAATGGAGCAATCTACTCCTATGGCTCTGAGTGATAGGGGGGAGAGTGTTCAACAACCGTTTGTGAAGTTCAAACCACCAAAAGGCTTCATCAAGTTCAATGATACAATCAACAACAACAATGTGAATGCTACAACAGGTGTGCCTCCTATTTCTAATTTTTTCAAAAGAGAAAGACAATTTACTCCTTTGCATGAATCTTTACATAGTATTATGTCTCAATTGTTACAAAGAAATGCTATTAAACTCCCTCCAATAAAACTAGTTGATCCATTAAGCTAGCATCCCCTTATTTTGATAACAACTTCTTTTGTCAATTTCATCATCAGCCTGGTCATGATACTGAGAAATGTTTTGCATTGAAAAGTAGGATTCATGATTTGATTGATAATAATACTATATCTATGCTAGGTGTGAATGATAAGGGAAACAAATCAGTAGCTCCTCCTAATCAAAATCTTAAGATTTTTACTGATCATTTTCCTTCTCATACCTCTAACGTGATTGAGACTGGACATACCTCTTTCTCTCCTTCTGATCTGACTACCACAGCTCTGAATTTAGTGAATATGGTATAAAAACAAGAGACACCTAAGGATCCTTGTGTTACATTTGACCCTAGTGAGACCATTAAAGCACCTGATGGCCCTTTATACATAGTTGTGAAAGTTAAGCACATACCTTGCCGCAGTGCTCTTTTTGATCCCTCTTGCATGGATAATGTCATCACTGAGGAATATCTTTTTACTTTACGATTGCATAAACTGATTTATGATGACACTAATGTGGTTGTGAAGTTATTTGATGGATTCCTTGTCCTACCATTGGTTCTATCACCCTTCTTGTTGAAGTTCACACTAAATCTATGGATGTCAACTTTGTTATCATTCCCTCTTCCAAGCAATTCCGTGTGAAGTTAGGCTACCCTTGGCTATCTTCCATGAAGTCTATTGCTTCTCCTATTCATAAGTGTTTGAAATTTCCCCATAATGGAAAAATCATAACTATTAACCATAGCTTATTTTGACCATCTGAAAGAAGCTCAGGTGTTCCTATTGATTTATTTTGACCTAAGCAATTTCAATCTCTTCCATAAAGGAGTGATGCCCTTTTCCAATATTATCGAAAGTGGAAGAAAGAAATGATCTTATCCTTGAGTCAACCTAGATCCCCAAAAATTGACACTCCTATCATTCTTGAACATTAATTTCTTCCCCTAACAAATAGAGCTAATCTTCCTCCTAAGAAATATCCTCAACCTATTCCTATGGATGTAACTATGCCTTCTCCTAAGAAGAACAACAATATTCCTTCTAAGGTTAGACCTGTACCACCTCCCCATGATGGACCCGATCTCCTTCCTATACCTAATATTCCTCCTTTATATGGCGCAATTCCTCAACCTAAACCTTCAACTATCAAAGAGGAGACTATTCCTCCTTCAACAAATGTTCCTCCTTCTTCCCAGCCTTCTGCTAAGACTCGATGAAATCATTGTGCGAGAGACCATCGACGAAGGCGTCATGCTCGAGCTCATGAAGCTGTTCCTCAAAACATTCAATCTCTCAAGACTCCAACAAATGACATGATTCCCTTTTCTCCTAATCAAGATGTTGAACCTACATCTCCAAATCATAAATTGCAAAAAAACATGTGATGGTTTTACTCCTATTCGTGTTCGTACTCCTCTCTCTATAAATCTAGATGAATAAATGAGTGAAAATGTTATTCATGATGGCAATATAACTCCTAATGCTTCTAATAATGACTATAAATATGTTGATGTTGACAAGCATTTATCAGCTGAATTTTCAAAAACCCTAATCCTAGCTCCTAGAATCAAACAAAGTGACTTAGCACATGAGCATAGTCCTTGTTTGGATCTTGTGATAGCTCCATCTGTTGTGCTCGATGTCGCTCCTCTGGAATGTTTCCCGCCTTCCCTAAATAGTGATCAGCAAGATCGGGAGGTGGATGTCATGCTAAATTAGCAATATTAGCATTGTAGATCTTCTCCCTTTCTCCTCTCTTTCTCTTTTATGACTACTCTTCTATATGTATCCATGTTCTTCTATTTTTCCCTTAATGTCTACTTGAGGACGATGCAAAGCATTGAGATCGCTTTTGGTCTCTTTCATGCTAACTCAAAAGACATCCTCTATTCCTTTTCTTCTAAGGTAGTGTCCTTTCTTTGGGGAATGGCGATTATTATATGCACATACATATGTGATATACATGAGTTATCATACAGTATACTAACCCCAAGGAAAGTGAAACTACCTCATGTTTTGTGTTCATTATCCTTGGGTTTATTCCTTGATTGGGGGCTAAATCCTTGTGATAATGTGTTCCCTCTCTTCTCTCTCTCTTGATTATATCCGACCTTAAAGCAATCGCTTCCGATAAGTCGTGTGTGATCGCTTTAATGTGGGGACATACACTCTGCTCATATTTTCCTTCTTGATACTTAAAGTTATTTAGTGAACTCGACTTTGCTTTATAATTTTGGTATCTTTGTTTTTCATGACTCATAGTGAGGGGAACCTTGCTACTTGTAGTCTGTTGGTATTATGGATGTGTTGCATTGTTTTTGTCATTGATGTCAACACTTATCTTTCTGGAGATCTTTGGTTATGTTGAACCAACACATTATGTTCACCGGCATGCTCAGTGACCTATGCACAATCACCAATATTTGGTTCACCGGCAGGTTTTATTGTTCACCGGCACTGAGGATGATATGTTATCATCTGGAGATTACTTGGTTATGTCGAAGACATGGTTTGGATACTTTGTTTTGGTGATTTAGCTATTGGTCTAATCGAGTTGGCATATTTGTTGTTACCGGCAAATTGGTCTAGGTTATGGACCGGCATGCGTTATCTATTCTAGATCAGCACGACACATTATGGAGATGATTTATTGATTGGTTATTATTGTAAATGCATTGAGTCGACATGATGCATCGTATCTTGATTCATTTTCTAATTGATTTAATTGTAATATTCTTAGTAAGTGGACCTACACATTTGGTCTTAGGTTTTGGTATATATGTAAGATCTCATTTGTGAGATTATGAAAGAGGAATATAATATGGTATGGTAAGCTTGTGATATTCGGTTTATGTGAATATAAGCAGAGCTACTCATGCAGACATCATTTGAAGATTCAAGGAAAGTTTGAAGGAGATAATCAGAGCTTAACTGGTACTGAATCCAGCATAGAAGATGTTATTTTGAGCAGGACATTATTCTAGGATTTAACCATCCTATTGTAGTCATTGCGACTCCCATTTGAGAAGTGAGCTCTAGGCAGTTGGCCTTTCTATATGTGCAGATACCAGTTGTATACACATACTATCTATAGTAGTATCATCTAATTGTGGGTAAGGTTTCCCACCGTGGGTTTTCCCCTTACAGGGTTTCCACGTACAAATATTTGTGTTATGTGTTGTGGATGTTGTTTCTCTTTCTGTTTAATGCATTAAGCTTCACCGATATTATTATTAACTGTTAAACTATTAACCAGCATTAAGTTTGGTTTACCGGTATTATGCATCAAGTTTGATTAAGTTATATTTGGGTTGAAATTAATAGACAACTGATTCACCCCCCCCTCTCAGTTGCCTCTGGGTCCTAACATAGTCATGGTTTTCCTTCTTGATCTTCCCTTTTACTTTGTCAATTGATGTCGTAAGATCCTCAATCCATTGGGGGATTGGTGCATCTTGTCTCCTTGACATGGTAGAAGTCTTTCAATCTTGTTTCCTTATACTTTACCGACAGTATTGTCATACGCTTATACTCCCGCTAAAGTGGGGGCTAAATGAAGTGTCATAAAATTACAACCCTTGCAATTTTTGACCACATTAGGGTCTTCACGTTGGCAAATTGAATCTCCAAGCCTGATCGGAGACCCGAGACTTGCTCATCCCCAAAACTGCACTTCTGCCCCCCACACTACTTGAACCTACTTCTTGTCCTAAGATAAGGGAAGGATAGGGGCGTGGCGCCCTTGTCCCTGCCCAATTTCAGGGCCCCTTCACTCAAACTATGCATTTGTCTTTGCATTTTTTAGCAAGAAAACTTTCCCTGTGTCGGCCTGTGACAAAAAATCAACCCAATAACCCTAATTGACGAATGTATAAGTCACATGTATCCTTCCCATTGGCATAAGTTGCAAGTCTCATCGATCACAAGTTCAAGCAATTAAGCATTCAAGAGAATTCAAGCATTCCTTTCAAGCATCAAGCATCTCAAGTCTCCCTTCAAAGCTAGATGTTGAATTCAAGTCAAGGATTAAACCATTGAAGAGGAGATCCCTTTCAACATTCAATTTCACACAAGCATTTCTATCTACAACTTCCCTTGAGGTGAATTACATTTCAGTCTTTCATTTACATTTACTTGCAAGTACTTTCTTTCATCATTTGGTTAATTCCAAAACTGGGGTTTGACCTGAAGGTAAACCCCCTATCCAAACCCTTTTTCCTCTCTTTTCTGTGTGTAGGTTGCAAATGCGCAGCCGTATTTGCAGATTTGGACTCCATCTACAAAGGCAGAAAAACCCTTTTCATTTCGTGGATTTTTTGGAGGACCGTGTGCACTTTCAACACGGTCCCGACAACTTGTCCTCAAATTCGCAGGGCGGCTTCGTCTAGATATATTATAGCCAGATCCGAGTGCACAACTTCATCCCATACTTCTATTTCAAGTTATTATCAGTTCTTTGCTACTTTTACACTTAGTCTCAAAACACATAATTCAATCATTTTCCATTCTAAAAGAGGGGTTAGCTTGTCATTTCTACACCATAATCAATTCATTTAGTATTCAATCTCTTTCCTAAGAGATTGGATCTAGTGAATTCCCCCCCCCCCCCCCTCTTTTAAATGTAATATGGATAAAGTGTTTGAAGGGAAATCCTCAGTGAAACTTTCATCTCTCCTCGGAGGGAAGAAAAGCTTTCCTCTTGATCTCTCCATCATTCACTTTCCTCACCATTACACTTTCTTATCTCTTTTTATTTCTTCCATCTCTCTAATCTAATTGGAAGATAATGTTCCAATGAGTTTATCAATCGAATAATTATTTAGATCATGACATTCTTCAATCGTACACTTCTTAGGTTTGTAGGGTTTAGTCAGTGTCAACAAGATCTTTCTTATGACATCGCCTTCTTCTAATGTTTCACCAACACCTCTAATAGCTTTTGTAACATCATTCACTCTATGTATGTAGTTCTCAACACCTTCATCATCATCCATTCTCAAATAACATATTTTGGTTTCAAATTCATCAACCTAACTTGCTTTGTCTTAGGATCACCTTCATATGATTAACATAATTTGTTCTATATTTCCTTAGCTTCCTTCAATCCCTTAATCTTATCGAATACTGCATCACTCAAGAAACTAAATATTGTCATCCTAGCTTTTGCATTTGTGTCATGATTCTTTACTTCATCCGAAGTTTAAGACCCATTCTATGGAGGCATATAACTAGTCTTAATAGTATCCCATATTCCATTCTACAAAGTCTCCAAATAGGATTCCATCATATCCTTCTAATAAGAGAATTTTGTTCCATCAAACAATGATGCTTTAAGATGAAGTTTATTTCCATTCTAGATCTACCTCAAGCAGTTAAGCTTTCCAAAGAGGAACCTTGCTCTAATACCAATTGTTGAACCCAATAAAGGACTAAGAAGGGGTGTGAATCAGTCTAAAACTTCAAAACAAATTAATTATAAAATGCATCAAAGCATTCCACAATGATACTAAAAACACATTAACCATTAACATATGAACACTAGATTTACATGGAAATTAACCCAAATAGGGAAAAACCATGGTGAGAATAAAACTCACAATATGAATAAAAACAATTACATTATTTTAGGTTTATTGCCAAGGAGCAACAACATGTGAAGGACTTGCAAAGCTAAGGCACACTACCTTAGGGCAAGATGCATGGACTTGCACAACTGAGGCACATAGCTTCAAGGAAAGATACAAAATGTTGTTAAAGGACCCACAATCATTTAGCAACAGAAGAAATAGCAAAATTGATATGAGAAGGATCTCCTAAACATGAAATTGTCCTTGAACATTAGTATCAAGTGACCAACATCATGGCAAACATCTCTGACCTTTATCACTATCTCAATACACTGTCTCACAAAATATATCACCTTCAATTCTCTTTACTATCTTTTGCACACCTACACTCTCAAATCTGCTTCCATATTGTTCGCATGCACTTCTCATCTATTCACACATATTCCACACTCAACTCATACAACTACACTCCTTAAATATAAAATAGTTCATAAAAAACCTAATTGAGGGTCGACCATAATCAAAACAAACAATATTGCACAAAATAAGCCACTCGAACAAAAAATACTCAAGGAGGTCCACTCCATGAGAAAGAAGGGACCCAAATACATCATAACACATCCTTCCATGATGAATCCAATGATTCACACATGCTAACATGTCCTCCAAATCCACTACAAAACGTAGCGTATAGATAGGCAATAGAACTCATAAAACAGTCATCCAAAAGACATCTTTCGATGCAAAGTGTGCCACAAAGATCTTCACGCACAATGGTGAGACCCATAACAATATTCTAAATCATTCTCCAATGCAAATCTAGACCAAAGAGCATGATCCAATCAAGATAATCTATCCGGACACACCGAACCAAAACACAACTAAATATTCCAAACACAAATCAACATAGCTCTCTTCTGAAATAGAAAATCTACTAGAGAAGCACACTGAGAATACTATACAAGCCACAAAATCATGTCCACTAAACCACAACACTAACTACAATATATCTAGAGGCCACCAAAAAATTTCCGGACCAGTTTGACAGACACTCTTACTGCCAAAGAATAGAAATAACCAACTTTTGCAAACCATAACCAAAATGCCACAACCAACACTAAAATATCGAACTCAACTTCAACAATAGGAACATATCCGAGCTAGAGTCCATTTGGACAACCAAGTTTGACATTAATGACAACCATACAAACTCATATTTCCAACAACGTATGCTTCCTTATGGGATTATCCCATAAAAAACTATTGTAGTCTTGTTATCTTTTGAGAGGTTGAATTTGGACAATAGATCCAAGCATCTCTTCTCACTGTGGTTTTCCCTTGTAAAGAATTTTAAGTTAAGAATGATTCACTCTCCCTCTTAGTCTCAAGGTTTGTTCAACATAACAATACATAAAATTGAATAAATAGATACACAAAATTTAAGCATTGAAAACTAATAATTACTCAAAAAGAAAAGTACAATAACCAAATATTCATTGCCTAAAATGTCTAATGCTTGATGTGAATGTTGCTACCTTCAAACCTAAGGCATTGAAGAGATATTCCATATAAAGAAACCAAATAAAAATCCAATGAATTCTTCCTTCTATCAACCTCCAACAATCTAAAAAGACAACCTCCATCTATTTTTCATAATATCTTCATTTTATAGATGTTAGAGGATAATTTTGTCAAAAATAAACAAATAATTATTAAAGAGAATCCTTCCAAAAATAGTTCCACTTTTCCTTTTTCTTCTAAAAGAAAGATACCATAAAAAATATTTTGTAACTCCCTATTATTTACCTCTCATAAACATGTCATAGAATATGCCATGAATATCGACATGTAACTTCTCACTAATAATTGTCATAGAATAATATGACAAGTGCCACAACTTGCTCAAAAAGATGTTTAAATTTATTTATTTTAATTATTAAATAATTATTACACTATATACCATAAATATGGATTGTTTTAACTTATCCTTTTTCCATTTTATTTTTTTTTTGGCGAAAGGCTGTATATTTGTATTAAGAGATATAAAAGATTTACAAAAAAATACTTACAATAAGACTGTGACACAACTCTTGACAGTGACATCTTCCTCAAATGATCTCATGGAGGCTTGCTGCCTTTGGCTTGATAAGAGATCATTCTTCATGCCCTGTGCAAATGGCTTTTGATGATTTTTAACTGCTTAATGAAACCTATGTATCTTTTGATGATTCCATGAAATAATATGACTGTCCTGATTCTTATCAAAGGCTAATCTCAGAAGTGCAACAAGCTCATTTTTTCCATATGTCACTGTTTTGACTGAGAAATCTAGCTTAGGTCTCTAGATTTGCAGTTGCAAACACAGTGAAACATCCCGCATTGCCCCTCTGTGGATGTGCACTGTCATGAATCTTCTATTGGTGACTGCTTTTGACACTGAATATTTCACTCTTCTCTGTATTAGGGTTGCTCACTATATTCTTTTCATCTTTGCTTTGAAGTATTGTGTAGTTATTGTGCCCTAGACTGCCTTCCATTGGTAAATGACTAAATTAGAGCTGCAAATGTTCCTTAACAGTCCTTTGGTTCCTCTTTATATTATCATATTGCTAATAAACCTTTTAAAGGCCATTGAATATGGGCTGGGATGTCGATTGACTGTGTCTACAACTCTCGTCACTGTCACAGTGACTATGTTTAGGTAACATGAAACCAATATGTCCTTTGACTACCATAGAATATCATGACTGTACTTTTAGGTTTGACATTCACTGTTCTATGGTATTCATGGCTTCATATATGGCTTTTTTCATTGTATGAGCATTTGCTGCTCTGACTTAATGTTTCATTTCAACTCAATATATACTAGCTATTAACATCTATTTTCTAACAATATAGACTAATGTATATATGACTCATATTAGTTTTATTTATTATTTGTAAATTCAATATCTTAATCCAAACTTCCATAATATAGATTATTTAATGATAATTTTCTAATGAAATTAGTTTTAATAGCTCAATCCAATATGTTAGGAAATTGATCAGGACCATTGCCTACATAAAACCACAAGAAAAATGTATGCATATAACCTTACACAATAACCATAATGCAAAGATTAAAAATATACCACAAGATTACAAAAGATATACCTTGGGTAAACCCTCGAGAAGAAAAAAAAACCAACATCTAAAGCATTCACAATCAATGTATTATTTACCTTTGAAAACATCACAATATACTTACAATGCCTCTATATGAATAATTCTAAACATTAAGCTCCTACACACATGTCGTGTTATGCTTCACATATGCATTCACAATGAACATGTATTTTATTTTATATCTATTCAAGCTCACACAAAATAACCAAGTGGTAAGGTAAAACCATGTATCTCAAAACTATTAGTGCACAAAACTATTAAACTTAACATTTGATTTTTGCTACTAAGTTTGTCTAATATTAAATAGTTTGTTGGGTGCAACCCACACATAAAAGATATAACCAATGTTACATACAAATTTTACAAGTATACACATAAATATTTAATGTGGCTATACAAATATTTTAAAGATGCACCACACATAAATATTATTTTATATAATTAAATAGGCATTCCTTGTGCAAGGCATAAAATGCCTTCCCCTAACATTATCCCACTTGTGAAGATTGCATAAGAGTCAGATCAATGAAATAAATCACCATACCTATCCATGAAACCACATGAATGTTCAACATGCTCTCATGCTTCATGAAATGATTGCTATAACATCCAATGTCCAATGTGACCACGATCTCAAGAAAGGATTCATTTCATCCTCTAACGTGCCACTGATGGAAGAAAAAGAACAAACCAAGGTGAATATGCACCAATCTAGAGAACACGAGAACCAAATCCAAATAATAAAAAAACTCCAAGTTGTTACCAAGGAAAAAATCCACATGAATAGAAACAATAACCACTTCATTCAATCATCTTTGCCTACAAAGGTATCCGAAAATTAGTAAGATTGATTCCAACTTATCCAACCAATAACTCAATCACAAGATCCATGTATAAAACATGTCAATGAAGAAATACACATCTAAGAACTCTCACTATGTACAAGTATTGTCAAATCTAAAAATAATCAAGGAATATCAAAACTGCCAATCAAACACTCATACCAAGGTGTGGATCTAATCAATACCATGTAGCGGCAAAGAAAAATCACAATGATCCACACATACAACAATAAATAATGCACATTATCTCACAATAAGCTCCCATGACTCTCTCAATTCTACCACACTTGTGAGAATGAAATTCTAGGAAGTCATCACAAAAAAGAGAGAAAACCTATAAATCATATCACATAACATTTATTTATACTATCTCAAAGTGCTAAGTTGTTTCAAGTTATACCTCCTTCACAACTCCAATTGGAAAGCATTAACAATACTCAATTGTTAAATCTCATAGATCAAACAAAATATATATATGTCATAAAATCAACATGGATGTAAGTCTCTCTAAACAAAGAAGATCAAACTCAAATACATTCTCAAACTAGAAATATGCCCAATAACATCTCCTAAACTCTGCATAAATAACATCGTTTAAAAACTCATATACATAAGGAGATGTACATGAAAGCACCCCTCAAATGAACCCTCTAAAACTAAAAAACCATAGCTCAAGATTCATATCCACAAGAACACAAAGCATAAAACATAAGGTATACAAAAATAAAATGGGCAATACTAATTACATGATTATCAATCAAGTACACCAAGAGTAAAAAATGGCATTTCTCTCCTATAATACTTCAAGCCACAACAACTCTCCAAGAACAAAATCCCTTGTAGGACCATCAAAAAATTATGTTCATATCCAAGTGAAGGCTCCTCAAAATTCTTGTTGAAACCTCCAAAGAATAACTATCCCAACAAATTTATTTAAACTCAAGACAACACCAACCTCACCCAAGTCTCCAAGTATCCATAAGCACCTGCAACCAATAAATCCATGCTAATCTCCAAATACAATGTTGCACTCTCATGAACCTCCCATGCACATGACCAATATATTCAATACCAAAAGAGTTATCTATATAATTGTTAAAGATGTCACTGCACATATACAAAACCCATGAGCATATTATGACATTATGATATAGCATCTCCTCCTAAGAGATCACATGCTCCAATGAACATGTCTTGCTACTAGAAGCACTTGCATTATGCCAATACTCTAATTAGTATCCATAGTAAATCAAGACAATACCAAACATCCTCTAAATGAAGGATCGCCTATCATAATTGATAATCCATAAACTAACACCTAAAACAAAAACTTTGGGAATCCTCCATGGTTGACCAAGATGTCAACATCTCCAATCACATGTAGATAACCATCCTTATCAATAAAACACAAGATGTTAAAGAACTCTCATTGAAAAAATAAGATCCAAGATTAGAAAATCATCCATTACCAAGTGATGAATTCACGTTATTGTCAAAGCTCCCATTGAACCATGATATTTATCTCTCTATGACATCATGACAATCATCTCTTGAATGAATATCACCAATGTTCCACACACACTCAACCACAGTACAAGAAACTCCAGTGAATAAACTAGAACCAATATCTCCAAGCCAAAAAGATAAACCGCCACCAAAATATCCCACTAAATCATGTAACCAAGTTGTCCATAACATTGTGCTAAATTTTTTCTAAAAGTCCAAATAACTAACTATCCAATCACTCTAATCATTCATGTTGTCATCCTAATGCAACATACCAATACACAAATGATCATAAATAAGGCCAATTAAGTGAATATGTAACAATACTAAAAAATTCTATGGACATAGACATTCCACATTTGAGTCATCCCATTGCAACCAAATGGGTGGCCAATCCACAAAGTTGCATAACTATTGGATCACAAAACAAATCAACATGCAAACTCACCATCACATTAGTAACTTGCAAATCAAGATAACCAAGCATACAACTTATGTATCTTGTCTCAAATACTAGATTGCTTGCAAAATCTAATTTCACAAGTAAATTCACAATTGAGTAACCATAGTCAAAAAGTAAAACAAGCATCCAAGAGATAAGAACAACCTCTTAACATTGAACCATACCACCACTTGTACTCATGAATAAATAAAAACCACAATCTCTTAACCACATACATGATCATGTTGTACCAATGCTCAAATGCACATGAAAATTCATAATATTATAATCATCACCATCACCATCATTATACATATACTCAACTCTCATTGAATCAATACTCTAAGTCTCACATGCAAGTCAATCATTTCTTTAAACTCAAATATAATTTATGTACTTGTCTCCATCAAAGTACAAACTATAAAAACTCATGTAGACCTATATTAGACCAAGTGCCAAATATAATAATTTTCTAGACCATCATATTGACCTCATCAGAACATGCACTCCCACAAGTTTTCATCCTTTAATTTCTCTAGATAATTATGGAATCACACCCTAAATCTCAGACTCCTGCAAGTGTTCAAATAAGTGTGACCTTCTCTTTGCTTGTCCAGGTTCAAAACCACTTGATCCACTATGTAGTATCTTAGAAATTCTCTCAATTACCTATTCGAAAAGTAGAATCCAAATCTAGATGAAAAAGTTATGGCATGTTAATTATTCTAGAGCAACATTGGCTTCAAACACCAAAGTATAATACAAACAAGAAAATATGATAGTGAAACCCACACCATCGCATAGTGCTTTAAGAGAGATTTTGAAAGACTAAAAAGTTGAAAATTAATATTGTATGTGAAAGCTATAAACTTTGAAAGAAAATAAGCTCTAACTTGGCTAGAAGGGGGGCCCAAAAGGACTTTGTCTATATAGTTAATTTTACCATGACATTATCCTAGTGTGGGTAGTGATGGTTCTCAAAGATACAAAAAGGTTAAGGCCATGTGGTGAAATTAAAAAATATTTTTAAAATTTTAAAAAAATTTAAATTTCTAAGTTCTATCTTAGTGCCCACAAGGACTACATTGTATGCATTGTCCAACTAAGGGTCAAGATAAAAAATCAATATATATTGGTAGGGCCTAACACCCATGTACTAGCCTTGTCAGTACTGATTGGTACAGTTAGTAGTATACCAAGGGTTATAAGGGTTCGTGGACCTATGTATGCCCACTTAATTTTAATTTTAATTTTTTTGAAACTTTTCAATACATGAAATATTATATACTTTTCTATCGATTATGACCAAATGATCGCATGTCCAAGAAAAGGGGGCAATTTTTTTTCTTAAGCCCTAGTTGCCAAAATAGGTCAAGTTTTTTGTCTATCTTTTTTTGTCAAGCCTCTTGGATCCAATGGTAAGGTCTATTTTGTTCCAAGGGCTCATTTTTATAACTTCCCCTCATTAAACTCTCATAGTGCACACCTAAAAAAACCCTTTTCCAAAACATTTTTCAAACTCTAGATCTACAAAAAAAAAGGGTAAACCCCAAAACTAAAAATCTACATTCTCTCAACCTACACAACATATCTCATACCTTAAAATGTTTGAAATCTCTCTAAAATTTTCATGGGTTCAAATTTGCATAAATTATACTCAACAAGTGTTAAATAAAAATAAGGATGTCACCTCCCTCAAACACAACCATGCCTTTGATTCCACTTGTTATTGATCAAACCATTTTCTACATAACCCTATGAGAAAAAGAATGCATACAACCTTACAAATACAACATAATATAAAGATCAAATGCATACCGCAAGATTATACAAGATATACCTTGAAAAATCTTCAAGAGAGAAAAACCAAGTCTCTAAAAGTATCCACTCAATGTATTATTCAATAATCAATTTATTACAATACACTTATAGAATCTCCTTGAATATTTCTAAGTCATTAGGTCCTCGAATGCATCCTCTATGTGTCCAATAAGTTGACCACGTATCTAATGCCATGATTTACATATCTACTTAATACGAGAGTTTAATACAAATGGCAACCAAGCCAACCCCAACTACTAATCATATGCTTGATTTTTATAGATTTAAGCTCACACAAAACAATCAAGTGGTAAAGTAAAACTATGAGTGTAGAAAACCATTGACCTCGACACTTTTTTTTGATACTAAATCTTTTAATATTAAATAGTTTGCCATGTGCAACCCACACATGAAATATCTAACTAATGTTTCATACAACTTTACAAGTGGACTCAAATAAATATTTAATGTGGCTAAAAACATCTCCTAAATATGCACCACAAATACATATTTATTTTACAAAATTCTAAATAATTATTTCTTGTGTATGGTGTTCAACATCATTTTCCTAACATAATATACATTATTTGAGTAATGAAATCAATTTAACTAGTTTATTGACTTTATTGGAAAAAATAAATTTACAAATTTAAACTTAATTAATTTTCCTTGATAAAATAAATATTTTAAAATAATTATTACTTATTGAATTAATCTAGTAATAGATATGTAACTGGGTTTTAGGAACCGACCAAAACCCTTCTTATTCTTAATATAAAAATAAAATAACTTTTTGTCAATTATTAATGTTATTTCCTAACCTAATAATTATCATTAATCAATAAGTCAATATGAATAATACTATTGAAAAAGTGATTTGTGACAATATTCCACTAGCATTGGGAGCCTTGCACCTTCATTTCCATTTGGACTTTTCCTTGCTTTATATTTAATATTTGTTACTATATTGGGGGTAATTTACTTTCCCTCTTACATGTCGTGCCTTCATTTCCACACTTTCACATTGAGATTATCATGTATTCTCCCTTGCATACCATATTTTCCCTAACATTTTGTCTTTTCCTTGACACTTCATACCTACATTACTCTTGGTGCCATCCTTGTTACCAAGGGTATCACATCTTCCCTCATATTACATTTTTCCTACCCAAATTCATGATTACTAGTAGGGAGCTCTCAACTTCCATTTCCATTATGTGCTCTCATTACATGCTTGATGGATATCCTTTACTAGTGTCCCACGTACTTACATGGGTGTTCTTGGCCCTTGAGGACAACATGAACATTCACTATTTACCTATGTTGGGGGTAACCTTACCTCCTTAATGTTATCTCTAGCTCATATATATTTATCATGATTTATCATTAAAGACATTGCATTCAATTAACACAATGTCATTGTCATTGTTATTACTTTACATTATTATATGACTATCCCTAAATCACATTTACTTTCTATACTATATTTTCCCTCTCCCACAATCATTTGTATCCTACATATACAAGCAATTGTAGTAGGACATGTATTGTCACTAACATTCCTATTTTGACCTTTAGGTAGTGATATGATTTGTATAAAAAACATAACTATGACCAAACCAAGCATTTTCACATGACACACCAATGCCCCCATGCCCCCCTATCAGTATTATTAATTACCAAACAATTAGAATTCCTTCTTCATTTTTTTATTATTTCCTAGGCAATCAATAAAGCTCTTTTGTGCTTATTTTTTATTTACAAGATAGAAGCCACTCATTGCATATTATTTCTTATTTTTGTTGATTTTTATGAAGAGTGCATATACCAAAGGATGAACTGACACAATGATATTCAACAAGGTTCACTAATCTATTTGAAATATTGTGATATTGTTCTATGTCTAAATAGTTATTTTCCATGCATGTTTATGAATGCTAAATACTTTTAGATACATGATCATTCTAGGATTCACGTGCACTTCAAGTTGGATGCAAATCGTAAGGGTGTAATTTGCATTCCTATGTCATTTTCCATTTAGTTTTGTGCCCATTTTGGAAGAATGTCTTAATACATGTACATATCAACAAATGACACAATCTTGTGTAAAGTTGATCTTATTCCCCTAACCTTCACATATTTGAGTGTTCTTACTTTTCCTTACACTTGCCCACATCTATGCATATATTGAGGTGTTTCTCATTTGTCATGGCACTTTTGATCACACATTTCCAAACATTCATCCTCCATACAACTACGACCATTCATCTACCCAAGGTCACATTTGCATTTGCAAGGTTGACCTCATAGATGTGAATTCCCATCCATTTCCAAAAATTCAAATTCCAATTTGGTCAAATCCCACCTATTCTACTGGTTATCATGAGCTAACTAGACACACACAATTTGATTCTATGTTCTTATATTTAAAGGATTCATTTGTATCCATTTCACATCATCATATATGCTCACATTTGATCATTGTCTCTCTTTCTAGAGGCATTCAAGATGTAATTAGTAGTGAAACACTTTAACTTTGCATTAAAAGGAGTAATGAATCTACATATATCATTCTAAGGTGCTTTCTTCTTATCATTTATCTTATATATGCATTTTCAAAGGTTAACATAAGTGAGCACATCCCCTTGTGACATAAGAGGGATCCTATATTGCTTGAAGTAGAAAAATAGACAAAAGAAAAACAAGGCAA
Organism: Cryptomeria japonica; assembly: GCF_030272615.1. Taxonomy (NCBI): domain Eukaryota; kingdom Viridiplantae; phylum Streptophyta; class Pinopsida; order Cupressales; family Cupressaceae; genus Cryptomeria; species Cryptomeria japonica. Next base: position 390,053,810 of record NC_081412.1, on the reverse strand, counting down.
TCCATAGAGTAGATAAATATTGTAGCATCATAAATTGTAACCCTACACAATTTACACCACCTTTTGTACCCCTAGCCCCTACTTTAGTGTGTCCTATCTTAGCTCTCTTCGAGGTCCATTTCTATCCTTTTTCGCCATGAATATGATGTGATATCTTCACACAAAAAACTGAACTTGTGTCTCAAGTTGTGCACTCTAGTTTCCCGTTGGTTTGGCCTGGTTTTGGTGGACCATGGCACCTAGGGTGTCCTAGTCCCAGGACCATGACGTGTGGGGCATCTTGGTCCTCTTTAAACTAGACCTAATTTAAATGGGTCGGTGCACTTCCCCTTCCAAGTGATTTTGGTTCTTAGCATCTCAATTTAACCATTGGAGGTCGCCCTAATTGGTAAATTACCTTAGGAACCCTATATAAGAGCATTCTTCCTATTCATTTTCATCTAAGCAATCTAACACTCTAAGCATTCCTAGCTCAATTTCAACCATCACAAGCATTCGAGGCAACATTTCATCCCACCATATCCTTCAAGCATCATAGAGTAGCAAATCTACATCAATCTTCGTGCAAGCATGTGTGTTTGATTAGGTCATTCATGTCCATGTTATGTCAAGTCATGTCATTGCATCAACAATTGTGATCATATCTAAAGAGCATTGTTTCACCATCCATTATCAATTGCATTAGATTTGAGGTATACCATTTAGCATTTACTTTAACATTTCCAAATTAATCTCAATTCAATTTAAGGGTTAATTTCAAAGTTGAGGTTTGACCTAAGGAACACCTCTATCAACAACACCATTTTCATTCTTTTTGTGTGCAAGCGATAGATCTAAGAGCCAGAGATGGAGATTTTGACAAAGGAGACAATGCTAATCAGTTTTGACTTTTGTAGATGTGAAAATCAGATAACCAGGTCGCTAATTGCCACATAGTCTCGAGAATTTCTGACAAACTTATGGGAACATATTTTGAGTGACATATTGATTTTGAAATATTTGTTTCTGTCTGCATCTGACATCAGGGACCAAGTTGCTAATTGCCACATGATCCCACACTTCTGGGTTGAACTTGCTATCACAAGTGCTTCTTTGTTTCTTCTGCTCAAACTTAGCTCCATGTTTGCATTTTGTGTATGTAACTTGTTGTTCCTGTTGTTTTATGTCAATTCTCTATAGAAGGGGTACATGGCCAAAAAAATTTACCACTAATTATTCTATTAAAAATAATTTACAACTTCAATTTTAATCCCTACTTGAATCTTAATTCCATAATGGCAAAGGTCAATCCACCTAGTACACACAAGTGCATTTTTTTTTCTTCCTTCTATGGGAAACATGGTGATCTTTCAAGGGAATTTCCATTTGTCTTTCTTGGATTTCAATTTGATAATAAAGGGAGTTAAAACCTAGTAGTTGAAACTCCTCAACAAATAGAAGGCATTTTGAACCTAGTTATTTGCTTGATTTTCATTTACAAGATATAAGCCACTCATTGCATATTATTCTTTTGGTTTATTGATTTCTATGGAGAGTGCATACCAAAGGATGAACCAACACAATGATATTCAACAAGGCTCACTATTCTATTTGAAACATTGTGATATTGTTCTATGTCTATGTACTTATTTTTCATGGATGTTTATGAGTAATATACTTTGAGATACATGATCATTCTAGGATTTGCATGCACTTCAAGTTGGATGCAAAACATAATGTCGTAATTTGCATTCCTATGTTATTTTCCATTTAGTTTTGTGGTCATTTTAGAAGATCTTGATACATTTGCATATCAACAAATGACACAATCTTGTGTGAAGTTGATCTCATTCCCCTAACCTTCACTTATATGAGTGTGCATACCTTCACTTATCCGAGTGTGCATACCTTCCCATACACTTGCCCACATCTATGCACATACTGAGGTGCTACTCATTTATCATGTCGTTTACAATCACACATTTCCAAATATGCATCCTCCATACAACCATGACCATTCACCTATCCAAGGTGATGTTTTCATTTGCAAGGTTAACCCCATTGATGTGAATTCCCATACATTCCCAAAATTCAAATTCAAATTTGATCGAATCCCACCTATTCTACTATTCATCATGAGTTGACTAGACACATACACATTATGATTATATGTGCTTATATTTAAAAGGATCCGTTTTCATCCATTTTACATTATCATATATGCTCACATTTGATCATCATCTCTCTTTCTAGAGGCATTCAAGATGTAATTAGTAGTGAAACACTTCAACTTTGCATTAAAAGGAGTAATGAATCTACATGCAACATTCTAAGGTGCTTGCTTCTTGTCTTTTATCTTATATATGCATTTCAAAGTTTGACATAGGTGAACGCATCCCCTTATGACATTAGTGGGGATCCTCAAGCTATTTTTAATTAAATGTTTCTTTAAGTAGCAAAATAGACAAAAGAAAAACGAGGTAAACCATAAAGTAGATATATACAGTGAGCAAGATCAAACCTCCCTCCAAAGGACAAACCCACTAACATTAAAATGACCCTAACTAACAAACCCAACTCCAAACTGATCATAGATTTAGTGCATAGTACAAAACATTATATTAACAAAGAGATAACACTTCTAGGTCAAAGATAATTCATAATCTAATACCATGTCATAAATCATTCATTCTTCAATAAAATAATTAATATTGTTCTTCCTTCACATTTACTTTGTATACTTACCATTTAATTCAAAATTAGATTGACCCACATATCAATCATTAACTAAACTAGATTAGGTTAAGCTCAATTGTTTGAGCTTGATTGTATTAGCATACATTAAACATTGGGAAAGTTCATTTTCCTTTACAGATAAATGTTTCCATATAATTGTGATCGTGTTTAAAAAAAAAAACTGTTTGATTTCCATAGATGTGATTCTGTAAATAGTACATATTAATGAAAATATGAAACCCAACCAATTTAGGATAGAAAGGGTAGGCTGAAGCTATTCTGGCTCCAAAACAGACCTTTCGTACAGCGTGATAGCGACATGTTAGTCAATCGCAGCCGTTTATTGCAAAATCGACGGTGTAAAACGTGCGACTAACACGCGTATTAGTCAATCCGTACTGCCATTTTAGAACCAGAATAGACGCATCCGAAAGAGTACATGACCAGAAATTGTTACCACTAATTATTCTATTAAAAAGTAACTTACGACTTCAATTTCAATCCCTGCAGTTCGATAATGGCGACAGTCTAGAACATGGTGATTTTTTTTTCCTTTTTTGTCTGGAAAACATGGTGATCTTTCAACGGCAATTCCATTTGATCCTTTTTAGATTTCAGATGATAATGAAGGGGGTTAAAACTTGGTAGCTGAACCTCCCCAACAAACAGAGGGCATTGTGAACCTGGATGTTCTAAACCATTAGAGCACAGCCTGTTGAAATAAAAACCAGATATTGTTCTTTTAGCTTTCACTAGTATAGCACAAATACAAACTCGAAAAGCAGAACCCTTCCTCTATGACTGAAGCTTATAACTTTCTTCTTCATTAACAGACTTCATCTGCAACAGTAGGTTCAATGCTATTGAGTAGAGCATAGCAAAATGGGGCTCTGAGCCTAATATGACCTTGTAGCTGTGGGCCTATTCATTAATGGACTAATGTCGGATCTTTTATACCTCCTAATCATGTCATGATATCCCTGGACCTTCGAAATTAAGTTCACTTTAACTATCAACATTGAAGTGGCTTCGGGCTTCTGAATTGTGACAAGGAATCTACAAAGACAATCATAAAAGGCTATGCTCCATAATGCAATTCTCTTGTTTACAAGTGGCTGTGCCCCCTTACAACTGACAAACATCTATTAAATGTACTAGAAGTTGTTAAGGCTACTTTACATTTAATGACAGTTGCCCACTTTGATTGGTTGCTTTTACGACTTCAACTGCAAAAATGAAGTAACTACAAACAGACAAGCAACAATTTATGAGTTTGGTAATATTTCTGGATTTAACTTAAACATCTTTTTATCAATATTTCGAATCAAAATATTGCTTATTATGTTTAACTGTTTTACAAAATAATATTTAACACCTTGAGAAAGCTGTATGACACTTACTCTTTTTCCAGGTCTTGGTAATTCTGTTACTGGACTTATTTACCTGTAACATCTTACTCCTTACCGAAAGGTATATAGCCCAGTTGCAATCCACAAGTAAAAATAGAATCCCCATTATATGCATACCTCGATTTAGCAAATAAGATGTATATCAGTCCACCTGTTTTGAGCTGATATTGATAATCATTTTCTAAAGCATTTTAGATTTAATCTTCAGCCCACGTACATTCTCTAACCAAAATATATTATCATGGTAGATAAACTAATAACTTGATGCTCAAAGATAATAACAGTCACTAACCTTCTGCAAATATATTTAGACTCTTCAAACATCCTAACTTGTGAAAAAAGAAAAAGAAGAGCAAAGGCCAAAGGAAGGTGATGGAATTCATTATCCCAGAAAGCAAGAAAGAATCGGATAGCAAAAGAGGATCTTTAAAATATTACAATGTTTGCAGCTTACAGAGGCTTTTTCCAATCTTCTAGGCGGCAACAATTGTAATAAAAAGGGCAGATAGATGAAAACCAGAACGTTGGATTTTATGCTTGGCAAAAGGAAGGCTTCTCCATCATCATCATCATCATCATCATCATCTTCTTCTTCAGGACATGTAAACTTGGACACTTGCATTCTTTTGCGAGTGGCAAAGGGGGCATGCATCAAGCGTGCTCTCACATTCCCTGCATAGACAGAGATGTCTACAAGGCAAGAGCAAAATAGAAACATCATTGCTCCTGCAACTCCTGCAACTCCTGTTCTCTCTCAGCTCCTTGTTCTCTTTTGCAATGCGGACATGAACATCAGACATACTATTAATAACATTGTTGGTACTGTTGTAAATGTTGTTATTATCCCCATAATGAGAAGACGCTGCATCATCCACCTCACTATCGCCACAACCCTCTTTGCTCTGTTCTCTGCTGTGGGCAACTGCCTGCTGGAGACTGGTCCTGAGAGCAGTCACCATTGCTTCATTGTATTTGGCCCTGTTATGCCATGCTTGAGCTTCAAGGGCTAGTTGTTTTATTTTCTCCATCAGTTCCTTGGTTTGCATTTTGCCATTCTCAATTTCAACATCCTTCTCTCTTATCTTGCGCCTTAATCCCTTCTGTATGGCACCAAGAAATGACGTCATGTGTCTCTGTTTCATTTCCTTGAGAGCCAGGGCCAAATGCTCTTCCTGTAGGTGAGAAATGATTTTCAGTTGGTGAGACTCAGGTCTGAGGAAGCTATCTATCCCCACAGTTAGGTGCCCATGTTCAAGGCATTTCTTATTGGGCATTGCAATGCCATGTCAACAGCATTGTTCTGTGGGTATTGCAATTAAATGGGACCTGGGTTACTAATTATTAGGTGCCTTATAATGCATATTCCTCCAAATCAGTTAGCATTTATTGTTTCAATTAACTAATGAATTAAAGAGCATACCTCAAGTCTCATGTAGCGTTCAAACTCGCTCTTCTGGCGGTTCATCTCTGTGCTCAAATCTTCATCGAAGAATCTCAGGAGATTGAGGTTATCAAGGTTTTCACTGGCAGATGTAACAGAGGAATTAGGCTGTTCATCGTCATCATATGCCAATCTCAATCCAGTAGAAACTTGCGTTGGATTAGGCAGGGGCGGTTGAGATTGGAGGAATTTGCCCACATGAATTTGGGTTCTTGAATCAGGTTCTCTGAGCTTCTTCTTTGGATGGTAAAGCCCAGACGCAGAAGCAATCTCAATCTCATCATTATGAACATGAGATGATGATGCCACAGGAACTGCAGCAGTCAATACCCACATCATCACCTTCAATTCAAAAGAACCCAAGAACATACCGACAAATGCATTAGAGCAAAGAATTCAATGTCTTTTCTTACATGGGGTATAAAGTTGAAGTTGCCCTGAAGATCTATGGGTTACAGCATAAGGAAACTGAAGGTCTTCAACCCCGAACAACAAAGGAAATGTGGGAAGAGTATTCCCATTTTCCCCTCCCAAAACATTTCGCATCCTGTCATTCAGATTCCCAGCCCTGTCAATACCCAAATCATGAATGCAATAGTAAACACAATCAAAACACAAGAAAAATGGGGATCAAACCTGTAACCCGTGGTGTCTGGAATAAGAACGTTAGAGACTGCCATTTTCTCACCTCCAACTATTATCACACCCAACAGAAACTGAAAGCAAGTCCTAAAGCCCGAGATTCTGGCAATGGGCCAACCTCTTTACCCATCAACCCTCATGCCCGAATGTGCATTGAATTGTGCACCAAGTCATTACCTAAATTGTAGGTTGCCCCCACTACTTATTCCACACCAATGCAATTGAGATTCCAAAGCCATGAATGCAGCCCAGCCCTACAATTCTTATTTTCAACCCTCTGTTTTTCTTTTTCCGATGCCTGTATTCTTGCTGTTATACCAAGATTATTTATTGGGTTTCTGCAAAGGTTTCCTTTTTTTCAAGCAGTTGGGACAATGGGTCCCATCCCAATTATTACGGTGAACAGATTCCTTACAGTGTGTGAAAATTAAAGCCGGGAATTAATTGCAGACCATTGGTGGGATCCGCAGAAATATCTGTGCAATACGCCAGTCACGCACTAGTGATTGTTGTCCCTCTGCTTTTAGTTTATTGGAAGCAAAGTAAACGGGGTTTTCGGTGATGATGCCCTGACCCTCTCTGCCACCTAAAACCAGAAGGGCAATCAGAATGGGTAAAGTTTTGTCAACGTATTGTGTGTGTGTTAGAGAAAAACAAATTAGGGTCACATGGGGGAGTTGGGAAACGAGGTCCCCATAACTACTTTATTCAAAGGAGCTACAAGATTCGCCAAACCACATGGAACACCATTATTATGATGAAGACAACGATCCAATTTTTTTGGGGCATTGTTAAAGTTTTTATCAGTTTCATTTTAAATTATGCTCTGTCTCTTCTCTTATTTCGGTGTGTTGGAGTTGCTAACTTTTGGTAGGATTGTTGGGGAAGGAATAAAAGTGTATGCCTTATTAACCTTACCTACATTTTTATGAAATGTTTTGTTGGGCACATAAATTGATCGTAAGTTTTAATTGTATTGATTTGATTTTGTGTATGATTTTTGTCAATTTAGATTAGGTTTGATGCATGATACATTTTCTTGGAATGGGTTGAGATGTGTGGTTTACTTTGTAAAATTTAATTTATAATTTTTTAATATAGAATTTTTTTAATTTTATTAATAAGATAATATAGGTTTTGAGGGGATTCCAAAACTTCTCACAACCATCAAAAGATTAGCAAAGATACAACAAAGTTATAGTAAAATGGTTATCAGTCATAAATCCAAACAATAATAGCAAAAAAGAACAAACCATCAAACTACAAACCAACAAAGGATGAAAATAGAAGAACAAACCACCCAGCTCTTGCTAATAGATCTCAAGATACCAATTGTTTCAAGATGTCAATTGCCTCTAGCTCTTGCTAGTAGTAGATCTCATGAAGATTGATAAAGTCCTAGAGATCCCTTTTTATCTTCTTGAAATGACTTATTTATATTGCTCCTAGTCCTCATACTAGGACTTACCTTTTCAATCTTACCAATAATGTTGTTATTTTCTCCCACACACTCAATCTCAAGTCCTTTTATCAATATCCTTAGGTTTTTCTAGTGAGAATCTTAATTTCTATGGTGCAATTCTAGATTGAAAACTTGCTTATATGAACAACCTTGATAAGATTATCCTTAATACTTATAAGTCCTCAAGATTAGTCAGTCTTTTATCATGATCAACTTTTCATTTTTCTAAATCCTCTAGCATGGTGATAACTATATCATGCCTCTTAAGTCTCTCTAAATAAGGTGTTAGCCCTCATCTAGCTAAAATCCTCTTAAATTCCTCATTCTTATGAATCTCACTACAAGATGAGGGCTCCATGTGATTCTTGTTGTCTCCCATAGTGAAATTCTCCTTGTCATTATCAACTTTGTCTCTTAAAATGAGTCCATATTTAATAAGATTGTTTATAGTACAACTAGGAGATTGCTTGCCTTGAAGGTGATTAATAATAGTTAGAGAATCCCCCTCAACTATTTTTTTTTTAACACCCATATGATAAGCATTTGAATGGCACAAAATGTTGTAGAAGTCTCAACATAATGGTTAGTTTGTTGACACAACTATAAGTTTTCATTTGCGATGTCTAAGAACACCACCACCTCTTTTTGACCCTTTGTTACCTTTCAAGGTCCCATCAAAGTTCACTTTACTTTATTTGCAAGGAGGGAAGGTCCAAACCATAGTAGCTCTTTGAGGGACTTCAACTCTTTAATAGGGGCATAAATATTTAATGTAAGGTCACAAGCATTCATAATCTCCAAAATGTAATTAGAAACTCTTGTAGTTAGATCATTTGACAACTTCTATATTATCCCTATCATAAGTTATTCCTTTATAGTTGAGCCAAATTTGTTTGTCACTCTACTAGATATGTGTGTCTTCTCTTGAAAGATCCCATTATTTCTTTTTTTACATAGTCCCTAGGCAACATGGGGTAGCATGAGGGTCCATTATAATTTTAAACAAGGATTATAAGAGGGTGAACCCTATTGTTTCCCAAGCATTAAATAAAATCCAAAAAGACCTAATTAACTTTGGAAGGGGCAAGGAGGACCTCTCAAACCTCTCTAGAGTAGTAGAAATCCAATAACATATGAGTGACACTTTATTTTGCCCTTTCATAAAGGATACATCTATTTGGAAAAGAAAAGCCTCCCTTCTTTAAATTATCAAGAGTAAGAATCTTATATTGAGCTAAGAGCATGAAGAAGGTGTTAGTTTTAGGAGCCAACTTTGGTAGCTAGATCTTAGCCGAAAAAGCATTAGGTTCAACATAGTTTCCCAAAGAATCAAACCACAAAGAAATAAAGTATATATCATTAGTAGACCCTCTTCAAATCAATTTATCCCTTTTATGGAACTAAGGGATGTGAAATAGAGATTTTAAGCTTGTATTTGTGTCCCAACTAGTCTACAAAGGTCATCAAGTTTGATAGGGACTTCCAAACTTTGATGACATTTTCTTCCTCAATATAATCACTAAGTTTATTTTCAAGGATTTTACGAGGCTCCATAATTTAGGGCCAACCCACTCATAATTTCTTAGAGAGGAGTCAATCAACCATGAGTCACCTCGAAATTTTATATTAGCCACATCCCCAAGCATCCATCTAATATCTTTCTTGAGAATAAATAGTATGTCGAACACCAGATTTTTTCATGAAGACCCTTGGGGAAAATCATAGCAAGAAAGGCTTTTTAGAACATCCTTGCACCAATGCATATATTTCATTTTAATGATTTCATTCCACTCCTCAAAAAGAATTCTCCACATTATTTAAGCATTAAGGGGTACATTAAATTCTTTAATATTCCTTGTCCCTAAACCACCTTTTTTTAGGCCCACAAATTGAATCCCAAGACACCAAGGGACATATCTTTGTTTCTTTTGTCCCTACTCAAAGTGACTTTCTCTTAAAAAATTTAACAGTGTTAGCAATCTTTGTAGGAATTCTCAACATACTTATGCTATATAGACGAATGTTTTGCAACATAGTTATGATAAGCTAATTTTATTCTAACGTGGCTAAGAAGGGATTGTTATGCACAAAAATATACCAAGAAAAGGGGGTTAATCAATATATGCCAATTTTAACTTCTATAACTACTGCAACAACAATTTCAATTTTGCCTCAAAAGATTACACCAAAAAAACTATGCAAGTGATAAACACATTCACACATCAAGACAAGAGAACACCATATTTATGTGGAATCTCAAAAGGGAAAACCACAATGAGAATAACTTCTTGGATCTATTGGCCAAATCCATCCTCACAAAATAATAATGAACTTACAATAATTTTGTAGGCACCAACCCACAAGAAACCCAAGATGGAGACACCAATCACCAATCAGATTTGTAGACACCAACCTACAATAAACACCAAACTCTTAATCCAAATAATTGAGCACCAACCCAAATTCTAAACACCAACTCAGATTATAAGGCTCAAACATCAATTACAAAAAATATAAGGTATTTGTCATGCAGACCTTTCAAACTCTATTTGCATCACTTTATTGATCTTGTATGTTTCATAACACTCTCACAATGTGTATAAGATATTCCATCTAAGTTTGCACACTTTAAAACATGTATTAATTCACCACCTTTTTCTCCTCATCACATTATTTTCAATCACACTCCTTTACAGTTTGGAATAAAACTTATCAACAATATATATGCATTCCAATACATTATTTACATCTTTAGGTTGACCTAGGACTCATTTACAATATCCACAAGTTGGCCAAGAGATAAATTCCTCAATCCAAACATGTAGTTGGATCAATCCAAAGATCAACATGTCACACTAGGAGTAAGAACACACTATGTTTCCCATCATTAACTCAGCTAGTCCCAATCTACCTTCACACGCTTCTCCTGGCTAACATGTGTTTCCTTTCTTTAGCACATCCAATGTAAACTTCAAGACATTCAATAAACTAACACAATGTGCACTCTATCACTTCTATCTTTCTATCTTCTAAAGCACAACCACTAAAACTCAAGTAAACATGTCCTCATGTTTAGTCTTACATAATTTATAAAACAGAAGCTAAAATACTCTATTGTGGTAGAATGCAGTAGCAAAAAACATGAAAGGACAACTTGATACACATACAATGTTTGAGTAATGAACCACAGTAACTCAACGCAAATACTTCTAGGTTTTTGCAAAAGTCATAGACATACAAGAACAATAGATTCTAATGCATAGTGAAAGTATTTGTCCAATAGAATCTAACCCACTACTTCCTCAAGCTTCCTTGACATCAATGACAACATGATATTCAATAATGCTCCCTTGTAACTACTCAAATTTCACTAATTTTTTTAACAAGTTCAATTCCAAAAGGACTCCAAAGATACCTTAAGAAAAGGGTGGGCCAAGATATTTGAATTAAAGAACATCTATTTGGCACCCAAGAATATGCAAGTGAATTTTGGCTATCTTGGGATCAGTGTATTCAAGAAAAAAATAGTACACTTAGGAAAATTGATCTTCACTTTTGAAGCACTTTCATAGTTAGAGATATTTTTTAAGTTTTTTTTCTTTTGAAATTGAAGCTTCTCCAATAAAGATAGCATCATCCATGAACTATCAATGGGAACAAGGGGGACAAGTAGAGTTGCATTTCAAACCTTTAAAACCACCCTTTCTAACAACATTCTATAAGATTATCCCCAAAGCTTCCACCATAATGATAAAAATAAATGGAGAAATGGGATCACTTTATGAAAGAGAGTCATTGATGAGAACCAAAATTTTAGGGGTTGAAATCATCTCCTTAACAATTCAAATAAATTTACACCAAAAAATGAAACTTTGTGGAATTTTTTCAAAGGAAATCCTACATCACCCTATCATAAGATTTCAGTATATTCAATTTTAGAATAGAACCTTCTATTTTATTAACTAATAGTGAATTGAGAACCTCTTGAATGGAAATAATAGAGTCCATATTTTTTCTTCCTTGCACAAAATAATTTATTGCATCGAAATTAAGATTAGGTAGGACTCATTGTAACTTTATATCTATAATCTTCGAGGAAAAAAAATAGATAGAGTTACAAGGTCTAATGGGTTTGAATTCCACAAAGGAATTAACACCCACCTATTAAACACACCTTAGGAATGAAAGTGGGGGTGAATCAATCCAGACCTAATATTTAAACTTTATTACTTAATTCACAAACTCTTTAACCTTATTCTTATTAGTAGCAATGAAAGATATAACAATGAAACACCATGCATGAAATAACACCAAATTTACCTGTTTTTACTTAATCAAAACACCAAATTTACATGGAAAACCCAAATAGAGAAAAACCATGGTGAGATTGAAATCATAATATATGGAATGATTACAGGTATACTTTTAGATTCACTGCCAAGGAAGAATACTACTCCCTAGAGGATTTGTAGGCTAGAGCACACAACCCTAGGGTAAGATACAAAGCTTGTAATCTGAAGATGACTTCTCTAGAGAAAGATACACTGAATATATGAATTAGCAACAAGTACGCCTTCAAAAATATTGATATCAGCAATCTCCAAACATGAAATTGTCCTTGAATCTCTGCCTCAAACGACCAACTCCAGAACAATCACTGCACACTAAATTTGTCACAATTGACTTTCGTGAATGATATAATCATGCAAGTGAAACACACACATTGATCCACACACATATCTACACTCACACACACCTTCAACATCAATTTGATCTTCTATATACCATCTTCTTCATTGCAACCATCAATTAGGTTGGATAGAATAGAGGAAAAGCATATGTCTTATCAATTGGCCACTAGAACATAATTATGATGAAAAAATCCCAATCCAAGAGATAGAAAGGACCTAAAACATCTTAAAACTTCTTTCCAAGTAGGTAGGAACAATTCACCTGCTATCAATCATTCTCCAAAGGTTGGAAACAAGGTAACATGTAGATAGACCAAACATCATGCCACAAGTCAGCCCAAAACATATGTTCCAGATGAACAAGTTCAATGTGGATCCCCACACACCAAGGTAGGACCCAAAATCAATATAACACAAACATCTAAGCAAGCGAAGGCACCCAAACATTCATCGCATGCCAAGGAAAAACACTAGTCAATCGAACTAAAGCAGTTACCTTGAAACAAATATTTCAAACAAATATTTCAATCACCGTGCATCATCAAATATTCCTTCTAGCATTATTTGAAGCACATCAATATGTTCCATGAAAATCTAGCAACATTCCCATATCCTTCCTTCACTTCTTCATATCAAGATTATAATGGCACAACATAACTAATACTAAACAATTAATTTCAGAGAGCCAATCAAACACATAACATCCTATAATTACTTGCAAACCACAACATCATATGATAATTAAATTGAGATGCAAAATAGAAATTGCAAACATGTCCTCCAAGCTGCAACACTAGAAATATCAATGTGGAGAAATGTAGAGCATTTTCCAGACCACTTCTAATAGAGAAGCAAACTGTCATTGAACAATAATTACTAACCACATTAGCTGCAACACCAAGGACCAAACAAGATAGGAGTGCAATATCCACAAAGAATACAAATTATATCCAAGTCTGCAAGACCATATCTACAAATGTGGGGGAATGTAGAGCATTCCTCTAGCTACACATAAATGCATACTTCTTATACCAACTTGCTCCATCAGGCTTCCAAGGACCAAACAATCTCGCAAATATAACCTTGTTATTTGTACATCATCTTCATTATACTATCATGCATCTGATCCTCATCTTAATATCTGAACATCAACATACCATTACTATCATCAATATTACCAATAGTCTTAATACAATCAACTTAGTGCACAAAGAGGTGGACATCTAAAGATCATTTGCAACTAATATCCATATGTTCCTCCCATTAACCTATTCATACCAATTAAGAAAAATAATTAAAATAACATACAAAGAATATCCATGACAAACAATAGCCAATGCAATTTCATCATCTCATCCTCAATAATCTACTCAACCATACATACAAGTACTCATATCAATCACAACACTACTACCAACAAACACTTCATCAACAACTATAGTAGTATTTCACTCAACCAATCATCTCATCAATGACCACAACAATCCAAGACAACATATATTGTTAGATATCAATTTGACATCAATGATAACACATATTGCCAATAATTTCCCCCTTTGTCATTGATGGAAACACTACATAATGCAATGTTCTCTTCCCCTTTGTCATTGATGGAAACACTACATAATGCAATGTTCTCTCCTTCCATATCTATATTCTCTCCCCCTTTCATTAGTATCTCTTCCATGGTATCTATCCCACTTTGATATCAAGGACAAAGGGTGCATATATTCACTTTATTATTGTAATGGATGAAAATGTAATCGGGTAGTATTAAGACCTAACTCCACTTTCATTCATACATTGAAATACGAAAGAAGCCAAAGGAGTGATTCAATTTGACTAACTCTTGTGAAAGAGAGTCAAGTGTACTTTTAAGGTTTCTACTCCTTTATTGCTATGAAAGGGAATGTGCAAAATGTGGGAGGATATGAAACTATGCAAAGAAGATGAATACAAGTGACTAAAATAGTAAGACAAAGACTGATAACTTAATAGAATTGAGACAAAAAGTATAGATTTGAGAATGGAATTTTGTTATGCACCTATGATAGAAAATTGGGCTTGAATTGGTAGGACCAGAGTGTTGGGCACTTTGGTCCTAGAGACTGTACTGATTTGCAAACTAGAAATTTGCAACTTGAGCTTGTTTAAGAGCTTCCTATCAAACTTGAGGTTGATTGGGGAGGACGGGGGAATTGGGTGCCCTAGTCTTGGTGGACTAGGGTGTTGGGTACTCTAGTCCAAGCACTTTCTACTAAATTTTGGTTGGATACTCTATCTCCGAGTCTTGAAGTTTTTCTTATCTTCCCGGCTCCACTAGATACCTATAACTACACACAAGAAGGAAAGAAAGGGGGTTGTGGATAGGGTTTTACCTTAGGTCAAACCCCAGGTTTTGAATTAACCCTAATTGAAATAGAAATTGAACTTGAACTGAAATGAAAAATCTTGCCTTTTGAGGGCAAGGTTGAAATGCTTGAATGTAAATGATTATACCTTCAATAGGTGATGCAATGCTCTTAGGATAAGTCCTTCATGTGTTGATGTAATAATATAATAAATCACATAAAATCTATCATGAAACCATATATAAAACATAAATTGAAGATGCCTTGATGTAATTTGCTGCTCCTTGAATCAGATCTACTCTTGAATTGATGACAATGTTTGTGTAACATCCTAAAATTGCACCCCTTGCAATTTTTGACTACATTTGGGTCTTCTCCTTAGTGTTTGTGACCCTCGACCTAATCGAAGACCTGAATATGCTCATATGCATCAAAATCACATTGAAATTCAACCTTGTGCTATACCCACACCTTGATCCTGACCCAAAATAGGGCAAGACCAAGGTGTGGCGCCTTGGGATCCCGTATTTGGGACCTCCCTTGATCCTCTCCCCTTGGACCGAGCTCAAATTTGAAGCGGGAATTCCCTCCTATGTCAGCTCAAGTCAGAAAATCAGTCAATTAAACCTACTAGAAAGTATATAAGAGGGATTTTCCCTCTCATTTGACATCTAATAGAATTCAATCAAGCATCAAGCATTCAAGAGATCAATCATTCAAGCATTCAAGAGAAATTGAGCATTTTCAGTCTTCCTTCAAGCTTTGGAGAAACAATAGACACAAGATTTCAAGCATTGAAGAGGAGATCAACATTCTAGCTCATGAAACCCTAATTCCATGTGGAGGTAAACAAAACTTCACAAGGAGACCTATAAACATTTCAATTTTATTCAATTTTACATCCCCTCAAAGAGGAGGATTTCTGCTTTCATTCCTTTCATTTACATTATTTCAACCACTTGGTTAATTCCAAAATCAGGGTTTGATCTGAAGACAAACCCCTATTCCCAACACATTTTCCTTTCTTTTTTTGTACCGAAAACAAGTGCACAATTGTATTTCTGGAGTTAAGCTTTATTCACAGACACGGAAAAACCCTTTTCGACGCATGGAAAGTTTGGAGGACCGATAGGAGGGCTCCCCTATCTGGACACATGGTCCCTACAAATTTTGTTGGATTTCACAGAGAAACTCCAAATCATCTCAGACTTCTTAGATCCAGGTGCATGACCAAATCCTGAATCTGTAGCTCACTGTTTTTGCATACTTTGTCTCCATTTTTCAGGATTTACTCCCAATTCAATTAATCAATTTACAAAAGAGGGTCAATTGCATTTTAATCCATTCCAATCTGTTTAGTATTCAATCCTTGCATCAGTTGGGATTGGATCTAGTAGATTCATCCCCCTCTTTTGAATGTAAAGTCCCCCTACCAAGTGAAAATTTGGAACCTAGTGAATTCCCTCTTCTTCCAAGTGGCGAATTAGCTAATGTTCCCAAAATTTTCCACTTTACAGTTTGCATAAAGTGTAGTTCTTGAAATGAATTGAGATAGATGCCTTATATAGGGGTTTCATAATTAAAATCACCTTTAGGATTACTTAGAATTAATAAAAATTGGCACAAAGAGGGATTTGAACATTATAATTCGGCCAACTTAAGCTCCCAAAATTTAGGGTAAAACAGTCAGGACCAGAATGGTGGTTGCTTTGGTCCGATCGACTTTTTTCTAATCTTCTAGGGATGCAAAATATTGTGATTATAAAATCAAATCCAGCTCGGTAGGTCAATCCAAGGTGTTTAGATATGCTAAAATGTGCCTTGAAGATTGAAATTAGGACATTATTAGCATTAATGAAAATGAAATAAAAAGGGGCACACCTAGGGTTAAGGGCCCAATTTTATGATATGTGAATTGTTGAGAGAGGACTTTAGATTTGATTAAATTAATAATTAAATCCTAAAGGATCCTTATGAATGTAATGGGACACACTAAGGTGAGAGCTAACCTAAGAATGAAATTGGACAACCCTAATTAGGAGTGTACAATTTGTCACGCTACAATTATAAATTTAGATTCTTCTGCATTACTTCTCTTTCAATAGTAGTTATCCAACCATTTGCTCCCATTGAGATAAAAATCCAACATTAATCTAGGGCAAAGGATTTTCCTTTAAATTCTCCCCCTTGATAGATACATCCATTCATGCATATTTTTTCAATTTAATTTTATGCTAGAGGTATCCTTGATACGTAGCCTAGCACCCAACCCGCATTAGTTTGGGCTTACAAACTACCAAGTTGGGGTGAGGAAGGGATGAGATAAGGTGAGACTAGTCCTATAGGGATGTATGCAGCTACTCGCAAGCCACATGCATCAGGCGAATCTTAGCCTTGGAGTTGAACCTAAGACCAATGGTAAGCAAACCTGGTGCAGGAGCACTTGAGCAATTTTGTTGTGTAGGTTCTAGGAGTTTGTAATCATGTGATTTTGGTTTAAAATAAGGTCAATAGGTTTTTGAATAAGTGCTCAGATGTTGTAAGGACCCTAGGAGTTACTGTTTGGCCAATGCTGGCCTATGGGCTCTTAAGGGTGCCAGGTAGAGTACTTGGTAGAATAAGTTGATTATGAGTTAGAATAGGTTGGTATGATGTATTTTAGGAGGTTTTAAGGTCATTTGAACCTTTAGAAGTTACCTAGGTTTGATTTGGGCAAAAGTTGCTCAACTATGTAAAAGTTGTAAAAAGTTGCAAAAGTTGCTCACAACAACTTTGCAATATTTGCATTTTCCAAACACCAATGGCTAGTTGGTTGTCTTTCTCAATTAAAGATATTTGTAACCAACCCAAGGCTGATAAGGCTTCAGACAACTGATGAGAATGTTTGTTGAAGATTTGAATGAAGAAAAGCAAGTTTAGCCTTTCAAAAAATTGTTTTTTTTCAGCGAGTTGAATTGAGTTTCATTGACATTGTACGGTCTGTACGGACTTCCAAGCCAGAACAAGGCATGAATTGTTAGAGAAGAGACCTACCTTTCATTTCATGGTGATTTGAAGCTTTTAAGTGTTATAGTTTGTAATTTTTTATCAATTTTTGTTGCAGGTGGGTCCTAAAGACCTTAAAACAAGGGTTTTGAAGACTCTATGGCTCATACCTAGCATTCCATGGTGGAACTCCATATTGAAACCTTGTGGAATGTTAGGAGGCCTTGTAAAGTATGCTTTCAATTTGTTTTTAAGACAAGGGAGGCTAAACTCCATATTTTCCACCATACCTTGGGCTTGGCACGTTGAGTTGGCAAGCAATGGGGATCATGGACAGCAGGCCCTAGATGGGTAAATCTGTTGGATGGATTTGATTCCAGGTTGGATTGGACATCCTTATGGGTGTACAAACCTAAGAAAACCATCAGAATCCTTGGCCATTTGGACTGGTGAAGGCATTCGAGAAAAACCCTATTTTGTAGGCTTAAAAGGAGGGAAATAGGCCTAAAAAGGGTTAGGTGGGTTAGAAACCAAACCCATATTCAATTCTGAGATATTGTATGAAACTCCCAAAAGGGTGTCTGAAAATCCAAATTTTTCATAGGGTTGTTCAAGACTTCGGGCAAATAAGTGCAAAATACCTCACCGATAGGGCTAATTGGACTAGGTCTCCTAGTAGGCCTAATAGAGCAAATTGGTCCTTAAGCTTGGAAATGGTAATCTCCAAAGACCTAGATGAATGGATGGGGTTAGAAAAAAAAAAATCAACCCTATGTGAGTTGGGAATGTGTGAGAGAAGATCCTGAGGTAGAGGGGGTTGGCTCTTGGTGAAGGTGTGAGAAGGTGTTGAGTAGGAGAGTCTCAATTAAGGAGTGTTGGACACTCGCAAGACAAGAGGTGGTCACCTTAGTTTAAGGACCTTGGGAATGTCATTAAGGGTGCACCCTACAACTTGTGTAAGGTTGGGATAGTGTGGAACCATTGGATGGTTCAAGAGACTGCCTAGAGAGACAACAAGAATAAGCAAACCCAGTAGGAGTGAGAATCCTCTCTACATTAGATTGGTATTAGAGCCACTTGATTAAAAAAAAGTGGTTTATGTTAGACCAAGAGGTAGAATCAGAAGTCAGCAGCATGTCACCTAATGCAATGAGTCAAGAGGCGATTAGGAAGTTGGTCCAAGACATGCTTAATGAATCCCGAGAGCAAGACTCCTAGAAAGGTAAGGGCAAGATCATAGAGTGGGGTGATGAAACTAATGATGAAGATACAGATGTGATAGGAGTGGTAACAGAAAAGAAGGAGTTAGAGAAAGATCATTAAATCTTTTTATATGCTCTTAAATCACTCAACAAGGATAGCCTAGATGGATTACCGGTTTATAGTGGAAGCCTGAATGGAGAAGAGCTATTGGACTGGATAGAAGCTTTGAACAATTATTTGAATACAAGGAGGTTGCAGAAGAGAAGAGGGTCAATATGTCTAAGACCAAGTTGAAAGGATCAGCTCTAGTGTGGTGGAACATGATGAAAGAAGAAAGGGAACAAACTAGGAGAAAGAAGATCAACTCTTGGGAGAGAATGAAGATCAAAATCAAAACTCATTTCCTACCTCTAGATTATGAGGTGCAGTTACACAAAAAAATTGATGAGTTTGAAGCAAAGGGAAATGGATGTGAGTGCTTACACAGAGGAGTTCAACAAACTAACTCTAAGAGAAAGGAAACAAGAGGAAGAAGTGGATAAGGTAGCAAGATACCTAAATGGCCTTAGACAAAACATTCAAGATGAAATTAGCATGATGGCACCTGAGACAGTTCATAAGAGTTTTCAATTGGCCTTGAGAGCAGAGGACAAGTTCAAGAGGAAAAGTGAGTTCAATCAAAGAGGTAGAGGTGGTAAAGGATTTCGAGGAAGAGGCACTTTTGAAAGGGGTTATAACTCTGGAAAGAATGAAGAAAGCAATCAATCTAAACATAGTGGGGATAACTTTAGCAAGAGTGGTCTGTTTAGAGGCAGCTCTAGAGGAAGAAATAATTTTAGGGGCAGATTTGGCACTCAAGGAAGAGGACCCACAGTCTTCACCGGTAAATGCTTCCATTGTCATCAAGTGGGCCACACAATGAACCGGTGTCCTGAAAAGACTTCAAGTTCTTATGTAGGTAAAAGAAGAACTCAGTTGGTGCAGGAGGAAGACAATCAAATTATTACCTCACCAATCAGCAAAGTTGGACCAGTTCTAGATGGAGAGAACCTAATGTTAAGGAGGACCTTGTTGAAGGTATCGCAGGCCAAAGAACCTACTCAAAGAAAGATACTCTTTAAAACCACTTGCATATCATATGGTAAGATTTGTAAGGTCATGGTGGATTCAAGATCTACTGAGAACATTGTAGCAATTGAGATGGTTGACAAACTCAAGTTGAAAAGGTTGCCACATACCAATCCTTATAAGGTATCATGGTTGAGTAAAGGACAACATGTGTTAGTTGATGAGCAAGCTTGGATAGAATTTGAAATTGGAGAGTATAAGGATAAGGTACTATGTGATATACTACTCATGGATGTATGCCATTTGTTGCTTGGACACCCTTGGCAATATGATGTCAAAGCCATACATGATGGGGAGAAGAATTCTTATATTATCACCAAGGAAGGTAGGAAGTTCCAAATGGATCCTTTGTTTGTTCAAGGAGAACAAATCTATGTAGGTTCAAGTGTGATATTTATTAGTGGGAAAGAGTTCCTAAAAGAGTTGAAGCATGAAGGGAACCAAGGATATGTCATCATAGTGAAACCAAAAGAAGAGGCAAAGACTGAACCCAAACCGGTAGTACCTCAAGAAGTGAAGACCTTGTTGGACTGACCATACAAGGACATTATTGTCAATGAGATACCAGATGATTTACCCCCATATAGAGATGTGAACCATCAGATAGACCTCATACCTAAAGCTACCTTTCCAAACAAAGCTGCTTACAAAATGACACCTACTCAAAATGAAGAAATAGCAAGACAAGTGCAAGAATTTCTAGATAAGGGGTTGATAAAGAAGAGTTTAAGCCCATGTGCAGTACCTATTGTTTTGGTACCTAAGAAAGATGGAAAATGGAGAATGTGCACAAACTCAAGATCCATCAAAAAGATTACCATCAGATACCAGTTTCCAATGCCAATAATTGAGGACCTAATGGACTACCTAGGAGGAGCTTGTTACTTTTCAAAGGTGGATTTGAAATCAGGCTATTATCAAATAAGGA
Source organism: Cryptomeria japonica (assembly GCF_030272615.1). Classification (NCBI taxonomy): domain Eukaryota; kingdom Viridiplantae; phylum Streptophyta; class Pinopsida; order Cupressales; family Cupressaceae; genus Cryptomeria; species Cryptomeria japonica. Next base: position 390,032,855 of record NC_081412.1, on the reverse strand, counting down.
TCAGACCTGGAGATGAGTGGAAAACAACCTTTAAGACCAATGAGGGGCTCTATGAATGGTTGGTGATGCCCTTTGGGCTCACAAATGCACCTAGCACCTTCATGAGACTCATGAATGAAGTGCTTGCAGAGTTTATTGGTAAATTTGTGATTGTTTATCTTAATGACATTCTGATTTTTAGCAGGTTAAGGGAGGAGCATATCAGACATTTGGATCAGGTCTTGAGGAATCTACATCAAGAAATGTTGATGATCAACTTAGACAAGTGTGAGTTCTTCAAAACTGAACCAGTATATCTTGGTTTTGTAGTTTCTCAAGGTTGTTTGAAAATGGATCCAACAAAGGTAGATGCAATAATTAATTGGCCTACTCCTAAGTCAATAGGAGATGTGAGAATTTTTCATGGGTTAGCTTCATTCTATAGGAAGTTTATTAGAGGGTTTAGCCATGTATGTGCACCCATATTGAACACCATCAAAGGAGGAATGAAATGTCAGTTTAAGTGGACTAGTGCAACAGACAAGGGGTTTGAGTTGTTGAAACAAAAAGTAGTAGAACTACCTTATCTTAGGCTCCCTGATTTCAATCAAGCAGTTTTGAGCCAAGAAGGTCATCTGGTAGCATTTTTCTCTGAGAAGCTCAATGAGGAAAAACAAAAGTATTCTACCTATGACCTAGAGTTGTATGCCATGGTACAAGCCCTTAAGAAATGATGACATTATCTACTTCTCAAAGAATTCAAAGTTTATATTGACAACCATGTGCTTAGCTTCTTGAATGGACAGGAGAAGTTACATCAAAGACACATCAAATGGGTTGAGCACTTGCAGGCCTATACCTTTTCCATCAAACAAAAGAAAGGAGTCACCAATAAGGTAGCAGATGCCTTAAGTAGAAGAGTTCTTACCATCCAAGAAGTACAACTCCAAAGTGTGGGGTTAAATGATCTCAAAGACCTATACCAAGGTGACAAGGATTTTGGTGAAGCATATAAAGTTTGCACCAAGTTTACTAATGTTTGTCATGTTGCCTATTCTAATTTTATGTTGCAGGAAGGCCTTTTGTTTAAAGGACACTTACTTTGCATACCTCGGTGCTCTATGAGAGATAATCTCATCAAGGAGAAGCATCAAGGCATCCTAGGAGGACATTTTGGTCTTGACAAGATCTTAGAGCAGGTTGGACGGTTTTATCATTGGCCTAAACTTCAGTCAGATGTTAGAAGGTTTGTGGAGCAATGTCCCATATGTCAGAGAGCTAAGGGAACCTCCAACAATGTAGGTTTATATCAGCCATTGGCCATACCAACCAGACCTTGGGAATGTTTGAGCATGGACTTTGTACTTGGTTTGCCTAGGACTCCAAGAGGGTATGATAGTGTTTTTGTCATAGTGGACAGATTCAACAAGATGACACACTTTTTGCCTTGAAAATGCACAAATGATGCCTCTTACATAGCAAGACTATTCTTCAAGGAAGTTGTGAGGATTCATGGCTTACCGCTTAGCATTGTGAGTGACAGAGACACTAAATTTGTAAGTCACTTTTGGCAAACCTTATGGAAGAAACTAGCCACAAAACTTTCCTTTTCATCAGCATACCATCCACAATCAGATGGTCAAACTGAAGTGGTTAACAGATCCTTAGGTAACTTGTTGAGATGTCTCACCAAATAACATGGACAAGCTTGGGATCTAGTATTGGGTCAAGCAGAGTATGCCTACAATGACTCAGTTAATAGAAGCACAGACTAGAGTCCCTTTGAAATTGTTTATGGATGTCATCCTAGGGGCATATTGGAACTTAGAGACCTCAGTCCTATGGACCATAGAAGTGCACAAGGGGAAAAAAATTGCAGAGAATATAAAAGAGATACATGAGAAGATCAAGAAGACATTGCAGTAGCAGAATGAGAAGTACAAGGCACTAGAAGATAAGAAAAGAAGAGAAGTACACTATAATGTTGGTGATCTAGTGTTGGCCTACTTGAGGAAGGAGAGGCTACCCAAGGGACAACCTAGCAAGCTATGCATGAAGAAGATTGGACCTCTTAAGGTGATGCATAAGTTTAGCAATAATGCCTATGAGTTAGAGTTACCTCCAAACTTGGGCATATCCTCAATCTTCAATGTATGTGATTTGTATCCATACAAAGGGTCTTAGACAACTACAAATCAAGAAGAACCTATTGCTATAGAAGATGTAGACTGGTTACAAGATTTACCTCCAAGCCAACTAGTCACATTGGAATGCATTTTGGATTCCAAAGTTGTGAAAAAGACTAGGAAATGAGTCTATAGAGACTATTTGATCATATGGGCAAGGCTACCAGAGTCAGAAGCTACATGGATGTCAGAGAAATACATCATACAACATGGTACCAATGTCCAAGCTTTATCCACTCAAGAGACTTGAGTTCTTCTTACCCCCAGAGCATGGTGCAAGAGCACTTGAGAAATTTTGTTGTGTAGGTTCGAGGAGTTTGGAATCATGTGATTTTGGTTTTAAATAAGGTCAATAGGTTTTTGAATAAGTGCTCATATTTTGTAAGGACCCTTGGAGTTACTGTTTGGCCAATGTTGGCCTATGGGCTCTTAAGGGTGCCAAGTAGAGTACTTGGTAGAATAAGTTGAGTTTGAGTTAGAATAGGTTGGTATGATGTAGTTTAGGAGGTTTTAAGGTCATTTTAACCTTTAGAAGTGACCTAGGTTTGATTTGGGAAAAAATTGCTCAACTATGTAAAAGTTGTAAAAAGTTGCAAAAGTTGCTCATAGCAACTTTGCAACATTTGCATTTTCCGAATACCAACGACTAGTTGGTTGTCTTTTTCAGTTAAAGAAATTTGAAACCAACCCAAGGCTAATATAAGGCTTGGGATAACTGATGAGAATGTTTGTTGAATATTTGAATGAAGAAAAGCAAGTTTAGCCTTTCAAAATTTATTTTTTTTCAGCGAGTTGAGTTGAGTTTCATTGACATTGTATGGTCTATACAGACTTCCAAGCCAGACCAAGGCATGAATTGTTAGAGCAGAGACCTACCTTTCATTTCATGGTGATTTGATTTTTTGAAGTGTTATAGTTTGTAATTTTTATCAATTTTTGTTGCAGGTTAGTCCTAAAGACCTTAAAACAAGGGTTTTGAAGACTCTATGGCTCATACGTAGCATTCCATGGTGGAACTCCATACTGAAACCTTGTTTAATGCTAGGAGGCCTTGTAAAGTATTCTTTCAATTTTCTTTTAAGAAAAGGGAGGCTAAACTCTAGATTTGGGCTTGGCACGTTGAGTTGGCAAGCAATGGGGATCATGGACAACAGGCCCTAGATGGGTAAATCCGTTGGATGGATTTGATTCCAGGTTGGATTGGACATCCTCATGAGTGTATAGACCTAAGAAAACTATAATAATCCTTGGCCATTTGGATTGGTGAAGGCATTTGAGCAAAACCCTATTTTGTAGGCTTAAAAGGAGGGAAATAGGCCTAAAAAGGGTTAGGTGGGTTAGAAACCAAACCCATATCCAATTCTGAGATATTGTATGAAAATCCCAAAAGGGTGTCTAAAAAACCAAAGTGTTCATAGGGGTGTTCATGACTTTGGGCAGATAAGTGCAAAATACCTCACCGGTAGGGCTAATTGGACTAGGTCTCTTAGGAGGCCTAAAAGAGCAAATTGGTCCTTAAGCTTGGAAACGGTAATCTCCAAAGACCTAGATGAGTGGATAGGGTTATAAAACAAAAGAAAACCAACCCTATGTGATTTGGGAATGTGTGAGAGAAGATCCTAAGGTAGAGGGGGTTGGCTCTTGGTGAAGGTGTGAGAAGGTGTTGAGAAGGAGAGTCTCAATTAAGGAGTGTTGGACACTCACAAGAACAAAGGTGGTCACCTTAGTCTAAGGACCTTTAGAAGGTCATTAAGGGTGTGCCCTACAACCAGTGGAAGGTTGGGATAGTGTGAAACCATTGGATGGTTCAAGAGACTGCCTAGAGAGACAACAAGAATAAGCAAGCCCAGTAGAAGTGAGCATCCTCTCTACATCAAAACCCATGACTCAATCCAACTCAACTCATGTGGGCTTACACACCTTCATTCTTATCACTAATGATTTGTTCTTCAAAGTGACCCCTTTGAATGTACTTTGTTAGAGTTTTAGGAGTCTGGTATGATCCCTTTTCCTTAGTTTCCTTTTCTTCCTCTTGCAGTGTAGGTTCCTATTTTGTAATCTCAAGGTTCTTTAATGGTCTAGTCATATTCTTCATCCACTTTGACATTTGATCTTTCAACTAGTTTCTTGAGACTTTTGTTGTAGAATCTATAGGTCTCTCTTCTTGTTGAATATCCTAGGAAGTTTCCTTCATCAAATATTGAGTCCAACTTTCCAAGATCATCTTCATCTCTTCTAATATAGCACTTGCTCCCATAGATTGTGAAGTACTTGTCAATGGTCATCCTTTTATACCACAAATCATCGAGTGTCCTTGAATAGCCTTTTCTAACTTGCATTCTGTTAAGAATATAAACAACAATATGTACAACCTCTCTCCAGTAAACATCCAATAAATTAGCATCCTTTAATATTGTTCTAGCCATTTCTTGAACTGTTCTATTATTTCTTTTTGCAATCCCATTTTTCAAAGTCATAGGAGTAGACATATGTCTTCTAATACCATAATCCTCATAAAATTTATTAAATTTAGTTGATGTAAATTCATCTCCTCTATTAGACCTCAAACATTTGATCTTCATGTCCATTTCTTTCTCAACTAATAATTTAAAGATCTTAAACTTATCTAGTGCTTTATATTTTTCTCTTAAGAAAGTAACCCATGTCATTCTAGAGTAATCATCAACAAATATCGTAAAGTACCTTTCACCATGTGTAATCCTCTTGATCTAGTAGGTCCATATAGATTAGTGTGTATCATCTCCAAGTGTTTTGAAGAAGAATATCTTGTGCTCTCAAATATTGTCTTTGTTTGCTTTCCCACACGATACTCTTTACATACAACATTAGTAGGCTTGACAATCTTGGGCATATCTCTTACCGGAGTTGTAGTGTTGATCTTTAAAATATTATTAAATTTGATGTTTTCCATCCTTTTATGCACAAACAACATTCACTAATTTGAGAAATTAGACAATTTCCTCCTTGAGCTTATTTTAAGTGGTAGATATTTTCATCAACTCTTGTTCCTTCTACAATTAATCTTTCAGAGCTCCCTTTCACATCAATTCTTATGAAATGTAAGCTTGCAACCCTTGCTACACATCTGACTAGCACTAAGAAGATTATGTCTTAAACCCTTGACATAGAGGACATCCTCTATTTTCCTATTTCCATCAATATTTATGGTTCCCTTACCACAAATTTGTGCAACCTCCTCACCACCAAATTTGATTGTTCCACCATTGAATTTATCAATATTAATAAACTTTCTTATGTCACCAGTCATGTGATTAGATAAATCACTATCAATGACACAAGCATTAGGTTCTTTTGCATGAAGAGCAGTCCACACAATTAAGGATTTATCACTGTTGTTACCATCAAACAGGTTACTCGATTTTTCATATTTGCAAATGTTATTTCTTTATAGCCATAAATATTGTTTCGTTATTTGATTCATCATGGTCTTCTTCAAATAAGTAACTACTTTCTTTGGAATGTTAACTTCTTTTAGATATATCCCATTTTCTTTTGTCATCTCCTTTCCTAATGTTATCTTTTCTGAATACAGTACACCTAGATGCACAATGACCAATTCTTCCATGACTAAAGCATTTGAAAGGTAGCTTACCTTTATACTTGCCAGAGGCTTTCCTCAATCTTCTTACAAAGTTTGCTTCTTCATCTTCATGAAACAAATGGTTGTTCACGTTGAGGAAATTATGAATAGTATTTAGTTTCAGTTGTTGTCCTTGGTTCTGTCTCTTTGCTGTCTTTGTGCTTTCTTTTTGCTGTCTGTTCCAAGTTTTTAATGTAATGTTGTGTTAAGTTGATCCCTTTCGGTGGGTTCATTTTGTCTTTTTGAAGTGATCAGGCACTTTTTTAGCAGTTCTGTTTTCCTGGCTTGTAAAAGGTTCGGGTACCTTTCAAATACCTGCTTTTACTTAATCAAAACATTGTCTTTCACTTTCTTAGTGGCTTTGAATGCAAATTCCTTCTTGGAATTTTCTAACTCAAGATCTCTCATGTCAAAGGTAGTAAGTGCTCCATAGAGTTGATCCATTGTATAAGTGTTTCAAACATTGCTTTCTTCAATAGAAGATACCTTAAGAACAAACAATTTAGGAAGGGTTTTGAGTACCTTATTTACTACCTCATCTTCTTCCAGTTTGCCACCAACTCCTCTAATCCCATTGACTACTTCAATTACCTGGTGCATGCAACTATCAATATTCTTATCTTCAAATATCCTTAGACTCACAAATTTTCTCTTGGGATTCTACAATTTTACTTGATTTATCTTCTTGTCTACTTCATATATGTTGTTGAACTTCTTCCAAACTTATTTGGAATAGTTTCAATTCATCACCTTCAAGGGTTATATATCAGACAATTCACTTATGATTGCATTCCTTACCTTTACATTATTCTCATGCATTATGATTTCATCCAAAGTAGTAGGCAGTGTAGAGGGAGGAGTAGAACCATGTACCACAGAGTTTCAAACTTCATATGGCATAGACTTCAAATATGTTTCCATCCTCATATTCCAAAAGGAGTAGTTTGTGGCATCAAACTTGGAAATCTTGTAGGATCTGTTGGAACCCTAAAATTTGCAATTTTTAGAATTCCAAATTCCAAGACAAGGAGCAAGAAAAATTCTAAATATATATATACATATATATATATTGAATAGGTACAAGTAATATATTTTATATTTGTTGCACAATATGAAACCATAACATAAACACAATAATGGGCATAAAAAATGGAGTATGAAGCACCAAAGGGGGTATTTACATCATTTAAAGACAATTTATCCATTATATACCCATAAAATAGCCTTAAAATACCTCTAATATGCCTAAACAACTTGTAAAGTGACAATTAATTACATAAACTAAGGCAATTTCGGGATTTGGAATTATTTTTATTTAAAAGGGGGGTGTCTTTTCACCCAAAGGGGTATGAAAACCATTCAAACACATATATATGTGTGATGTAAAATGTAAAGAGAAAAACATAGAAGAGAGAATAGAGATACAAGAGGTGGAGGCAATTTTGTACTTTTAAACTTTTTTATAAAAAATAACCAGTTGCATTTTCTTTCTCATATGTGTTGAGAGTTAACATATTTTCAAAAGGTAGTTGCTTATGATATTATCTAAAGGAGATAAGGTTATTTGTGTTCTTCCAGTAAAATTCTGTGTTTCATATTGTAGATTTGGATAAAAAAGATTTACTCGCGAATTGTAATTGTTCCTTGTATTTCTTCCTTGGATGGTCTCTTAAAAGTTAGGGTTAAATTCATTCAAGCAGTTTACAATATAGACATTGAAGTAGAGCTCATAAGAAACAGTAACTGACAGACTCATCGAGAAGGGGTGGGTTTAAAAACTGTCTCATAAGTTTACACAATAAGTCCTGAAGAAATATAAGACTCTGTAGCCCAAATAAGAGGAAAGGCACTGGTCATTTGTAAACAAACCCTTTAACCATACCAATTACCCTTTACTTTTAAACATTATGATTAGTAGAGTAAGTATAGTAGGTAATTTGGCCAAAGTGTAACATATATACTTTTGTAAGATACATAGATCAATACACACATCTGCAATCAGTCTATTTAAGAAACTTATGCCATTTTGAGATTAGGAGATATCAGATTAAGACACTAAATCTGCTATAAAAAGCATTAGTTGAAGGAACAACTAGTGAGTAGGTATACCCACCTAGGTCCTGCAGAGCCTAAAGTGAGAGAGTTAGTAACCAAATAGGTTCACTCTATAAGTTGGCCAAGTCAATTGGAGGGTTTGATCATAGGAGTTGGCATTTCCTTAGAACCTATCCAATCTATTGATTTGAGACCCAATAGGATCCATCTTGTGCCATCCCAGATCTACCTCAAGTAGTTAAGCTTCTTCTAGAGGAACATGGCTTTGATACATATTGTTGAACACACCTTAGGAATGAAAAGGAGGGGGGGTGAATTAGTTTTAACCTAATACTTAAACTTTATTACTTAATCCATAAAATCTTTAGCCTTATTCTTATTAGTAGAAATGAAATATTTAACAATGAAACATCATGCATAAGAGAACACCAAATTTACATAGAAGTCCCAAATAGGAAAACCATGGTAAGAATCAACTTACAATATGTGAAATGATTATAATATAGTTATAGGCTCACTACCAAAGAAGCACACTACTCCCTGAAGGACTTGCAGGATAAAGCACACAACCATAAGACAAGATAAAAAGCTTGTAATTTGAAGATCGCTTCTCCAGAGTAGGATATAATGAATATATGAATCAACAACAAGTAGGCTTTCAATATTATTTCTTATGACAATCTCCAAACATGAAGCTATATATGAATCTATGTCTCAAGTGACCAACTCCACAACAATCACAACACACTAACTTATGTAAATGATATAATCATGTAGGCACAAAACATAGGCACATATACTATCACATACTCACTCACACCTTCAACATCAATTTGATCTTCTATATATACCATCTTTATTGTAAACATCAATTAGGTTTGCTAGAATAGAGAACAGGCATAGGTCCTATCAAATCGGTCACCAAAACACAATTGTGATGAAAGCGATCCAATCCAAGAGATAGAGAGGACCTAAAAAATCTTAACACTTCTTTTCAAGTAGGTAGGAAAAATTCACACACTATCAATCATCTTCTAAAGGTTGGCAACAAGGTAACGTGTAGATATACCAAACAACACACCACAAGTGGGCCCAAAACATATATTCTAGATTAACAAGTCCAATGTGGATCCCTACATACCAAGGTAAGACTCAAAATCAATGTAACACAAACTTCTAAGAAAGAGAAGACATACAAGGATTCACCACATACCAAGAAACAACTTAATTTGATCAAACCAAAACATTTACATAGATTCCAATCACCATGCATCACCGAATAAGGCTTCTATCATTATGTAGAGCACATCAAGATGTTTCATGAACATCCAACAAAATTCTCAAATCCTTCCTTCACTTCATCATATCAAGATCATTCTGGCACAACATAAATGATACTAAAACTTCATTTTAGAGAGGCAATCAAACACAAAACATAATATCATTACTTGCATACCATAGCACCATCTGATAATTGAATTGAGATACAACATATGCATTGAAAACATTTCCTCCAACTCATAGCACTAGAAACATCAATGTGCAGAAATGAATCGTTTTCCAAACCACTTCTAACAGAGAGCCAAACTGACAACAAACACCAATTACTAACCACATCGCATACAACACATAGGACCTAACAAGATAGGAGTGCAATAGAGCATAAACATTATATCCAAGTCTAAGACAATATTTGTAAATGTGTAAGAATGCATAGCATTCTTTCAGGCACACATCAATGCATACTTCTTATACCAACTTGCTCCATCAAGATTCCAAGGACCAAATTGTCCTAGAAACATCATGTTGTTATTTTGTACATAATCTTCATTATACTATCGTTCATCTAATCATCATATTAATATATGAACATCAATATACTATTACTACCATCAGTATTACTAACAATCTCAATAAAGTCAACTCAGTGCAAACATCAAACACCAAAGAGGCGGACATGCACAGACCAACTGCAATCAATCTCCATTTGTTACTCTCATCAACCTCTTCATACCTGTTAATAAAATCATCACAACAACATACAAACAATAGACATGAAAAATAGTAGCCAATGCAGTTTCATCATCTTATCCTCGATAATATACTCAACCATACATACAAATACTCATATCAGTCACAACACTATTGCCAACAAACACTTCCTCAACAACTACAGCAATAATTTACTCAACCAATCATCTCATTAATGACCACAACAATCTAGGACAATATATATTGTCAAATATCAGGTTGACATCAATGAGAAAACATATTGCCAAAACCACCTTCTTGGGAATAAGGACAATAAGAGTAGAATTCAAATATTCAACACCTTACCACTGCGAAAAAACTCCTTGGTCATAATGATAACATCTTTTTGACAATCTCTCAATAAGTCAAGAAAGAGAAGTATAGAAACCTATCTAAACACGAAGTATTTTTATCTTCAAAGGTGAAGGTAGCTAACTTAATTTCATGTCCTTTGGGAGGGGATTCCCATTATTTCTATTGCCATAGTCATCTAACAAAGTAGGTATCTCCTAAAGACAACTCTATTGAGTTATTAGGTCAACAATCTTATTATCAAGAAAGAGATGAGCAAAAAATCATGCTACTTTAGTTATTATAACACTCTCCTTAGAACATCAGATACCACCTAGCTAAAAATCAATAATAATGTTAGAGGATATATTATTGAGAGTAAAATGGTGAAAAAACTTAGTGTTATGGTTTCTTTCCTCCATTAACTGTCCTGGAGAATTGTTTCCAAAAGTCCTTCTTATTAGCTATAATGGAGTTTATTTTAGATAGAAGCTCCTTTTTCTACTCATAAGATCTTTGACACAAACCTCTGGTTTGGATTTCTTACTAAATCTTATCTAACATCAATTTAAATTCATCTTTTTTTTTATAATATACCTAAAAGAGATTGTATTCCAAATACGAAAGTTGTTCTTAAAATTATTGAGTTTTTTGGCCATTTTGTATATTGTAAACCTTTCACATTAATGTTCCACCATTTTGGTAACTTCTTATTGAAACATAGACATGATGAGTCCATATTTCTCAGATAAAAAGAAAAATAATATTTATTTTCCCTATTTATCAACATAAAAAATAATTGGGGAGTGGTTTGACCCTATCCTAGTAAGAGTAGACAAAGAGCAACAATAAAAATATAACCAATCAATGGAAATTAAATCACAATCTAACCTAAGTTGAGAGAACTGACATGCCAATTTCACCATGTGAAGTCTCCCCCCTATAGCTCCATGTCTAGACATACATTTTCACTAATGAAGCTAGCCAAATCATCTTTACTCTCCATGGAAATCTAAGAACCCCTTCTCTTTTAAATCTTTCGATCAAGTATTGAAGTCTCTCATTACAAGACACTTCAAATTTTATAAAGCGGTTATGTCACATAATACACCATCAACATCAGCCCTACAACAACTACAATCTTTTAAAAGTTTATTTTTTATGTTGAGCATTCTCACCATAGGAATTTTGGTCTTCTATATGAGCATAATTTTTGGTTATGTTGTTGAGCAATGTTAGTGTAATTTCCCTTTCTAAAAAATAATAATAACATAATAAATTTGAAGCACAAGAAAAAATATGCACCAAATAACATACAGACAAACTATATCCCATAGAAAAAAATCAATTGAACTCATCGACACACATAACTTGCATGATTGAATTACAACACTTATATAGATATCACCATAGTAAATGGGATTATTTAGAGTCATTATAACAAGAACACAAACAATAACAACAATGCTCACAATGACTCAATAAACTTTCCTACAATACCTTGAAGCTTTGATCACTCCTGGAGTGAGAATGCTCTCATAGAACCCAAGGGTTTTCATCCTTTCATTCTAATAATCAATGGGGTTTTGTCCACTGATCAAATTCTCTTTTGGGTTTTCATCCACATAATATCTCTAAACACAAGTGTCCAAAAGAAAAAATATCATAACACCCATCATTAGAATTAAAATGCCTTACTAATTTTATATGCTACCCTCCTAGAAGATTAACAGGTAAGTCGGGATCCAAAAAAGGACCAAGGCCCATAATTAAACCCCACACATTATATTGAGAATTTTCCCGCTACTTCACACAATATAGATTTGCTTGTCATTCCACACATTACAATCTTCCTATCATTCCTCTTGCCTTGTTACATGTTGGGCCCTTTCTTTCCATTATTTGGTCTTGGGATGAATCAGCTTGCAACTCCAACCTTTGATGCTTGATTTGTAAAGGAGATGCATTGACCTACACCCTTCACCCCCCACCCATGATTTATGGGTATGTGTTGAGATCTAACCTCAACCCTCAATGTTTGACTACTCCTTGCCCCTCCACTCCTACACTCTAACATGCATCAACCCAACAATAACTCTCTGGGTGAATAGTCCCTTATCTAGTTTTTGAGATTGGGACATGAAAAGTACTCTCTCCCTAAGGTTTCTTACCCTCAAGCTGTAATGCCCTACCAAGGACTACATGCAACATTACATTTGGTATCAAAGCAAAAAATAAGACATAACAAAAATGATGGAGCTTAACCACCACTAAACATTCACAACAAGCACACACATTAAAACAACATATGCATCCCATGACACAATAAAAAAAATGATATCAAGATCCACATCTCAAGGTTGCAAACTATTGTACATATTGTTGTCATTTATGTTAAAGGACATTCGATGTCAAAGGATGTCAAAGGTTGTCAAAGCCTTATGTAAATATTGTTGGACATGTACTATCATTGATGTCAACATAGAATGTTGGTTGCATAATGTTAATGTTATCATTATTGACCTAGAGATTATATATCAAAATCAGTTGTTCTTGATCATCTACTACATTTGTAGAAATATAGAAGTGTTTGAATTAAGTTTTTGATGTTTATTATTTAGAGGTTGTAATTGTACCAAGTTATAGTATCATTGTTTTTGGTATCACAATCTACCACTATTGATTGTTTTTATTTGTGGTTTGGAATTTAAGTAAGGCTACACATGAAACATGTTATATTCAAGTTGAGGATTTAAACTAGAGGACACATAACTAGAAGTGATAGAGTGAACATTGTGTTTGTTGGTTGATTGAGAATTTTTTTTTGTTAGATGTGCTAGAGAAAGGAAGCATGCACTAGTTGGAGGAAGTGTGTGAAGGTAGAATGGAACCATTTAAGTTCATGATAGGAAGTGCACATCACGTTATTAATCTTGTGTTAATGTATTTGATTTTGGGCCAAGCCAACTACAGGTTGCATGTTGATTTTAATTAAGTATTTATCTTTGGTCAACATGATGAGTTGTAGTTAATGATTAAATGTTCAAAGCTGACATATAGATGAAAATATCATAAAGAGTGGATATATATTGTCGATAAATTTAAGATAAAGTGTGTAGTGTAATTGTAAGCAGTGAAGGTGGTGAGTGAATACAAGTGGTGAATTGTGCGTGTGAAAATGCTATATCATGTCCAGATTGTGTTCATTATGAAGTATATCAGATTCGTAAAGGATGAAAATTGAATATGTGTGTGTGTATGTATATATCTATGTATGTATGTATGTATGTATGTATGTATGTACGTACGTACGTATGTATGTATGTATGTATGTATGTATGTATGTATGTATGTATGTATGTATGTATGTATGTCCTCATGATAGTTTATTTGGTTTTTCCTATATCTTGCATTGTATTGAGGTTGGAGCCTCTTGATTTGAGTTGGTGCTCAATCTCTATGTTGAATTTTTGTTTGAGGAGAATGGCATATCCTGTAGGTTGGTGCATGAAAATTAGATTGTGAAGGGATTGGTGTTTCCTTCTTGGGTTGAAATTTATATATATATATATATATATATATATATATATATATATATATATATATATATATATATATATATATTTGAGTTGGTGCTCAATCTCTATGTTGATTTTTTGTCTGAGGAGATTGGCATATCCTGTAGGTTGGTGCACAAAAATTAGATTGTGAAGGTATTGGTGTTTCCTTCTTGGGTTGAAATTTCTATTGATTGGTGCATGTTGATCCCCAATACGGCTTTTAGCCTTAAGAAAGGGCAGTTGGGAAGTTTCATAGATGTGGGACCTCTTTTACATTATGTGAAATAACCTTCAAGATTTTAGAAGTCAGATCTTCATTCTAAAAGGGGAGGAGGAAAAGGGAGAGGAAAAATAAAAAACTTAAACAAAGGCAAAATGCCAAATACAAAGCTTTCACAACACTGAAGATTTTTTATCTTTGCCAAAAGACAAAGAGATGCTAGCTTGATAGTAGAAATGGGTACATGGCATCACAATGTTTTGTTAGATGAGAGGGGAACAAGATACACGAAGTCATATAGACATAAGGTATCACTTTCAAATAGTCTCATGAATTGCATGTATCAAGGCTCAAAGGGAAACATAACGAGTCTTTGAAAAATTTCACAATAATTAACCATTGATAAAAGATCTTTCTGATTGGCATAGTTTATTTTCAAAACTAATAATATACTAGCAGAATGAATTCCACTAGGTGAACTAGATTATCTTTATATTAAATTAAATGAAAAAGACAAAATGAGTAAACAAAAGGTGGTCCAGCACTTAGAAGACACAAAAAATACCAATTTAAGTAAAGCAGAAAAAAGGAAAACATGACACAAATCAATGTCCATACTAAGAACTAACATGCTAAGGTTAGATTGTAAGCACCGATTTACTAGGTGTTGAAACATCCTTTTATCTCTTCAAATAAAGGGATTTACAAAACTTTCTGGTTTCTTCAAGTGTTGTCAATTTTTTATATTTTTCAAAATTCCCTTTTACAGTTTGCTTTTATCTGAAAAATTCATCAAAGATGGTGAGATTTTATAACTATCTTCTCTTCTACTTCTTTCTCGTGTGTCCTCAGTTTTCATGATTGTTGCCTTTAATTCCTTGCATGAACAATTTTTACAATAATTCTCGCCCTAGGCTTAGGCATGATCGCCATTCAACAAAAAAATTCCACACGTCCTTGAGACATGCAGCACGACGACGGAAGCTTTGCGAGGATTTTCTCTCTTCTTGTTATAATTTCTCGAATGGGTGACAAGTGGCAGTTCCTTAGAAAGTTTCAACTGTTGCTTTGGGGAAAGGCATAGGAAAGAGCAAGTGATGAAAATGTCCCTCTCGACATGTTTGTTTTTTTAAGAAACTTAAACTTCGTGGGGCTTCCACGTGGCTGACCCTTGGGAAGAGCCAATGCCTTCAGAAAATAAAACTGTGTGAGCCATGAATCCGTATATTAACCTTCAACCAATCTAGTTGTAATCAAAAGGTCTACAATGCCTACAAAAGTTATTGTAATTGTTCCATATTATTTTTGTAAGGCTAGAATTGGGCATTGGATTCAAGCAATTATTATCACCGTGGTTTTTTTCTTCTGGGTTTTTATGTAAATTTGGTGTTCTCGTGTGAATGTGCTAATTACTTGTATTCTTAATGAGAATTTTTTGTTCTATTATGAAAGTGATGTGTCAGAACCTCCAATTTGTGTCAATTTGAAGTGTCATTATGTCTTCAATTTGCAATAGTTACCTTTTGAGTACCCTTGTCAAAATAGTCCAAGTAGCCCACTTTGGAGAGCTATAACTTGAAATCAGTTTATCGTTATGCAAAATCCTTGGGAGTTCATGCTCACATATCATAATTAAGAACATTTTCCAAGCTATAGACTCCTATGATCAGATTTGATATGTTTTTGATATCCTCAGTTTGTGGGTCCAGAAAAGGTTTGTTGTTTGCACATTGTCAAGTTTGCATAAGTGGCTCACTTTGCAAACTAATATCTCAAAACCAATCAGTATAAAGTTAAATGGATTAATATTTTCATTTACCCTTATATTCATGTGAACCCTTGTTCATTTTCAGAA
The DNA here is from genome assembly GCF_030272615.1 of Cryptomeria japonica. Taxonomy (NCBI): domain Eukaryota; kingdom Viridiplantae; phylum Streptophyta; class Pinopsida; order Cupressales; family Cupressaceae; genus Cryptomeria; species Cryptomeria japonica. The sequence continues at coordinate 390,017,056 of NC_081412.1, read as the reverse complement.
TTTCAAGAGTTGATTTGATATTTTTCCCATATATTTTTCCCATACCCAAAGCAAAGAGGGTTTTGAGGGTTTTGATGATGCCAGTTTCTGAATATGCCTGTAAGGCTTACTTTGATAGTGGATATATTGCAACCATTTGAGTTTAATGAGGTGCCCCTTGAAAGTATTATTTTATACATATCCAGTGTCACATCTCCAAGACTTGATTTGGCATTTTTTTAGAGACATAACTTTTTAGGGTTTAGAGAGTTTGGATGGTTGCACCTTGTCAGAAATGATCCAAATCTCATCTTTAGTGATTAATATTTTTCACCCCATGAGGAATCATAAATAATCATATATAAATAGAAATTCTCATGAAAAATTTCAACAAGTGGGTTCGATCTTGCAGCCTCATGATCATGTTTGATGGTTTTTTAGGGCGATTCCAAACTCAACTTTGCTAGTTTTGGTTTCAAAAAAGGTGTGCAATCTACTTGAGTGATTATCTTCAGTGATTAAAATTTTGCAACCTAGGCCACTTCAAGCGAATCCCTTTGGTAAAGTGTTTTTTTGTGACATAGGTGAATATGCTTGCTCAGTCACATGGTCCTTGAGTGGGTGTTGGTATGGGTTTTAATTGTTTTCTAACTGCTACTTGGCCCAAAATGCCCTAAAAAAAGTTGCAAATCACATAAATCCAAAGGTAGTCCACCTAATATTACCCAAATACCCCTAGTTTCAATCTGACTGTCATTCGTGCTCATATGGTATATTATTTTTAATATTGTTTTGGGTGAGCGATGTAGCCAATGAGGTCAATTTACAAATTTTGTGAGTTGCTCAAATTCTGGCAAGAAACCCATGTTTTATTTTAACTATCATGGCCGCTCACAAGTTTTTGCGACCCCAGTCAAATTACTCTATTTGCTCCATAAGAGAAATATTTTTTTTTTCTATTTCTCTATAATTTACAATGGTTATTAAAAAACATTTTAAAATGTTTTTAAGAAATGATTTTAAGGTAAACATTGAAGGCCTCAATTTATTATATTTTTATAAAGATTGTCCTTATAAACTTTATTCAAATTAAAAGTTTTTGAGGTTCCTTCACGACAAAGAGCTCCTCTCCTCTACCCCATGGAACATAAGCAACCATGGTAAAATATGGCATGGGATAGCAAGGGATACCCCACACACTCACGGGAAAGGAAAACAAGTTCTAATTTGGTGCAAGCTTGCGGGGAGGAGCAGGAATGGTAGTAGTTTGGGTGTTTTTGGAACCATTTTTGGGTGCCAGAAAGCTAAAAATTGGCACTATTTTGGGTAGTCTTCCTTGTTATAAACATTCATTGTTGCTCAAATGAGTGCTGAAAGTGGAGATCACCCGCGTACCGCGTACCGCGTTTTTGTGATTGGGGCTATTTTTAATGGTTGTTTACAGGCAGTATTTGGTATTTTCCACATCCAAAACTCTTCCCAAAGTAGGTCCCAATCCTTGGCACCATTTTAAGCATTGTTTTGACCATTTTTGTGGTTGTGATATAGCTAGAAATGACCTGCACATTCAATAGCATCTCTCTATTGTTTAGAGTGTCAAATCAAAATAGAGAGTGGGTGAAGGGGGGATTCAAAACACTTCACATGAAATATGTATGTTTTAGACCAATGATGTGAAATATTCAGCATGTTAAAATGAAATGAATGATTGTGGGAATGAGTTAGCTATAGGAAGAATGCACAGGTAGCGAGACTGCATGCCAAATATTTGACAAAATGTCCAATTATGACTGGGAAAATGTTTGTTACAGTGCAAAGCTGAAATGATGAGGAAATTTTTCAGGTTTAACAATTTCAGTGTGAAGCTAAAATGATATTTTTTACTACCACTAAATGGGTTTTAATCTAGAAGTATATTTTTTACTAGCAAAGGTGAAAATGGATCCAATAAATGGGTTTTGAACTCAATTAAAAATTATGCATGAAAATGGAAAGTTGCAAATAAAATCAAATTGAATTTGAAGGTAGTCCTAAAGTGATTTTTTCACTTAAACTAAAATATTCCCAAGGCAAAAATAGAAAAGACAAAATTAGTTTCAAGTGAAGGATACATGTGAAGTTGTTTTATCAAGAAGGGATATTATTTTGCAAGTGCAATAGTTATGTATTTCCCACCAAATAAAGAATAATTCTTGGGAAATACTCAAAAGCCATGCATAATGCAGAATACAATCATTTCAATTACAAACAAAGGAGAGAAAGAGGGAAGTGTTGGAGCTTTGTCAAACTGCTAGATGTTTAAGAGGAAAATGCAAATCAAGGAATTCAGTTACACTGAAAGAGATTCAAATCAAAAGGCAAAGAAGAAGAGAGAAGAGAAGAAGATTCCAAATTCTTTTACAAATCAGATTCAAGAAGAAATTATTCATCAGTTAAAAAATTAAGTTAAAATTATTTCATTATTATTTAAATCAATAAACATAAAACTTAAAAAAATTAATTTGAATTATTCATTATCCTTGAAAATGCAAAAACGATTTAAGCATTTTAAGTTAACTGGTAAAATATTATTTTGTTGGAAAAAAAAGAAAAAAAAAAATTAAAAATTAAAAAAGTAATAAAAGGAAAAAGGACTTGTACTTTTTATTTCTTTCCTTCAATTGCACATAAAAGAAAACCCTCTCTCAAACCCTCTCATAAAAATGAAAAAGGGATGGAGGAAATTTTGGTGTAGATGGATAGTTTGAATTTGAAATTTCATTAGAAAGGATTATGTTTTAGCATGATTGAATTTGAAGGTGCTTGAGATGCTTGGATTTTGTATTGTTTGAGCAATAAATATTGAATGTTTTGTTTTTTTATTTGTTTAGTATTTGAGTTGAATTTGTTAATTTATGCTTCATTATGATCATTCTAGTCGATGCATATGGATTTCATTATAGGTTAATTGTTGGATTTATGTGACGTTTAATTGATTTATTTCAAATTTTAAAAAAGTTCATTTTTGAAATATGATTATTCGAAAAAAAAAATTATGAATACATGAAATGTGAATTTTATTGGACAGGAATGGTGTTGTTCATATTTAGAAAAATGTTCTTATTTTTCTAAAATTATTTTTAGATCAATGGGAAAAACTTAAGGTTTATGTCTTTGAAGCTAATGATGAAATTAAGTGTTTCTATTATTTTTCCATTGGCAAATAAATAGAAAAATTCAAATTGTGGATGTATATGAATGAGTTAAAATGGGAGATAGCATGAATCCTTAATATTATGTAATTTAGAATCTTTTAAGACTATGTCCAAAAATGTTGTATTGTATTTTATGACATTGCTTTCTATCATGATCAAATAGTAATTTGGCATGATGAAATTAAAATTTGTGGTATAAAGGGTAAGAGAGGAATGGCTCTCAATATTTTCTAGTATCCAAAGTGATCTAATGATAGAAGAGGTAGAGAGTTATTAATTAGGTGATAATTAAACGTCAATGGGTATATAAAATGAGTTAAGATGTTAAGTCTATGATATATCTTGAAGTGCTTGTCAAGACTCGACATGATTGTAAAGGACATGCCACACTCCAGGAGTTATTGAATGTAATTAGGTACCCCCACCTTACAATTGGGATCCACTCAATCTCTCTTAGTCATAACTTTATGCTATTGAGATGAAATTCATTGTCTTGCATTTAGGACCCTTATTATTCTTCTCATACTTGTAGTTTATGTTAATTATTGGCATGTGCATGCTATGTGGTATGGTTTATCTCTTGTTCTTGTTACAAGTGTGGTTGTCGTTGCACCAAAAGATCGACCTGTTAATGCCCCATACAACCACTAGACTTATAGAATCCACAGGAGGCAGTTAAGCCATGCCACAAACCTGAGCGTTGCGCTGCACAACACAAGGAGACCAAGGGTGCACATCTTGCAAAAATCCCCCCCCCCAAGCACAAGCGAGGGGTTTGAACCTGTAACGAAGCTCTGATACCACTTGTTACAAGTGTGGTTGCCATTGCACCAAAAGATTGGCCTGTTAATGCCCGATACAACCACTAGACTTATAGAATCCATAGGAGGTGGTTAAGCCATGTCACAAACCTAAGCATTGTGCTGCACAACACAAGGAGACCAAGGGCGCACACCTTGCAACAATTTCTTTGTGTTGGGTGATGTTTCTCTCTTTGGAATGTTTATGCTATTATGGTTGATCATAGTTATTTGGAATGTGTGCATATGTGTACCTCATTAACTATCTCCTAGCATAGTGAAGTCGATTTGAGGATAGTACCACCACTAGGGACTTGCAAGATCTTGGAGAAGTTTAGAATTGTGTACAAGTGGTGGTTCTCTAATCCTTGCAAGATCAAGGTAGATTATTTCACCATCCTAACATTGTGTTGCATTCACAAGAAAATACAATTTTGGGTTAGGACCCAATCATCATAACTCTCTCATAGGATCATCATGGTGGCTTTGCCACACAAATTTAAAGTCTTTTGCTTATGCCACATTTCCTGGAGAAAGGTGATTTTCTCTAGTGCACGTAGATGTCTTATGTGTTTCTATGTTTGATATGAAACTTGTGTTCATATTAGTGTGCATTATGTGAATGTTGCAACCATTCTTGTGTTGTTATTTCAAAATAAATTATTTGGTTGGCTAATATCCTAGATATGGAGCTTGGGGTATTACAAGTTATGACTTAATATAAATTGAAACCAACAAACAAACATACAAGGTAAAAGAAAATATTTTGTGGTGACACAATATATCTTTTACATGTTGGAATACTTATGCATCAAACATCACTATATATGTGACCATAATATCATAATAAAAAATTTAATAGGTCAATGTGAATCTTCATTACCACTAAATGAATATATTATAAATATGTTGAAATGATATGCATCATAAAGTGAACCATCATGAAATACAAATTTATGAACCACATCATGAGAATATAAAGAACTATCAATATGCCTATCATTAAACATATCATCAATATACTGTGTGCAACAAGATATGGAATGGATAGTAGCCTCATGTAAAGGAAAACATGTGTAAAAAATTAGAAAAATCACTCAATAATTAAATCTAAAACAAGTGTAAGATACAATTGCAAAATCCAAATCAAGGGTGGGCAGGGTGGAATAAGCTCAACCAATATCTTAAAAGAAGTAGACTAAACCCTAAGTAAACCAAGTTAAGAAATTACAAAAATCAAATTTAATACCCTAGTGAAGTAGAAGAAACCTTGAGTTGAAACCCAAGAGTGTGTTCAAAATGTTGGGTTCACAAAAATGTGACAAAAAAATTTGCCTTACATTTATTATCAAGGCTAATTAAATGAATACAATCAATTGACAAACAAGTCATCTAGAAATAACAACTGAATTCCATAATAGAATTGAAATGAACACAATTATCAAATAAGAGGATAGAGGGGCTCATTCTAGGATAGATAATGGATAAATGATGTTGATGTTATTTTGGAACAACTTGCCAATGACATAAAAAATTGTATCTTGGTGTGATGAGTAATTAAGATAGTAACTGGTATAGTTCTAAAACTGTGTGATTCAATGCCACGCCCTATGTGATTTATCCCTAACTATTATGAATCTAATCTGATGTGTGAAAATATTTAGGATATGTGCGAATGATCTAACAAAAATACTCTCTTAGAATCCATTTTCCTTTACTTTTAAGATGTCTAAGAAATCAAGGTGATGTTTAAAAACGCCATTGAACATCTTATTGACTTGATAGGTGAATAGGTTCTACACCAAACCCCTTAATGAATTGAATTGCCAACAATAACATTTATTGACATATAGATAACATGTGATCATACAAATTTAATTCCTTTATTAACCTTGTCCAATTTATCACTTTTCTGTATTCCTTAACATCCCTCCCCCTACTCTAAGCAAATTATAGAGCTGAATTATGGCCAAACATAAGAATCTACTTTTAGGGGAGGCAAGGAAGAGTAGGTTCTATTTCCCTAATGTTAGCATTACGTAGGATTAGGAAGAAGGGCATATAATGCACACTCATTCATGCCTTTACTTACAAGGCGTCAGTTTTCTCAATTTTGTCTGCCCCACATTGACGCCACGTTTCCCACAAAACAAGACATTTAGAAAAGATGGATGGTGTACCCGAGTCTCCCATTTTACTTTTAACTGCTCCCCAACACTACCTGCTCTACTCTATTAACTTTACTTTCTTCACGTAATGAATACCTCAATTTGACGGTCACCAACGCAGATTCTGCTTCTGACTCTGACTCTGGCTGCTTTGTCCATTTGTACTTCATCTAGATATTACCAATTCCAACAACACATTTGACCCATACCATTTCATAATAGAATAATTACATATAGTGTCAGATTACATCTTATATTCTATCATTATAAAATTGAATCAGTTCACGATATTTTATCTTTCTTGATGACGAATCATGGAGTAAGATTTGAAATATTAAGGTAAAAAATTATACATAGATTTATCGAAGCTTTACAAATTAATACATTTGACAATATGATAGGCATGCCTAAAAAATTATGTGCTGTCAACCTCTTTGTCAAGCCATGTACAAACAATCTCATGATATGCCAAAACATCATTCATTGTTTACCCCCAACTATAACTTCCCCCATTCGTACTCATTCCAATGCCATTAGTGCCATACTCTATCTTGGTGTCTAAGGAGCCCACCAAATTAATTCCCCACTTGTTCTATACAAAATATCACCTCACTTGTTCTCCCTAAAATATCACCTCACTTGTTGTCAAAAGAGCCCCTCCTACTTGAAATGATTAACGAATGGTAGAGCATACCTATAACACACAAAACTAATGAAATATTAGAAATTTCACCACCATCAAACTTTCCCCTCCACCACATATCCTTACTAAAACAATCAAAACCTATGATGTTCTTGAACTACTACCAGATCCATAAGAAAAAATATCTTTCTGGGTTTTACTACAAGCTTCTACTAATCATGAAGACATGTTTCGACAAGCCCTACAAAACATATATGTGCAACCTTTAGTTTAACTAACAAAAATCAAGTCTATATTAGAGTCCATGCAAGACATCTGATTTTCTAAAGATGAAATCCTACCTCCATTTGTCTTCCAAGGATCCCTTCCATTAAGCATTATTGACAACTATAAAAAAACTAGGAAAAAGTCATTCTTATCAATAATAGTTTGGGAATCAATATTTGTGGCACTAATTCCCTACACACTGTCAATATTATTTATTCAAACCTAGATAAATTTTACCTAGCAATTTGAGGTTTCAACAATGTTAGAAGAGAACCCCTAGTCACTATCATTTGCCAATCTCTACTAAGCCTTGCACCATTAACACTATTCCATATGTCATTTCTAGAAAATTAGCTTACAATCTACATCTTGGATGACCCTGGTTACATGCAATGTGCATCATTCATTCAATCTTGCACTATGCCTACTAATGAATCATCATTATCCTATTGTCATGCCAATACTAAAACACTTATTTTCCCATAGAATCTGCACATTACATTTTTAACTTCACTTCACAAAAGAATTAGGATCACTATCTACAAGCTATATAAATATCCCTAAAATTACTACTTGCCATTTCACAAGTCATTCACCCAAGTCTCCCACAACACAAGAGAAACAATCCATGCCACTTACACATATTGCATAATTCTTAGCAGGAAATGATCGAGAAACAAAAAATAATAAAACATAAGGTAAATGCATGAAATTAAAACAATAAAACTATTATACTTTCACTTATAGACCTTTCTTAGCTCCATTATTCATCAATGGTATTTTGAAGTACAAATATGTGGATTATTCTCACAATTAGCATAAACCAACATGCACAATAATTGCTATGAAGTTGTTATGATCACAAAAGCTCAAAGATTGTAGAGAAGGAATGAGGTAGATGAAAACTATATCTATAGATCCTGACACTAATCAATGGATGAGATTAACAAAAAAATCAAAGGGTGATATTTGTTGAGAAGACGTGAAGACTAAATTTAGGAGATAAACTAGTTACATGATTCAGTGCGCTGATTGAGAGGATGAGTTAAGTGAATGAATGGATTAGAAGACTAAATTGATTGAAGAGTCAACAATGGATGACTATGAGTTGAGTTGATGAAGTAGAGGTGCATGAAGAATATTTCGTGGAAGTAGAGTTGAGTTGATTGAAATTACTTAATCCATGTTCATGATTCTAAAGATGGAATGATAAATAAAATATATTTTTAATTTTTTTTAGAAGAAACCTTAAATTGAATTATTTAATTGTAAAGGAAATTATATGTTTAAATAATTAAAATTATTTCATTATTGTGAACTAGAAAATAATTATGAAAACAAATTAATTAAAAAATTAAAAAATATTTAATTGATGCGCATGAGAGAAATAATTGATAAATTAATTAAATAAATAAAATTATTTAATAAATTTAACTAAAAGAGAATATGTTAATGAATTATTTAAACAATTAAAAATTATTTGATTATCAAATATGAAGGGAATGATGATAATTTAATTAAACAAGTAAAATTATTTAATTAAACCAGAAGAAGGATTGATGAGAAATGGTGAAATGATTAGATGGAAATATATTAGCCATTTTTTAGGCATCTACACAATCCAATTCGACTCTCAAACCACCACATCTAATCTTGATATTACCCACGATAGGACAAGAACAACATAAATTTTTATTGCGTTGTGGTTAGAACACAACAACAACCAATAACCCACCTTGAACTTATTGATTCTCATTCTAAAGAACTCAGAGCCCACATGGATCTACTTAGTGGTGACAAAAGAGTAGAACATTATTAAGCATACACCCTATGACATCACACTTTCCAAGAAAATAAATCTATTTAAAAAAAGATCTTGCAAACATCACTAAACATCTTAGAGTCTCATACAAATTTCACACACCTAGTGGTTTTGGATAATAAATATTACATTACATATGAACCTCCACATTAATTGTCAAGATTATAATTGACATTGCACATAAAACTATCCATTTCTTTTTCTTCTTTGTTTTGCATTCATTGAATATAAAATTAAATGATGGAATATTCATAACCAAACCTCCTATTATTCACCTAGTTGTAATTTCATTAAAGAAAAGAGAATGCAAAATAAATATTAATCATGGTCTAACCAACATCCTTTAGATGCCATGGATTTGCTCTAGATTTTTTGACAAAGAGGACGAATATAGTTCATCATTCCAATAGCACGACCTTGCCTTGCATCCAATTTCCACTCTTGAAAATGGCTCAAGGAATGAAAATTTTATAGATCTTATAAGGATAAATTGAGGGTCAAGATTGAATTAGAATAGATTGGCTAGGATTGAATGAGATTAATTTTGAATTTGAACTTTAGAGGAAAGGGAAATTAAAGGTTGGTGGTTTTTGTATGGAAGGTTGGGATTAAAATTTAGATTTGGATAGAAGGTAATTTCAAATGGGTTTCTAGGGTTTGTTTGATTGGTTTGGTGGCTAACAATTAGGATTGACTCCATTTTGGATCGATGACTAATACTTATTTTAATTTTTAATTGTAGATGAGACATTATTTTCTTATTAGTGGTGATTAAATTAAGATTTGGGGCTTTAAGCTAATTAATCAACTAATAATATTGTTTAATTAATTAGTCGAAAAGGGAGGTAGAAATTAGTTTAACTAAATACATATAATTTACTTAATTAATTTAATGGTGGAGGGAATGTTAGAGGCTAAATTTTAATTACTTAAATAAATATAACTTATCTAATTATTAGTATTGAGATGATGTAAGTATGGTTACAATGGGATTATTATGGTTTTGGAATTGACAAAAGTGGTGATGTTATATGTGTTATTATTATGTGGTCAATTTTAGGTGTCAAAATTCTACTCCTCTTTGAAATGACATTGTGACTAGAAGAAACCATGTTATTTTAGAGAAAGTAGACATATGCACTTAGTGAAATAGAACTAGTGGTAGCATATTGTAGTCATTTGGAAAAAAAATGATGTTATAAGGTGAGTTAGTGATGGGACCTTGAGAGAGTATGTGGGATCCATCTCTTGCAAGGAAGAATATCTCTAAAAGGATACTTGGAATGGATTGGGGGATTTGATATCATAGAAGGAATGGATAGTGAGATGGTTAGTGCTGGAGATTGTTGGAGTTTGTTGATAACATGAGCTTGTATGGTTCTCATCGATGTCAAACCCAGTTATATGGATGGATGTTGATCCAGATATGCTTTGTCAAACCTTGTATATCTGGATGGATGTTGGTCCAAATATGCTTTTGGTGTTGGTTTTGTCATCATGTATTTAGGGTAGTCTGAAATGCTTTTGGTTTCCTCCGGATATGTTAATTGTATTGTAGTTTAGTTAATCATATTCTTTTGGTCCAGATATCTGTTGGAAGATGTCTTGAGATGTTTATTTGGGTCTCACCTTGGCGTGTGGATATCCACATGGAGTATTTTGCATTAGAAGTGGTTATGTGGTCAATCAATTGATTATGTCTACACATCATGCTTTGTAACTCCCTTTGGAGTATGTTCTAGTGTGTGCAAATTGTTAGACAATCGTGGAAGGATGTATTGTGATATGGTTTTGTTCCCCCTTTAATATGGAGTGGACTGATCTAAATATTTAGGTTTGGGTGGCTTATTTTGAGTAATATTGCTTATTTAGTTTTAATTGACCCTTAATTAGGTTTTCAATATATCTCATATCTAAGATGTGCAAATGGATGAATTGTGTGTCTATGAAAACTGAATTATGCGAGAAGTGTATGTGAATGATTTGCAAGCGAATTTGAGTTTGTGGTGATGTGAAATTCAATTTGAGAAGAGCTTTGGAGGTGATATATTTTGCAAGACAGTGTGTTGTGATAGTGAAGATTATCAGAGATGTTTTCTATGATGTTGGTTTCTTGATTTATTTCTTCAAGGATAATTTCGTGATCAAGGGAATCCTTCTTAATTTCAATTCATCTATTTCATTCATTGTTGATTGGCAGTGAGTCCTTTGGCAACAATTTGTATCTTGTCCCGAAGAAGCGTTCTTCAGCTGTGCAAGTCCTTTTTGTATCTTGCCTAAGGTTATGCATCTTAGTTCCACAAGTCTTTTAGGTGTCGATGCTCTTTGGTTGTATCCCTAAAATATTGTAAACATTATTTTTCATATTGTGAGTTAGATTCTCATCATGATTTTTCCCTATTTGGGTTTTCAATGTAAATTTGGTGTTCATGGTTGATGTTTATGTGTTGATGGTTAATGTTCTATTGCTAAATAATTTAATGCTGTTGATTAATAATTAGTTTTGAAGTTTCAGATTGATTCACCTTCTCTCTCTGTCCTGTCGGGTGTTCAACAAAATTGTTATTAGAGCAAGGTTCCTCTTTGGAAAGCTTAACTACATGAGATAGATCTAGAGATGGTGCACGACCTTCATGTTAAAGCACTAATGTTTGATGGAACAAACTTTAATTATTGGAAGGAAAGAATGGAGTCTTGCTTGGAAGCATTGTAGAATAAAATCTAGGAGATTATTCGGATAGGTTATGAAAGCCCTCTGAATGGACCATCAACTCTGGATGAAATTAAGGCTTAGGAGACAAATGCAAAAGCTAGAACAATTCTTATCAACTATCTTAGTGATGAAGTATTTGGCAAGGTTAAAGGAATGAAGGAAGCTAAAGGAATCTGGAACAAGTTGTGTTATGCATACGAAGGTTAACTAAAGACTTAGGAAGCAAGGCTTTTGAACCTGAAGCAAAAATTTGAAGGTTTTAGAATGGTTGATGATGAAAGGGTTGAGAGCTACATGCATAAAGTGAATGAGATAGTAGAGGCTATCCAAGTTGTTGGTGGAGTGCTAGAAGAAAGTGATGTCATTAGAAAGATCTTATATACATTGAGAAAACCCTACAAACTGAAGAAGTGTGATATTGAATATGCCATGATCTAAACAACTACACAATTGATCTTCTTATCAGAACATTGTCTGCCTATAAAATTGGAGAGATGAAAGATATAAAACCCTATTGAAAAGAAGTTACATTTAATGTTTCAATGATATCAGGAGAAGAATTGAAAATAAGTGAGAACTTGGATTGGATTGAAGCAAACTTTGTAAGAATACTAAAAAGAGGAACTGTAAAGTACAAAGGTAAGTTGCCCTTGGAATGCTTTGATTGTGGTAGAACTAGTCATTATGCTTCTAAATGTATATACAAAGAAGATTACATAAAGTTTGATGATGATGAAAAGAAAAGTAGACATAGAATAAATGATTTTAAGAAAAGAATAGAGATAAAGGGAAAGAGAGTTTTCGTTCTATGGAGGCACATTCATCTGAAGAAGAAGAAGATGTTGAAGACTCAAATGAAGAATCTTTATTTCTAGCTATAGAGGAGAAGTATTAGGAGAGATCTAGAAGACTAGAAGAGAAGATTGCACTACATGCTAAAGTTGAGCCAAGATCATGGATCATTGATTTCAGATGGTCAAATCACATGACTGAAGACAAAGACAAGTTTATCACTTTGAAGAAGTATGATAGTGGATCAGTGAAATTTGTAGGAGAGGAAGTTGCACCGATTTATGAAATAAGAAGTATCTCATTTGATGGTAAGCATAAAATTGATGGTGTTTATTATGTAGAAGGATTGGGACATAGTCTATTAAGTCTTAATCAGATGTGCAATAGAGGTTATGAATTTGTGTTCACAGATACTGGATATATGATCAGAAAAGGTAGAATCAAAAAGTTGGTAGTAGAAGGAATCATGACAAGTGGAAATGTTTATTATATAAAAGACAATAGTGGAAACAAATGTTGTCTAAGTCAAAGAAATGTATGTTAGTTACAACATAAAAGGATGGGACATGTCAACTTTGATAACATGATAAAGATTAGTGACTTTAAGACACTGGGAGATTTACCAAGGATTATCAAGCTTATTGCCACTATGTGCAGGCAATGTCAGTTGAGGAAGAAAACAAGGAGAAGTTTCAAGAACAAGGAGTATTCAACACAATATCCATTATAGATAATTCTTATAGCTAGACTTGTGTGGCTCTAAAATGACAAGAACGCTTAATGGTGAAAGGCATTTTATGTTCCTCATTGATGATTATTCTAGAATGAAATGGGTTATATTTTTGAGAGAAAAATATGAGGCTTTTGAAAGATTTAAAGTTTTCAAATAAATGGTAGAAAATCAAGTTGATGCTAGAATCAAATGTTTGAGAACTGATAGAGGTGGATAATTTACTTCAAATAAATTTGACAAATTCGATGAGAAATATGGTATTAGGAGACATATTTATGCTTTGAGAACTCTTCAATAGAATGGTGTGGTAGAAAGAAAGAACATAACTATTATTCAGATGGTAAGAACTTTGCTAAAACATGCTAACTTGGCTAATGTGCATTGGAAAGAAGTTGTACATACTATTATTTACATTCTTAATAGGGTTCATATAAGAATAAATCATACAAGGGCACCTTATGAGTTGTGGTATGAAATACTACCTACTATGAAATATTTCAAAATTGTTGGGAGTAAGTGCTATATCAAAAGAGATGAGAATGATCTCAAAAAGTTTGATGCCAAATAAGATGAAGGGATATTATTGGGATATGATATGAACAACAAAGCCTACTAGTGTTACAATAAGAGGTTAAACAAGATAGTGGAGAGTATAAATGTGAAAGTATGGGAAGTATGAGATTAGACTGCCCTTGAACCTATTCAAGAGATTGAATTTGAAATTATTCTTATTGTTATAGAAGAAAAGACAGATTTGGAAGGAAGTAATGAAGATAAATCAAATGAAACAGAAGAAGAAGAAGATAAAAAAGAACCAGAGGAATCAATCAAGACCCAGAAATATGTGCAGAGGAATCATTCAGAAGATCAGATAATTGGAGACAAGAATAAAGGAGTTCAAACAAGAAGAAGTGTTACAAAGGTAAATGAGCAAACTAATTGTTGTTTTCTTTCACTCATTGAACCTAAATCATATAAAGAAGCAAGAAAAGAAGAAAGTTGGGTTAAAGTAATGAAAGAATAATTAAATCAGATATAGAAGAATCAGACTTGGGAGCTAGTACCTAGACCGGTGGATAAAAATGTGATACGAATTAAGTGGGTGTTTTGGGAAAAAATGAATGAACAAGGATAAATCAAAAAAAACAAAGCAAGATTGGTGTTGATGAGGAGGCAGTAGACCGGAAGGAGGTTAACCTTAACCAATCAACTTCTAAGGTTCACATACTCAACTAGTAATCCTTGATTCCAAAGATCCTAACACAACACCAAGTCAAGCAATGGTTCAATGACACCAAACAACACCTTGCAAAACCCCAAGGCTCCACTGTGTCCACTTATAGACAACTAACACTTCTCAAGTTCTTGTGTGACTACACACACACCCTAGCAAACAATGAGTGGACTATTACTAGGCTTAAGGGTTTGAATGGCCCACTTGACTAATTCAATACATCAATCCTTGGAGGGGTATTGTCACAACACTTGAACACAAATGAAATAGGATTTCATGGTTTAGGTCCACCAGAACATCAATCTTGACTCATTCGCCCACAAACCTGAACCAGTTGCTATTAGGCCCCCTTTTGAAGGAATCAAGTGATAACTTTTGACACCCTGAGGATATAGACAAACAAATTATGTTTTCAGATACCCTTTTGGGAGTTCTAAATAATATCTCAATTTTTGGTACCGGAACAACTTGCAGATATTCCAACCGATGTTGCACTAACAGACCTAATAGGGCTTTTAGACCTATTTGACTAAACACCTTTCACAAACTGGTTTGGTTCTCCTAATGGATGACCACCACTGACCATGAAATATTATGAAAACCTCAAAAATACTCTTCTACCACATTCAAACCCTTTCCTAGTGCTCTACCTCTCAATTCTCATGCACTGCACTCATCAAACTGGTCTGTCACATAGAGATGCCAGACCTAGGGTTAGTTATCCATTCTCTTCACCCTATTGCATCCTCTTAATGGATTTTGGTACTAACATATGATATAGTGGTCTATCATCTCCTATAACGACAGAGAGTTCAGTTAAGGATTGATAGGCCAAAACCCATTATTGCAGTCAAACCCTAGGGGTTTAAGGGTTTTAGGGTACCCGATAGAGATTTGCTTGTAGAATGGGGCAGCGATCACTTCAAGACTTCACACTGAAAGAAAAACAAAGGTAAAACAATCTAGTTACTGGATCTATTTCATGAACATTCTTACCAATCCACCTTCAGTATGCAATCAACATAAATTAGATGGTTTTTTTTCGAGTTTCCAACAGTTCTTGATGCTTCAAATTCCTTTCCAAATAAACCAACACAACCAACTTACATTATTTGGTGTTTGGGGACTTTAAAGGCATTTCTTAAATTACCATAATCTCCTCCAACTATTTTTCAAACTGACTGACTGTTGGAGAATCCCGAGTTACAAAAAGTGCAAAATTGTCATGACAACAAATTGACAATATGACAACTTTTTCATAATTCAACCAACTTAGACTCTAGATTGTCATAGTCCCCCAAAATGATTACATTTGATTTTAAAACATCAAAAATGACTCAAATAGACTTTTGGTCACTTGATCCCTCAATTTAGAACATTATGACCCTTATTGACTCAATTTTCTCTACCAGACGCTAGATGACAATTTGATCCAAACATGGACAAACTTGTCACACTCCTAGGACATTGAATTACAAAAATGGACCCATAAGGTATTATTACATTGATTCTAACTAATATAAAATCATCTTTCTCCTGCACCATACTCCCTCGGTGAAATTTGTCTCAAGTCTTCTTAGAGACTAACTACTGCAAATCACCACCCTGCTTTTTGATATCTTCCTCCAGCATCTAGGTAGCTTCTGAGTTAGGAAGGCCCTACCATTTAACTAAGCATTCAAAATAGGTCACGTGCCTTGTTTTCTTGGCTTCCCTGCTATCCAAGATGCACTCCATTTTAGGCGGTTCCTTAGGTGGTAAGTGTTTTATCCACTCTTCACTTTCCTGAACAGATTCACCTGCACATTCTTCTACAGTAGGACTCCTATAAAATGTTAGATTAGAAACATTAAATATAGGTGAAATAGAAACATCATCAGGGAGTTCAATTTTGTAAGCATTAGGACCATATTTATCCAAAATTTTACAAGGTCCAATTCTGCACATCCTTAACTTACTATGGCTTCCCTTGGGCAACCTGTCCTTGTTGAGATGAACCATTACCTGTTAGGATAATCGGTGAACAACTGAGAGGGGGGGGGGGTGAATCAGTTGTTAACAGATTATATCAATTAATCCACTTAATAACCTTGGATAACATAAACATTAAGTACCGGAATAGCAGAAACATATATCGATAAGTAATAAAACTTAACAATGAAATAGATAATCAACACAATGCAACCATACCACATAACACCATGATTTGTACGTGGAAAAACCTGAAAGGGAAAAACCACGATGGGAAGCCTACCCACAGTCAGATGAACTTCTATAGAAATTATGTGATACAATGAGGGGCCTGCACATGCAGGAAGGATAACTGCCTAGAGCGTATTGCTCATTACAAAAGAGTCTCACTGACTAGAGAGAGGTAATAACCATCTCAAGATAAATGGACAACAATCTAAAATAATGAATTGTCAGAGATAGCATCTACCATGCCTGATTATAGTCTCGGTTAAGCTCAATACCGGAGGCCTTTGACCTCTTCCTTAATCCCAATTCCATCACCTATGATCGACCAAAACTCCTTCGCATATGATATTGCATTCCAAGACCATGACACACTTTCTATAATGAGATCTTACATCATTTTATACCAGCCCTAAGGCCTAAACCAATTAGGTCGGCCACCTAAAATATATTACAATAAGATCATTACATACATCCATATTACAATGATATGTCATGTCGGCTTAAGACCAAAACAACAATAACCAATCCATAAATCATCTTGGTAATGTGTAGAGAACACATTAACATGATACCAGTCCATAACCTAGATAGGCACTGGACCTAATCTGGGTCCACCATGCCAAAGAAATGTCTTCACTCAGTTAAGGCATGATCAAAGAATATCTTCAGCATCCTGAAATCCATCTAGAAGCCACACCAATACCACTTATGAATCCTGTCAAGATTTCCAGTGAAAGCTCTGTCGATTAAACCTTAAACCAATGCTGGTATGGGTTTACAAGAGTGTGTGATAGCATCCGATTACCAAGTCAATACCAACTAACCAAAAAATGCTCTAGAAGCATGTAACACATAAAATCAAACATACTCCATAGATCCAAACATGTCAGAAGTGTCCAACATATAGTCTCTTCTACCAGTAACACTAGATCTTCTACCGGTAACCAAAACCTGTCTACTGGTAACCAACCATAACAACTAGTGTTGACATCAATGACAAAACATCAATGCAACACATAATCAATTCATCCATAATGCCAACAATCTCCCCCTTTGGTATTGATGGCAACACTAGATGTGAAAAACATCTAAGTACAAAGAATGCCAAACAAGTCTCCCCCTATGGAAGATGACCAACAATCTCCTGAATTTCAATAACTCTCCCCCTGTGAATAATATCTTTGTAAAGTTCTAGATTTATTTTTCACAATACTATCTCTCCCCCTTTGACATCAATGCCAAAAATCTAACAGAAATATCAAAGCAAGCATGTAAACCTCTAAATCTCAAAAATGACTACCCCCCCTAGGTAGTAGCACCACTCATTAGTGCCAGAATGAATAATATCTCTGATAATGCATACTAGGCTGATGACAAACTGCATCAATCAAGTCTCTGCCAGAGGGGCAGAAACCCATAACCTATCTCTCAAATACTCAAATGATTCCTTAGACAACAGTTTAGTGAATATATATGCAATCTGTTCTTTAGTGTTCACATAAACCAATTTGACTTCCTTTCCTTCTACCTTGTCCTTCAGAAAGTTATACTTTATTGATATATGCTCAGTCTTAGAGTGAAATATCGGATTCTTATATATGTCAATAGCTGTAGAGTTATCACAGTAGATAACTACTGGTTCACTATAATTTACCTTGATATCCTTCAACATTTGCTTCATCCATAAGAATTGAGTGCAATTAGTTGTTGCTACAACATATTCAACTTCTGCAGTAGATAAAGAAATGCATGACTATTTTTTGTTGATCCATGAAACTAGTTTCTTTCCAAGAAAGAAAGCTCCACTAGAAGTGCTCTTCCTATCATCAGTATCTCTTGCCCAATCTGAATCTGTATATGCACATAAAGTGAAATCATCATTTCTAGAATACCATAAGCCATATTATGTTGTTCCTTGCAAATACCAGAATATCCTCTTTACTACACATTCATGATTTTCTTTAGGATTACTTTGATATCTTGAAACAATACTTACTGCATTCATAATATCCGGTCTAGTCTGAGTTAGATATAGCAAGCCACCAATCATAGACTTATACCTTGTCGGATTTACCGGTGTAGAAGTAGCCTTGATAGATAATTTCTCATTTGTCACCATAGGCATACTTATCGGTTTGGAATTATCCATACCAAACTTCTTCAACAATTCCCTTAGATACTCAGTTTGACAGATAAAAATGCCTTTGTCAGTTTGAGTAATTTGCAAACCTAAGAAAAATCTCATCTCACCAATCATGGACAGGTTTAAGGTTTAAGGTTTTTGCTCCCGACCTGTATGTTTCCTATAAGGTTGATGTTGTGTTTCTTTCTAAGGTTGTTGGCAAAAGTTGTGAGTGTGTATCCAAGGATAGTGATACGTGATTCTTGCTAGACCAAAGAAGGGAAGAGATACCTGCAAAGTGAATGTGCAGAAGGTGAAGAGGAGCCAAAACGGATCTACATTAGCATTGAGTGTTGTTACCAGATCATTGTAATTCCTATTGATCTCTAACCACTTCAACAATTGTGAAATCCCTTAACAGGGTAGCCTTAACTTGCTTGATACAAATCTCCTAACAGGGTAGCTTTAACCGGCTTGATTCAAATCCCTTAACCGGGTAACTCGAAGTTAATGAGTTCTGAGAAGCTATAGAGCTCTAGAGATCCTTTAGCTATTGAGTTCTTGAAATCCTCTAAGAAGGTAACCCTAACCAGGTTTAACCCTTAATCGGGTGATCCCTAACAGGATCGGTTCCTAGCAGAACCTATTGTAATGTCTTTAACCGGACAACGCTCCTAACAAAGCAGACTTCTAAAGAGTTCAAAAAGCAGCTTGTGGGTATTCATCCCCACCGTGGTTTTTCCTAGTCGGGTTTCTACGTGAAAAATATGTGTGTCATGTGTGATGCTTTTATCTTGTGATGCTTTGTTATTGCCTGTTGAGCATATGATGGTTCTGTGTTTTATGCCTATCTATAAAACATACTGAACTAACTGTTGTGAAGATCATATGATAGTTTACCTGTTCATGCATGAAGGTGTAATGGTACTATAGTATTGAGCTAAGAGGAAAGCTTAGTGAGTGACCAGTTTATGATTGTTTTAGTTATTCTGGGTCTTACCGGTTGCACTCTATTTCAACTAGTATCACTGCTTGCCAGTCATTTGGAGTATTTGTTGTTAAATCAGTTTTGGACTGTATTTCTGTTTGTACTGATTCATCCCCCCCTCTCAGTACCGGTTTGGTACTATTGGTTCATCATTGAGTTATCAATTGGTATCAGAGCACTCTAGGTCCTCTGTGTTGTAAGCTTAATCGCTTGAGGTAAAGATCCCAGTCAAATGATGAAGAGGGAAGGTCCAAAGTTTAACAGGGAAAATTTCGGTATATGGAAAGATAGGATGAAGATATTCATCAGAAGCATGGGTGCTCAACATTGGAGTTATGTTGAGAATGTCTATGTTGTCCCTACCAGTACTCTCACCGATGACCAAAAGAGAGAGATACAAGAAAATGGGCAAGTCATGGAAGCCCTCATCAGTAGTCTATTCGACATTGAGTTTATTAATGTTCAGGATAAGGTAAATCCCAAAGAGGTATGGGATGCTCTTGAAAATATATATGGTGGTGATGAACATGTAAAATAGGCTAAGGAAGAAAGCCTGAGAGGGAAGTTTGAAGATATGCGGATGGTTGAAGGTGAGACCATTCAGTAGTATGGAATAAGAATCAAAACAATTGTTGGAGAAATCAAGAGTGCAGGTGGTAAAATAGAAGATTCCACTATGGTAAGCAAAGTCCTGAGATCCCTGTTGCCAATCTATGCAATAAGGGTTGCTGCTATCCAGGAGCTGAGATCAATAGACAAGTCAATAAGGGTTGCTGCTATCCAGGAGCTGAGATCAATAGACAAGTCTAAGGTATCCTTGGACTCCATCATAGCCAAGTTAGCAGCCTATGAGCTAAATAGTTTTGATGGTAGTGTTCAAAAGACTGAACCAACATTCAAAGCCTCTGCTATACCATCTAGAAAAGGAAAAGATGCCGACACTAGTGGAGAACCTAGTCAGAGCAGAGAAATGAATGATGAGGAGATTCTGATGGCATTTGAAGCTCTCCTTGCTAGGAAGCTTCCTAATGGAACTGGTAAATACAAAGGTAAGCTACCTTTGAAATGCTTTTCTTGCAACCAGATAGGACATATTTCTATAAACTGTCCTAATGGCGATAACAAGGACAAACTAGAAAGGTTCAGGAAATTCAAAGGAGGAAACCGGAGAAACTGTTTTGTGGTAGTTGATGAAGGTGTCACAGATGAGGAATCAGAAGATGAGAGAATGAAGACATTGTGTTTGTTGCTGTAAAGGAAGATGTGGTAGACAAGAAGGCTCTTATCTCCTGGTTTGATAATTCCAATGAGTGGATCATTGATAGTGGTTGTTCTCACCATATGACAGGTGACCGGAGCAAGTTTCTATCTTTGGAGGAGTATGATGGTGGTGTGGTTCGCTTTGGCAATGATGCACCGTGCATGGTCAAAGGCAGAGGGTCCATCTCTCTGAATGGAAAGAGTAATGCTAACAATGTGTACTGGGTTGATGGTCTCAGACACAACCTTCTAAGTGTTTCCCAGCTAAATGACAGTGGCCTCACTCTGGAATTCAAAAATGGAGTTTGCAGAATCAAAGGAAAAGATGGTAAATTGGTGGCCACCGGCATGCAGACCAAAGGTAACCTATTTCATCTGAATGCAAGTATAAGTATATGTCTTATGGCTAAGCTTGATGATAGCTAGATATGGCATAGGAGACTCTGCCATGTAAACTTTGATAACATTATGAAGGCTAGTAAGATGAAGGCAGTTAGAGGGTTGTTAGTGCTAAGCAAACCGGATAATACCTTATGCAGAGAGTGTTAATTGGGGAAAATATCTTCCTCAACCTTTAAAGGTAAATCTTTCATTGCTGACAACTTGCTTGATCTTGTACATACTGATTTATGTGGTCCTATGAAAACTAGAAGTGTGCAGGGTGATAGGTACTTCATGATTCTCACTGATGATTGCTCAAGAATGATGTGGGTCACATTCTTGAAAGACAAGTCTGAAGCCTTTGTGAAATTCAAAGCTTTCAGAGCATTAGTGGAGAAGGAAAGTGGCAAAAGGATCAAGTGTCTCAGAACTGATCAAGGAGGGGAATTCACTTCCGGTGAATTCAACAAGTACTGTGAAGAATTTGGCATCAAAAGACAACTATTTGCCCCCCGGACTCCACAGCAGAATGGCCTAGCAGAGAGGAATAACTGGACTGTGGTTGAAGCAACTAGAACCGTGTTGATTCAAGGAAAGGTAGCTCACACCTTTTGGAGAGAAGTGGTGAGCACTGCAGTCTACACAATGAACCGGGTACTCATCAAGAAAGGTAAGGATAAAACTCCTTATGATTACTAGACTAGTAAGACACTTGTGGTTAGCTACTTTAGAGTGTTTGGTAGCAAATCCTACATCAAGAGGAGTGAACACTAGAGCAAATTTGATGCAAAATGTGATGAGGGAATATTCCTAGGATATTCCACCAAGAGTAAAGCTTTCAAGTGTTACAACAATAGGACTCAAAGAATTATGGAAAGTATCAATGTAAGAGTTGATGAATCCTTTGAGAAAACTGAGGAAACCGGTAGTGAGCAAGCTGTAAATGAACCAGTTGCAACCTTCTGGGAACTGGTTGTCAGTCAACCAAGTACCAGTAACAGTGTTCCTGAACCGGTGAATGTTGATACTGATGAAGATGAGGATGGAGAGGAAAAGCAAGAAGAACCTGTCAAGACCATTCCTCGGTATGTCAAGATCATAGGAGATAAGGATGCAGGAATCCTTACAAGAAGAAAGATCAGAGAAAACTCATGTATGATCTCTGAATTTGAGCCTAAATCATTCAAAGAGGCTCATAAAGATGAAGACTGGGTCAAAGCAATGGAAGAGGAACTTGACCAGAAAGAGAAAAATGGTACATGGTCCTTGGTACCCAGACCAGAGCATAAAAATGTCATTGACACCAAATGGGTGTTCAGAAACAAGCTGAATGAGGATGGCATAGTGATTAGGAATAAAGCCAGATTGGTGTGCAAAGGATATGCTCAAGAAGAAGGAGAGGACTATGGAGAAACCTTTTCTCCTGTAGCCAGATTGGAAGGAGTTCGTATGCTTCTTGCATATGCAGCCTTTAAAAGGTTCAAAGTATATCAAATGGATGCAAAATTTGCATTCCTAAATGGTGTACTTGAAGAAGAGGTGTATATTGGGCAGCCAGATGGGTTTGCCCTATCTAAAGACAGTGACATGGTATGTAGGCTACATAAAGCATTATATGGTCTAAAGCAAGCACCTAGGGCATGGTATGAGCGCCTACATTCCCATCTTGTGAAGAATGGATTTGAGAGAACAAGTGAAGATAGCAATATCTACTTGAAGTCTGAAGGAGATCAGATCCTGATCTGTGAGGTCTTTGTTGATGACATTATCTTTGGTGGAGATGACAAGATGAGTCATGAGTTTGTTGATGAGATGAAGAAAGAGTTTGAGATGTCACTCATAGGGGAGATTAAGCTCTTCATTGGACTGCAAATCCAGTAGATGAAAGATGGAATCTTCATCACTCAGTCCAAATATGTCAAAGAGGTGTTGAAGACTTTTGGCGTGGAAGATAGCAAATCGGTTGGTACACTGATGGTGACCGGTTGCAAATTGACAAAAGAAGATGATTCTGCACTGGTTGATGAGAAGAAATACCGATCAATGATCGGTAAGTTGCATTATGTAGTGCATAGCAGACCGGATATTGCACATGCAGTTGGCATTACTGCAAGGTTCTAGAAAAGTCCAAGAGAATCCTACTTGATTGCAGTCAAACGAATTCTTAGGTATCTGAAGGGAACAATTGACTATGGATTGTGGTACCCATACAACAATGATTTCAATCTGAAAGTGTTCACAAATGCTGATTGGGCAGGTAATGTGGATGACTAAAAAAGCACAACCGGTGGTGCATTCTTTCTCGGTGGTAGACTTATCTCATGGATGAGTAAAAAGCAGAGTTGTATCTCTTAGTCTACAGCGGAAGCGGAGTATGTTGCAGCTTTCATGAACTGCACTCAGACAATTTGGATGAAGCATGTACTGGAAGGCTTCAAAATCCCTGTATCTGAACCGGTAAGTATATTCTGCGATAACACAAGTGCTATCAATATTTCAAAGAATTTGGTTTTACATTCTAGAACCAAGCATTTTGAGCTTAAGTATCATTTCTTGAGGGAAAAGGTTCAGAATAAAGAGATTTCACTGGAACATGTTTCCAGTAAGGAGCAGTTAGTAGACATATTCACCAAGCCTCTTCCAAAGACTACATTTGTGCATTTAAGAGGTGAATTGGGGGTACTGCCCCTTCAGGAGGTGAACTAAAAGTATTTGTTCCACATCAGTCAGGTATTGTAAAGTCAAATATTTTTTGATTGATGTGTTGAAGGATGCTACTCCTCAGGGGGAGCAGCATAATGGAACAGGGATGCTTGTGCCTCCAATTTGGCATTGTTGTCAAAGGGGGAGAAGGAGTGAGGTGGAAAAGATATCTGCAGCAAATGGGGGAGAAGATGTGAAGCGAAGAGATATCTTTGTATATTGCCATCAATGCTAAAGGGGGGAGATTGTTGGCATTATGTGAACCGGCATGAAGACATAATGATATTGTATGTTGTCATTGATGTCAATATGTGACATGATGTGAACTGACACATGTGATAGGTGAGTGATAGGTGAGAAGAGAGAATCGACATATGTATGAACCGGTATATATGGCAAAGTGAAGTGGTATATTTGTTCAAGGTGAACTAGCATGTATTTATGGGAACCAACACATGGAAGCATTGTATGACTACCGGTTGGTAGGTAGTTTCCACTTCAGGATTTCCGGTTGGAGTACCTCAAGCCTGTGTGACTCAATCGGTGATCTTTGTGCGATGAGTTAGTAGTATAATGGAGAACAAGTCGAGTTGCCACGTAAGCTCTGTGCGCGTGAAGGATCTTGCATGAAGAAGACTATTCCTATCTACCTCAGGAATGAGCGAAGTCTATCAAACGGTGATAACACATGATGGGTTATCAGCCACCATGAAATCGGTGGATAATGGACGATGGAGAATGTCTTGAGATCGATTCAAGATTGTTGCATTTAATGTAGTATGATTCAATGGTCAGGATCAAACCGCTTGAATTGCTTAACCTAACAGGTTTAGGGTTTAAGGTTTTTGCTACTGACCTGTATGTTTCCTATAAGGTCGATGTTGTGTTTCTTTCTAAGTTTGTTGGCAAAAGTTGTGAGTGTGTATCCAAGGATAGTGATACGTGATTCTTTCCAGACCAAAGGAGAGAAGAGATACCTGCAAAGTGAATGTGCAGAAGGTGAAGAGGAGCCAAAACGGATTTGCATTAGCATTGAGTGCTGTTACCAGATCATTGTAATTCCTGTTGATCTCTAACCACTTCAACAGTTGTGAAATCCCTTAACAGGGTAGCCTTAACCGGCTTGATACAAATCCCCTAACAGGGTAGCTTTAACCGGCTTGATTCAAATCCCTTAACCGGGTAACTTGAAGTTAATGAGTTCTAAGAAGCTATAGAGCTTTGGAGATCCTTTAGCTATTGAGTTCTTTAAATCCTCTAACAAGGTAACCCTAATCGGGTTTAACCCTTAACCGGGTATTGTAGCCATCCCTTAACCGGGTGATCCCTAATAGGATCGGTTCCTAGCAGAACCTATTGTAATGTCTTTAACCGGACAAGGCTCCTAACAGAGCGGACTTCTAAAGAGTTCAAAAAGCAGCTTGTGGGTATTCATCCCCACCGTGGTTTTTCCTAGTTGGGTTTCCACGTGAAAAATATGTGTGTCATGTGTGATGCTTTTATCTTGTGATGCTTTGTTATTGCCTGTTGAGCATATGATGGTTCTGTGTTTTATGCCTGTCTATAAAACATACTGAACTAACTGTTGTGAAGATCAAATGATAGTTTACCTGGTCATGCATGAGGGTGTAATGGTACTATAGTATTGAGCTAAGAGGAAAGCTTAGTGAGTGACCGGTTTATGATTGTTTTAGTTATTCTGGGTCTTACCGGTTGCACTCTGTTTCAGCTAGTATCACTGCCTGCTAGTCATTTGGAGTATTTGCTGTTAAATCGGTTTTGGATTGTATTTCTGTTTGTACTGATTCACCCCCCCTCTCAGTACCGGTTTGGTACTATTAGTTCATCATTGAGTTATCACATACTAGATTATGAGGCTTCATAATCTTAGGTATATCTCTAACTGCCTTAGTTGAACTGATTTTAACAATACAATCAAAATTAACATGACACAACCTCTTATGCCATAACCAACTCTCATCAATATGAGAAATCAAAAAATTCTTATCACCACTATTCAAGTGAAAGATATTACCTCCAGTCTGAATACCGGTTGCAATCTCAAAGTCAGTCTTGTTAATGATTTTGCATTTTCTATCTTTAAACTGAATTTGGAAACCCTTTTCCACCAATTGACCAACACTCAAAAGATTATGCTTTAAGCCTTCTACATAATAGACATTATCAGTATTATGCTTGCCATCCAGAGAAATAATACCTCTACCTTTGATCATACATGCTTTGTCATCTCCAAATTTGACTTGACCGCCATTGTATTCTTGCAGGGACAAAAATTTTCTTTTGTCTCCAGTCATATGATGTGAGCATTCACTATGAATTACCCATTCATCCTTATCGTCAACTTTTGATGCCAGGGCCTTTTCTTCATTCATGATAGCCGGTCCTGGTTCATCTTCCTTTAAAGCATAGAACACCCTTTCCTTTCCATTATTGGATCCACTAGCAGAGTCTTCTGTCGGTTCATCCCCAGAGTCATCACTTACTCCTTCCTCATCCGCTATGTAGCATTGTTTACTTTTCTTGAATCTATATCTATTCTGGTTAGGCTTAAATGATTTCTTAACTCTTTCCTCAAATCTTGCATTCCTTTCAGGACATCTAGATGCAAAATGACCAATCTTATTACATGAAAAACATTTAAAAGGTTTTTCCTTCATACTTACTTCATGTCGGTCCTTTAGGTACTCTTCTAGAAAATAAGGCTTCAAGTTGCTCAAATTCTTCACCTTCTTTCCTCATATCTTTCAATTCTTTTTCATATAAGGCTTTCCAATCAGTTTTGCCAATAGATGATGATGCATGAAAAATAGGTTGAGACTTTACAACTCTAGAAGATCTAAATTCTTCAAGCTCAAAACTAGATAATTTCCCAATCTAACTGAAGTGTTAGCTGCCATAGGATCTACCTCAAGCAGTTAAGCTTCTGCAAAAGAGGACCAAGGCTCTGATACTAATTGTTAGGATAACTGGTGAACAACTGAGGGGGGGGGGGGGGTGAATCAGTTGTTAATAGATTATATCAATTAATCCACTTAATAACCTTTAACCAGATCACATAAACATTAAGTATTAGAATAGAAGAAACAAATACCGGTAAGCAATAAAACTTAACAATAAAACAGATAATCAACACAATGCAACCATACCACATAACACCATGATTTTTAAGTGGAAAAACCGGAAAGGGAAAAACCATGGTGGGAAGCCTACCCACAGTCAGATGATACTTCTGTAGAAAGTATGTGATACAATGAGGGGCCTGCACACTACCTAGAGCATACTGCTCATTACAAAAGAGTCTAACTGACTATGGAGAGGTAATAGCCATCTCAAGATAAATGGACAACAATCTAAAATAATGAACTGTCAGAGATAGCATGTACCATGCCTGATTACAGTTCTGATTAAGCTCAATACCAGAGGCCTTTGACCTCTTCCTTAATCCCAATTCCATCACCTATGATCGACCAAAACTCCTTCGCATATGATATTGCATTCCAAGACCATGACACACTTTCTATAATGAGATCTTACATCATTTTATACCAACCCTAAGGCCTAAACCAATTAGGTCGGCCACCTAAAATATATTACAATAAGATCATTACATACATCCATATTACAATGATATGCCATGTCGGCTTAACACCAAAACAACAATAACCAATCCATAAATCATCCCAGTAACGTGTAGAGAATACGTTAACATGATACCGATCCATAACCTAGATAGGCACTAGAGCTAGTCTGGGTCCACCATGCCAGAGCAATGTCTTCACTCAGTTGAGGCACGATCAAAGAACATCTTCAACTTCCTAAAATCCATCTAGAAGCCGCACCAACACCACTTATGCATCCTGTCAAGATTTCCAGTGAAAACTCTGTCGGTTAAACCTTAAACCAATGCCAATATGGGTTTACAAGAGTGTGTGATAGCATCTGATTACCAAGTCAATATCAATTGACCAAAACATGCTCTAGAAGCATGTAACACATAAAATCAAACATACTCCATAGATCCAAACATGTCAGAAGTGTCCAAGAGATAGTCTCTTCTGCTGATAACACTAGATCTTCTACCGGTAACCAAAACCTATCTTCTGGTAACCAAAACCTATCTGCCGGTAACCAACCATAACAGCCAGTGTTGACATCAATGACAAAACATCAATGCAACACATAATCAATTCATCCATAACACCAACATTACCATGTCACCCACTTGATACTGCGCATATCTCCTTCTCTGATCCACTCTTGCTTTAACCTTTTGACTGTTCTATTGTAAGGTATCTCTGACTTGTTGATGCATCTCTTTCATAGCCTCTACAAATTCATCAGCATGTTCACTCCTCTTGTCCAACCCTTGGACATTTTCAATTCAAAGACTCCTCTTGGATGACTACCATAGACAATCTCAAAAGGACTTAGACCTATGCTCCTATTTATTGAACCATTATAGGCATACTCTGCCTGAGGTATCACCACATCCCAACTACTTCCATGATCCTTAGTCAAACATTTAAGAAGATTTCCCAATGACCTATTCACAACTTAAGTTTAGCCATCAGTCTGAGGGTGATAGGCCGAGCTAAAAGAAAAATTTGTACCCAACCTTTTCCACAAGGTTCTCCAAAAATTCCCTACAAACTTGCCATCCTGGTCAAATACAATACTCAAAGGCAACCCATGGAATCTAACAATTTCTTTGAAAAATAATCCTACAATATAGCTAGCATCATTTGTGGTTTTACAAGGAATAATGTGAGCCATCTTACTAAACCCGTCTACCACAATAAAAACACTATCATGACCTGTCTTTGTCTTGGGTAATCCCATCACAAAGTCCATACTCCAACTTTCCCATGGTCTACTTGGTATAGACAAAGGTTGGTATAGTCCTGCATTCGTTGAGACCCCCTTTTCTCTCTGACACACAATACAACTCTCCACAAACTTTTTGATATCAGTCTGCATCTTAGGCCAAAATTAAAACCTCCTAACTAGGTCCAAGGTCTTATTTAACCCAAAGTGACCTCCTAAACCACCACTATGTTTCTCCTTTACTACATTATCCCTCATTGAACATCTAGGGATACATAACTGACACCCATTGAATAAAAGGCCATCTTGCAAGGTATAGTCAGAAAATTTTCCATGAAAAGCATTTTTAAACTCACAACATACCTTATACATTTCCTTGAAATCTTGGTCCTCTTCATACAATCCTTTGAGTGCTTCAACACCCATACTCTGCAACTATACTTATTACACTGTCAACACCCTCCTACTTAGAGCATCTGCAACCTTATTGGCTACCCCTTTCTTGTGCTTGATGATGAAGGTGTATGCTTGAAGACTTTCAACCCATTTCATATGTCTATGACTGAGCTTCTCCTGTCCATTCAAAAAACTAAGAGCATGATTGTCAGTATACACAATAAACTCCTTAGGAAGCAAGTAATGCCTCCACTTTTTCAGAGCTTGTACCATAGCATACAACTCTAAATCATATGAGGAATACTTCCTCTTTTCTTCATTTAGTTTTTCATTGAAAAAGGCCATCGGTTTCCCCATTTGGCTCAATACTGCTCCTATAGCCAAACCACTTGCATCACATTCAATGGTGAAGGCCTCACTAAAATCCAGTAATAAAGATTGAGTACTTGGCAACTTTCCATTTTACACATTCAAAACTCTTATATGCTTCTTTGGTCCACACAAACTTCACCTTACCACCACCCTTGATGGTTTCTAACATAGGTGCACTATTGGTATTTTGGATATGTTGATATGGTTTTGTCATTGATGTCAACACTTATCAACTCTGGCACTTGGAGAATTGGCAATGTTCACTGACAAGCAAGTGACTTATGCATAGTCATTGGTATCTTGATCACTGACAAGATATATTGTTCACCGGAACTTGGAATGACATGGAAAACATCTGGTTATGTCGAAGACATCATTTGGACACTTTGTCTTGGAGATTTGTTCATTGGTATATTCGTGTTTGCATATTTGCTGTTATCGACAAATAGGTCCAGGATAAGCACCAACAGGCTTATCTATTCCAGATCAGCACGACACGCTATGGAGATAATTTATTATTATTGTAAATGCATTAAGCCGACATGTTGAATTGAATATTGCATCGGTTATTATTTTACTTGAAAAATTGTTTTTATTGTAATATCTTTTGTAAAGCCGACCTATACATTTTGATCCTAGGCTTTGGTATATATGTAAGATCTTATTTGTAAGATCGTTATTTGATTGGGAAAAGGATTGTAATAAGGTATATGAGAGAATAAGAAGAGCTATACATACATACATCAGTTGAAGGTAGAAGGAAGGCTTTTGTGAAGACATATCAGAACTGAACTGGTACTGAATCCAGCATATGAAGATGCTATTTTGAGAAGTACATCATTATTCGATTTAACCACCCAATTGCAGTCAGTTGGACTCCCATTTGTGTTTGAGCAGTGAGCTCTAGGCACTTGGCCTTTCTGCATGTGCAGACCTCCTATTGTATACACATACTATCTGCAGTAGTACCATCTGATTGTGGGTAAGGTTTCCCATCGTGGTTTCCCCTTACAAGGTTTCCACGTACAAATACTGGTGTTATGTGTTGTGGATGTTATTGTCTTTCTGTTTCATACATTAATCTTTACCAGTATTACAATTAATTGATAAACTTCCCACCAGCATTAAATTTGGTTTACTGGTATTAAGCATTAAGTTTGGATAAGTTGTTTTGATTTAAATTTAT
This sequence comes from Cryptomeria japonica, assembly GCF_030272615.1. NCBI lineage: Eukaryota > Viridiplantae > Streptophyta > Pinopsida > Cupressales > Cupressaceae > Cryptomeria > Cryptomeria japonica. Next base: position 389,986,259 of record NC_081412.1, on the reverse strand, counting down.
TAGACAACTGATTCACCCCCCCGCTCTCAGTTGTCTCCGAGACATAACATGCACAAATATCACTGCAATTTCTAGTGAATTACCTATAAAATGTTGCCAAACCAAAAAAAGCTTCTTACCTCTCTAGCTGTCTTAGGTATAGGCCAGTTCAGAATAGTCTCTACCTTGGAAGAATCCATCTTCAAGTCACCCTTAGAGATGACAAAACCTAAGTACACCAATTCCTACTTCATGAAGTCACACTTTTCTAAATTTCTCATCAACTTCTGCTCCTGCAGCCGCTTCAAGACTATCTCCAAGTGTTTCAAGTGCTCCTCCTTGCTCTTGCTAAACACCAATATATCATCAAGGTAGACTACCACAAATTTGTTAGGTCCCGGAGACAATTGCGGGGGGGGGGGGGGGTGAATCAATTGTCAAATAAATTCAAACCAAAAACAACTTAACCAACTTAATGCTTAATACCGGTAAACCAGTTCAATATGCCGGTAGACAGTTTTAACAATTAGTTGCTATACTGGTAAGGATTAGTGCATGAAACATAAACACAAAGTCATCCACAACACATAACACCAAAATTTGTACGTGGAAACCTTGTAAGGGGAAAAACCACGGTGGGAAACCTTACCCACAATCAGATGATACTACTGCAGATAGTAAGTGTACATAAATGGGGTTTGCACATGTAGAAAGGCCAAGCGCCTAGAGCTCACTGCTCAATCACAAAATGGGAGTCACACTGACTACAGTTGGATGGTTAAATCCAATAAGAATGTACTGCACAAAATAGCATCTTCATATGCTGGATTCAGTACCGGTGTAGTTCTGATTGTATTCACAAAAAATCTCCTTCAATCTTCAAATGATGTTTGTGTGTATAGCTCTGCTTATTCTCGCATATACCTTCACTCAATCCTTTTTCACATTCCACATCTAATCTTACAAATAAGATCTTACATTTATACCATAACCTAAGACCAAGTTTAGTAGGTCGGCTCTACAAGATATTACAATAAAAACATTTTACAAACAATACAATATCTGATGCAATAACCAATTGAACATGTCGGCTTAATGCATTTAAAACAATTATTAATCATCTCCATAGCATGCCATGTTGATTTGGAAAAGATAAACCTGCTGGTGTAACCCTGGACCTATTTGCCGGTAACAACAAATATGCAAATATGAATATACCAATAAACAAAACTCCAGGACAAGATGTCCAAATGATGTCTTCGACATTACCAAATGTTTTCCATATCATTCCAAGTGCCGGTGATCATTATATCTTGCCGGTGTACCAGATACCGGTGACTATGCATGAGTCACTTGCTTGCCGGTGAATGTTGCTGATTCTCAAAAGTGTCAGAGTTGATAGGTGTTTAGTAGGTGTTGACATCAATGACAAAACCATACCGAAATACCAACAATCTCCCCCTTTGGCATTGATGGCAACACAAGATGGAAAAACCATCAAAGTGCCAAAACAGAAATGCCAAATACCAAAAACCAACAATCTCCAAAAGGAGATCATAACCAGAAATGAAAATACAGATACATTGAGTAATAATCTCTCCCCCTGGGAGCAACATGTGTTATCCTTGTGTTTTTCCATACCAATCTCTCCCCCTTTGACATCAAATGCCAAAGTTACAACAAAACATCTTACGAAGCCAAGTTCATATACAAAATATCAATCAATTCAATATACCAACTACTCCCCCTTAGAAGTAGCTTCCCATCAAGGACCGGAATAAAAGATTTCTCTATTAATTCTATCGGTTGATGTTAATCATCAACTTCCTAAGTCTCTACCGGTGGGGGTATGACTCTAAGCTGATCTCTGAGATATTCAAAAGTCTCCTTAGGCAAAGGTTTAGTGAAAATATCTGCAATCTGCTCTTTAGTATTCACATAAACCAGTTTTATCTCCTTTGCTTCAACATTTTCCCTTAGAAAATTTAGTTTGATAGAAACATGTTTGGTTTTAGAATGTAATACCAGATTCTTAGATATATCAATTGCTGCAATGTTATCACAATAGATAGTAATAGGTTCCTTGCATTTTACCTTTATGTCTTTCAACATTTGCTTAAGCCATAGTACCTGTGTATAGTTAGTTGTTGCTGCAACATATTCTGATTCTGCTGTTGATAAAGATGTACAACTTTGTTTCTTACTCAACCAAGAAACTAGTCTGTTTCCAAGAAAGAATGCTCTGCCGGTGGTGCTTTTTCTATCATCCACATCTCCTACCCAATTTGCATCTGTGTATGCACATAATTCAAAGTTTTAATCTCTAGGATACCATAATCCAAGATTTATAGTACCTTGTAAGTACCGGAAAATCCTTTTTACTGTTGATTCATGATTTTCTCTAGGATTACTTTAAAATCTTGAAACAGTACATACTACATTCATAATATCAGGTCTGGTTTGTGTCAAATACAGTAAACTTCCTATCATAGATTTGTATCTAGTTGGATTAACAGGTGTAGATTCATCCCTTAGTGATAGTTTGTCATTTTTTGTCATAGGTGTGCTTACCGGTTTAGAGTTCTCCATCCCAAATTTCTTTAGTAACTCTTTTAAGTATTTGGATTGACTCAAGAATATACCTTTATTAGTATGTGAAATCTACAATCCTAAAAGGAATTTTATTTCTCCAATCATAGACATTTCAAATTCTTGCTGCATTCTAATAGAAAATTCTTTACATAATCCATCTTCTCCTCCAAAGATTATATCATCAACAAATACTTCTATAATCAAGATGTCATCATTAGTTATTTTGTAATATAAATTGTTGTCTGCATTTCCTTTAGTAAAACCAATCTTTAAGAGATACTTATCTAGTCTTGCATACCAAGCTCTTGGAGCTTGTTTCAATCCATACAAAGCTTTTCTTAACCTGCAAACCATATCATTGTCATCTGTCAAAGAAAATCCATCAGGTTGTTTAATGTATACTTCTTCTTCAAGATCGCCATTTAAAAATGCACATTTAATATCCATTTGATAAACTTTGTAGTTCTTGTGTGCCGCAAAAGCCAAAAATAATCTGATTGCCTCAATTCTAGCTACCGATGCAAAGGTTTCATTGTAATCAACTCCTTCCTTCTGAGAATATCCCTTACACACTAGTCTTGCTTTATTTCTGACAACCTTACCATCTTCATTAAGTTTGTTTCTGAAAACCCATTTGGTTCCAATTACATTTTTATCTTTAGGCCGGGGAACTAATGTCCAAGTGTTGTTTTTCTCAATTTGTTCTAATTCTTCTTCCATAGCTTTAATCCAAAATTTATCTTCACATGCCTCATTAATAGATGATGGTTCAATTTGAGAAATAAGACATACCTCTTCATTTTCCAATCTTCCTCTTGTCATAACTCCTTTAAACTTGTTTCCAATTATCTGATCTTTAGAATGATTTAGTCTTACATACCGAGGTGTCTTTGTTTGTTGTTGTTCCTCAGTTACTGTGGAATCCTTAGATGATACCGAGGTAACTAGATCTTCATTTTGTATCGGTGGATTTAGAGTAGATTCATTTGTCAAAATTTCTGTTGCCGGTTCAGAGTCTATATACCTTGAAGTTCCTCTGAATTTTTCATCAATCTTTACATTTGTACTTTCAACAATTTTCTGCAATCTTTTGTTAAAACATCTATATGCCTTGCTCTTAGATGAATAACCAAGAAATATTCCTTCATCACTTCTAGGATCAAATTTGCCAATATACTCATCTCTTCTGATATAACATTTACTTCCAAAAATTCTGAAATACTTAAGAGTAGGAGTATTACCAAACCATAGTTCATGAGGGGTCTTACCGGTTTCACCTTTGATGTGAACTTTGTTGAATGTATAGACTGCTGTACTGACTGCCTCTCTCCAGTATACACATGGTAGGTTTTCTTCTGGTAACATACTTCTTGCTACATCCAAGATAGTTCTATTTTTCCTTTCAACAACTCCATTTTGCTGTGGTGTCTAAGGTGCTAATAGCTGTCTTCTGATTCCATTTACTTCACATAATGTATTAAACTCCTTAGATGTAAATTCTCCTCCTTGATCTAATCTTAGACATTTGATTTTCTTACCGGTTTCATTTTCTACCATTGCTTTGAATAGTTTGAACTTTCCAAGTGCTTCTGATTTTTCTCTGAGAAAAGTAAACCAACACATTCTATAATAGTCATCAATGATTAGCATAAACTATCTATCACCTTGTAAGCTTTTAGTTCTAGCTGGACCACATAAATCAGTGTGAATCAAATCAAGAGCATTATTAGATTTTTCTAGAATACTTTTGAAACTAGCTCTAACTTGTTTTCCAAATTGACAATCCTTACATACTATATTTTGAGGTTTGACAATCTAAGGTAAATCTCTAAATGCCTTAGTAGTACTGATCTTCACCATGCAATCAAAGTTTACATGACAGAGTCTCTTATGCCATAACCAACTTTCATCTATATGTGCAATTAAGCATGTCTTTTCACTTTTATTCAAATGAAAGATATTACCTCTAGTCTGATTACCGGTTGCAATTTCCAAACCAGTTCTATTCATGATTTTTCATTTTCTATTTTTGAATTGTAACTGAAATCCTTTCTCAACTAATTGACCAACACTCAAAAGAGTATTCTTTAATCCTTCAACATAGTAAACATTGTCAGTGTTATGCTTACCATCAAGAGATATTGTACCCTTACCTTTGATCAAACAAGCTTTGTCATCTCCAAATCTCACTAAGCCTCCATTGTATTCTTGAAAGTTCAAGAATTTACCTTTGTCTCCTGTCATATGATGTGAGCATCCTGAATCAATGATCCATTCATCCTTTACTTCAACTTTAGCTGCCAAGGCCTGTTCTACCGGTTGAGTAGTAGGTGGTGGTTGATCTTCTGTTATAGCAACAAAAACCCATCCATTATCTACTGGATCCTCATCAGAATCATCAGTCACACCTTCATCAACAATGTAACAAGATTTGTCTTTATTCTTCTTAAATCTGTATCTCTGATATTCAGGGTTAGGCTTGTATGTTCTTCTAGCTTCTTCTCTTAGTCTAGCATGTCTATCAGGGCATCTTGAAGCCATATGACCAATTTTAATGCAGTTAAAACATTTAAAGGGTGCTTTACCTTCATACTTACTTCCAACTAGACCTTTAGGCATTTTCCTTGCAAATAGTGCTTCAAGTTCTTCATTTTCTTTCCCGCTTTCTTCAAGTTCTCTTGCATAAAAGGCTTTCCAATCAGATTTGTCAAATGATGGAGTAGATGATGTTGATGCTTTAAAGGCCAAATCTGTCTTTATAGTAGCAATAGGATCAAATTCTTCAATTTCAAAAGCTAAAAGTTTCCCAATTAATGTATCCCTAGTAACTAATGTATTAGGCATTGTTCTTAACTTATTTATAGCAGTGACTTTCATTTTATATGCCGGTGGAAATCCTCTTAAAACTTTTGAAACAATTTCATCTTCACTTAAGGTTCCTCCACAACATTTAATACCCAAAACGATTTGATTTACTATTTCCATAAAAGTAGAAATCCTTTCATCTTCTTCCATTTTCAGATGTTCATACCTGACCTGGAAGCTTTCAAGTTTTGCAATTTTGACTATGGAATCTCCTTCATTTAGTGTTTCCAAATGATCCCAAATAGCTTTAGCAGTAGACCTATCTGATAGTCCCATGATTTGTTGATCTGATAATGCACTCAAAAGTGCTTCTCTTGCTTTGCAATCATTTTCCTCATCTTTAGTCAAGTTGGGTGGAGTGGGCTGACTCTGAGTAGGAGCAGTATAACCATTCTTTGTAACATCCCAGATGTATTTTCCAATGCAATTTAGGTGTGTCTCCATTCTGATCTTCCATATGCCATAGTTGGTTCCATCAAGTTTAGGACTGTCCTTCTTGAAATAATTAGTAGACATTGGATCTCCTCAAGCTGTTAAACTTTTGCAAAAGAGGACTAGGCTCTGATACCAATTGTTAGGTCCCGGAGACAACTGAGAGGGGGGCGGGGTGTGAATCAATTGTCAAATAAATTCAAACCAAAAACAACTTAACCAGCTTAATGCTTAATACCGGTAAACCAGTTCAATATATCGGTAGATAGTTTTAACAGTTAATTGCTATACCGCTAAGGATTAGTGCATGAAACATAAATACAAAGTCATCCACAACACATAACACCAAAATTTGTATGTGGAAACCTTGTAAGGGGAAAAACCACGATGGGAAACCTTACCCACAATCAAATGATACTACTGCAGATAGTAAGTGTACATAAGTGGGGTTTGCACATGTAGAAAGGCCAAGCGCCTAGAGCTCATTGCTCAATCACAAAGTGGGAGTCACACTGACTACAATTGGATGGTTAAATCCAATAAGAATGTACTACACAAAATAGCATCTTCATATGCTGGATTCAGTACCGGTGTAGTTCTGATTGTCTTCAGAAAAACCCTCCTTCAATCTTCAAATGATGTCTGCGTGTATAGCTCTTCTTATTCTTGCATATACCTTCACTCAATCCTTTTTCGCATTCCATATCTGATCTTACAAATAAGATCTTACATTTATACCATAACCTAAGACCAATTTTAGTAGGTCGGCTCTACAAGATATTACAATAAAAGCATTTTACAAACAATACAATATCTGATGCAATAACCAATTGAACATTTCAGCTTAATGCATTTACAACAATAATTAATCATCTCCATAGCGTGCCATGTTGATCTGGAAAAGATAAACTTGCCGGTGTAACCCTGGACCTATTTGCTGGTAACAACAAATATGCAAATATGAATATACCAATAAACAAAACTCCAGGACAAGATGTCCAAACGATGTCTTCGACATTACCAAGTGTTTTCCATATCATTTCAAGTGCCGGTGATCATTATATCTTGCCGGTGTACCAGATACCGGTGACTATGCATGAGTCACTTGCTTGCCGGTGAATGTTGCTGATTCTCAAAAGTGTCAGAGTTGATAGGTGTTTATTAGGTGTTGACATCAATGACAAAACCATACCAAAGTACCAACAAAATTTCCCTATAAATTCCTGCAACATTTCATTCATTAGTCTCATAAAGGTGCTAGGGGCATTTGAAAGACCAAAAGGCATCGCAAGCCATTCATACAACCCTTTATTGGTTTTAAATATCATTTTCCATTCATCCCTCTCTCTTATCCTTAACTGATGGTACCCACTCTTGAGATCAATTTTAGAGAAATAGGTAGCTTCCCCTAAATAATCCATTAGGTCCTTTATCCTTGGAATAGGATGTTGGCATTGCATGAAGATTGCATTGATGAAGTATAGTTTTGTCATTGATGTCAATAGTAACTAGTAATGGAGTTTTATTGCAACCGGTAGTGATGCAGTAACGCAACTGGTAGTAGAGAAGTGATGGAAACTAGTATTGGTATTTGAAATAGATTGATCAACCGGTAACCCTAACCGATGGAGCTTGGTGAATCAGTTATGATGATTTATGATCAAATGTTGATCGGAGATGGAGATGCCACGTATGCATGATGCACGTGATGAGTTTCAAAGTGGTTTTGGTGCGTGAAGATAACTGTTTATCTTTGGAATGAGCAAATACGTAGCATGAAGTGATAACCAAGTGATGAGCTACATGATTCGATGTGTGGTGGTCTAGGAGTGGTTGATGTTGTTTTGAACAATGTGTAGTTGATTGCTATGTAATCTAACGGTTATGATTGAACCAATATGTTTGTAATCTCTATGAGATTTGTAGGTTTCGTGATGTGTTACCGACTTATTGTATTTGTATTTAAGGTCGATGAGTTGTTTGTAATTGTGTTGGTAATTTGGTTAAGGGTGGTAGTGTGATTGTTTCTGAACCAGAAGGAGTGTTTGTAGAATATTTTGAAGCCAGATAGGAGCAGAAAAGATCTGACTAAGCAGAGTAGTGCTATTACTAGATCAACAAAGTCCCTATTGTTCTCTAACCATTACAATAGTTAAATCCCTTAACTGGGTAAGCTTTAACAGGCTTGGTGTTGTCTAAATCCTCTAACCAGGTGATCCATTAGCTTGGATGTGAAATCCTCTACCGAGGTTACTCCTAATAGGGTATTGCCTTTAACAGGGTATTGTAGTCAATCCCTTAACCGGGTGGTCCCTAACCGGATCTATTCTTAACAGGACATTATTGTATAAGCTTCTAACAAGGCTTGGATCCTAACAGGGCAAACTTTAGAAGAGTTCAAAATACTTGTGGGTATTCATCCCCACCATTGTTTTTCCCCTTTGGGTTTCCACGTGAAAAATCATTGTGTTAAGTGGTGAGTGATTTTGTGGTTATGTTTTTGATATGGTTGATATGATTAACTTGTATAGTGACTTAGATATGTTTAGATGACTGGAAGTGAAATGAAATGAGCTATTATTGATGTTAGTAAAGAGGTTTAATGTTTTGGTTAAATGGTCTGTGAGTTTCAGATCTGTTGCATTATATCTTTTATGTTTTGGTCAACCAGTAAAGTTAGACAGTGCAGTTGCAATTTTGGATACAGTGTCTAAACCAGTTTAGATTAGCAAGTTGTTTCTGAGTTGGGTTTATGTTTGGTAAAGTTTAGTTTGTTTTCTATCTACTAATTCACCCCCCCTCTCAATAGTTGACCAGATCCTTATTGTTTCATCATATTATCAATTGGTATAAGAGCTTTTCAGGTCCTCTTGTGTTTAAGCCTAATAGCTTGAGGAAAAGATCTAGGAGAACCTGATGAAGAAAGAAGGTCCAAAATTAAATAGGGAAAACTACAGAATCTAGAGTGATAGGATGAAGATCTATATCAAGAGCTTAGTAAGTCAATATTGGGAACATGTTGTTACTAAATATAACTTGCCTAGTGGGATTTTGTTAGATGATCATAATAAGGAGCAATAGGAGAACAATCAAGCATTGGAGGCTATTATCAGTTCCTTGTCTGATTCAGAGTATGTTGATGTCCATGGATTGGAGAGTACTTATGAAGTATAAAAGAAACTTGAGGATATCTATAGCGGTGATGAGCAGGTGAAGATTGCCAAAGAGGAGAGTTTGAGAGGTAGATTTGATGATATGTGGATGACTGAAGGAGAAAACATTCAACAGTATGGTCAGAGGATCAAGGAGATAGTCAAAGAGATCAAAAGTGCTGGTGGTACAGTGGAGGATACCACAATAAGTAGCAAGGTGTTGATAACCCTTCTATTGGTCTATGCTATCCAAGTTGCAACCATTCAGGAACTCAAGTCTATTGATAAATCAAAGGTAACTCTTGACTCCATTATTGGTAAATTAACTGCATTTGAATTAAATGGTTTTGATGGAAGTGTTTAGAGATTAGAATCTTCATTTAGAGCCTCAGTTTCAACCCCACTGGTAAGGAAAAGCAGAGAAGTTAGTTACAGTCACGAGTCTAGATCCAACATAGAGGTAGATGATGAAGATAGTCTGATTAAGCTTGAAGCATTGTTGGCCAAGAGGTTACCTAGAGGTACTAGTAAGTACAGAGGTAGATTAGCTTTGAAGTGTTTTGCATGTAATTGGATTGGATATATTTCTGCTAACTGTCCAAATAGAGATAATGAGTAGAAACCAGAGAAGTACAAGAAGTTTAAAGGCAAAGGTAAAAGAGATTGTCTCATTGCACTGGATGGAGGAATTGTAGATGAGGAATCTGAAGAAGATGCAAATGGGGACATTGTCTTTGTTACTATTAAAGAAGAGACATAAGATCATAAGGCATTAGTCTCTCACATGGATAGTTTTGATGATTGGATTATAGACAGTGGTTGTTCACATTACATGACCGGTGACCGGAGTAAGTTTCTTACTTTGAGAGAGTTTAATGGAGGTGTTGTGAGATTTGGAAATGAATCACCCTACATGGTGAAAGGAAAGGGATCCATCTCTTTGAATGATAAAAGTAGTGTAGATGATGTCTACTGGGTTGAAGGACTGAAACACAATCTTTTGAGTGTTGCTCAACTCAATGATAAAGGTTACCCACTGGAATTCAGGAATGGAGTCTGCAAGATTTATGGAAGCAAAGGTGAACTAATTGCAACTGACAAAGAGACCAAAGGTAACTTGTTTCATTTAAGTTCTAAAGTCAACAATTGTTTAATTGCAAAAGTAGAAGATAGTTGGCTTTGACACCAAACATTCTGTCATGTAAATTTTGATAACATTGTAAAAGTTAGTAAGTCCAAATCAGTAAGAGGTTTGCTAGGGTTGGACAAACCGATGAATGCTTTGTGCAAGGAATGTCAGTTAGGGAAGATGACATACTCAACCTTCAAGAGCAAATCTTTCTCAATAGAACATTTGCTAGGTTTGGTTCATACCGACCTTTGTGGACCAATGAGGACTAGAAGTATTCAAGGTGATCATAATTTCATGATTTTTACTGATGATTACTCAAGGATGATGTGGGTCACATTCTTGAAAGACAAGACATAAGATTTTAGCAAGTTTAAGGCATTCAGAGCCTTAGTTGAGAATGAGAGTGGAAAGAAGATAAAGTGCTTAAGAACTATTCAAGGTGGTGAATTTACTTCAGAGGAATTCACTAGTTACTATGAAAATGGAATTAAGAGGCAACTTTATGTACCTAGGACACCACAATAGAATGGTATAGCAAAAAGGAACAACCGGTCAGTTGTTGAAGCTGCTAGGAATATGCTAATACAAGGAGGTGTAGCTAAGACATTCTAGAGAGAAGCTATCAGCACAGCTGTTTACACAATGAATCAGATACTGGTTATAAGAGGTAAGGATAAAACTTCCTATGAGTATTGGTATGGTAGATCACCTAATGTCAGTTACTTTAATATTTTTGGTAGCAGATGTGATGCAGAGGCCTTCTTACGCATAAGGAAAAGTCCAAAGGGTTAGGTTCTGACCCTTTAAATGACAAAAATGACCCTACAAGGAAGGACTCCACATCTTATGGTTTTGAACTACTCTCCACTACTCAAGCCTAACACCTACTCAAGATGACTAAATGGCTTCAACTTCTCTAACATGCCTCACCGGTAACTCCTGCTCTTAGGGGATTTGGAATTGGTCCATTCATGACTACTAAGGACTATTCCAAGCATTGGTTTAAGGTTTTATCTTCCAATCCTTATATCTCCTTTGGAAACCTACCCCCTAGGCTAGTAGCCCTATTTAGCAAGAGAATTGACGTTAATTCCAAAATATTTCACACACTCGGACAAACTACTCACCATTCCAAATTCCCTTTTTGGACTTACACTCATCCCCAAAATGGGTTGGCAAGATCTGCAACCTAAGGGTTTGAATCCCTTAGAAGCCTAGAGACCTAATTAGGGTGATTAGGCCTAAATTGCAAAGAAACCCCCATTACCAGTTTCCCAACTACAAAAAAAACTTTATGAGCATGTGGAGAATGGTGAATAACCTCCAATTCTAGGGTTGCATGCCTAGAATCCACCGCTATCAGATTTTAAGGTGACTATCCTAACTTTGCTTAAGGTAGTCACATGGAGATGCCTACCTAGATTTATCTCTTTCTCCACACAACCAATTCTCCCCTCTAAAAACCCATGAAAATCCTAAAATACATAGGCTAATCCTACACTCCACCAAAGGAAGAATCTTCTAGATGGGAAGAATGCAAGATATGGCCATTTTTGGCTAAAACCCTAGCCAAACCCTTACTTCCCGGGTTACAGTCAGAAAAATGAAGGGTTCTCCCTACTCAGAAATAATCAAAGCCTCAAACCACCTCCAAAAGAAATCTGATTCAACCCTCCAACTACTAAATGAATTTTTTTTCTCAATTCAATCCATACAAGGATGTACAATCTCTACAAACTCAGAATTTCTGGGAAAACTCAGTTTTGTTTGTGTCTTATTGCATAAAAAATTCAAATCACACTTCCTCTACCTTGGGAATCATGTCCACAAGGCTTATATCCCTCTCCAATGGTTACCAACTAAATTTGGAAGAAGTTGGAGCTGTTGAAAGGCTTACATCAACTGCACTTTGAAAAGTTGCACTTTTGCTCGCAAAAGTTGCATTTTCAAAAGTTGCATTTTTGCATAAAAGTTGTCAAACACTACAAGTTTGGGATCCACACAACTTGGATCAACCAAACACCACTAAGAAATCCTAAAAACCTATCAAACACAAAAAACAAACATCCTACTACCCCTATTCACCACATTGTCCCTATTGGCTTATCAAATTGCCTAATCAGTGACATTGGTTTACATGGTGGGGTCTTTATTGAATACATGAAACTTGCATAAACACAAGACACTAAGACAAACACTATGATCCTAGTCTTCATCCTCAGATCCATGATTTTCTTGTTGAAGAGGTGCTCCTACACCAAGATGTTTTATGAAGAGAGGTGATTATGTTGGTAAGTTTGATGCCAAGAGTGATGAAGGCATATTTCTTTGTTACTCCACCAAGAGCAAAGATTGCAAGTGTAACAACAACCAGACCAAGAAGATCATTGAAAGTGTAAATGTCTGAGTTGATGAGTTTCTTGAGAAATTAGGAGAAACTAGTAAGGAAAAGGTGGAAGAAGAACCTTACACACTATTTTTGGAACCGAAACCGATGAAGCCAAAAGTTGAAGAACAAAACAAAGAAGCCCTAGTTCAACTGGAATAGGGAGGTCCAACAGAGGAAGAAGAAAGTGAAGAAGAAGAACCTGGAAATCAAGATCATGTCATTCCAAGGTATGTTAGAATCAATCATAGCCCCGATTAGACTATTGGTGACATGAATGCAGGTGTGAAAACAAGAACAAGGCTTAGTGAAAACTCTTGTATGATTTCCACCATTGAACCAAGAACTGCAAAAGAAGCATTTGTAGATGAAGACTGGATCAAGGCTATGGAAGAAGAACTTGACCAGAAAAAGAAGAGCAATACTTGGTCATTGGTACTCAGACTAGAGAATGGGTATTCAGGAATAAACTGAGTAGTAGTAAAAAATTAAGCTAGACTCGTATGCAAAGGATATGCACAAGAAGAAGGTGAAGACTATGGTGAGACGTTTGCACCAGTTGCAAGATTGGAAGGAGTAAGGACTCTACTTGCATTTGTAGCATACAAAGGATTGAAAGTATATTAGATGCATGTGAAGTCAACATTCCTAAATGGAATATTGGAAGAGGAAGTCTACATTGAACAACCAGATGGTTATGCTTTAACTATAGAAATGAACATGGTGTGAAAATTACATAAGGCATTATATGGATTGAAGCAAGCACCTAGAGCATGGTATGAAATATTTCACTCTCACTTGGTGAGAATAGGTTTTCAGAGAACTAGTGAAGACAGTAACATATATCTCAAGTTAGAAGGAGATAAGATACTAGTAAGTGAGGTATTTGTTGATGATATCTTTTTTGGAGGAAATGATGATATGTGTCATGACTTTGCTAGTGAAATGAAGAATGAGTTTGAGATGTCACTGGTAGGTGAAATAATTTTTTTTATAGGTCTACAAATCCAATAGATGAAGGATGGTATTTTCATCACACAGTCCAAGTATGTAAAAGAAGTTTTGAAGACTTTTGGAATGGGAGACTGTAAACCAGTTGGAACAACAATGATTACAAGATGTAAACTATCTAAGGAGGATGATTCTGCATTAGTGGATGAAAAGGAGTATATGTCAATAATAGGTAAACTACATTATGTTGTCCCCAACAGATCAAACATTGCTCATGCAGTAAAATTGGTTGCTAGATTTTAGAAGAGCCCGAAGAAACACACATGGTAGTGACCAAAAGAATTTTTAGATATCTGAAAGGCACAGTTGATTATGGATTATGGTATCCATTTGTAGGAAACATTGATTTAAAAGTCTATACAGATGCAGACTGGACAGGAAATGTTGCTGATAGGAAGAGTACATCCGAAGGAGCATTCTTTCTTGGAGGAGGACTAGTGTCTTGGAGCAGAAAGAAACAAAGTTGTATATCACAGTCAACTACAAAAGCTGAATATGTCAGAATATATATGAATTGTACCCAAGCAATTTGGATGAAACATATTTTGGAAGGTTTCAAGTTGAAAATTTTAGAATCGGTAAGGATTTTCTGTGATAACACTAGTACAATAAACATTTCTAAGAACCCAGTGTTGCATGCTAGGACAAAGCATATTGAGTTGAAGTGTCATTTCTGGAGAGAGAAAGTACAAAGTAAAGATGTGTCACTGGAGCATGTATCTACTAAGGAAAAACTAGCCGATATCTTTACTAAACCACTAGCTAAGGATACTTTTGAGTATCTTAGAGGTAAGATAGGGGTTGTACCCCTACATGAAGTCAATTAAGCAGATGTGGAAGACATCAGTCCTAGAGCTTATTGAATATTTTGAAGCAGGATTGGTGTAGAGTGGAGCTACTCCATAGGGGAAGCAACTAGTTGCAAATCAATGAAGCATGGAATGGTTAACCAACTGTTATTGGTATTCACTTTGGCATTTCTATCAAAAGGGGAGAAGAACTGTATATGATTGATAGCTAGTTACCAGCTGAAGACATGGAGATACAATTGAAGGAGAGGAAAAAATGTAAACTTACTCTCAATCATCACAAAGGGTATTGATATTTGTATTGCCATCAATGCCAAAGGGGGAGATTGTTGGCATTGCATGAAGATTGCATTGATGAAGTATAGTTTTGTCATTGATGTCAATAGTAATCGATAATGGATTTGTATTGCAACTGGTAGTGATGCAATAATGCAGCTAGTAGTAGAGCAGTGATGGAAACCGGTATTGGTATTTGAAGTAGAGTGATCAACTGGTAACCCTAATCGATGGTGCTTGGTGAATCAGTTTTGATGATCTATGATTGAATGTTGATCGGAGATGGAGATGCCATGCATGCATGATGCATGTGATGAGTTTCAAAGTGGTTTTGGTACATGAAGATAACTGTTTATCTTGGGAATGAGCAAATGCATAGCATGAAGTGATAACCATGTGATAAGCTACAAGATTCGATGTGCGATGGTCCAGGAGTGGTTGATGTTGTCTTGAACAATGTGTAGTTGATTTCTATGTAATCTAATGGTTATGATTGAACTGATATGTTTGTAATCTCTATGAGATTTGTAGGTTTTGTGATGTGTTACCAACCTATTGTATTTGTATTTAAGGTCGATGAGTTATTTGTAATTGTGTTTGCAATTTGGTTAAGTGTGGTAGTGTGATTATTGCCAAACCAGAAGGAGTGTCTGCAAAATTTTTTGAAGCTAGATAGGAGCAGAAAAGGATATGACTAAGCAGAGCAGTGTTATTACCAGATCAACAAAGACCCCGTTGTTCTTTAACCATAACAACAGTTAAATCCCTTAACTGGGTAAGCTTTAACAGGCTTGGTGTTGTCTAAATCCTCTAACCAGGTGATCCATTAGCTTGGATTTGAAATCCTCTACCGAGGTTACTCCTAACAGGGTATTGCCTTTAACAGGGTATTGTAGTCAATCCCTTAACCGGGTGGTCCCTAACCAGATCTGTTCTGAACAAGACATTATTGTATAAGATTCTAACAAGGCTGGGCTCCTAACATGGCGAACTTCAGAAGAGTTCAAAATACTTGTGGGTATTCATCCCCATCGTGGTTTTCCCCATTTGGGTTTCCACATGAAAAATCATTGTGTCAAGTGGTGAATGATTTTGTGGTTATGTTTTTGATATGGTCGATATGATTAATTGGTAAAGCCACTTAGATATGTTTAGATGACCAGAAGTGATCTGAAATGAGCTATTATTGATGTTAGTAAAGTTCGTTAATATTTTGGTTAAATGGTATGTGAGTTTCAAATCTGTTGCATTGTATCTTTGATGTTTTGGTCAACTGGTAAAGTGTGATAGTGCAGTTGCAATTTTGGATAAAATGTCTAAACCAGTTTAGATTAGCAAGTTATTTCTGACTTGGGTTTAAGTTTGGTGAAAGTTTAGTTTTTTTTCTATCTACTGATTCATCCCCCCTCTCAGTAGTTGACCAGATCCTTATTGTTTCATCATATTATCATAGTAAACCTAAATATGATGGTTATCCTATTGATAGCCTTAGAATCAGTACAAAGTCTCCATTTCCCATCCTTCTTTGGGGCTAAAATAGTAGGCACTGCACATGGGCTAAGGCTCTTTCTTATCAACCCTTTATCTAGGAGCTCTTGAATTTGCCTATCTATCTCTTTATTCTGTTGTGGGGTCATTTTATATGCTGCCTTGTTATGAAGTACTGCTCCTGATATGAGGTCGATTTGATGACTAATATCTCTGATAGGTGGCAGGGAATCAGGTATATCTTTCACAACCACTCCTTTGTACCGGTCTAACAGTTTCTTGACCTCCTTAGGTCCTACCTCACTCACACCCTTCTTCCTTTCTTCCTTGGGCTTAAAAATCAAAGAAAAACCTACTCCACCTTCCTCCTTTAGTGTATCAAGGAATTCTTTTTCTGCTACCATCATCACACTAGATCCTACATGTTGTGGATCCCCTTCTACCACTGACTATATCCTAAAGGTCACACCATCCTTTTGGAAAGATTAAGCATTCTTTTCTCCATCATGATGAGCCTTTCTGTCAAACTACCATGGTCTGCCAAGCAAGAGATGGCAAGCATCCATTGGAAGGATGTCACACAAAATTTTATCCTTATACCCCCCAATACCGAACTCTACCCATGCTTGTTCATTGATGAGTATGTGTTGCCCTTTGTTCAACCAATTGACTCTATATGGACAACTATGGGGTATTCTTTCCAAGTTCAACTTGTTTACTGCTTCCAAAGATACAATGTTATCAGTAGATCCTGAATCTATGACAACTTTACAAACCTTACCTTGAATCTTGCAGTTGATTTTAAACAAAGCCTTTCTTTGGGGTGGAACAGTCTTCACTGGTTCCTTTAGCAGTGTCCTCTTGATCATCAAGTTCTCTCCCATCTTTGATGTCAAATTCACTTCAGGAGATGTCACACTCCTTACATCTTCTTGAGTCAAAGTGGTTCTCCTCTTACCACCATGAGAAGTTGAGGCCTTCTCTGGACACTTGTAGGTCAGGTGCCCCATCTGATTGTAGTTATAACATCTCATACTGGAGAACTTGGATCCCCTCTTTGATCCATTTGTCCCACCTCTTCCATTAGGTCTTCTCCCATGATAGCCTCCTTTGCTACTTGAGTCCCCAACTTGCTCTCCTTGGCTAGACTCACCACTAGACCTTTGGTTAGGACTTCTTCCTCCAAAACTTCCTCTGTTACTCTGCTCACTTCTTCTTTTTAGTTTCTCTTTTGCCCTTAGGGACAATTGAAAACACTTGTTCACTATCTCTAGTGCCAAGATGTTGATCTCATCTTGGATATTCATCCTTAGGCCGTTTAAGTACTTGGCCACTTTCTTTGACTCTTCTTCTTGTCTCTTTGATCTAAGACTGAGTTTATGAAACTCCTTCGTATATGCATTCACATCAAGGTCTCTTTGTCCGAGGTTCTGCAATTTTCTATACATTTGCACTTCATAGTCAATAGGCATGAATTGTGCCTTGAATTTAGATTCCATCCTTTCCCAGGAGGTTATCATACTTTTTCCATCCTTAACTCTTTGTCCTTGTACATAGTTCCACCATGTAAGAGCAGACCCCTTCAACCTTGATTTTTCCAACTTAACCCTCTTATCTTCAGGGATTTCTTTGTACTCAAAATGACTGGTCAATGCTTCAATCTAGTCTATCACCTCTTCTACTTCCATACTTCCACTATATATAGGCAAACCATCAATGGTGTCCCTATTGACTAACCTCAAGGCATCTACAAATACCCTCTGATCTGCAGCTATCTCCGCTACCCGCTTAGAGGATTCCCCATCTTCTTTATCCCCTTCTTCATCAGTGTCACTTCCATCTTCCTTATCCTTAGTCTTTTTCAATTCTTCAAGATTGGACTCAAGCATCTCTTCAATCAACTTCTTCACTGTATCTTGTGACATACTCTTAGTAGGCATTTTGTCAGCCCCTATTTCAATCTCTTCCTATGACATACACTAAGACCATACCAGCCAAGTGATCTTCAAAATCCTGCTCTGATACCAATATGACGAGGAGGCAGTAGACCGGAAGGAGGTTAACCTTAAGCAATGAACTTCTAAGGTTCACAGACTCAACTGGTAATCCCTGATTCCAAATATCCTAACACAACACAAAGTCAAGCAATGGTTGATACCAAACAACACCTTGGAAAACCCCAAGGCTCCACTATGTCCACTTATAGACAACTAACACTTCTCAAGTTCTTGTGTGACTATGCACACACCCTAGCAAACAATGAGTGGGCTATTACTAGGCTTAAGGGTTTGAATGGCCTACTTGACCAATTCAATACAAAAATACTTTCTCACAACACTTGAACACAAATGAAATAGGATTTCATGGCTTAGGTCCACCAGAACATCAATCTTGACTCATTCGCCCACAAACCTAAACCGGTTGCTATTAGGCCCCCTTTTGAAGGAATCGGGTGATAAATTTTCACACCTTGAGGATATAGACAAATAAATTATGTTTTTAGATACCCTTTTGAAATTTATAAAAAATATCTTATTTTCCAGTACCGAAACAACTTGGAGATATTCCAACAAGTGCTGCACTAACAAACTTAATAGGGCTTTTAGACCTATTTGACTGAATGCCTTTCACAAACTGGTTTGGTTCTCCTAATGGATGACCACCACTGACCATGAAATATTATGAAAACCTCCAAAATACTCTTCTACCACATTCAAACCATTTCCCAATGCTCTACCTCTCAATTATCATGCACTGCACTCATCAAACCGGTTTGTCACATAGAGATGCCAGACCTAGGGTTAGTTCTCCATCCTCTTCACCCTGTTGCATCCTATTAATGGCTTTTGGTATTGACATATGATACATTTTCCTATCACCTCCTATAATGGTAGAGAGTTCAGTTAAGGATTGATAGGTCAAAACCCATTATTGTAGTTAAACCCTAGGGGTTTAAGGGTTTTAGGCTACCTAGTAGAGATTTGCTTGTAGAATGGGGCAATGATCACTTTAAGACTTCACACTAAAAAAAAAAAAAAGGTAAAACAATCTAGTTACATGATCTATGCCATGATAATTCTTACCAATCCACCTTTAGTATGCAATCAATATAAATTATATGGTTTTTTTCGAGTTTCCAATTGTTCTTGATGCTTCCAATTCCTTTCCAAATCAACCAACACAACCAACTTACATTCTTCGGCGTTTGGGGAATTTAAAGGTATTTCCCAAAAAACCATAACCTCCAACTATTTTTCAATTTGACTGACTGTTGGAGAATCCCGAGTTACAAAAAGTGCAAAATTGTCATGAAAACAATTTGACAATATGACAACTTTTGTATAATTTGACCAACTTAGACTCTAGACTATCATAGTCCCCCAAATAATTACATTTGACTTTAAAACATAAAAAATGACTCAAATAGACTTGTGGTCACTTGATCCCTCAATTTAGAACATTATGACCCTTATTGACTCAATTTTCTCTACCATACGCTAGATGACAATTTGATCCAAACATGGACAAACTTGTCACACTCCTAGGACATTGAATTACAAAAAGGACCCATAGGGTCTTATTACATTTCTTCTAACTAATATAAAATCATCTTTCTCTTGGCTCATACCTTCATAGGTATGTGCTCCTACACCAGGTGTGTAAAGACTATTTTTCAGGTAGAAGGTATTGATTTTGAAGAAACTTTTTCTCCAATTGCTAGGATGGAAACTATTAGAAATTTTCTTGTGTTTTCTGCCTACAAGAGTTTTAGAGTATATCAAATGGATGTTAAGTCAACAATTTTGAATAGAGAATTGGATTAAGAAGTATATATTGAACAACTGAATAGATTTAGACTGTCAGATGATCTATATGTGGTTTGAAGATTAAAGAAGACTCAAACAAGCACCTAAAACTTGGTATGCAAGACTAGATAGATATTTGTTACAATTTTTTTTTAGGATAGGTACTACTAACAACAATCTCCACTCCAAGGTAGAAGGAAATAAGTTGTTTCTTGTTATTGTTTATGTTAATGATATTATCATTGGAGGAAGTGATGGTTTGTGCAAAGAATTTGCATAAGAGATGTAGAAAGAATTTGAGATGTCTATGTTTGGAGAGATGCCATTTTTTCTTGGTCTTCAAGTTACTCAGTTGAATGATGGAATATTTATTTCTCAAGATAAGTATGTTAAAGAGATGTTAAAGAAGTTTAATATGGATAATTGTATACATATTACTACCCCTTTAGTTGTTGGATGCAAATTAGGAAAACATGATACATCTCTGGATGTTGATCAAAAGAAGCATGGATCTATGATTGGAGGACTATTATATCTTACCGCTTCTAGACCAAATATTATACAAGTTGGGTGCTTGGTTGCAATATTTCAAGCTAGTCCAAAGAAAACTCATGTTCAAGCAATGAAAAGGATTTTTAAATATTTGAAAGGAACTTAGGATTTTGTACTATGGTACAATAAGGATGGAGATTTCATGTTGAAAGCACATATAGATGTTGATTGGGCTGGAAGTGTTGATGACATGAAAAGCACCAGTGGTGGTGAATTACTTTTGAGAGACAAGTTGGTTTCATGGATGAGTAAGAAATAAGAATCCGTATCATTATCCACTACAAAAGTTTGATATATTGTTGTAGCATCTTGTTGTACTCAAGTTTTGTGGATGAAGGAGACTCTTAAGGATATTAGAGTAGTGTATTATGAAGCTATTCCTATTATGCGTGATAATACCAGTTCTATACATATTTTTGAAGAATCTAGTTATGCAATCAAGAACTAAACATATTTCAATCCATTGCCATTTCTTGAGAGAGAAGGTAGCAGAGAAAGAAATGAGTCTAGAATACATTTATACATTAGAGAAGATAGCAAACATTTTTAATAAGGCTTTGGCAAAGGATACTTTTGAGTACCTTAGATATAAGTTAGGGGTTATTGCCCCTCCCTTTTCTAACTAGATGCATTTTTCAGTGATATATCTTTCCAAGGGGAGAAGTGCTTATCCTTGTCTCTTGGATTGATGATGTTGCTACTCTTAGGGGGAGCAGTAGTGTGAGTTTCTAATGCTTGCCAAAATACCCTAAAGAAACTAAACAATAATATGCAAATGGAGATAATTTTTTTTTTCTTAATTAACATCTAATAACAACAAATGCAACAAATAACATCTCCTTCTATTTACATTTATTAAACAAACTAACCAAAATGAACAAACATTATTTCTCATTTCACCAAATAACGCAAGCGGAAATAACACAACATCATTAACCTTTCCCTAGGGCACTTCAACATCATTACTTAATTTATCACCATAATAACATACTACACACATGATAGCTATATTTCATCTTCATTTAATGCATCATATTCTAATTCTTTAACCATGAGATATGCAACCTACAAAATTACTTATTCCTTATGATATGCACAATTTCCTTCCTACCAATGCATCTATATGAATCATTCATCTTCATTAGATCCAATTAGAACCTTCTAACATATTCATCTATTATTCTATGAATATTCCTTTTTCAAGATTATTTCACATTCTAACTTGCTTCTAAACATTCCATGGGATAATACAACTGAACCATAATGCAAATCCATTCTATTCCAACTATAATCCACTTATATCCATGATTCATAAGATCACATCTCTACAATAGTACATTTACAAATATGTCTTAATTCTGATTCCAACCACAATTCATCTTACAAATATTGTTGGCATTTGCATGGAGATTGCATTAATGATATGTTATGTTTTCATTGATGTCAATTAACCGGTAATGATATTGTTGTAATGATGTTTTGTAACCAGTATGAAGAATTTATGGAGTGAACCGATATTTCTATGTATTGGACAGTTGAACCGGTAAACCCTACCTATTGATTTGATAAACCCTAGCTGATTAAGTTTGGTGAATTGGTTATATTGGTTTATGATCTGATGATGAGCGGTAATGATTATGACACATGATTATTGTATGAAGAGAGTTTCAAAGCAATTTTGGCATGTTGATGAAATGGTTTTTGTCTAGGGAATGAGTAAGTATATTGCATGTAATGCAAAGTGCATGATGATTTACCGAGTTCGATGAAGTAGTGATCAAGGAGCAGTTGAAGTTTTCTTGATTGATGTGCAAAGATTGCTATGTAATCCAACGGTCATACTTGAACCGAATTGTTTGTAATCTCTATGAGAGAATTAGGTTTTTGTTGTGTTACCGACCTAATTGATTTGTTTATAAAGTCGATGAGTTGTTTAGTTTAAGAGTTGGAAAAGTTTTAGTTGAGTGTGTGGTTGCTGAACCAGATGATGTATCTACAGTTTGAGTAAAGGTAGATAGGAGAATGAAAAGGATCTGAACAAGCAAGTGTAGTGCTATTCAAATAGATCAGCAAACTCCTGTTGTTTTCTAACAATTACAATAGATTGAAATCCCCTAACCAGGTAAGCTCTAACAAGCTTGGTGCTATTCAAATCCTCTAACCAGGTGATCCATTAGCTTGGATTTCAAATCCTCTACCGAGGTTACTCCTTACAAGGTATTGCTTTTAACAAGGCATTATAGTCAATCCCTTAACCAGGTGGTCCCTAACAGGATCTGGTCTTAACAGGACTTTTGTAAAGCTTTAACAGGCTTGGCTCCTAACAGGGCGAACTTTAGAAGAGTTCAGATAGTTATCTTGTGAGTCTCATCTCACCGTGGTTTTTCCCATTTGGGTTTCCATGTCAAAATATTGTGTCAAGTGGTGAATGTTTTTGTGGTTATGTTCTTATGGTTGATTTTATTAATTACTTAATCCACTTTGATAAATCATGATAACTGGAATCATTGTGAAATTAAGTTCTACTTATGTCAGTAAAAGCATTTGGATGTTTATGAGTTTGAATTTGTTTACTGTTAGTTTGTTGTAATAGTCAACCGATTTATCTTGAGGGTTTTTATCTTGACAGTGATATTGCATTGATAGTTCTAAGTTTACTTTGAGAAGATTGATTTTGAGATCGGTGAAGTTAGTATCAGTTTTTCTATCTACTGATTCACCCCCCCGCTCTTAGTAGTTGACCGGATTCTCATTCTTTCATCATACCATCAATTGGTATCAGAGCATATCAGGTCCTCTAAGGTCTAAGCCTAACAAGTTGAGGTAAAGTTCTTGTAGATAATGATGAAGAAGGAAGATCTGAAGTTTAATAGAGAGAACTATAGGATATGGAGTCATAGAATGAAAATTTATATCAAGAGTCTAGGAAATCAATACTGGGAACATGTTGTTAATCAATATGTTGCACCTAGTGGGATTATGACTGATGATCAGAAGAAAGAGAAACAATAAAACAATCAAGCATTAGAGGCTATTATTAGTTCTTTGTCTGATGCAGAGTATGTAGATGTTCATGGTTTAGAGACTGCATATGATGTACATAATAAACTTGAAGAGATTTATAGCAGTGATGAACATGTTAAGATTGCTAAAGAAGAGAGTCTAAGAGGAAAGTTTGATGAAATGTGGATGGCTGAAGGTGAGAATATCCAGTAGTATGGTCAAAGGATAAAGGAGATAGTCAGTGAAATTAAGAGTGCAAGAGGTAAAGTGGAAGATGCCATAGTGATCAGTAAGCTACAAAGAACCTTGCTACCGGTCTACACTATCTGAGTTGCAGCCATTTAGGAGCAAAAGTCTATTGACAAAACTAAGGTAACCCTTGACTCCATCATTGGCAAGCTTATTGCTTTTGAATTAAATGGTTATGATGGTAGTGTACAGAAATATGAGTCTGCATTTAGAGATTTTGTTTCTAACCCATGTATGAGGAAAATTAGAGATGTCAGTCATAGTTATGAATCTAGATCCAGCAGAGAAGCTGATGATGAAGACAATTTAGTTGAGCTTGAAGCATTGTTGGCCAAGCGGTTGTCCAGAAGTACTGGTAAATATAGAGGTAAATTACCTTTGAAATGTTTTGCATGCAACAAGATTTGACACATAGCTGCTAACTGTCCTAATGGTGATAATGAGCACAAAAGAGAGAAATTCAAGAAGTATAAGGGTAAAGGCAAAAGAGATTGTCTTATTGTTGTTGATGGTGGTATCATTGATGAGGAATCTAATGGTAATGCTAATGAAGATATTGTGTTTGTAGCCATTAAAGAGGAGATATATGATCATAAGGTGTTAGTATCTTGAATGGATAACTCTGATGATTGGATCATTGATAGTGGTTGTTCACATCACATGACCGGTGATTGGAGAAAATTCCTTTCTTTGAAGGAATTTGATGGCAGAGTTGTAAGATTTGGTAATGATTCACCCTACATGGTTAAAGGTAAGGGAACTATTTCTCTTAATGGAAAGAGCAATGCAGATGATGTCTACTAGGTTGAAGGTTTAAAGCATAATCTTTTGAGTGTGGCACAACTCAATGACAAAGGATACCCATTGGAGTTTAAGAACGGTATGTGCAAAATCTATGGGAGCAAAAGTGAGCTGATTGCAACCAGGAAGCAAACTAAAGGTAACCTGTTTCACCTTAAGCCTAAAGTTAGCAATTGTTTAATTGCAAAGATAGATGATAGCTGGCTTTGGCATAGGAGATTTTGTCATATAAACTTTGATAAAAATTTTAAAGTGAGTAAGTCAAAGACAATGAGAAGTTTGCCTCAGATGGACAAACCGATTAATGCTCTATGTAATGAATGTCAGTTGGGAAAGATGACATCCTCAACTTTCAAGAGCAAATCTTTTTCAATGGAACATCTATTAGATTTGGTTCATACAAATATTTGTGGACCAATAAGGACAAAAAGTATTCAAGGTGACATATATTTTATGTTCTTCACTGATGATTGCTCAAGGATGATGTGGGTCACATTATTGAAGGATAGGACTGAAGCTTTTAGTAATTTCAAGGCATTCAGGGCCTTAGCTGAGAAGGAGAGAGGTAAGAAGATAAAGTGTCTGAGGACTGATCAAGGCGGTGAAATTAATTTTGATGAATTCACTAGATATTGTGAAGAAAATGGTATCAAATGGCAGCTTTTTACACCGAGGACACCACAGCAAAATGGTATCGCAAAGAAAAAACCGGTCAGTTGTTGAAGCTGCTAGGACGATGTTGATACAAGGAGGTGTAGCAAATTTTTTTTGGAGGGAAGCTGTCAGCACAACTGTCTACACTATGAACCGGATTCTGGTAAAGAGAGATAAGGACAAGACTCCTTATGAATACTGGTATGGAAGATCACATAATGTTAGTTATTTTAAGATATTTGGTAGCAAATGTTTTATTAAGAGAGGTGATTATGCTAGAAAATTTGAGGCTAAAAGTGATGAAGGTATATTTCTTTGGTTATTCCACCAAGAGTAAGGCCTACAAGTATTTTAACAACCAGACACAAAACATTATTGAGAGTGTTGATGTTCGAGTGGATGAATATCCTAAAGTCTCAGAGGAAACCAGTTTGGAGAAAAATGATGAAGATCCTTGCATTTTGTTTTTGGAACCAGAAACTGTGAAACTTGAAATCGGTAAAGCAAATACTGATGTGCCAGTTCAACCGAAACAGATAAATTTAGATGAAGATGATGATAATGAAGAAGATGAACTTGAAGATAATGACCATTTTATTCCGAGATATGTGAGACTCAATCACAATCTTGAGAAAATTATTGGAGATAAGGATGCTGGAGTACTAACCAGAAGAAGAATTAGAGAGAATTCCTGCATGATTTCCACTATTGAACCAAGAACTGTTAAGGAAGCATTTGGTGATGATCATTAGGTTAAAGATATGGAGGAGGAACTAGATCAAATTGAGAAGAACAAAACATGGACCCTAGTACCCCGACTGATAAATAAAAATGTGATAGGTACTAGGTGGGTATTCAAGAACAAGTTGAATGAAGATGGTGTTGTAGTTCGCAAAAAAGATAGGTTGGTTTGAAAAGGTTATGCACAAGAGGAAGGAGAAGATTATGGTGAGACTTTTACACTAGTGGCAAGACTGGAAGGTGTTAGAACTTTACTTACATTTGCAGCACATAAGAAATTCAAGGTATACCAAATGGATGTTAAGTCAGCATTTTTGAATGGGATACTGGAAGAAGAAGTATACATTGAAGAAACCAGATGGTTATGCTTTGACTGATGAGAAAGACATGGTATGTATATTTCATAAGGCTTTATATGGATTAAAGAAGGCACCGAGAGCATGGTATGAAAGGCTTCATACACATCTGATGAAGATAGGTTTTCAGAGAACCAATGAAGATAGCAACATATATCTCAAATCTGAAGGAGATTAAATACTGATCAATGAAATATTTGTAGATGATATCATATTTGGAGGTAATGATGACTTGAGCAATGATTTTGCAAATGAAATGAAAAATGAGTTTGAAATTTCTCTAGTGGGTGAAATGAAATTTTTCATAGGCTTGCAAATACAACAAATGAAGAATATTATTTTCATCACACAGTTTAAGTATGTGAAAGAGGTCTTGAAGACATTTGGTATGAGTGATTGTAAACCAGTTGGGACACCAATGGTTACTGGTTGTAATTTGTCTAAGGAAGATGAATCCACATCTATTGATGAGAAGGAATACAGGTCAATGATTGGAAAATTGCACTATGTTGTTCATAGTAGATCGGATATAGCTCATGCAGTTGGCCTAGATGCTAGATTCCAGAAGAATCCTAAAGAAACACATTTGATAACAACCAAGAGAATTTTTAGATATTTGAATGGTACTGTTGACTATGGATTAGGGTATCCATATGGAGGAAACTTTGACTTGAAGGTGTATACAGACGCAGATTGAGCAGGAAATGTTGATGATAGGAAAAGGACAACTGGTGGAGCATTTTTTCTTGGAGGAAGACTTGTTTCATGGAGTAGTACGAAGAAGAGTTGTACATCACAATCTACTACTGAAGCTGAGTATGTTGTAGCTTATATGAATTGCAGCCAGGCTATCTGTTGGAATATGGACACTCCAATGAGACATTGTGTGTGATTGAAGGTTTTGTCATTGATGGCAACCTTGCAATCCTATGGCACCGGCAAGACATTATACCGGCAAAGCATTACACAGGAAACCTTGAAATCCTATGGCACTAGAAAGACATTATACCGGCAAAGCATTAGACAGGCAACCTTGCAATCCTATGGCACCGGCAAGACATTCTACCGGCAAAGCATTATTCAAGCAAGACAGTGCACTGGCATCAACAAGACCACTCTACACCGGCACCGACACAAAAGAAAAGATGTATACCATCACAGAGGCCGACAAGATTTTTGATATGTAATATTTTGTTTATTATTGTAAGCCGACTTGGAAAATTGTAAAATGACTCTTGTATATAAAAGAGGTCATTGTAGACATTTGTAAGATATGGATAGGAAGCATAAAGAAAATTATTAGGCAGACCTAATGTACGAATTATAGGTCAAGGGTATATGTAAAGAAAAGAGCAAGAACCTGTACTGAATCTGGCATTGAAGATGCTATTGTAAAGCAGTACAGAATATTGGATTTGTATAATCCTCATTGTAAGTCAGTGTGACTTCTTATTGAGCAGTGTGCTCTAGGCAGTTGGCCTTCCTGCATGTGCAGGCCCCTATTGTAAGTAATATTCTCTTATTGGCTAGTAAGTGAATATTGTGGGTCACAAATCTCACCAAGGTTTTTCCCACACCGGGTTTCCTCGTTAAACATCTTGTGTTATGGTGTTCTTTTCATGTGGATGTTTTTGATTCTATTAATTACATTAATTCTTGCATACCGGTATACTGTTACATTATGTTCTGCATGTTCTATCTTAAGAAAATTTCATTACCAGTCAGATACTGATTCACCCCCCCCTCTCAGTATCTATGGGAACCCTAACAATTGGTATCAGAGCCTGGTCCTCTATTTTCAGAAGCCTAATAGCTTGAGGAAGATCTTGACACCGGTAAAGATGGAAAACCTGATGAAGCAACTTGAAGGAGCTCTTACTGACTATGATGCAGAGAAGTTGAAAAATATCAAATTAGAAGATGATTTAAAAGCAGCTCAGGATATCATTCAGGCACTTCAAGAAAATCTTACTGTTACAAGAAATAAGAGAAGAGAACTTTGTGAAAAATTGCAAAATGAGAATGATGAAAAGGAATCACTTAATGATATGATAAGCAAATTGAAACAAGAGATCATGACAACAAAAAATGAAATGCAGGATATGACTATGAGATTTTGCAAAGAGATTGAGGACAGAAAAAAGAATGAAGAAGGATTGACCAGAAGACTAAGTGATGTAGCAAATAAGAACACAAGACTTAGCTATGAGAATAACATGTTGAAGACAGATATGATGCATACTCAGAATGACTTGAATGAACTAATGAGACAAAAAAAAAATCTTGGAAAGGGATTTGGAAACTGCAAATCAACACAAAGAAAAATTCAAGAAAAGCTCAAAAGAACTTGGTACCTTATTGAAGAATAAAAAACCCAAAGGTGACACTTCTGGAATTGGATTTGAAGTTGGAGAAAGCTCCGATACTGCAAATACTCAGGATCACAACAAACCGGTAAGACCTCCTAATACTTACAAATTCAATGGAAAATGCTTTAACTGTAATAAATATGGTCATAGGGCAAATGAATGTAGATCTAGGAATTATTAGAATATCAATCCTCCCACTGGTCAATGCTCCAAATGCAACAAAATTGGTCATAACTCTAAAAACTAGAGAATGAATGTAAGATGTTATGTTTGTGGAAGATTTGGACATTTATCAAATCAATGTAGAACACAAATCGACATAGGTTATGGTAAATCTATTTAGAAAAATAATGTGACTTGTTATGCATGTAACAAGATTGGTCATATTGCTAAATTTTGTAGAAGTAAAGGTACACCAGTAGACAACAAAAGTACTAGCTTGAAAGGTAAAGAAAAGGTTGAAGAGGTTAAGCAAGAATTTTCAAAGCAATGGATTAGAAAAGCTGATCTAAATATTGGGGATACTCCTCTACCGGTAGAACCAACAAATGCTCCACTGGCAGGACAGAGCAATGCTCCACCGGCAGGAAGTTCTTCATCTAATTGAAGAAAATTATCTTGAGGGTTTGGCAATCTAATGACACATGTGCTATTATTCCCTCGGTTAGAGAAAAGAAGTTGAAAATTACTCATTACCGGCAAATAAAGTTAAGCTAATACATTACCAACAAGCAATTAATGTGGTAGGTAGCAGAAAAGACTTTATAAAATAATGTTTTGGCTCCATTTCACTTCACCGTGCATTCAAACTTTTAGAGAGCACGAAATCTCCAGAGCTAAGGCATTTCGAGCAAAGAGGCAAAGCATTTCAGCAATCAATCCATCCAAAGGTAGAAAAAGGTATTTATCATCATGGCATCCTCCTCTGCACCTGAATTCATAGCAAACCCTATAGTAGTCGAGGTTATAAAATGCCCTAGGCCCGTATTTCAGCTAGTTCCCGAGGTAGCTAAGAAAGATGACAATATAGGTGCTTTTTCCCAAATTCCAAAAGGTGTTGTTTATGCAGAAGACCCTAGAATGTATATTCATTGCAACATAGAGGAATTAGGAGATGAAGAAATTGAAAACATGTATAAGACTATTATATGTGACAATTCCGGAAATGTAAAACTTGAATATAAAGTTGTTGAAACCCTAGGATTCACTGAAATCCTCTGCATTCCTGAATTTCCCAAGGAAGTTATTAGGATAGTTTTAAGCAAGGTACATGGTTCATTCTTTTGGCTTGATTCAGTTCATAAAATTACAAAGGAAGCTGTGAAAGCAGTAACAGGGTTACCTTCCACCGGTAACAGACCTGACAAGACTAAGAAGGTCTCCAATGGCCTAGTAATGAAGTTAACTGGTGCAACATCAGACAGAAGGTCTCTAAGGGTTAATGATGTGACCGATATAAATGTTAGATTTGTTAGCATGATTTTAGGGTACAAAGCAAATCATACAAACAAACTTAACTCAGTTTCCAGTTTATGCATTAAGAGTGCTCATGATATGGTAAAAGAAAATGTGAAAATTGATGTATGTGAATGGTTAAAAGATGAGTTGATTGATAACTTAGGCAAAATCAAGAAGGATAAGAAAGGAACTTTCAGGTTTGGAAATCTATTAGTATGTCTGATGCTACACATAATAAAATAGGTTCCCGATATAGGCAACCAAGATTTTGGATTTGACATACCGGTAGGAAAATAATTATGAGACTTATTCAACAGCATGGGTGAAAACAAGGAAAATAATATCAATGAGTATTTTCAAGCACTAAAGGTCAGAATGAACAAAAGAATTAGACTATCACAAGAAATTGTCAACAAATACAAGGATGATATAAGTTTTGTAATTAAAAAGGATGAGATCTGGATGGAAGCAGTCATCCCTAGGGTAATCTGGGTAACAGAGATGGGTTATGAGACCGATGATCATATCATTGAAACTTATGCCAAAGCACTTCTGGAAGCACCCAGGGAACCCAAGGAAGAAGTATTTGGTAGTGCCGAGACCATAGAAAACCAAATTCAGTTAAAGAAAAGAGTGAAAAAGGTTGAGGCTTTTGTGAGAAAAGGATCCCGACAAGCAAAAGCCATAAAGGAAGATGTATTAAAGAAAACCGGCATAACTAAAGATGAGTTGGAAGCCCAACAACCTGAAGCTCATCTATCACCGGTAGGTACTTCCTCAGAAGGAGATATGCCAGCAACTTTCAAAAGAGTTGTTAGGAAAAGAGACCCCTCACCAGCAACCACTCCTTCACCTAGAAGGACAAGGCAGAAGCAACAAGCTGTGAGATCTCCAGTCAGAAAGGTCACACCTAAAAAGAAGCTGACCCCTAAGAAAAAGAAAAAGACAACAACTGACTTGGCACCTCTAGAAATTTTGTTAAATGAGATCATAGAGGAAGGAAAACTGAAGAACATAGGGAAAATTTATGACACCCTATCGGATGATGAGAAAGGGCAAGTTGAGGAGAGTGTAATATTACACATGGACATGTTTAAAAAGTTTTTGATGCAAGTCTTAAATGAAATTCCTGATGACTTATACAAAAGACTTGAGGCCAGAAGGCAAGGAGTGATAGAATTGGATAAGAAAATAAAAATTGAGAAATTACTTGTTGTATATCCGATAAACTCACCTAAAGAAATTGATGATCTGATAGCTTAGGCTAACCGGACAGTTTTCTCCACTGCACACCAACAAATTTCACTGATGGCAGGTAGAGTTATAGAGGTTTCAAAGGAAATAGAAAATGGTTGGGACATATTTTTGGTTGAAAAAGAAAAACAAGAAGAATATAGGAATCCCAAGCCTATTAAGGTATATCAGAAGGACAAAGGGAAAGGTAAAGTTGGTGGACCACCAAGTATCAAGGTTAGAGACAACTTACCCCCACCTCCTTTAAATACTCCACTGGTAAAATCAACAACTACTGAAGATCAACCGACAACTAAGAGCATGGATACAAAGGATAATAATCCTAATCCTGAAGTCCTATATACTGTGAATGTTGATACTCAGAAGATCAACATAGTGGTAGATAAGGATACAATAGATAAATTAGATATAGCCAAAGAGCCTCTGGTAATAGGAAATACAGAGCAATCGGTAGCAGATACAAAGCAAAAGATGGAATCTGGAACACAAATAGAGAAACCAACAGAGCTAAAGGCTCTTGAATAGATGCCACTGGTAAGAAATGAAGCAGGAAAACCAATGCTTAAGGAAATGCAGACACAAACTGACTTGCCAGAGGTCAATACAAGCATGGTCACTTCCACCAGTACTCAGTTTTTTGGGTCACCATCAAAGTCAACAAATGGGACTGAGGTATTACTTGAATCTATCAAGAAAATAACTGACTATAGCTCACAAGCTTACAAAGCAATAAATGATTCAATCCCATTTTTGAAATCAATAGCTCCTAATTGTAATATAGACAATAAAGATTCTTTAGGACAGTTGGATACACTTTGTAAATATATTTCTGGAAATTTTGAGCAAATAAAGGTAGAATCTATAAAGGACATTGTAGAAAAGGAGAAACATAAATTCTTTGAGGAAGGAATAAAGAAGTGTAATAGAGAGTTTGACACACTTCTACCGGAACTATGTAGTTTGTTAAAAGAGTACAAAAACCTGTATAAAGATACATGTAAAACAAACTTTTTGACTGTAGATATTGACAAGAAAATAAGCAAGGCACAGGATGAGATAAATAAACTTGCAGACAACTTTGTCAACTCACCTGATTCATTATCAGTTTTTGAAGAGAAGATAGCAAATTTTGAGGAAGAATTGCTCAAATTGGAAAGAGAGAAAGAGAGAATAATAAATAAGGCAAAACATTTGAGATCTAAACTAAGTCCAAGATTGGACTATTTAGCATCTCTACGGAAGGAAATTTCAGAGACATTAACACAGGGAAGCAAAACACCGGCAGAGCACTTGCAGTATCTCACCGGTATAGTAAAAAGAACTGAGACAACAATAAAAGACAGTAAGAAGTTTATGGATAGTATAAACTTAATTTTGGGAGATCTTTTTCAGATAATAACCACCCAACTACAAACTCTACTAACCTTTGTCATTGATGCCAAAGGGGGAGTAGTAGGATGAGAAAATTCAAAACATAGGGATCATATGCTCAGGGGGAGTCACTCACATTTTTGGTCTACACATTTTTGGATATCTTTTTGAAATTTCTTATGAGTGTTGCCATCAATGCCAAAGGGGGAGATTGTTGGCATATGGACACTCCAATGAGACTTTGTGTGTGATTGAAGGTTTTGTCATTGATGGCAACCTTGCAATCCTATGGCACCGACAAGACATTATACCGACAAAGCATTACACAGGCAACCTTGCAATTCTATGGCACCGACAAGACATTATACCGGCAAAGCATTACACAGGCAACCTTGCAATCCTATGGCACTAGCAAGACATTCTACCAGCAAAGCATTATTCAAGCAAGACAGTGCACCGACATCAGCAAGACCACTCTACACCGACACCGGCACAGAAGAAAAGATGTATACTAGCACAGAGGCCGACAAGATTTTTGATATGTAATATTTTGTTTATTATTGTAAGCCGACTTGGAAAATTGTAAAATGACTCTTGTATATAAAAGAGGTCATTGTAGACATTTGTAAGATATGGATAGGAAGCATAAAGAAAATTATTAGGCAGACCTAATGTGCGAATTATAGGTCAAGGGTATATGTAAAGAATAGAGCAAGAACCGGTACTGAATCTGGCATTGAAGATGCTATTGTAAAGTAGTACAGAATATTGGATTTGTATAATCCTCATTGTAAGTCACTGTGACTTCTTATTGAGCAGTGTGCTCTAGGCAGTTGGCCTTCCTGCATGTGCAGGCCCCTATTGTAAGTAATATTCTCTTATTGGCCAGTAAGTGAATATTGTGGGTCACAAATCCCACCGAGGTTTTTCCCACACCGGTTTTCCTTGTTAAACATCTTGTGTTATGGCGTTCTTTTCATGTGGATGTTTTTGATTCTGTTAATTACATTAATTCTTGCATACCGGTATACTGTTACATTATGTTCTGCATGTTCTATCTTAAGAAAATTTCATTACCAGTTAGATACTGATTCACCCCCCCCCTCTCAGTATCTATGGGAACCCTAACACTATCTGGATGAGGCACATTTTGGAAGGTTTTAAGATGAAGAGTTTAGAACCTGTAAAGATCTTATATGATAATACAAGTGCCATAAATATTTCCAAGAACCCTGTTTTGCATGCACGAACCAAGCATATTGAATTAAAGTATCATTTCTTAAGGGAAAAAGTGCATAGTAAAGATGTGATCTTGGAACATGTTTCTACCAAGGAGAATCTTGTAGATATCTTTACTAAACCTTTGCCTAAGACTACTTTTGAGTATCTTAGAAGTTAGCTAGTGGTTGTACCCCTTCATGAGGTCAGTTGAGCATGATGTAGATTACATCAGTCCAGGAGATACTTGCAGAATTTTACAGAAGGATTGGTGTAGAAGTGAAGTTATTCCACAGGGGGAGCATCAAGTTGTAGGTTGTTGATGCTGAACAGTTAAATTTGACAATGCATGTTTTGCTTTCAATTTGGCATTGTTGTCAAAGGGGGAGAAGAACTATGTGATTTGTATGATTGCCAGAGAGAAGGAAGACAAACCGAAGACAAGGCGAATACTTGGTAATGTAAACCAGGATTCCTATTCACAATCACAACAATTAATGGTATTGATATTTGTATTACCATCAATGCCAAAGGGGGAGATTGTTGGCATTTGCATGAAGATTGCATTAATGATATGTTATGTTGTCATTGATGTCAATTAACTGGTAATGATATTGTTGATATTGTTGTAATGATGTTTTGTAACCAGTAGGAAGAATTTGTGGGGTGAACCGATATTGCTATGTATTGGAGAGTTGAATCGATAAACCCTACCTGTTGATTTGATAAACCCTAACTGATTAAGTTTGGTGAATGGTTATATTGGTTTATGATTTGATGATGAGCGGTAATGATTATGACACATGATTATTGTTTGAAGAGAGTTTCAAATTAATTTTGGCGTGTTGATGAAACGATTTTTGTCTAGGGAATGAGCAAGTATATTTCATATAATGCAAAGTGCATGACGAGTTACTGAGTTTGATGAAGTAGTGATCAAGGAGCGGTTGAGGTTTTCTTGATTGATGTGTAGAGATTGCTATGTAATCCAACGATCATACTTGAATTGAATTGTTTGTAATCTCTATGAGAGAATTAGGTTTTTGTTGTGTCACCAACCTAATTGATTTGTTTATAAGGTCGATGAATTGTTTAGTTTAAGAGTTGGTAAAATTTTAGTTGAGTGTGTGGTTGTCGAACCGAATGATATATCTACAGTTTGAGTAAAGGAAGATAGGAGCATGAAAAGAATCTAAACAAGCAAGTGTAGTGCTATTCAAACAAATCAGAAAACTCTTGTTGTTTTCTAACAATTACATTAGATTGAAATCCCCTAACTGGGTAAGCTCTAACAAGCTTGGTTCTATTCAAATCCTCTAACCAGATGATCCATTAGCTTGGATTTCAAATCCTCTACCGAGGTTACTCCTTATAGAGTATTTCTTGTAACAAGGCATTATAGTCAATCCCTTAATCAGGTGGTCCCTAACATGATCTATTCTTAACAAGACTTTTGTAAAGCTTTAACATGCTAGGCTCCTAAGAGGGCGAACTTCAGAAGAGTTAAGATAATTATCTTGTGAGTCTTATCTCACCGTGGTTTTTCCCATTTGGTTTTCCATGTCTAAAATATTATGTCAAGTGGTGATTTTTTTTATGGTTATGTTCTCATGGTTGATTTGCTTATTTACTTAATCCACTTTGATAAATCATGATAACTGGAAGCATTATGAAATGAAGATTTACTTATGTCAGTAAAAGAATTTGGATGTTTACGAGTTTGAAGTTGTTTACTGTTAGTTGGTTGTAATAGTCAACCAGTTTATCTTGAGGGTTTTTATATTGACAGTGATATTGCATTGATAGTTCTAAGTTTACTTTGAGAAGATTGATTTTGAGATTGGTGAAGCTAGTATCAATTTTTCTATCTACTGATTCACCCCCCCTCTCAATAGTTGACTAGATTCTCATTCTTTCATCATACCATAAAATATAAGTACATTAAATACATCATGAGCATAGCTCTTTCTACTACAAGATTCCATCTACATATACAAGAATATTACATTACATACATTCAATCTTATTCATTACATAAATCTACTACAAGGTACATCCATAGTCCATCATGAAGAAGAATCCACATCCACGCAAGAAGAATCCAAGAGAACATCCCAATGGATAAAAAGGACCAACCACCTGACCATGTGGAACCAAAGGAACCACCCCCCATGCTAGGAGATGACACAAGGTCCCAACACACACTCTAAACCTAAGCTGGAACCTATAACCAAAGTGACTAACCACACAAGAACTCTCAAGCAAGAACTCACACAATACAACAAGAATGAACTCCCAGAGGCTTAAAACTCTCAAGACATAAATGCATCCAATAAGCATAATCATAAATCATAAAAGGGGAACACATGTAGGAGTGGAATGCCATCACATTGCATCCTCATAACATAATAAAATAATAACACAAGGCACTAGCCTAATGGACACGTGGAGCCATCTCAATCTATGAGAGACTAAGGGAGATTAGCTTACCGTCTTCACAACCTTCTCATGCTTATCCTAAAACATCCTCCCTAGGACTAAGTCATGAGGCTCAAATCAATTTATCATCTTATTAATTAATCTAACTACCCAACCCATCAATTATTAGGGTATCACTTATTTACAAATCATGAAAAACTCCAATGTGCCCTAGTGTTCTAGACTTCATGCATCCTAACAAGGAACCTCATGCAAGCCTATCTCTCATGACCTTGGTCATTACAAGGAATCCCACTCCTCCTAACATGGCCCAACAATAAATCACAAGAGGCTCTAACCATTATAAACACATGAAAATAACACTCAATGTAACAAAAAACTTCCACACATACTCTCACAACATATGCAAGGCTACAACAACATCAATATAGTGAAATGAACTTCTCGACCAGCAATAAACAA
This sequence comes from Cryptomeria japonica, assembly GCF_030272615.1. Lineage (NCBI taxonomy): Eukaryota > Viridiplantae > Streptophyta > Pinopsida > Cupressales > Cupressaceae > Cryptomeria > Cryptomeria japonica. The sequence goes on along the minus strand of NC_081412.1, from coordinate 389,949,404 downwards.
GGGCATATCAAGCCATCAAATGTTTTCATGAAATAAAAGATAACATCACAACAAGGTCTACTCACTTCCTGATCCAAAACATCAATAATAATCATCTCAATAACCATGGATTATCAACATGGAAGAGGATCCATAACATCCACAATGGCATATAGAAGTAAATATACTTCAAAATACATCAAAACTGATCAAACCCAAAACTAGAAAATATTAACAGTCCTCAAATAAAGCCTCGAGTACAAAAATCAATATGGGAAAATACCTCAAAAATGACCAAAACTAAGAAAACACAGAACACAGACAGTTCAACGCTTTTATCCCATAGAACAATGCTTCTGTAAAAAAGAACAGTGCTTTCATTCCATAGGACAACGCAAACATTTCTAGAATCACGCATACATATCCTAAGACAACGCATTTATACCCAGATTCGTGCTTACACCTTCTGAGAAGGTGCTTATGTTGTGTAGAACAATGCAAACAGAAAAAATAACAACGCTTTTGCAGAAACAGTGCATTTACACAAATTTTATGAAAAACTCTGAAAACTTACAGGTAAAATAATAAAATGTAGACTTAACCAAAGGGCTTGAAAAATACATGAATAGAGATGCCCAGAAACAAGGAATACATAGGTATGAATAAAATAAATCAACTCAGACTATAAACCAAGATTCAATCAAATGTCTTCATGACACAATACATACAAAACCACTGAAAAACTCATAGAGAATCCAATGAAGACAAACCCAACAATCAAAAAACTAAAAGACTCACAAAGGGGAAAAACCATTCAACTCCCATACAAACAAAGATTTATCAACCAGATATTTTCACAAAATTTCATAGAGTCCAAAAACAACATACACAGGAAAAACCAAATATATATATATATATATATATATATATATATATATATATATATATATATATATATATATATATATATATATATATATATATATATATATATATATATATATATATATATATATATATATATATCCAGCAACTTTATAAAAACCCAAATAATATAAGGTTTCCTCCCCAAATATTAATCTTCAACAATAATAAAACTATAGAATAACATAATACTTCAGCCGAAGCCCAAAATACTTGCAGACATAGAGAAACCATTAAAACCAAAATGCAAAGGTAAAGAACTCCAACCTACAACCTGAAGTAATTGAATGAAGTTGAAGAAGAGCTCCAACAAAGACAAACCAAAATCCAACCAAGTTCCAGCCAAAACCAAGAGTAAAATAAATACAAAACCAAGGAAGAAAACATTTTGGAAAAATTTTCAGAGAATAGCCAACCCGAAAACCATCATGGGAATGAAAATAAAAAGCAACAATAATCCAAAAACCCTAGCCTCAATCTCGGCCAATCAAAATATTCTATTTTGGAATATATTTTACCAACCCACCATATATTATAATTTAACCAATGAGAGTAAAGGGTAGGTATAGTAAATATAAAATATACTTATCTAGCTAAGTGGGAATATTTTATTATTATTTAATTTAATGTGTTCATACACCCCACTTAGGCATAAAAGTCAAACTATTAAATAAACATAAGCTGTAAATAAATAATCCAAAAGCTAATAAAATAATTAAAAGAACCAAATAAATATTAAACCATAGAAAGTCAAATAAATAATTAAATAATCAAATACCAGTAAAGATTAAATCACAAATATAAAATAAATATTAAACAACAATAAAGCTTATCAAATATTAAATAATCATAAAATCAATAAATGTTAATTATCAAATAAATATAAATATCAAATAATTAAATATTAAAAACTTATAAATTAAATACATTAAAATAAACATTACTAAATATAAAACCACACATCAAGAGTCACATAATTAATCTAACAAAATCAAGCAAATCAATCGACATAAATCGAACTCTTACTACCAAGAAGACCAAGCTTACTAACTGACAAGGCGAATTATGCCAAGGCGTTGACTACTCAAGGTGAACAACATAGACCTAGAGTATGTGAGGGGAACTCATGTCATCTGCGAACCACATAAGCCATTGGAACTAAAGACACACTCAGACCTGTGAAGCCAGGTGGAATCGATGTCTGGTACCTGCAAAATCCTATAACCACAGAATGACAATACAACATATACATATACATATATAAAACAAGAAAGTGATAGAGAATTGCGACGACACATCTCGCTCGCAATGAGTGATGTGGAATCATCTCTATCATGAAGACAATCAAACAATAGCCAAACACATCTCATCAAATGTAATAATGAAGTAGGGTTAGCGTAATCATAATCATCATCAAAACCATGATAAATCTAATCTATCAATAATCCATCACAAAGTGAGCATATAAAATCCATCGAGTGCATATATCATCAAATCACATGATCAATCATGATAGTACCAACATCCATATAGATCATCAAAATAGCATATGTCCAATAGTGTCTAACATCAATAATAAGTAACTGACGTACATGAGTAATCATCATCCAAATCATGAAATATAGTCTAGATAAGTCTATCAAGAATAATATAAAAGTCAACTCTAGTCAAAATAAGTCAAATCAAGGGTGGACACTACAGAGTTGGTCAGTATGATTTGCAATCGCCTTTGTCATTGTTGTCAAAGTGGGAGAGAGAGTTGTGAGATTATTGTAGGGAGAGATAGTTGTTGTGAGATTATCAATTTTTCATTGGTGTTGCTATCAATGACAAAGGGGGAGATTATTGGAGATCACTGGAGTTTGTTGATAGCGTAAGCGTGTATGGTTGGCATTGATGTCAAACCTGGTTATCTAGATGGATATTGGTCCCAATATTCTTTGTCAGACCTTGGTTATCTGGATGGATGTTGGTCTGGATGTGCTTTTGGTGTTGGTTGTGTCATCCTATATTCAGGGTGGTCCAAAATGCTTTTGGTGTCCTCTAGATATATTGTTGATTATATTGAGGTATAGTGGATTATATTATTTTGGTTTGAATATGTGTTGGAGGATGTACTGACATATTTATTTGGGTGTCACCTTGGCATGTGGAGAGTTTAATGGGGTATTTGTTAGAATAACCGGTGGACAATTGAGAGGGAGGGTGAATAAGTTGTCAATAAATTATATTAATCAAACCACTTTATAACCTTTAACCGGAGCACATAAATATTGAATACTGGAATAGAAGAAACAAATACTAGTAAGCAATAAAACTTAAGAATGAAATAGAGAATTACACAAAGCAACCATACCACATAACACCATGATTTGTACGTGGAAAACCTGGTAAAGGGAAAAACTATAGTTGGAAGCCTACCCACAGTTAGATAATACTTCTATAGAAAGTATGTGATACAATAAGGGGCCTACGCATGCAGGAAGGCACACTTCGTAGAGTGTACTACTCATTACAAAGGAGTCTCACTGACTACAGAGAGGTTATAACCACCTCAATAAAATTGACAACAATCCAGAAGAATGAACTGCCATTGATAACATCTACCATGCTTGATTATAGTATTGGTTAAGCTCAATATCGGAGGCCTTTGACCTCTTACATAAACCCAATTCAATCACTTATGATCGACCAAATCTTGTTCGCATATGATATTTCATTCCACAACCACGACCATTACTCCACGATCTACAACGAGATCTTACATCAATTTATACAAACCCTAAGGCCTAAATGAATTAGGTCGGCCACCTAAAAGATATTACAATAAGATCATTACATCCATCCATATTACAATGATATGCCATGTTGTCTTTAGACCAAAACAACATTAATCAATCCATAAATCATCCTGGTAACGTGTAGAGAACATATAACATGATAACAGTCCATAACCTAGATAGGTACCAGACCTAATTTGGGTCCACCACACTAAAGTGATATCTCTAATCATTTGAGGCACGATCAAGGATCACTTTCTACATCTTTAATTCCATCTAGAAGCCACACCTACACCACTTATGCATCCTGTCAGAGATTCTCAGTAAAAGCTCTGCCAGTAAAACCTTAAACCCTTACTGGTATAGGCTTACCAGAGTGTATGATAGCATCTGATCATCAAGTCAATATGAACTGACCAAAAGATACTCCAGAAACATCAAACCAAACATATTCCATTGATTCAAATATGTTGATAGCATCCAACTGATAGTCCTTTCTACCGGTAACACTAGTTTTTCTACCGGTAACCAAAATCTGTCTACCGGTAACCAATCATAACAACTAGTGTTGATATCAATGACAAAACATCAATACAACACATAATCAATTCCTTCATACTACCAACAATCTCTCTCTTTGGCATTGATGGCAACACTAGATGTGAAAAGGAAAGCATCTAAATGCCAAGAAATGCCAAACATTTCTCATAGAAGATATAACAATGAAAAATTGAAAAATCCCAACAACTCCCCCTGAGGAGTGCAATCCAATCTGAAACTGATATGAATCTCTCTCCCATATGACATATTATGATATTATTTTTCACATGTAACTCTCCCCCTTTGACATCAATGCCAAAGATATGACATAGATATCAAAATCCTGTGAATCTTAAAGCTAACTACTCCCCTTGAGTAGTAGCACCACTACATCAATCCAGAGAAAAGGATAAAGCCGATGATGCATACTAGACTGATGCTCTGCTCCATTAGTTAAGTTTCTACCAGAGGGATAGATACCCCTAACCTGTCTCTCAAATATTCAAATGATTCCTTAGACAACGGTTTAGTGAATACATATGCAATATGTTCTTTAGTGTTCACATAAACCAATTTGACTTCCTTTTCTACCACCTTTTCCTTCATAAAGTTATATTTTATTGAAATGTGCTTAGTCTTAAAGTGAAATATAGGATTTTTAGATATGTCAATAGCTTCAGAGTTATCACAATAGATAACTACCGGTTCATTAGAATTTGCCTTGATATCTTTCAACATTTGCTTCATCCACAAGACTTGAGTGCAATTAGATGTTGCTGCAACATATTCATCTTTTGTAGTAGATAAAGAAATGCATGACTATTTTTTGCTGATCCATGAAACTGATTTCTTTCCAAGAAAGAAAGCTCCACCATAAGTGCTCTTCCTATCATCGGTATCTCCTGCCCAATCTGAATCTGTATATGCACATGAAGTGAATTTATCATCTCTACAATACCATAAGCCATATTCTATTGTTCATTGCAAGTATTGGAATATCCTCTTTACTGCACATTCATGATTTTCTTTAGGATTACTTTGATATCTTGAAACAATATTTACTACATTCATAATACCTGGTCTAGTCTAAGTTAGATATAACAAGCCACCAATCATAGACTTATACCTTGTCAAATTTACCAGTGCAGATGCGTCTTTGATAGATAATTTCTCACTTGTCACCATAGGAGTACTTAGCGGTTTGCAATTATCCATGCCAAACTTCTTCAACAATTCCCTTAGATACTTAGTTTGACAGATAAAAATGCCTTTGTCAGTTTGAGTAATATGCAAATCTAAGAAAAATCTCATCTCACCAATCATAGACATTTCAAATTCGTCCTTCATATTATTAGAGAATTCCATGCACAATTTATCTTCACCTCCAAAAATGATATCTTAATAAATACTTCAATAATTAGAATATCATCACCAGTGATCTTGTAATATAAATTACTGTCAGCACTGCTTTTAGTGAAACCAAGCTTCAAAATATATTTATCCAACCTTGCATACCAAGCTCTAGGAGATTGTTTCAATCCATATAATGCTTTCCTTAACTTGCAAACCATATCTTTGTCATTAGTCAGTGAAAATCCATCAGGCCACTCAATGTATACTTCTTCCTCAAGTTCACCATTCAGAAATGTATATTTAACATTCATTTGATAGACCTTATAGTTCTTGTATGCTGCATAGGCAAGAAATAGTCTAACAACTTCAATTCTAGCTATTGGTGCAAATGTCTCACCATAATCAATTCCTTCCATTTGAGAATATCCTTTACAAACCAGTCTAGCCTTGTTTCCTACAACTTTACCATCCTCATTTAGTTTATTTCTAAAAACCCATTTAGTTCCAATAACATTCTTATTTTTAGGCTAGGGAACTAAAGTCCAAGTCTCATTCTTCTCTATGTGATCTAATTCATCTTTCATAGCCTTTAACCGATGTTTATCTTTACAAGCTTCAATAATAGATGTTGGTTCAATTTGAGAAATAAGACATATCTCTTCATTTGTTAGTATTCTTCTTGTCATAATTCCCTTGTTCCTATCACCAATGATTTGATCTTAAGAATGATTTAACCTTACATACCTTGGTGTCTTCTGAACTTTAGGTTCATTGTTCTGATCATCACTCATAGTTGATTTTTCTGATTGTACTGGTGTAACTATCTTAGTGTCTTGTACTGGTTGAGGCATTGCTAGTTCAATTATGATCATTTCCACTGTCGGTTCTCTATCATATGATATAGATTGATCTATGTATTGCTCATCCACTTTCACATTTGTGCTCTCCACAATTGTCTGCAATCTTTTGTTATAACATCTATATGCTTTTCTCTGAGTTGAATATCCAAGAAATATCCCTTCATAACATCTAGGATCAAAATTCCCAATCAAATCATCCATTTTGATATAAAATTTACTTCCAAAAATTCTGAAATATTTAACAATAGGTGTATGTCCAAACCACAATTCATAAGGGGTCTTACCGGTTTCACCTTTGATATGAACTCTGTTGAATGTGTAGACTGTTGTACTCACTATTTCTCTCTAGTAGATGTGAGGAAATTTGGCTTCCATCATCATGGTTCTTGCTGCATCCAAAATGGTTCTATTCTTCCTTTCCACTACTCCATTCTGCTAAGGAGTCTGGGGTGCAAATAACTGTCTCCTAATTCCATTTGTCTCACAAAAGTTGTTAAATTCATGAGAAGTGAACTCACCTCCTTGATTTGATCTTGGACATTTGATTTTCAATCCAGTTTTTGTTTCCACCTTTTCTTTGAAGATTTTGACTTTCTCAAAAGCTTCAGACTTCTCCCTTAGAAAAGTTAGCCACATCATTCTAGAATAATCATCAATTATTAGCACAAAGTACCTATCACCTTGAAAGCTTTTGGTCCTTGCTAGACCACATAAGTCAGTATGAATCAAATCAAGCACATCATTATATTTATCATGTATATTCTTAAAAGAAGTTCTAACTTGCTTTCCCAATTGACATTCCTTACATACTGGATTATGAGGCTTTATAATCTTAGGTATATCTCTATCTGCCTTTGTTGACCTGATCTTAACAATACAATCAAAATTAACATGACACAACCTCTTATGCCATAACCAACTCTCATCAATATGAGCAATCAAACATGTCTTATTACCAGTGTTCAAGTGAAAGATATTACCTTCAGTCTGAGTACCAGTTGCAATTTCCAAACCAGTTCTGTTAATGATTTTGCATTTTCTATCTTTGAACTGAAGTTGGAATCCCTTATCCACCAATCGACCAACACTTAAAAGATTATGCTTTAAACCTTCTAAATAATAGACATTATCAGTGTTATGCTTGCCATCCAGAGAAATAATACCTCTACCTTTGATTATACATCCTTTGTCATCCCCAAATATGACTTGACCGCCATTGTATTCTTGCAGGGACATAAATTTTCTTTTATCTCCAGTCATATGATGTGAGCATCGACTATCAATTACCCATTCATCCTTGTCTTCAACTTTTGTTGCCAAGGCCTTTTATTCATTCTTGATAGCTGATTCCGGTTCATCTACTTTTAAAGCATAGAACACCCATTCCTTTCGATTGCTAGATCCACTAGCAAAGTCTCTTGCCCGTTCATCCTCTAAGTCATCACTTACTCCTTCCTCATCCACTATGTAGCATAGTTTATTTTTCTTCAATCTATATTTATTTTGATTAGGCTTAAATAATTTCTTAACTTTTTCTTCAAATCTTGCATTCCTTTCCAGACATCTAGATGCAAAATGACCAATCTTATTACATGCAAAACATTTAAAAGGTGCTTTTCCTTTAGACTTACTTCCTGCCGATCCTTTAGGTACTCTTCTAGAAAATAAGGCTTCAAGTTGCTCAAATTATTACCCTCTTTCCTCATATCTTCCAATTATTTTTCATATAAGGCTTTCCAATCACTTTTTCTGGTTGATGATGATGCATGAAAAGCAAGTTCAGACTTTGCAGCTCCAGAGGATCCAAATTCTTTAAGCTCAAAAGCAGAGAATTTCCCAAACACAATGTCTCTGTTAACTGAGTTTGCCATTGTTCTCAATTCATTAATTGTAGTAGCCTTCATCTTGTAAGCCAGTGGTAGGGCTATCAAGACTTTAGAAACTATTTCATCTTCACTCAGAGATCCTCCACAATAGTGAATTCCCATGACAATCTCATTTACTCTTTCCATAAATGTAGCAATTCTTTCATTATCTTCCATCTTCAAGTTCTCATATCTTACCCGGTAACCATCAAGTTTAGAAATTTTGATAGTAGGATCACCTTCATTCAGAGTTTGCAATTTATCCCACATAACCTTTGCAGATGATTTATCAATCAATCCCATGATTTGTTGGTCAGTGAGTGCACATAGTAGGGCTTCTCTAGCTCTGTAATCATTTTTTATATTTTTGTCCAAGTCTATAGGAGCAGGATTTCCAGATGCCGGATCATAAGGTGTTTATCCTTTCTCAGTGATCTCCCAAATATCCTTGCCAAGATATCTAAGATGAGTCTCCATTCAGATTTTCCATATCCCATAGTTTGTTCAATCAAGCTTAAGGATTTCTCTTTTGAAAATAGTTGTCGGTGGATTTGAATTATTAGTTGCCATAGGATCTACCTCAAGCGGTTAAGCTTCTGCAAAAGCGGACCAAAGCTCTGATACCAATTGTTAGAATAACTGGTGGACAACTGAGAGTCGGGGGGTGAATCAGTTGTCAACAGATTATATTAATCAAACCACTTTATAACCTTTAACCGGAGCACATAAACATTGAATATCGGAATAGCAGAAACAAATACCGGTAAGCAATAAAACTTAAGAATGAAAAACAGAATTAACACAATGCAACCATACCACATAACACCATGATTTGTATGTGGAAAACCCGGTAAAGGGAAAAACCATAGTGGGAAGCCTACCCACAGTCAGATAATACTTCTGCTGAAAGTATTTGATACAATAAGGGGCCTGGACATGCAGGAAGGAACACTGCCTAGAGCGTACTTCTCATTACAAAGGAGTCTCACTGACTATAGAGAGGTTATAACCACCTCAATATAATTGGACAATAATCCAGAAGAATGAACTGCCATTGATAGCATCTACCATGCCTGATTACAGTCTCGGTTAAGCTCAATATCGGAGGCCTTTGACCTCTTACATAAACCCAATTTGATCACCTATGATCGACCAAATCTCCTTCGCATATGATATTTCATTCCACAACCATGACCATTACTCCATGATCTACAATGAGATCTTACATCAATTTATACAAACCCTAAGGCCTAAACCAATTAGGTCGGCCACCTAAAAGATATTACAATAAGATCATTACATACATCCATATTACAATGATATGCCATGTCATCTTTAGACCATAACAACATTAACCAATCCATAAATCATCTTGGCAATGTGTAGAGAACACGTAACATGATACTGGTCCATAACCTAGATAGGTACTAGACCTAATTTGGGTCCACCACCCCAAAGTGATGTCTCCAATCAGTCAAGGCATGATCAAGGAGCACCTTCTGCATCCTAAATTACATCTAGAAGCCGCTAAATAAGTTTATGTTGTTGATTAATAATTTGTTTTGAAGTTCTAGATTGATTCTTCCTCCCCATCTCAGTCTCTCTCGGTGTTCAACAATCAGATGCTGTTGGGATAGAAGAAAGTAAAGAATCAATATTAGTAAATAAGGTGAGATGTGTGAATATTTATGCAAAGGGATATGATGGTTGCATCAAGGAGAGGGATAATTATAAGTTCATGATCTATGATGATTGTGATGAATACTAAGAGGGGGGGGGGGTGAATTAGTATGCCAAAAACTATTGCACTAAAACACTTACATAGTCTAAAGATAAACTGGTAAAGCAGTTTGACAGTCAAACCGGTTACCACACATGCAAACCAAAATGCGAATAAATCATTCACCCACAAAAGCAATACAACCATTACACAGGATATTTGACGTGGAAACCCAACTGGGAAAAACCACGGTGAGATGGAACTCACAAGTCACTATCTGCAGAATAGAAACCAGACCGGTTAAGGTCTTACAATGTTCTTCACTAGAACAAATCCTGTTAGGAATCTCAATCTTTGTTAGGAGATAAGTCCGATTAAAGACTACCTTGTTACAGGATTTTATACAGGCTTTGAGGCCTACCTGATTAAGGGCTACAGACTTGTCAAAGATGTGAGTAATCAACAAGTGTTTGATCTATCTAATAGCACAAACTGCTTGGTTAGATCCAATATTTCTCACAACTAATGCATTCCAGCATTACTTCAGTCTTCTCTCTCTCTCTCTCTCTCACAGTTACAACTTGATCTTCTCCGATAAGATCATTCTTAACTTCCACCTCAAACCCTAGCTCAACATTAACCCTTTTCAGCAACAACTTAAAACCCTAGACATGATGTCCTTTTAAAGGAATCCGATTTCATGTCGGTCCAATAGGATTACATTACAATTTCCTAGGTTCAATGAATCTAGACATACTCAGTAACACAACACAAGAATCACCGTCAATGTGTTGGCACCGTCAAACAATCGGTGGATTGGTAACTCATCACAAAATGTCGATTGGTAACTCATCACAGAGTATTACCAGTTCATACAAAATACCGGTTGCCGGTTTGTCACAAATGAAGACTGGTAAGAATGTGTTGTGCCACTTTTCTCCCTCGTACCACTTGTGATCTGCGAACCGCTTGGGGTTGACATGCCGCTTCAGACCAAGAAACACATTCTGCAAAATTACTAGTCTAGAGACTAGTATGCAATATACCGGTTGCTACAAATACCAGTTGAGCATGAGCTCATACATATAAAGGGGATCTCAATACAAGTGTGTGTCCATCAATGACAATCACAACATAAACATAAAAAATGCCAACAATCTCCCCCTTTGGCATTGATGGCAACACTTAGGAAAATAAAATTTTGACATCTAAGTGTTTTACAACAAAAAAATTGCCATTAACAAAATTGCTCCCCCTAAGCATATACACTATCCCTTAATCAATATAGTGTATAGCAATTTTGCATTCTACGCATAATCATCAGACCATATAACATATATCACAGCATATATCAAAATTTCAAAAGAGATACTTCTCCCCCTGATATACTTCTCCCTTGATATATCAAAATTTCAAAATTGTAAAAATAAAAACCAGATATACTTCTCCCCCTTTGCCAACAATGACAAAGTATCGCCGAAAAACCTGTTTCCATATATATATATAAGAGTTTATGACAATAATGAATAATACTTGTCAAAAACCGCTTTATAGTCCTGCAAAAATTGTTTCATGGAGAGCGACCAGGACTCAAGTAAGGAGGTTGCCACTTCCTTCTGTGTCTGCATCTGTGATACCTGTTCCTCCATGGCATCTATTGTGCTCAATTCCTATGTGACTGTCAGGGCCTCCAGGTTTAGATAACACTTCTAAAGAATTTGTAGTCATGGGAGTAATACCAGTTGAAGCTCCTGAAAATCCCTAGACCGTGTGCTGATCTCTTGCTCCATCTTGGCTAACTGGATCTGGAACCGGTGAACGGTTTGCCCATATGCTGCAAAGGAGTCATAAGGAGTTTTGAATGTGCCCAAGTAGGACTGTAAGTCCATTTGAAGCTGTTGCTTCTTGGCTAGCACATCATCATAGAACAGATGAGGTTGACAGATTTTGCTGAGTAGCAAGTTTCCCTCATCCAAGGCATTCCTTATGTCCTTTTGATCCTTTAGTAGTTCAGTCCTAAGCTCATTCAACTTCTTCACTAGAGCAACATTAAGAGCCTTTTGGTGCTCTTTCTTTACATTGGCCTCTACTGCTTCTTCTAGACTCTACACCTGATCATCCACTATAGTACATAGAAGTTTGAGTTGTGCTAGTGATGAATTAGTGTCAGGAAGATTAGTACCGGGGATTAAACTGGTAAGTGTGTCTATAGCCACCTAAATAATATCTTGTTCTCTTTTCCTTCGAATGCCTTCAAGGCACTCTTGGGCAACCTTGATGCTCTGCATAAGCTCAGACTCACTTGCAGATTGGAGATCAATGGGGCTCAAGATAGCAACCGGTTTGGCTCGGCTACTGGTTGCCTTAGGACTTTCCATCTGTGTGGTCTTCATTGCTTCAATGGTCTTGTCTGCTTCTTCCTTCTTTTTCTTCTCCTTCTCTTCCTTTTCTTTCTCTCTCTTTTTCTTCTCTTCCTTTTCCATCTTCTTCTTGTCTTCTTCTTCTTTCTGCTTCTGCTCTACTTTGCTTCTACTTTCTTCTTTGCTTGTTCTTCCTTCTTCTTCTATGCTTCCTCTTCCTTCCTTCTTCTTCTCTTCCGCTTCCTTCTTCTTCTGTTCTTCCTCTTCCTTCTTCTTCTTCTCCTCCACTTCCTTCTTCTTCTTTTCTTCCTCTTCCTTCTTTTTCTTCTCCTCTTCTTCCTTCTTTCTCTTTTCTTCCTTATCCTCTTCTTCTTTCTTTTTCCTTTCATCCTCTTGCTTCTTCCTTTCTTCATCTTTCTGTTTCTCCTCTTCCTCTTTTCTCTTCTCTTCCTCTTTCTTCTGTTTCTCATCTTCATCCTTCTTCTTTTTCTCTTCCTAGTCTTTTGCCGCTTGCTGTGTGTCCATAGCTTGTTCACCACCCTGATCAGCCTGTTGCCCCTATTCAGTTCCCTCAGAAGGTATGTCCTGAGTGACATCATCTACATCCAGGGCATCAACATCGATGGTGTTGATTGGTTCTTCCACCAGGTTTCCTTCCTCATCAAAGACCTCATCTGGTTTGGAAATAACCAGTTCCTTTTCCACTTGGAGGTTGGCCATTCGTGCTTTGTGAGAGCTGATAGCATGAGCCATGTGCTGATGTGTATCTCTTTCTACATCATCAACTCTCCCCTCCAACAACCAGAGTCTTCTTCTCCTTGTGAAGAAGAGACCTTTATTTTGATCCAGGGCATTAAACAATTCTAAATTTGAGAGTTCGGGGAAGTACTGTGCAAAAACTTTCTCCCTAATCTCCTGTTCCTTTTCAATGGAAATGTACCATTTGTTATCCAATGCTTTAAATAATGAATTCGGTGTCTGAGATTTAATCTCTGATGGTGACCGGTCATTTTTACATAAATAAAGAATGATTTCCTATAGTACTTCATCTTTTTCCTCACTATTGAATTCATCATAATAATCTATTAAATCATGAAGTAACTTTCTCCTAATATTCTTTACTGTTCTTTGACAATGTGTCAAAGGTTTGTAAGAGGAGATATCTATATTTACCGGTGCAGATGCTGCCAGTTCATTCTTCTTCATCTTCTTGGTCTGTCTAGCCTTCTTTGGTTGTTCATCAGACTCGGTTTCTTTGGAGTTTGGTTCATTTGCCTTAGTCTTCCTCTTTCTTTCGAAGACCTTTGCCAGTGTTACCTCCGGTTTCTTCTTTGCCAGTGACCGCTTGGTCACTCTTGGAGTCGCAGTGGTAGCCGGTGCCGATGCTGCAGGCACTACCTTAGCTTTCTTAGCTACCGGTTCTTGTCCCTTCTTCACTGATGGTTCTTCAACCGGTGCAATCCTCTCCAAGTAGGTTCCGGTTCTCTTAGCCTTTGGATCAAGAGGCGAGGCAATAAGGGTTGAAGCATACCCTTCCAGCATGTCAAACATGACCTCATAGCCCATAGGCTCCACTTTCTCCATTCTAGGCTCAACAACCTCCATTAGACATTTGTCCACCTGAATAGTGAAACAAATGTCATCTTCGTATTTCTTCACTATGTCACCTGAGATTCTTACCCTTTGAATCATCTTTCTTTTGAACTCATCAAAGTATTTGTTTAGTACCTCAGGGTAGCCGATTCCAATGGCTTGCACACTTTCCTTTATCTACTTGGTTACCAGTTGGTCAGGTGACCAATGGACATCTCCTACAGTTGGAAAGTAGCCTTGGAAATAAAAGAACAACCCTACCAGTAGTTGTCCAAACTTAAACCTTAGTGAGTTGTCCTACTTGATTGCCTTAAGATTTAGTAGGAGTTGCCTCTGCATGCCGGTGCATAAATCAAAATATGCATCCTCTTTTATCATTCGGTGAGTGGCATTTACTGCTGTAGTAGATACATAATTAATCCTGCTAGCTGAGAATGTTCTGTATCCAATCACCATGCATGCGTATTTCACTAGATCATCCTTGATAGGATTGACTGTCATCCCCTGTGAATCACTTGTTGAACCGGTGAGCTTGGTCATTTCCGTTTTGCTCACTTTTCTCAGGGCTGGCACTTCCCCTGTGTTGCAGAAACCGGTGACAACATGAATTGCCTGAGGCATGATATCATGCGTCCTCTCTAGGTACATCTTGTCACCATGGGCTCTGCTCAAGATGATCCTGATGTGATCCTCTATGAAGTCTTCTAGGAAATATACTGCGTTGTGGAATTTCTTCTTCTCTATGACACTAGATTCTGATTTGATCCTTTTGTCCTTTCCGCAAAATAGACCTAACTGAGTATGAATGGCTAAAGACCCTAGGTCTTCTATTTTGCAATCAATATAATCAGAAATTTTTTCTTCGACTATGACTCCAGCTGGAACTTGTGACAAAGCATTATACTTGGACTTCCTCTGAATGAAACTTTCTGACTCAATGGATGTACTTGAACTGGTATGAGATGTGGAAGCCATTGAAGAGTATTTCAAGAACATGAAAAATACCTTTCAAACACAAATTTAGGGCTTCCTGATTCTGCTTCACTTCACTCTTTGTCGGATGCCAAATCACCGCTTCGTGTTCTCCACTACCACTTGCAACATAGATTTGAATCTCTTTCAAGGTTATCCAATTTATTGAAATCTAAGCTCAACTTGCCTTTTCTTCGCTCTGCACTTGAAAACTTTTCTTCGCTCGAAAACAGATAGTGAGAAATGATTTGAAAAATGCATTTATACATGTCTCTCACCTACCGTCATTAATGCTCCTCTATTAGGGTGTAAACCCTAATTTGCCTTTTTACCATTTTCGGTCTTTTGCCAAGTGACAGGTATAACATACTGGTTAAGGTCTTTTACCAGTGTCAACCGAGGGTTTGAAAGCATTTCGCTATTTTCTCCCCCTAAGCCTTTGAGGCTTAGTTTGCCGGTTCCGATATTTCCACACTAGGTGCAGAAACCGGTTCCTCTTCCAACAATATTGGTTTCTTCTTCTATGTTTTCTTCATGTCTCCTTGAACTTTTTCAACATCTATTACTCCTTCCTGAGTGACCGGTATATCATCAAATATACTTTTTCTGCTTTTGCAGAATCTTGCAATGTGACCCGGTTTGTTGCAGTGATAGCAAACAAGTCCAGGTGCTCTCCAAGGTCCATTGTACATGTTTCCATTCTTCCTTCTGCATGTTGCAGTAGTGTGACCATGACCATGACAGATCATGCAACTTTCTCTCCATCCGGTTGCTGCTTGATGACCACTGCTTCTTGACTGATGATTGAAGACATTAAATTGGTTGTGGTTCCGGTTCATAAAAGGTTCAGGACTAGTTCCTTGGGTCCTCTGAGGATATCTTCCAGTGTTATCCATTACAGACCTGCATTCAAATGCTCTATGCCCAAACTTGTTGCATGCATAACAATGACCATTGAACTTATTGGATCTAGTTACATTGTTGATAAAATAAGGAAAATTATTGTAGGCTTTTCTCCTACATACATTGGCAGTGTGTCCTTCTTTAAGACAGTTAAAGCAAACAGGTTTGAATTTTAGCTTACCTTTTCCTTTGAGTGTCAGTTGCTTCTTTGATGCTTCAACATTTGTTCCTAAGGATTCTCCTTCCTTGTGTCCAGAAAAACCAAGACCATTGGTATTCTTTGCTGGTCTAGATGACTCAAGCTTTTGCTCTAGCTTAACTGTACTTTTGCCAAACTTCGCAAGTATATCCTTTGACTCAAAGAGTTCTTTGGAAATAGCAGTGTTTGTCTCCATAAGACTTGCATTTTCAGAGATGGCAATGTTTAGTTCTCCTTGCATGTCTTCTTTTTCCATTCTGCTCTCATGAGGTGAGCAGTTAGTGCACTAATCTCATGTGTCAACTTGGAGATCTCATGATTTCTGTCCTTTACCAGATCTTCCACTTTTCTCTAGTTCTCAAGCTCTTGACTAAACCAAATAGTTAGTCCTTCCAACTCCTTTCTCAGATTGGAGTTTGAATCATTCAGCTTATTCACTTCAGCAATCATGGCTTCCATGTTAGCTTCATCTTCATAACTACTTTCAGATAGTTCCATCAGCCTCTCTACATGTTCTCTTCTTTTTGCTTGAGATGCCTTGTATTTGACCATAAGATGATCATAGGCTTGCTCAGACTTAGTGAGCCATTGAGTAAGTTCCCTCAAGGTGTATTCTCCCATATCTCTTTCCAAGTGGTTAAACTTATAGAAAGGTAGGCTCTGATACCAATTGATGAATACTAAGAGGGGGGGTGAATTAGTATGCCAAAAACTACTGCACTAAAACACTTACACAGTCTAAAGATAAACCGGTAAAGAAGTCTGACAGTCAAACCAGTTACCACACATGCAAACCAAAATGCGAATAAAGCATTCACCCACAAAAGCAATACAACCATAACACATGATATTTGATGTGGAAACCCAACTGGGAAAAACCACGGTGAGATGGAACTCACAAGTCACTATCTATAGAATAGAAACTAGATCAGTTAAGGTCAGACCGGTTAAGGTCTTACAATGTTCTTCACCAGAACAGATCCTGTTAGGAATCTCAATCTCTGTTAGGAGATAAGTCCGATTAAAGACTACCTTGTTAGAGGATTTTAGATTCACATGTGTGAACCACCTTATTAGAGGATTTTATACAGGCTTTGAGGCCTACCCTGTTAAGGGCTACAAACTTGTCAAAGATGTGAGTAATCAACAAGTGTTTGATCTATCTAATAGCACAAACTGCTTGGTTAGATCCAGTATTGCTCACAGCTAATGCATTCTAGCATTACTTCAATCTTCTCTCTTTCTCTCATAGTTACAACTTGATCTTCTCCAATAAGATCGTTCTTAACTTCCACCTCAAACCCTAGCTCAACATTAACCCTTTTCAGCAACAACTTAAAACCCTAGACATGATTTCCTTTCAAAGGAATCTGATTTCATGTCGGTCCAATAGGATTACATTACAATTTCCTAGGTTCAATGAATCTAGACATACTCAGTAACACGACACAAGAATCACCTTCAATGTGTTGGCACCGTCAAATAATCGGTGGATTGGTAACTCATCACAGAGTATTACCGGTTCATACAAAATACCGGTTGTCGGTTTGTCACAAATGAAGACTGGTAAGAATGTGGTGTGCCGATTTTCTCCCTCGTGCCGCTTGTGATCTGCGAACCGCTTGGGGTCAACAAGTCACTTCAGACTAGGAAACACATTCTGCAAAATTACTAGTCTAGAGACTAGTATGCAATATACCGGTTGCTGCAAATATCGGTTGAGCATGAGCTCATACATATAAAGGGGATCTCAATACAAGTGTGTGTCCATCAATGACAATCACAACATAAACATCAAAAATGCCAACAGATTGGGTATGGTTTATGAGAGGTACATTTGAGGGGATCATTAAGAAGAGTCCAAATGTTTTGAGAAAATTCTTATCATAGCACCTAGCATTATGCACCATGATAAATAAGGGATCATGATGATGACTTGACAAGTGAGTGAGTGACTAAAATCTAAGTAGGCATATGAATTTTATTATTTTATGCATTATTGGAACTTCCTTATCATAATTTGATGTATTATAATTCAGATCTTGTCCCAAGTCATCGTTTGTAATTGTAATGGTGAAAATTAGGGTTTCCACCATTGGATGCAATAAAAACACTAATTTTACTTAAGGACAATTACATTAGGGAAAGATAGTAATTAGATAGATCTAAACCTAATAGATCTAGATTTTGATCTAATTCCAAGGGGTTTTAAGTGTGCCTCTTCTATCCCTTAAGTTGAATTGAATTGTTGAAGATATTTAAATTAGGGTAAATGTGCCAAAATTGAGGTAAAAATGCAAGAACAATAAGTTACAGTCGACAGATTGGGCCATGAACCTGGATTTGAGGAACATAAGTGTACTAAGACCTATTACCAAAAAGAGCTCCTGATTTGTCAAGAAGAGAGTGATAATCACTCTGGTCCTCTGCACTTTTCACACTCCAATGGGGGATCAATTCGTCATTGTTAATAAACCCAATTCTAAAGATCACATCTCCACACCTATTCTTGTACACACTAGAGAAGGGAAATAGGTTGGGAATAGGGGCTTGCCTAAGTCAAACCCTAATTTAGGAATTAAAATTGAATGAAATATTACAAACACTTGAAATAAATAATGGAAAGATATACCTTAGATCTTCAATGACTAATAATGATGCTTTGCTTCTTCGATGTAATCACATATGTTGTATGAAATGGCATGAACATGACAAAACCTTAATTGCACACAAACATGCTTGCACTTGAATGATTTAATTTTCTCCACAATGATTGAATGAAGAAAATATAGTTTTGAAGACCTCTGAAAATGCTTGTTAATGCTTCACAGATGCAAGGATGCTTGATTGCTTGAATGGATAGATAGCTTAGATTGTATTAGATTAAAATGATTGGAGAAGGTTGCCTTATATAGGGATTTCATAATTAAAATAACCTTTAGGCTGACTTAGAATCAATAAATTTTTTGCACGGAGGTAAATTTGAATAGGATAAGACCACCCAATCATCCTCCTAAAATTTGGGGAGAAAACCGCATGGCTAGAGCAACGAGTGCTCCAGTCTTGGCCACTTTTTTCCGAATTTCTAGGGGTGTGAGCTATCGTGATTCTAATGCTAAATCTAGCTCAACGGCTCAACCCAAGATATGTAGATATGTGAAATATGCTTTGAGAGTTGAAATTAGGGAAATATTAAGGAAAAATTAGGATAAAATGATTAAGGGCACACCTAGAATTAAGGGCCTAAATAAGAGTGTGATGATGTAATAAAGTGGAATGAATTACAATAAAGGTCCTTTAATGCATAGAGGAAATGTAAATACTAAAATAGGTACTAGGAGATTATGAAATTGGACATGCTAATAAAGGGTGTACAATTTATGACACTACATTTATCCCCAACTTTAGCTGAGTATGAGCTTGCGGTCATACTCTCGGTAATGTAGAAAGATGAGTGAGGAGAAAATAGGAGCACAATAACAAGGAGATAAGACTACTAATTTTGAGGAACCAAGCCTTGAATCTTAGGATCTTATCTCAGACAATCATATGCAAGGACACATAACATAAGGATTTAATACTAAAAACAAGACCTCAAGTCAACTAGCCAAAGTGACTTCGATAATAAAAATATCTCAATCACTAATATCATTCTTGAAAAATGCTATTTGAAGAACACAAGTGATCATATAAAAGAGAAAATAACACACCATCCATGAAAACACCAAGATATGAGCTCATGAGAAGAGAAGAGAGGAGCATGAATGCACTTTATATGTATTTTTCTAGGTGATCCATGAGAATAAAAATGAGAAAGGAAATGGATACACATTCTAGATTTGTTTCTCTAGGTGGTCCTTGTTGTGGAGGAGAATAAGAATAGTCTAGTTTTGTTTTTCTAGTTCCACTCATCCTCGTGCATGTGTGCAAGTGATGTTTGGTTTCAAGCATATAGAACCTTGTATAAGAGTCAGTTTCCTCTTGTTTTGAGAATGCATCAACCTATTTAAGACATATAATGAACATGCAAATGCCAAGGGGTGAATGTATGGTTTCAGGAACATATCATATAAGAGTTTGTTTGCTCTAGTTTTGAGAATGTGTAAGATCGTTTAAGATAGATACGTGCCTTCTTTCAAGGACATCTCGTGTAAGATTTTGTTTTCTTTAGTTTCGATGATGTGCACCTCGTCTAAGACATATCAAATGTTGCGTCTAGTTTTGGGCGTGAAGCATCTCTTATAAGAGTTTGTTTTCTCTATTTTTCGGTGTTGTGCACCTCGTCTAAGACATATATCAAATGTTGCATCCAGTTTTGGGCATGAAGCATCTCATATAAGAGTTTGTTTTATCTGGTTCCAAGTTTGAACACCCCATTTAAGACATGCAAAGATAAAGTACAATATAGTACAAAGAGGGAGATATGGGTTCCCCCCTTAAGATGTCAACATAGCCCTATGTTGATGTCTTAAGGAAGCTAGAAACAAGGATACCTAATTTCAACACCAAGGAGATATCATTTAGGTAGAAATGTCCATAAATCCAAGCTAAAGAGAAAGCACTCTTATAAGCAAGGATAAGATAGTTAAAAAAGAGATATCTTGCAACAAGTCTAAAGAGGATCCTTGGAGGAGAAGAGATCTTTTCTCAAAAGACATATACCTATAAGAGGAGTTTCTTGAACAAACATAACATCTTCTACTAAAAGAGGGGAAGGAGAACAAGAATATATAACTTCCCCTTATTCCTAGATAAAAGAGATTCTTGATGAAGGATGACACACTTTTGACCTAATGTGAGGGATAAGTTTATAATGGATGTACATTGCCTAGTGTAAAAGAGGTTGTAGCCAAGGACATACACTTGTTACATAAGAGAGAATCCTTGAGCAAACAACAAATTCACACAAGGAATGACATTAAATTATAAGCAAATGCTACTCAACAAAGAAAAAGTGGATCCTTAGAGAGGATACGACAAATAAATCATTGCCCCAAGTATAAGGACAATGAGAAGAATTACACAATATCTAAGGAGAGATTAGACATAAGAAAATAAAAAATATAGTCACATGAAAGAATATTTGATGCAAGAAAAGACACTAAGATATGTAAAATGCTATTCTAAAGAAGAGGTAATCTTCATAAGAGACATACTATTCTATGCAAGAAAGGGTATCAAACTATGAAAAATGCAACCCCTGAAGGGAATAGTGACACATGAGAGAAGAAAGAGATGGGATAAGATAGGATAATATTCTTGTCCCCCAAGCATAGAGATATGAATAAATAAACTATTATGTTTCTCACTGAGTATGATTGCACTTGAAATTGTACCACCATGAATGACAATGAGCCCCCAATAGGTAAGCTAACAATGTCACATAGTGAGGAGAAACATTATAGGAAAATTAATTTTATTTGAAATGATCATGAAAAATATGCCATCCATTGTCACATGTTACTTTTATGTTACTTTTATGGTTCTCAGAGCTGCAAACTAGAAAATCTAAATTTTGAAATAGTCTAGAAGAGAACTTGAAAATTTGGATCTAAATTGGGAGGACCAAGGCACTAGGAACATTGTGTTGGATATATGCTGAATTTGGTTAAATGTAGTCATTGATGTCAACACTGTATCCCGGTTGGACCTATCATGGTTAGTCTTGGTGATCATCTTGGTTTTGGCTATGATTCTGAATTGGTATGAAAAAATATCTGGCATCGGTTTTGAATGCTTACTTCAGATGATTATTTGTTTTCCATATTCTGTTGGTTCATGTTTTGGTGGTCCAGTAACTATCACTTATGTTCCTGGTTGGTATTTATCGGTACTAGTTAGCTTTACAGGTTAGCTTTATCGGTAAGTGATATTTGATGTTTTGGTCAGACGATTTTGGTCCGGCTTATGGAATCAGTTTCTATCATGGTGAGGGTGCTTCTTGATCATATTTTGAGCATTTGGTGACTTTTTATTGGTTGATGTGCTATTATGGTGGTCTTATTTGGATCCAGTTAAACTTTTTTTGTTACTTCACTAAGGGTTTCTACTGGTTGGTGAAGTGTGTTAGATTTTGGTCTTAGCGGAATTTCTGGCAGATGGAATTGTTTGGTTACTTGATTTAGGTCCATGCTATGTAATGTAAATCATAATATTGGTCCGGTGATATTGTGTAATGTACTATTTCTTATTATGGGTTTAGGGTTTAGCAAACCTTGTCTATAAGGTTGATTTTTTATATTAATAGGTGACTTATTCATGTAATTTGGATATCGATGGGATCAATCATTATGCCTGCATTATCAGAGGAAGGTTTATGTGCGAACAAGTGATAGATCATTGCTCGAAGGTTTTGTATTGTAGGGCAGACATCTTTGCTTAACTGGAACTGTATGAAGCATTAGTAGATTCTACTTTCACAAGTCATTCTTTTTGGATTGTAGTCC